>NW_017729029.1:33448378-33471511 GCF_001723915.1 Gavialis gangeticus | reverse complement strand
CTTTGTATCCCTGCCTTTCTATTCCCTATAGATAAATATAAGTAAGCTAAGATGTAGGATAAGCTTTAACATTTTATTTTAGGTAGTAAGTTTTATTTCTTTCCCCTCTGCAAACAAGTGCCCTGCTATTTTGATATAGATATCCACTGTTTTATAAGTGATAATTATTATGTTTGTATTGATTTTTTACTGCTTTTATATTGCATGACTACTGTTTTAGGCCTATATATGTAAGTTAGCATAAATCATGTCAAGTTTCCATCTTGTAATGGCAAGCCTCCATCTTACCCTGTGCCCTGTTGTGTAACCTATGACTCATACTACCCCTCCTATGTTAACTTGGTTCCTGAATGAATGGGGATGACTGAGGGTGCTTCAGAGACAATGGCAGTAGGTCTAAAAATAGCTCCTTCTGAATGGCCAAACCATCAATACCAGTACCTGGACCAACGACCCAGTCATTGGAACCACCCTCAGCATTCAAGACACAAAAGATAAGGCAACCCACCATTGTGCCAAGCTGCTCCAGTCTCTGCTCCTTGCCCCTTTAACTTCTGTCTCATTTCTCCCTCTCCTGCTTCTGGCTCACCACCACCTCCAACACCTGTCCTGAGCTCCTCTCTGCCTGTCACCCCCCTGTTTCTTTGCCACTGTCTTATCCACACTGCCTTTTCCCCTGAGCTCCCAGGTTTCTGACTCAGTTCCTTTCCTGGCTGTCTCCTCCTTGCCACCACTTATCTCCCCCCCACCCATGTCTAAGCTGTCTGCCTGTTTCCAGCCCCAAGCTCTCAGGTTTCTGTCTCTCTCTCTTTTCTGGATGTCTCCTTCTTGCCACCAGGCTTTTTTTTTTTTCCCTTGCACCAGTGACCTCGAGTAACCCTGGGGCTACTTGATCTTAAATAAACCCAAGCCTCAGTTCCTCAGTCAGCTTCTCTCTAGTCTACCGGTTCTAATCCTGGTTCTGGCAACTTTCATTCCCTATACTTCAACTCTCTCTCTCTCTCTCTCTCACCTTAACCTTCCCCAACTATCCCAGGTACCCCAAGCACATACATACTGTACCATCCAAGTTAGGAACTTACCTGTGTGTGTATATACATACATATATATATGTCAATGTGTGCCAGATATATGAATTAGTGATCTGTGTATGTGTACTGAGTGTGTGGGGATGGACAATTGATTTTTGTCTAACTTTTGGGGTGTATAGTGTATGTGCTTGAATTGGTGATAGGTATGCATGTGCCTAGGCTGGTTTGGATGTGTATGTGCCAGAGCTGGTAGTGTGTGTGTGTATGCACCTAATTGATTTGTGTGTTTGTATATGTGCAATTGTGTCACAACCTCCTGTTTAACAGCACATATTGAGATCCTGAGAGTTTGCCTGACCCCACAGGGAAACAGTTCTCTGAAGATATGTATGTTGGTCTGTTGGTCTGTGGGTTCCTTGTATATTGTGGTCTGTATTTTACCATGCTGGACAGTAATCATTGTGTCTAAAAAGATGTTGTTGCTGGAGTATTTAAGAGATAGTCTGGTGAAAGGGTGATGATTGTTGAATTTCTGATGGAACTCAGAAGACTGGAAGAGGGCCAATGTTGTGCCCATCTGCAAGAAGGAGAGGAGAGAGGACCCAGGCAACTATAGGCAATTAGCTTAACTTCAATCCCAGGGAAAATCCTGGAAAAATTCATCAGGGAGTCTATGTGCAATACGCTTGCAGAAGGTAGGATTCTGAATGATAGCCAGCATGGCTTTGTCATGGACAGGTCTTGTCTTACCAATTTCATCTCTTTCTATGATCAGGTATCTCACCACCTAGATAACAGAGAGAAGGTCAACATTATATACCCAGATTTCCAAAAGGCCTTTTATCTGGTATCCCATGATGTTCTCACGGGAAAATTGAAGGATTGTGGGCTTAACTGCTTGATAGGTGGGTAGGAAACTGACTGTGAGGTAGGATCCAGGGAGTTCTTATGAACAGATCTGTGTCATCATGGTGAGAGATGACCAGTGGTGTCCCTCAGGGGTCCATGCTTGGTCATGATTTTCAACATCTTTATCAATGATTTGGATGAGGATGTGAGGAGCTCACTGGCCAAGTTCGCAGGGAGTTAGCGTGGGAGTGTGGGCAGGAGAACCTGAGGCTCTAGGCACTGACCCATAGCCCAGGGTCTGCACAGTAGTAGCCAGGCTACTACAAGGACCATGGTGGATGGGACACATCACACTCCAAGGCTCCCCCTGCACCTGAACTCCCCTGTTCTGACACCACTGGGGTCTCCACCCAAATGGAGCCCATGGTTCCAGCCTAAACCCAAATGGAGCCTCCAGTTCTTGCCACCACCCGGGCAGAGCCCATGGACCCAGCCTCCACTCAGATGGAGCCCCTGGCTCCATGTGGAAGCTGCCTAGCAAGACTGCAGGAAGCTGGGTTTGGGGGCACTCATACCTCCCCTTGTGGGGTGTGCTCAGTGGTGGAGGCCCTGGAGTACCATATTAGGGAACTCCAGGCAGTGGTCCAGTGGCTGAACTTCATTAGAGATGCGGAGCAGGAACTGGATTTTTACTTTCAGGCTCTCCACTGATGGCTCTTGACAGTGTGGCAGAAATCAAGGAATCACCATGAAGTCCAGCCTGGGGTCTCCAGCCCAGGAGGCACAGCACCAGGGTTACCACTCCCCTGGAGCTGCACAACTGCTTTGCACATCTCACATCAACAAAGCCAGCCATACCATTGGCTTCAGTATCTGAGGACGCAGGGCCAACAGCACCTGCGCCTAGAAGAAGGTGCAGAGTTAGGATGTGACATTCAGGGTGTGATGGATAGGATCCTCAAACTCATCCAGCCCTCCAACCACCATCCCATGCTATTCATCCATGTGGACACCAATAATATGGCATGGAGCAGTCCGGGCCGGGTCATGTATGACTTCAGGGCTCTGGGAGCTGGGCTCAAGGATCTAGGGGCACAGATAGTTTTTTCTTCGATCCTCCCGGTCACAGGACATGGGCTCCAGAGGGACAGGTGCATCAGTGAGGTGAATAGAAGAGTCTGGCAATGGTGCCATTGCGAGGGGTTTGGCTTCCTCAACCACGGTCCACACTTCAGAGACAGTGGACTGTTGGGAAAGGATGGCCTCCACCTCACCTGGAAAAGGAAGAAGCGCTTCTCAGCCAGAATGGCTGACCTTCTTGACAGGGCTTTAAACTAAGACTGCTGGGGGACAGGCAGTCTATTAACAGTTCTAGCCCAGGTTATGTCAGCTGCACTACCAATAACTTGGGCAGCCCAAGGGAACCTGCTCTGGTGACAGCCCAAGGACAGGTCCCACTTCAACCCTCAGGGAAGCATTGGGCTTCTGATGGCAGACTTAAATGCCTGTACACAAATGCTGTACAAAGGAGCTTGGGAAATAAGCATGAGGAACTGGCCCTTCTCCTATGTGAAAATGACTATGATCTTGTAGGGACAATGGAGACCTGGTGGGACTCTACCTATGATTGGTTGGTAGCTTTAGAGGGTTATATCTTGTATAGGAGAGGCTGTGGGGGGAAGAGGGGTGGGGGTGTTGTTCTCTACATCAAGGATCAGTTCATCTCCCTGCAGACTGAGTTTCTAACCAGAAAGGGCATATTGAGACTCTCTGGGTCAAGATACAAGGAGAACATGGGGTGGAGACATACTTGTAAGAGTCTACTATAGACCACCCCACCAAGAGGAAGAACTAGATGAGGAATTCAATAGAGAACTGATCAAAGCTGCATGCTCCCAATGCATGACCATTATGGGGCACTTCAACTTCCCTGACATCTCTTGGAATGAGCAGATGGCCAGATCTGACAGGTCGCATAGTTTTATCATGTGCATTGATGACCTCTACCTAAAGCAGGAGGTCTATGGGACCACTAAGGAAGAGGCATTGCTTGATCTGGTCCTGGCCAAAGGGGAGGACCTGGTGAGTGATCTGAGGATTGAGGGGAAGTTTGGTGACAGTGACCATGAATTGGTCACCTTATTTCACTGAAGAGCAAGCAAACCCCTCAGTAATACAGAAGTCCTTAACTTTGGGAAGGCTGGCTTTTGCAAACTGAGAGAATTGGTCAGTCAGGCAATTAGAGGCCATACCCCTCCAGAAAAGGGAGTACACAAGGAATGATCATCTCTCAAAAACATAATCCTAGAAGCACAGGGGAAAGCCATACCATCTCTCAAGAAATGCAGTCAATGGGGAAGAAAGCTCCTATGGCTGAATAAGGAACTGTTGGACCTCTTTAAACTCAAAAAAGAAGCCTACACCAGCTGGAAAACAGGAAGCATCACCAAAGAGGATCACTCTGCACTTGCCTGCACCTGTAGAGAGCAGTCAAGAAAAGCCAAGGCAGAAACCAAACTCAGGCTAGCTACGGGAATCAAGGGCAACAAAAAACCCTTCTTCAGATATGTAGGAAGTTGGAAAAAGAACAAAGAGCATTGGGCTCCTGCAACATCCAGTGGAGAAACTGACATCTGACACCCATGAAAGTGCCAATCTCCTAAATTACCTTTTTGCATCAGTTTTTCACCCTCCCAGGAGGATCACATTGTCAGGAACAACACAAACTGTTCCAGGAGCGGGAGACGGACCCAAAATCTATGTGGATCAGGTAAGAGAACAGCTTGTGAAACTGGACATTCTCAAGTCCATGGGCCCTGATTAAATGCACCCAAGAGTCTTGAAGGAGCTGGCAGACATCATTGTATCCCCCTTGGCAGAGATATTTGAAAATTCGTGGTGCTTGGATGAGGTCCCGGATGACTGGAAAAGAGCCAATGTGTTCCCTATCTTCAAGAAAGGTAGGAGGGATGACTCAGGGAACTATAGACCAATCAGTCTGATGTCTATCCCTGGAAAAATCCTGGAGAAGATTGTCAAGGGATCCATCAACACCAGACTAATGGAAGGCAAACATCTGAATGCCAGCCAACATGGCTTTGTGACTGGCAGGTCTTGCCTGACCAACCTCATCTCCGTCTATGACCAGGTAACATGTGCCCAGGGCAAGGGAGATTACATGGGTGTCATATATCTGGATTTCAAGAAAGCCTTTGACCTAGTTCCCCATGATGTCCTCATGGTTAAACAGGGGAACTGTGCCCTAGACCATCATATGATCCAATGGCTAGGGAACTGGCTACGGTGTTAGACCCAAAGTTGATGGGAGCAAATCAGCATGGTGCAGGGTGACCAGTGGAGTCCCTCAGGGCTCAGTACTTGGGATGGTATTCTTTAACAATTTCATCAACAATCTGTATTTGGGAGTCAGATGTGAACTGGCGAAGTTCATGGATGATACCAAATCATGGGGGAGGACAGTCACACCGCCAGACAGGCTGAAGATACAGGCTGATTTGGACATGCTGTCAAGGTGGGTTGACCAAAACCTGGATGCCATCGTGGTGTGGGATGTTGGTATATAAGCTGGTAACATCCATGGTGACTAGGAGGGTGCCGCTGGGAAGGTGGTTTATGCTTTTAGGTTTTTGTAGAAACTCTGTAGTGTCTTGGACAAAATTCGCTCTTTGGGTGACAAGTGGTTTTAGGATTGATTCAATGAAACCTGGTATTTCCTCAATTAGGGTTCCATGGTTGGATATGATAGGTCTGCCAGGGTTCCCTTGCCTCCTGTTGTACACAAAATTAAATGATTTTGCACTATAAACCATTGATGGAATTTTCTAACTGCTCCCAGTTGAGTCAGTCGGAGTTTCTTACCCCTGTCCTTGAATGGGGCAGACCAGTGCCAAATCCTTCTGAATATCTCACTTGTTGTCTCTATGACACCAGCTAACAAATCACTGTAGCCATTTATAAGTGTGAAAATGGACAGTTCAAGAGAGAAAGTAACTAAACAACTTGACAAATTTACTTATTTTATTTTATTTTTTAAACTAAGAACTTCAGTACTGAATAATGCACTATCATGAATCAGTTATGTTCCTAATATCCTCTGTGCCAAATGTAGTTAATGTCAGTGGCTCACTTGAGAGAATAGAGATTACTTAAGTCATAAGCATTTTAACTTATTATGAACTATGGTCTCTTTCTGCCATCACTTGTCATCAGGGCTGTATTAGAAAAACTATCCCAGTTCTGCTAGTTGTAGGTAGCCCATTCACCCACTTCTCTGTGAGCCATTTACTTGATAGGACTTACTGAGAAAAGATAAAGAATAGCACATACTGAAGATCTCTAGGAAACCACCCTGCCAGGACCTGTCATTCTTCATGCTGCCTTTTCTGTGATGAGAGTAGAGGGGAACAGGCTCTCATACTTCTAGATGCCGTTTCTTTAAACTGGTCCTTACCAGTGTATCCAAGGGACTTAAATTTCCTGCAATTTGGACTGCTCTAATTGGGAAAGGAGGAACAAATTGATACTAAGCAGTCTTAAAACACTGGAAGAAGAGGACTCATTTACAGAAGCTCTCCACTCCCCTGAACTGCCCAACAACTCAGAAATTAAGGGAGTTCTCCTTTGGTCTCTGTGGGGATGCAGTATCTACAGAGTAGGTAAACCTCCTCCAGAACTGTACCTCTAAGAATCTGAGGTAGCCATGCATACATTGAACTCAGTTTTGGAGAAAGCACACTCTCTCCCTTCAAGTCCATGACTAGAAACGCACTCTGAAATATTACATTCTTTTAATGGGTTGTAGCAATTATGGATTTAGGAGTCCAATTCGTTTTCTAAATAAGTGGCTTGATTTTCAGAAGTACCAAAATGTTTCTCATGATTAGAGGCCTGCAGACAAAGACATATGGTGAAAGGCTGAAGGACTTGGGATTGTTCAGCCTGGAGAAGAGAAGACTCAGGGGGGACTTGGTGGCAGCCTATAAGTATATCAGGGCATACATCAGGGCTTGGAGGAGCATCTATTTGCCAAGGCCCCCCAGGGGAGGGCAAGAAATAAAGGGCACAAGCTGAATGAAGATCACTTCAGGCTAGACATAAGGAAATAATTATTTACAAGCTGAGTGCCAAGGGTTTGAAATAGGCTTCCCCCAGAGGTGGCATAGTCACCCATCCTGGCAATCTTCAAAAATTGTCTTGACACCCATCTTGCTGGGATCATTTGATCCCAGACGTCTATTCTGCCCACATGCAGGGGACTGGACCTGATAAGGTCGCTTCCAGCCCCTAACAACTAAGAAACTATGATGGGTGCATTCCCAAGAATAGGAATATGCTTTTCCCTGGGGAAAAAGAGCAGCTGCACATTATGTGCTGCTGCTGCTTGTCCCCAGAAAACACCTGTGTATGTGTGCTCTGGCATGTGGCACATTGCCTTGGGTGGCATAGGGGAGGCTGGGGCAGCAATCTTATCTGGGGTCCTGAGCGGGGCTGCAGCCATGGCATTCTGGCAGCATAGAGCCTGACCAGCAGCCGGAGCATGGCTCTGGCCAGCCAGGCTCCAGTTTCTGATGGTGCATGTATGCTGCCCCATTTTTTGAAGGCATGGATTTTTTTTGCACCAGGATCTCCCAGTGTCAACCCCCATCTCTCTTCCCTGAAGCTGCAACTTAGCAGTGTGACGAATGACTGCATGTCAACCATACATCCACACTCCTGTGAACACATCTGATGTACCCAACAAGTCAATGGGAGTAACCACTTTACCTATTTTGAATAGTATATTGTAAGAAATCAATAATTATTAAGTGAAAAATAATCAATTTAGAAAATTCATTCTCTCAAGCTTTACCTCTCATTGTAATGGAGCATCATTTATCCATTTTGGAGACCTTTTTAACAAGAATTCAAATAGATTTTTTAAAAGGAATTATGTTTATAGATGTTTCTTTTTAATTTTATCACAAAATTGTATAATTTTACTCCCCCATAAAATAAAGGATTAGCACAGCAGTTTTTACTTAAATTAGGTTTCCAGTACCTCTTAACTCTGCCTAAGACACCAGTGTAAATCCAAAATATGTGCTTCACCCTCTGGAGTTGCTTCAAAACAAACTGATATAAGAGCATGATTTTCTCTTTGGCTTCTTCCCTGCCTTAATGTTTTAACTTCAAGAAAATATAGAAATTAAATTCTTAACAATCAACTGAAAGTCTTTAAAAAGAAAGGAGTAGGAGGTGGCTTATCAGAGCACAGATGAAAGAAAATGAAAGAAAAGTGAGACTCCCAGAAAGAGATCTATGACTTGAAATTCACTGACTGGCAGTTTAGTTCTGCTTTCTGGTAAGTAGGAACCTATTGGAATTAAGCTGTAATTGGGAAAAGACAACTCTCCAATAATTTACTGTACAGCAATAAAATAGTCAACAATGCTGCACTAATCAAACTATAAAGTGATCCTCATTAGATGACTATCTCTGCATGAATAATGCACTATTAAATGTTTAGGTTTAATTAAATGCAATGCATAAGACTTTGTTTTAATGAATATAGGTGTGCATATGTCACTATTATTCTTTACTTCAGTGATTCATCCATTCTTTCTCACACACTCAATTGGACAATTAATGTGTCTTGTTGCCAGATTGCCAACTAGCAACTAGAAGTGACTTAAGGGGAAAGGGAAAAATAAAGCTGGCAATTTTTAGATTTTCTAGGAATGTAGTACTAACCCTGCAGAAGTTCTGTTCTTTTTAATGAGATCCATATTCAAGAAGTACTGGACTGATAATATCAAGAATTCAAAACAAACGGGTTTCTACCAGCAAAGATTTTTACAGAAGTTGGGCTTCCAATTCTGAAACCTTCCTGCATCGTCAGATACCAGTCAGTTTAGACATAAGCAAGACTCCTCTATCTCTGTCTATTCTGGGATACCTTTTACGTGCCCTCTATGTTGGGGGATGTTGTTACATCCCATAATTTCTCCTGTCCAGACAGCTGAAGGAATGTACAGAAGGGTTTAAAAGAAAAATCCTAAAGTTATGTTGCCTGTTCAAGACTTCCAGCACCTGGAAACTGCCCTAACCTCTCCAAAACAACAGGTTTCACCACGAGAAATCTGGTCCCTCCATCCCCTGTTCAGATCAGCGGTACCCCAGGAAAGGTCTCCTCTTTCATGTCCAGTCCCTACCATCTGGAGAAAGTGGTATCATTTAAAACCCATGTATATTCCCTGCATATTTGCTTCTCATAAGTTGCCAACCCCCTTGTTTCTTGTAAGCTTAGCAAGAGGAGCAGGTCAAAGCTGTAGAGTTTGCATACAAATCTGACTTTTGCACCATAAAAAGGAATAGCCTGTCAGTACACCTGCAGTTCCATATATGATCTGCAGTCATTTTTTCCTATGACAAAAATGGTGTCTGTATCTATCTTTGTGCGCTTTGGTGTTTTTGTCGATTTGGGAAGTCTTGGCCACCAGAGATGTTACCAGTCATCATTATGTGGAAGTGGCTCTCATTGATCCCATCTGCAGACCTGGTTTCTCCCTACAAATATATTCTATACAATAAAAAAGATTGAAACTGATCTCGTAATTAATGAAAACTGCTATGTTTGACTTTTCATTTTTATAACCAGCACCCTTCAGTCCCAACAAAATCATTACTAGAAGTCTGTTTAAAAAAAAAGCTAGAAAGATTTAACAAAGGTTCCATTAAATTAGAAAGCAATAAACAAACACAGCCAATTTATACATCAGAGTCATTAAATTTGTATCCTCTCCGACACTTTCTTCATAGATAGTATTTAGGTCTGATACAATTGATCTGCAGGGAGTAGTTACCTTAATTATAAAATGAAACACCTCTGCTAATGTAGTCTTGGAGCCTTGTTAGTTTACACCCCAGACATGTGGCTCCGAATGGGCTCCAAATGCTAATGCCAGTCAAGGCAGACATAGTCAGTCTCTGATGTGTCGTGTTTGGCAGTCCATGACTATATTGCTATATGAGGCACCCTGTTTTTTTTCCCTCTCTTGCCCTTGGGGTAGAGATAAAATGCTAAAACTCTTTGGTCCAGCTCAGCATGTACTTTTGAATAGTTCATTCATGGGTAGCCATTTGTACCAGAAGTCTTTTTATCTGATTATCTGCCCTCATTGTTAGGGCTTGTGCCTAGATGTGATGAGCCTTGCAGGAAAAATTAAAGAAGATGTAAACAGTAAATGCAGACATTTTGCAACATAGCTAAAAATAAATTGCACTACAGGCAATTATGCAAGTTTTACTGGATACATTAAAAAGACATTAAATGCACAGCTGTTTTAAGTGTCTTTTAAGCTGATAAATTAACTGTCTAATAAATTGTAAGATTTGTCAGCTAATAATGCTATTTTATCTGCTTTAACATATGCCTTCCTAGTTCATGAAGCATTATTGTAAGTGCCAAAAGGAGATAATGTGCATTTTACAGTGTTATGTCTTAAGTGGAATGGATCATTGGCCATGAAGAAGTGTGTTAATAAATCTCCTAGGCTTTGTTAATTGCACTCAATGAAGTGTCACTGTTAAAACACAAAAGATGTGATAGAGAAAGCTGAACATAATGTCTTTCAGTTTTACAATTAACAGTTCACTAGGCAAATCGACCAAAAAGACCATAATTTGTTGAAGCCTTATTAACTTACATTTTCCTAGTCAAGGTCATAATTGTGAATGGCTTAAAGCTATCTTTTAATGCTCATCAAGAAGAGTAACCTTGCTAGCAAGAATGAACTTTTAGTCTCTCAGTAGTACTTATCACTCTCCTAGCAGGTAGGAGACAAATAAAACTGAACTTTGTCACACAGCAGTCTCTTAAAGTCATATACTATCAATAAAGATAAAGATACCTCAAATGCGGGAAACATAAATTCAAACATCTTTTCTCCTCAGTAAATAAAAACATGGATACAATGGAGAAAATACTTAGAAAAGAAATGTACTATAGAAAACCCACAATTTTAGCAACAATGGGCAGGTAGAAAAAGTATCTTGTCTAATTATGAAGTTATTATTCACTGTTTTTTATATTTCTTTTATATGGAAGCTAAATTCAGGACAAAAGTAGACAAAACATAATATTCAAACAAGATGCTAACCTATCACCAATATCCAGCACTAAATACCCTTCAGCAAGAATAACCGTATCCAGATTTCTTACTAAATATTGGTTATTGAATAAATCATAGCTTTACTCCATCCACTCATATTATCACTATTGTGCTTTGTTGCAAAAGCGTGTCACTGAGGACCATTTATTGGTAATATAAAATATTTATCTTCAATGTGGCAATCAGAGTAAATACAGATAATGTTGAAATGGCACACATGAATACATACATACAATCATCATCCAATTAATCCTCATGAAGTAATAAGAGCACATGATAGAAGAATAATGGCCAAATGTTGTCTTAAGCATACAGTATAAATCCTTCCTAAGAAAGTCTTAAAATGCAGTGTACAATGTTTTCAGGCAGAGTATGTAGTAATGTAAACTGCGGTTTATTTAAGTCTCAGATTACAAATGTAATCATTTACATTGTTCTCATGTATCACAACTTTAAATTCTTTCATGAGTGCCTGTCTGATTTGTCTGATATCAGTAGTAATATTTTTCTATGAAACCAGGTAGAAGTTATTTATACATTGTTAAATAAATCATTGTACAGACGCTAAAAATAAATATAATAAAAAGCTTATTATATAATAAAATATAATTACAATAAATAAATAAAAATAACGATAAAATATAATAAAAAGTTTTGCTACTAGACAACACAGCTTATTATATAATAAAATATAATTATAATAAATAAATAAAAATAATAATAAAATATAATAAAAAGTTTTGCTACTAGACAACACAAACAACATTCCCAACAGCACAAGACATGGGAACATGCTTCTCAAAGTCTGACAGACCTAGTTACTGGACCAGGGGAACAGTATGAAGAACTCCTGTGTTGTATTTCTTATTGCCTCACTGGACCAGATTGTAGCTGGCCCTTTCACACATGTGTAAGAAGCAAAGGCACAAGAACCTTCCTCCCTTTGCGTAGATCCCCGCACCGTTCACAATGCAATCTATGCACTGGTGGGAAGTCAAATACTGTTCCTCTATATGTAAGCCACCAGATATAGGGGAGAGAGAAATGGAATTGATGCCCTGTTTCTTACCTTAATGATCTACAGATTGTGTCAGGCTTTACTGACTTTAAATGATACTGGGCAAGTATCTTAAGCTTTATTTGCCTATTTGAAAATCTGATTCTAAGGGATACAGCACAGGCAGAAGGATCCCATGTAACCATTGTGTGCAAGCAAAGCAACCTGAATTTACCATATTGAATGCTAAGTATGAACTTAGCTTGCATAAGAATGCAGGGCAAAATTAATTCATGATTTTTTAAAAATTAAGATCATAGGCAAGTAAGGCTGGAAGGGACCTCATGAGGTCATCCATTCCAGCCCCTTGCTCAAGGCAGGCTCATCCCTGGCTAAACTGATTGGTGTAGTCAGGCAGCATAGGGCATACGTAGTGGTCTACCTAAATCTAAGTGACAACTGGCTGATTTTGTGGGAAGATCACAGGGCCAACTGCCATATTCATGGGGAAATTACTGCGAGGGCTCCTCATGCCCCTGATTGGCTGAGGGCCCCTGATGACCCCGTCCTTCATCACTGATTGGCTTCAAGAGGTGCTCATCATATCCCCCCCCCACTGCCGATTGGTTGCAAGGGCTATCCATCATGTGGCCCTGACACTCATCGCCAATTGGTAGAGAGGGTCAGGGCCACAAGCCAGGAAGCCCTCTCAGCTAATCAGCAGTGAGGGGTGGGAGTGGCTGCCATTTTGGTCTGCCCTTTGGGTGGGCAGCTGTGCTTCCCCCCAATCAGGCTACACAGCAAGGCTGTAGCACTGTGAAGATTGCTGGATCCCTCTGGGAAGCCAGCATTTTATTTCTTTTTTTCCTGCAGATTTCATGAATTTTGCGGGCAGCCGAGTTTCGCAATTTCCACAAAATCACAATTTCACTAGGTCCCTAAATGTAAGATACACTTAACTGAAAATTCTGATGTATCCCATGCTCTGCTACCGTATCTTCATAGCTAACAAAACTATCATGTGATCATATGGAAACCAATGACGGTAAGATAATATTAAATACATGATCCATAGTGTTACCCAAATAAAATGGGTTATGTTGAAAGCAGAACAATGCAGCTATATAAAGAGTGATAACTAGAAGACAACTATGTTGGGAAGTGGGGCTGCTTTTTAAATACTGAACAAGCCACAAGTACTGTAACTTTCCCCCCTTCTTCATGCATAAATTTGTGAAAGGATAACACTATGTCCTTGTCTGTGCTTCCCTCAGTTGGCTGCCAGATCCAGGTTGACAGGAGCCATCACCACCAAGCCACCAGACCACATGCACATCAACACCCTTCTGATGTGGCTTCCTTCAGCACTGGAGCCTCCAGAGGATGAAGTGAACCCTGTGAAAGTATCTACATGTGCTCTCTGATGACTGTTGGAGAATGGCAGAGGCCTTACTCCACTCAGTAAGATGGGTTCTGCTATCACAGCAAAGCTTGATGTTTTGCCAGAAACATTCCACAATTTGATTACGCCTATGAGAATTGGCAGGTGTTGAATTATCAAAAGCAAAATTCTCATTGTTGACTTGAATCCTTTATGGTGTATGCTTCTCTAAATGCTGTATAAACAATGAAAATTGTAAATAAAGTGCTGATTAAATTCTGTAATAAATATATTTTTCTAACAAGGCCTGCTGCCACGTACTGTCCAAGATAGGCAAAGAAATTCAAAATTTCATGCTGAGCAGACCTAATGGACTGTAACTTTACTTCTCTACTGCAAGAGTAGAACTAGTCCTGCTTTATACATCGTACTTCCACTGAAGTTACAGAGAGTTATCCTTAAAAAATGAACCCAAAGGGCTAGATTATAACCTAGGGACTATACAGATAAATCATATGGTAGCTTCACTCAATGCATGGCTACCTGCATTTGATCAAAATGGCAATCAGGAACAAGAAGAAAAGTAGGTTGCACAGTACCTCTACTACTTGCTGTTCCAGTGGGCATCTGGTGGGTACTACTGTGTTGGCCCCCAGCCAGGGCAGCTGAATTGATACAAAAGGGGATGTATGCTGCAGACTGTCCTGATATAGCCCAGCATGCTCTGAAGCCCTTGGCTGGGCTGAGCTTGGCTGTGCTTTCTGCTCCAGAGAGCAGGGCTGACTCTGCTCTTGTGCTCTCTACCTGAAGCAGGGGAGGGGGCATGGCCAGACACTGGCCCAGCATGGCCCCCTAAGGTGAAAGGGCAGGGAAGGGATTTGTTCCCCCTCCTTCCTCTCTCCCCCCAGGGGACCACAATCAGGTTCTGCCTGACCAGGGCAGAGTAGCCCCTGTCAGGGTCCCCGCCCCCCACACTACAGAAGCAGGGGTGGGTAGTGGCCAGATGCCAGCCAGCATGGCCCTGCCATCCACCTGCCTTACCTGCAGCTTGGACTGGGGCCACAGGAGCTGTGTGCCCAGATTGCTCCTGGCTCCTCATGCCATGGAGCTTCAGCTGGCTGGGAAGGGCCCTGCCTTCATGGCCTAGCCCAGCCTGGGTTGTCCCCTCTGCTTCCTCTCTCAGCAGTACACACATCTACCCCGCTATCTATCCACCTCACTTGGGGATGAGCAGGGCCAGCTGTGGGTGCTGCTAAGGGTGGTATGGAAGGACCAGCCTGGGCCAGGCTGGGCCACGGGGGCAGGACCCTTCCCAGCCAGCTGCAGCTCTGTGACAGCCCAGTCCTGTGCACATGGGCAGCAGCTGGCCAGGCAGCGGCACAGAGGTGATGCTGCTGCAGCTGTGGGTGGGCACTTTGGCAGCAGGACTGGCAATGTGGGATGAGTTCATTGTGCCCATGGCTGCATGGGCAGGATCAGAGGTGCTGGCAGGCCTGGAGCCTGGCTGTCACCCGTCATGGAGGCTCATGTGTCCACAGACACTGCCGCCACTGCCACGTCCCCTGAATGGTGGTTGCTCAAGCAGATGAGCAAGCACCATGCAGAGGGCAAGGCAGCAACAGTGATGGCAGCTGTGGGCACATGTGCCCCCATGGCAGGTGGCTGCCAGGCTCTGGGCCTGCCAGTGCCCCCGAGCCAGCTCAGGCAGCTGTGGGCATGAGGAAATCATCATGCATGTCCTGTCCAACTACCAGGGTGCCCACCCAGAACAGCAACACCTCCATGCCACTGCCTGGCCAGCTACTGCCCTCAGGGACAAAACTGGCAGGGGCTGTTTCCCCCCTCCCCTTCCAGGCACAACCCAGTTGGTGTCCCCACAGGTCAGAGTAGGGGTTTAAACCACTCCCCAACCATACTCAGGCTTGCCAGGGCCTGGTCACCCCCTCCCTTCCCAGGTCAGCTTCCCTCCAGCCTTCTGGCTGTTGCCAAAGGGAAAGAAGGGCTCACTCTAGAACCCCCTAGCTTCTAGCCTGAGCCACTGTAGACATGTGCCTGCATTTCTGGAATAAAAAGTGAATGTCTATTCACTTGCAAATCAGTTCAGTCTATGCAGGTTACTCTAACCCGCAAAGACTGAAACAATTCAGGCTTTTTTAATGTCTGTACTTAGCCCTAGAGTTCCAGTACTTGTACTGACATGGTACTAGCTTAGGTTCTCCATCAGTCTGGGTCTCTTAAGGATAGTAACTGTAGTGCTATTCTACTAGCTGGAAGCAAATAATTCCCATAATTCCTACACTGCTTTCATACGATACATCACCACTTAAAAAAATTGTTAGAACTATACATTTCAATATTTGCTTTTATTTCCTACCTCCAGGTATATAATTTTCAAGAGTGAAACAGAGGTTTAGAATTTGATTTCAAGAAGGTATGTTCCAAGCAAATGTCTATTCCTTTTGAGAAATACTCTGACAAAAAATAAACCCAAACTGCACAAATGTTGCTTAACTTGATGTTTCATTACAAATTCAAATATCAGAATTTAAATGCCCACATACATTCTAGAAGTCTTTTGAGTGGATTCATTCCTAGTTTATGACTTAAATCAAGCAGAATCTATGCATAGACCTTTGTTTTGAAACCAGATGAACACAGCTGTTTTGCCTTTACGAGTTGGTGTTCCTTTAAATCTCAAGCATAAAACAGAATTTCAAAGAAGTCCAGAGAATTATGCTGTGTTGATGTAAGCCCTGAGAATAGTCCCTTGCACAGGGAAATAGGAAAGTGTTGCAGAAATCAACAAACTGCTTGTTTGGCTATTGGACAAGGTAGGTACAACCCTTTTTTTCCTCCTCACAGAACAGAAATATTGATAAAAATTTATACAGTTCTTAAGCTAAAAATTAATCAGTATTTAGGGTAAAAATATTGCATAAATAGAAACATCTCCTGGACCAATATTACAGTGTGTTCAAAGGACTTTGAGGTCTGATCTTTTTTATGTTAAAGTTAATATAAAGTCTCCTATTGACATTAATAGCATTTGGAGTAGGGTACTAGCTTTGAGACATGCAAAAGCATTCAGAGTGAAATCAAGAGTTTCAGCCCAGCACTTTACTTGTGTATGCAGCTATAACAAATCTTGAGCCATATATTTTTCTCCTTGGATGTAATTTCATCAAGTCTTCTTTAAAGTAAAGAATTACATTCTGTCAGGCTTGGTCAATCAGAATCAGTTTACTACAATGCATCCATTTTTTATTAAAAAATAACCTTCCCAATTACTAAATTTGCTGGAATTCTGTTGGTTCTATATCAAGTGTTCACACCACTAACAGAGATTAACTATTTCACAAGCAACTGCACAGGCTTTGAGTTATATAATGCTGCCACTACTGTTTCTCATCAGTTTTATTACAACAGACACATAGTTGAGGCTTATTTTTTTTAGTCTATTATGAAGCTCAGAAAGCTGTGGAACATACACTGGTACAGATGAATTACTATCCCTTACAGATCAAGAGCTTTGAAAAACTGAGTCACCAGGGCAAATACCAAAAATGCACAGCTCAACTAGCCTTGGATTAGGAAACAAAGGATTTTGGACAAATCAATAACAACAATAAATAATAGAACTAATGTATGCCACAAGAATAGCACACACGCATTCAGTGTGAAACCTGAGTATTCACTTAACCAAGCATGGATAAACCTGGAATAGTAGCATGAAGAGATTGCAATTTTCTTGAAACTGTGAACAAAAGGTTTGAATGCTGGCAACAAGCAATGAATCCTCTTCATTCACTGAAACCAACTAAGTGGTAACAAATTGCGAGTTTCCAGTTGGAGACAATTGACCAGGAATAATTATGTAAGATGCTAAAGGCTGATTTAACTCTTTCTTTCACCCATTTTGTGATGCATCAGAACTGAGAGCTATAATAAGCATTGCATGCTGGGACTTATGCCACATTAGAACCAATTTACTTTCTCACAGAGAAGTTTATCCTGCTGAGAGAGCAGGTTTCCACAGATAAAAGATGGGATCTCTCAAAATAAATTAAAGATACATGAAGCATGCCTGCATTTTACTGTAGTATATTCTACAGAGCCTGCCAGTTGGCAGGGGTAACCTGCTTTGACTTAAGCAAATACCAATCTGAAATATATTAAATAAATGAAAAAGCTGAAATAACTAAGCTTACTATTTTTTACGTAACAATAGGCTTTAAAAAAGTGGACAAAGTCTTTTTCTCTCTTTAACATGCCAATCATTCATTACTTAAATTGACAACAATTTTGTGGACACTTTAACCAGCGGACACAACGGAATGTACTTCAGAAATTTAAAAAGTGTTATTTTATTTATGTATGACAGAGGATTTTTTTCAAAGCTTTTGTTACAGATCATTAAATTAGTATCTTCTTTATAAGTGTTTCTAAAAAGTGTTGGGATTCATATTTTAAATGTTACATTATGGATTTATTATAAACATTTAACAAGGGAAAGAAATTAGATGGTATATAAAAAGGAATATCTTTCCCAGGTTACTTTATTTATTGGCTGAGGTTGGTTTGCATTTATCCATTTGAAAAGGACTTTTATTTTTGATCAATCCCGCTTAGCCTTGCTAACAAGAAAAATGTTGGAATTATTTACCAGTGACAATCACCTTAATACAGAGATTGCAGTACAGGCAAAATGGAAAACACTAATCCTAATAAAAATTGCTTATCAGAGATATATAATTGAGTTCCTCACTGTAAGAAAACACTCATTTAAAGCAATGTAGATTCTAGCCAACATTTTTCAAATCATAGAACCCAAACTCTGGCACTTCAGTATCTTCTGTCTGGGCATCTCAAAACAGATTTAGGGATCCAGTGTTTCTTAGGACCCAGGTTTGATTTTTTTTACTTACTTACCCCCTTCCCAAAAAAACCCAAATGCCATAAGAACAGCTATAGCTGCCATCCAAAGTGCTTAGGTACATATAAATTAAAACATCTCATTATTTTGAAGGCCTGACTCATGATTTTTGATGTTTACAATAATTCTGTCTATCAATCTACCATACAGTTCTTACCACTGTGCTATCTTAAGCAGGGGATTGGACTAGATGACCTTCTGTGGTACCTTTCAGTCCTCCTTTTCTATGATTCTGAGTGTATTCCAGAATTATGAAGCATCTTTGTAAAAAAAAAAAAAAGTATTATCCTCCAAGACTACAGGCATTTTTATTTGGTGTGTGAACTATGACTATCTACTGAAACCAGTTCAGTGTGATCCTACTGATCCCTGCCATGTTGCTAAGATGAAAGAACAGGATTCTGTGGTTGACTTTATCAAAGGGCACAGAATGCATTATGAGCATGGGTATCTATGCCCATGAAATTATAAGTTCCCAATGGAACTTCAGGTTTGTTCCTGAATTCAAGCCTTAGCTAAGACAGGTCTTAATATTAACAGTATCTAAGTGTTGGTTAACTTGCTTTTTCAGCAACTAGGCTAGGGACAGACATCCAAAAAGCCTGGGACTGAATTGATTCAATCTTTGCAGGTTAGTCTAACCTGACTAGGTGAAACCAGTTTGTAACCAGACAGACATCCCAGAAATGCAGGCACATGCCTGCAGTGGCTCAGGCTAGAAGCCAGTGGGTGCCAGAGCAGTCCTCCCTTCCCTCCCATAGTGTTGAGCTGATGGGGGGCATGGCCAGGCCCCGGCAGGTTGCTCTGATTAGGGAGGGCCTCCCCATCCCCAGCAGCCCAGCAGGCAATTGATAACAGTGGTTATCACACCATCAGAAAACAAAGCCTCTCTCCATTGCTTCAAGCTCTTCTTAAACAGCTTTTCCAAGGAAGGAACCAGTCTCCCACAGCATAGACTGTAGCCAACATGTAGTATGCTAGCTAATGCTGAGAGGTGTCTGTGTAAAGCAGGAGGTGGGGGAAGCAGGGGGAAGCCAGGCAGATGCCTGCAATCTCTGCCGGAGCTGCAGCCAGGGAGCAGAGGGGAGGGGCCAGCCCTGCTGTGGAGCAGAGAACCCCACCCAGCTCAGAGAGCATGCCAGGATGCTAGGGGTGTCTGGTTTATCTTAAACCAGCAAGGGGTCTGGGACAGACATTGTATAAACTGGTTTCACCCAAATCTGATACTACATTCAACCAGGTTTATCTCAAACTGGTTTCAGTCATTTTCAAACAGGTTTATGTGCACTGAACATCTGTTCTGTTACAGGCTTAAACCAGGTTCTGATCACTTAAACCGGTTTATGTATAATGTCTGTCCCTAGCCCTAAAAGTTAGAGAGTGGGAAGTAGTTGGTGAAGTGCATGGATCTGGGCATTGAAGTCAGTGTCCTGAACAAACTAGAACATGAGAGGATGGTAGATTTCCTTTCTCACAATAGGGATTGATAATCAGAAAAGATGGCTACCAGGCCAAGGTGCCCCTGATTATCAGTGGTCAGGAATCATGGATCAGGCTCACAAAGATAGCTTGCTATTGCTTTGTCCTTCTAAGATTTCCCATTGTATGAATAAAGGCCTTTGAGGAAAGAAAGTATTGTATTGTTGAACCAATAGAATCATAGAAAATTAGGGTTGGAAGGGAACTCAGGAGGTAAGCTAGTTCAAGCCGCTGCTCAAACCAGAACCTTCCCCAGCCATATCATCGTAGCCAGCAGTTTGTCTACCCAGGTCTTAAAAACTTCCAAGGATGGAGATTCCACAGCCTCTCTGGGTAACCTATTCTAGTGCTTTACCACCCTCCTAGTCAGACAGTTTTTCCTAATATCTAACCTGAACTTCCCTTGCTGCAACTTGAGACCCTTGCTCCTTGTTCTGCCACCACTGAAAACAGTCTAGCTCCATTCTCTTTGGAGCCACCCTTCAGGTATGTCCACTGTAATGAAGAATACTCACCGGCAGCTCAGAGCACAGCACATGAGGGGCAGAAGGAGGAGCCCACGCGGCTCATCAGCCACCTGTTTATCCAGCTGCTGCCAGCTGGTGATGTCAGCCCTAAACACCGGTTGGCGAGAATAAAAATGGTGATGCATGCTGCGGAGACAGTGGAGGGTCAGGGAGGAGAGCTGCTGCCAATGCCGGAAGCAGAGAAGTCACTGCCTATGGGATCCAGGGGTCGGAGCCAGCTGGAGCGAACGCAGGCAGAATGAGGAGGACCACCTCGACATCGATCCGCATGGGATGGCGAGGGATCAACTGGAGCACCGTCTGGATACATTGACAGGGCAGTCTGGAGAGACAGAGAAGACTGCAGGTGGGAGTGTGGGGACAACGGGGCACCGAGGAAGACATATTGGGGAGAAGAGGACCCTGGGAAAACCCCAGGAGGGTTGCTGTTAGGGTGGATACTGCTGCCGGTTCCAGATGGGTCATTGAGCAGGTGAGAGGGCAGATGTAGAAGCGACGGGAGGAAGAAGACAACCCGTTGCCTTTAGAGACCTGGGAAGGGTAGAAGGGAAGTCAGAGGGCCAGGTTGCCCAGTGATTTTTGTTAAGGCATTTTTTTTGGTCATGTTCCCTGGCTATGGGATACAGGAGGGGAAGTGGGTCCCTGAGTAGTGAGGCCAAGTCAGAGGCCCAGAGGATTGGTCTTGCCTGTAGGTTTTCTTTTTTTTTTCTTTCTTTCCTCGAGGAAGGGGTGACAGCTAGGCATGCTAGGGATACAAGGTTCCCGTCATGGGTGCCCCCTCTTCAGGGGGAGGAGGCCGCTGGATGGACATCACTCCACAGGAGGTGTGAGGTCGGGGTGTAGGGTGGTGGAGCCTCGTGAGTAACCACCGGGTGAGCCACGGGCCAACAAGTGCACCCAAAGGACAACCCTGCACACTGAGGTCCAACAAGTCATGGCAGGAGAGCGCGGGGTTGAAGACTCGGGTGAAGGACATTGGCTCAGGCAAGACACAAACCTGTGAGGCGCTTGACACCAATCACTTGAGCAAAAGCTGCCCAGTTCCCTCAGCCTCCCTTCAGAAGTCATGTTCCCCAGGCCCCTAACCATTTCCATTGCCCTCCACTAAACTCTCTCCAGCCTGACTATGTTCTTTCTGTAGTTTAGGACACAAAGCTGAACACAGTACTCCAGGTGTGGCTTCATCAGTGCTGAAGAGAGGGGAATAATGACTTCCCTAGACCTGCTAGCAATGTTCCTACTAATACAACCCAGTATGCTGTTAGCCTTCTTGGCAACAAGGGCACACTGTTGGCTCATATACAGCTTATTGTCTACTGTAACTCCCAGGTCCTTTTCTGCAGAGCTGCTTAGACAGTCAGTCCCCAGCTTGTAACTGTACCTGGGATTGTTCCATCCTAAGTTCAGGACTTTGCATTTGTTTTTGTTGAACCTCATGAAATTTCTTCTGGTCCAATCCTTCAATTTGTCTAGGTCTCTCTGAATCCTAGTCCTACCCTCTAGCATATCTACTACCTCCCACAACTTGGTGTCACCTGCAAACTTGCCGGGGGTGCACTCCCTTCCACCTTCCAAGTCGTTGATGAAGATATTGAAGAAAATTGGCCCCAGGACTGACCCCTGGAGCACTCTACTTGATACCAACTGCCAGCTAGACATCAAACTATTGATTACTACTGTTTGAGACTGACCACCTAGCCAATTTTCTATCCTCCTTATAGTCCATTCATCCAACCCAAATTTCCCTACCTTACTTGTGAGAATGTTGTGGGAGATTGTATCAAAAGCCTTGCTAAAGTCAAGGTATATCACATCCACTGCTCTCCCTGCATTCACAGAATCAGTCAGCACATCATTGAAGGCAATCAGGTTGGTCAGGCATGACTTGCCCTTGGTAAATCCATGCTAACTGTTCACCTTCTTCTCCTTCAAGTGCTTAGAAATGGATTCCTCAAGGATCTGCTCCATAATTCTTCCAGGGACTGAGGTGAGGCTGACCCATCTGTAGTTCCCCAGATCCTCCTTCTTCCCTTTCTATAAAGGTTAACAAGTGCTCATCAAGAATGACGGGTGGGCAGTAGGGATGGAGTGCCACCACCCACCACCCCATGATGTTGCCATTCTGCATCTGGCTGCACGTAACACCTCACACATGTCCAGCCCTATGTGCCCCCCCACACTTCAAACACACACCTACCTACCCACACCTAGTCATGTGCCACACACACACAGCCAACCACACACAACACACACACATACCCACATGACACACCCAACCAACCACACACATCTACCTACGCAGCCACATGCCACACACATACCAAACCACACATGTCATACACCCAGCCATATGCCACACACACACACAACCACCCACCAAGCCACATGCCATACACACATACACATACACACACCTAGCCAGATGCCACACGCTACATATACACACACACCCAGCCACACACCATACCCACATGCCACACCCAACCAGCCACACACAACACACAGCCACCCACCAACCCATACACCCAGCCACACGCAACACCAACTGAGCCCCCTGCCCCACACACAGACACACAACAACCCACCAACCCACATGCCACACACACCTGCCCGGACAACACACACCCACCCACCCAGCCACACAGACCCACCAAGCCACACTGTCACCCAGCCACACACACCCAGCCACATGCCATACCCAC
Organism: Gavialis gangeticus; assembly: GCF_001723915.1. Classification (NCBI taxonomy): domain Eukaryota; kingdom Metazoa; phylum Chordata; order Crocodylia; family Gavialidae; genus Gavialis; species Gavialis gangeticus. The sequence continues at coordinate 33,448,442 of NW_017729029.1, read as the reverse complement.
CCATCCACATACCACATGCACTCACACACACACCCCCAGCCACACCCACCCTCCCAGCTGTTGG
>NW_017729029.1:33442262-33448292 GCF_001723915.1 Gavialis gangeticus | reverse complement strand
CACCCACCCACCCACCTGAGAGCCCTGTCCCTCCTGCGTACCCCGCCACCTGTAGCCAGTGGGTCCTCCTGGCATGGGGAGGTGCATGGCACATGGAGAGCCCTGAGGGGAGCGGGCAGGGGGACATGGGCAGCACCCACTGGCTGCAGCACATGACTGTAAGGCAGGGCATGCCCCTCATGCCTGCTCCCCACGCGGCACCCTGTGGCCAGGTGCCTTGCCTCTCCCATGTTTTGGTTCTCTCATCATGGGGTTGGCATGGCATGCAGGGGGGGCATGGCCACAGGGTGCCCCACAGGGAATGGACAGGGGGCACACCCTGCCCCACGGCTGCATGCTGCATTCAGTAGGCGCTGCCCATGCCCCCCTGCCCACTCCCCTCACAGCACCCTGCGGCAGCATGCCATGCCCCCCATGGTCACAGGCCATGCCCTCCACAGTGGCAATCCATATCCCCACACAGCTAGTCCCCATGCCCCGCAGCAAGGAGCACAGCCTGTCCCCATCCACCTCAGCTGCTACCTCCGCCTCTGCCTCTGCCTCTCTGTCTGTCTGTCCTAAGGTTCTGGCCCGCACATGCACAGTTGGTCCAGAGCACTACAGACAGACAGATGGAAGTGGTAAGGCTTTTATTAGAATGGGTGCTTCTAGCCATTTAAAATCTTACTCAGATAGCACATTCAGTCCCATCATCACAGGTCTCTATCACATGAACAAACCAAGACCTATCTTGGTAAAAGTGTCAGGGCTTATGTTTACTAGAGCCAACCAGTAGAAAGAAGTGTGATTACAAGTACTGGATACAAATCTTGCTTAGTTAGTCTATGAAAGTGTTTATCTACTCTACCTTCTGGCTGACATCAGACTCACACAGCTAACTACCTCTTATAAGTACTAAACCAGTAATTACAGGCACCTTGTTAAATTTTGCTGCTAGAGTACAGTTAAACCACCTGAGTTTTAACTTTTTTGATAAATTAGCCTGGGACTATTCAGTATAAGCACAGTACAAATCTAAAGCTGTAGAGTGGCATCCATTATACAAATACCAAGCAAAAATAATGAAGAGAGCAAAAATAATATTAGAGCTTGGCCCTACAAATTAAAACGAGTAACTCATACTTATATAACTGTGGTTTTGCAAGACTGAGCTCTTGCTCTTATCACTGTATGGTACACATACAGGTGTTGTTTACACCTTCAGCTCCCATGGCTGATTTATTAAGAGATACATTGAAATGTACCTGCCATAGCAGGATGGTGAATACACTTTTCTGATTATCAGCTATATTTAACAGTTCAGTAAATATTTTTTCTTGTTCCTATAATACATGTTTGAAGGATAAACTACCCAAAGGAAGGAAATCAGTCAGGTGAAAAGAAGCCCTGCAAGTTCTGTCAGGCAGAACATATAGTTCAATAGCAACTACAGTAAACTGTAAAATACAATAGACTGTAAAAATCATCAAAGGAAAAATGAGTACATTTTGGGAGACTTTGCTGTTAGTCTATTATTGGCAAAGAATAAGCCATAGCCACAATAGTTTCATCATAGGATCTTAGGATAAACATGTACATTTCACACAGACCTCTAAGTAATAATAAATCCTTTGTTTTTCATGGTATTTCAGATAAAGATAAAGTGAAACCTATCTATTGTATTTATAGAGCCTTCACTGCCAGAGTGTCTTATCACCTCCCAATCTTTAATGTGTTTATCCTCACAACATCTTTATGAAATTGAGAAATATTGTTATTCCCGCATTATAGAAGAAGAACTGAGGCACAGAGAGCCAGAAAGTGTCTCACCCAAGGTCACACAGAAAGCCTATGACAGACCACAGAGTTGAATCTCAATCTCTCAAGATCCAAGGTAGCAACCTAATTTCTGAACTGATTTTCTTCTCTGTGTGGTTATTCTGCACTTCATCAAGCCACACACTTTAGAACCCAGGCCTCAGTTCAGCTCTCATGGTCCAGCCAACCTCCCACCAAGACAGCTCAGAGGTTTAAACACTCACTTTCCCAGTGCTCAGACCTCACAAGTGCTTTTTTCACAGTTTGCTTTTCCAGGACAATGGAGGATGTAACACAAGGACTTTGCAAAAGGGATTCTAAAACAATTACTCTTTACTTTAGATACCACAAGAAGTGTACAGATCTAAATAGAAAAAGACTTCCAGGATCTCTCCATTCCTCTTCCTTGCTGGGACATGGAATTTCTCTAGTTTCCTCTTCCCATTTTTAAAGTACCTTTTACAATTTTTACTTCACTTTGTGAGTTGATGCCCCGGGCAGCCTTCTCAGATGATCATGGTTTCTTTCTGGGCAATATTTTTTTTTCTCAATTACCAATCTACCTGGGCTAGCTAGTTTTCTTATTCTGACTGCCTTCTTTGTCCAAGGGCATTGACATTTGAATAAATGATCATCAGATTTAATGACCTTCGTTTGTTAGCCCTTTGCTACTGTGACTGGAAATTTCATCCCAATATAGAAAGGAAACAAGATCCACATTCAAACTGGAATGTGCCGTCTGACATGGATAGATGTTGTGAGTCTCCAGAATCAAGCAGTTCATGTGTTGTGGGTAAATTACAATTCTGTAAGTACAACTAGTTTTGCAATAGGTTCTTTCTCTGTGAATAAAAATTGAGTTTTCAATTTTTTGCATACATGATTTTAAAAAGAAAAGTTTAAATTTTCCATTGAAATAAAAAAAGTTTCATATTTACCAATATTTAATTTTATTAATATTTTCCCTATCAGCATGGGGTAAAAAGCCTGTTCTTATATTTGCATGCAGGAAAACTTCCTCATTAAATACATTGTCTATCATTAAACTTCTGCCAAAAGCAATGTGTGCTCAGTAAGAGAAACCAGCTATGAAGTTCACTGAATGTAGCTCACACTGAGTATGCCTGTAAAACACATGGTCCATATTGGGCAAACATATTGATGAGAACCTCTGATATGGCTAAGTTAGTGCAGCCTACCTGAATAAGGTATAGTGACTTCAGACTAATATCATGAATAGCTTGTATTATGTATAAGTAGGTACAAATGTTCTGCTTAAAAATGTGTTTGTGGGATGCCTGTGCTGAAACTTGTAGCAGTTTGCAAAAAAAAGTAAAATGCATCAATGCTAGATGAACAAAGCCTGTAAGTAACCAAAATAATTTGTATATATGTAAATTACTACACATACGTCTATTTCAAAATCAGTGTTTTTTAGTTCCTTGCATTTCATATTCTTCTGCTTTTCCTCTGTAGCTTCTACCCTCTCTCCCTCCCTATTTACTGTCATGTGCATTGGGCATGTGCTCAAGGAGGGAACAGAACATGAGTAGGGTCTTACAGTAAGGAGGGAAAGGGGCTGCAGGGGAAATAAGCTGGGAGAAGGGGCAGAGGACAAGAGGGCCACCTGACCCTCCGAACCACTATTTTCCCAGCTGTAACAGAGGGAGGGGGGTGAATTCAAGACAAACCTCCAATAATTAGATTCTATACTTGGAAAATTATAACAAACCTATAACATTTCTATATATAGAATCTAATTATTGGGGAGGGGTCATCTTAAATTGATGGATTCAAGTAAATACAGTACTAAGAATGTCCTAACTGTGATACTCTAATCACCCTTTAGCTGACCTTTCATTAGGTTTTTTTGGATTAGTTCACAAACCATGAACAGTAATCCATCAGTTATAGAATCAATATATTGATTAAGAAATATTTCAGCATTGTGTTCCACAGGTAATAGGGAGAGGATTTAATTGTACCATAGAAATTATATGTTGCAAGAAGGACTATGACTTTTAATTACTTTATTCAGGGGTTCAGGGATACAAAAAGGGTGGATGCTTACAAAGCAAAAAAACAAACAAATTACTATCAAACCAAGAAACCATATCATTGCATTCAACACATCACACCGTAACAGACACCTTTGCTACATTTCACGTCGTGTCTTACATGCTAGTTATGTGGTCAGAGTGCTGGCCACATGGTCATAACTATAGATAAACAATTTCATACCCTGCTCCATCCAATCATACACATAACAAAAACCTTCAACTTCCCACACAAAAAGAAAGCAAAAAAGCAGCCTGGTGAGGGCCCAGGACGCGGCACGAGCTGGAAGTCGTAGTCCAACACCAAGCCAACCTGGTTGCCCAGACCGGTCATGACATCAGAGCGTGTATTTGAGACGGCTGTCCTCCACATGGCACAGCAGTCCCTCAAGGGCCCAGCATGTCTCAAAGGCGGGCACTGCCCACCCGAACACAGCATGCTCAAACTCCAGCAAGAGGCGCGCCTGCACCAGGAGGTGGAAAAGCCGCAGGGCATCATCTGAGCCGGTCCTGGCAAGCCAGTTTCAGCGGCTCTTGAGGACAGCCAGCTTGGCCTGACCCAGTAAGAAGTTGGCCAGGCAGACGGGGCCCTTCTTAGCTGTCTGGTATGAGTAGGAGCACACGTAGGTGGTTTCTGAAAAGCTCCTGCCCAGCACCTGGAGCAGTGGCCTGAGGGTGACAAAGAAGAGCTGCAGGCGGGGACACTCAAGGAAGGCATAAAGAGGGTCTCCTTAACACCCCCCGGGCAGAAGGGACAGGCTGTCGAGGCGGCTGGGTCCAAGTGGGACGCAAACGTGCCAGTGGCTAGGATGCCATGCAGCAACCGCCACTGCAGGTTGCCAGTCTTCTTGGCGGTTGGTGGTTTATACAATGTGTGCCACGCCAGGTGGGCTGGTGGGGAATCTGGTGGCCCCAGGTGCCATCGCCACGGTGTATCGGGGCGGCCCGCCAGCACTTGGGCATGGCGGACATGAACCACCCAGGTGTATAGACTTCTACATGACAGAAAAGCAAAAGGGCAACCCGTGTCACTGTCAGGAGGCACAGGGAGCATCAGCAAGGTGCCAGGGCGGCCTGCCAGATCGCCGGCCATGGACGGGGTGACTGGTAAAGCAGGAAAAGCCTCACTCGGGGCATCCTCAGTGCAGGGGACCTGGCCCGCCCGGAGATGGTCCTCCAGGGAGGCTGCTGCCTCCAATGGGAGGGCAGCCCGGATGTCACACAGGAGATGGCCCATGCTGTGGACGGAGCACATGCCCAGCCAGGTGGTCAAGGCCTCGGGCGAGAGCCAGGCCGACTGAGCGGGGTCAAGGAGATGACTCAGGCAGAAAACACGCGCCTGAATGAGAACAGCTGTGAGACTGGCAGAGGCCAGGCTTGGCACGGGGCGCCTCAGTGCTGGGTTGTACACCAGGGGTTCCCTCAGCAACTGCGGGAACTGCAGGTGATGAGCCTGGGACTGGAGGTGGAAAGTGGTTTGCCAGGCTCCTACCATGCCACCATAAAAAGCTGGAAGCACCGCCCAGTTCAAAAGCATAAGGTCCAACAGGAAGAGCTCCCAGTCAAAGCCGAGGGCCCCCACCCTCTGGAGAAACTGGCATGCCAGGTGTTGCCAAGGTAGGCACTCCTCGCTGTATAGGAGTTGTTGAAGGGCCTGCAGGCAGAAGGCTATCACCTTGCTTGCAAGGTCAACCAAACTCTGGCCCCCCTCAGCTACAGGTAGGCAAAGGACAGCTCGTGGGAGCCAGTGGCGCCCATCCCAGAAAAAATCAACCAGGAGGCGCTGGAGTCTCTCTAGTAGGTCCTCTGGCGGATCGAGTATGGTGCACCGGTGCCACAAGGACTACTCAGGTTGTTCCAGATGAGGACGTGTCCATGGTAGGAAAGGTTGGGTAGGCGCCAGTGCCACCTTTGTAGGCAGGCCTCCACTCCTTCCTTGAGGCCGTCCCAGTTGCACGCCATGAAGGTCAATGGCCCCAGGAACACGCCCAGGATCTTAAGGCCTTTGCGGCACCAGGTGAGGCCCCCTGGCAAATCCGGGGGGGTCATGGTGATCCACTCACCAAGCAACAGGGTATCACTCTTGGCCCAGTTGATACAGGCTGAAGAGGCGCATTCGTAGGCTCGCTGGCAGGGCCTCCACGTCTTCCTAGGTGTTAAGAAAGATGGTCACGTT
>NW_017729029.1:33436986-33437262 GCF_001723915.1 Gavialis gangeticus | reverse complement strand
GGCGCATTCGTAGGCTCGCTGGCAGGGCCTCCACGTCTTCCTAGGTGTTAAGAAAGATGGTCACGTTGTCTGCATATGCTGATAGTCGGAGCGGAGGGGCAATGGACAGGACCACGGCTGGTGGCAAGGCCACACCGCTCAGGTGGTGCCGCAGTGCATGCAGCAGAGGCTCAATGGCCAGGGCATAGAGAATGCCCGACAGGGGGCATCCCTGACGGATGCCTCTGCGTGCAGGGAACAGGGCACAGAGCACCCCGTTCACCTTGAGCAGGCTGG
>NW_017729029.1:33412742-33431114 GCF_001723915.1 Gavialis gangeticus | reverse complement strand
GGGTCGCCCCACACAGCTCCAAGCGAGCCTGGTCCGGTGCGTCCAAAGCGAATGGAAGGAAGGAAGGAAGAAAGAAAGACTTTGACTTTTAAGAAATGTTTATTCTGACTTTTGACTTTTAAAAGACGTTTATTCCGGGAAGGGTGACAAGTGGTGGGCAGTAGAAATTATGTACAGTTCGGTCCGAGGACCTGGGCCTCGAGGACAAGGCCTGGGCTCATGGCCTGCAAGGCCTTCCCCTACACTTTAGACAAAAAAACAAGAAAAAAACACAAAGAACAAAAAAAAGTATTTACATATATACATATCTTGCCAGGGGGGACACCCAGGGGGGCCTCAGGACATCAGGGGTCGGCTCGTCCGGATAAAGCCCAAGGTCTCATCTCACTGGGTGCGCCTCTGCACCTTGAGGAGCTGGTGGTGTCACAGGGCAAGGCGCAGGCTTCCCTCCTTGACTCGGCACAGTGCCCCGTCAACAGCCCAGCGTTCCTCAAAGGTGGACACTGTCTGCCGGAGGACCACATGCTCAAAATCAAGAGAGAGGCGGCCCTGCACCAGCAGGCGGAACAGCTGCAGGGCATCGTGCATCCTGGTCCCAGTGAGCCGGTTCTGCCGGCTCTTCAGGGTGGCCATCTTGGACTGGCCCACCAGGAAGTTGGCCAGGCTGACTGCGGCCTGCTCAGCCGCCCAGTACAGGAAGGAGTGGACGTAGGTTTCCGCTGAGAAGTCCCGGCCCAGTGCCTGAAGCAGTGCCCCGAGGGTGGCAAAGAGTGGCCACAGCCAGGGGCAGTCAAGGTACGCATGGAAATGTCCTCTTCCAGTACCCCCAGGCAGAAGGGGCAGGCCTCCGAGGCCACCAGATCCAGGTGGTGCACAAAGATGCCAGTGGCCAGGATGCCATGCACCAATCTCCACTGGAGGTAGCCGGTTTTCTTGGCGATGGGCACCTTGTACAGCATGCACCACACTGGGCTCCTGGGCCACACCAGGCGTCGCCGCCACACGATGTCGGGGCAGCCAGCCAGGACCTGGGCATGCTGGGTGCACACCACCCACGTGTAGAGTCCCTTCCAGGGCAGTGTGCCAAAGGGGCAGCCTGTATGGCTGCTGGGGGGTACAGGGAGACTAAGCAGTGTGTTGGGCCAGTCTGCCAGCTCACTGGCCACCGCTGGGATGACCGGCAGTGGTGGGAGGCATCACCTGTGGCGTCCGTGGTGGGGAGGGCCTGGTGAGCCTAGAGGTAGCCTTCTAGGGTGGTCACTGCTTCCGTCAGGAGGGCAGCCCTAACAGCCCACAGAAGCCGACCTATGGTGCGGGTGGAGCGCAGCGCCAGCTGGGCAGTCAGGACTTCAGCTGACAGCCAGTCCAACTGAGCAGGGTCCAGGAGGTGCCCCAGGTGGGTGGTGTGCACCTCGATGAGAGCAGCCATGAGGCTGGCAGAGTCCAGACTCAGCACGATATGCTGCAGAGCTGGGTTATGAACCAGGGGCTCCTGAAGCAGTTGCAGGAAATGCAGGCGCCTGGCTTGGGGACAGAGATGGAAGGCAGCCCGCCAGGCCCACACCATGCTGTGGTAGAACGGGGGAAGGACTGCCCTGTTCAGGAAGGTGAGATCCAGCATAAAGAGCTCCCAGTCAAAACCAAGGCCCCCCACTTGGTACAGGAACTGGTATGCCAGCTGCCACCATGGGAGGTGGCCCTCGGCATACAGGAGCCACTGGAGGGCTTGCAGGTGGTAGGCGGCCACCCTGCTAGCCAGGTTGATCAGGCTCTGGCCCCCTCAGTGATGGGCAGGTAAAGGGCAGCTCGCAGGAGCTAGTGGAGTCCATCCCAGAGGAAGTCCACTGAGAGCCGCTGCAGTCTCTCTAGTACCTCTGGCAGAGGATCCAGCACAGTGCAGTTGTGCCATAGGGTTGCCGCCGCCAAGTTGTTGGTAATGAGGACCTGGCCGCAGTAGGAGAGGGCGGGCAAGTGCTAGTGCTGAAGGCAGCCCTCCACTCCCTCTGCCAGGTCCTCCCGGTTGTGGGCTGCAAAGGCCTGCAGCCCCAGAAACACTCCCAGGGCTTTGAGGCCCTCCTGGTGCCAAACAAGGCCCCCCAGCAGGTCTGGAGGTGGTTTGCCAGCCCACGTCCCAAGCAGGAGTGTGTCACTCTTGCCTCAGTTGATGTGGGCCAACGCGGTGAGCTTGTAGGTGCATTGGCAGTCCACCAGGGCCCGCACATCCTCCTGGCTGCCCTGGAAGACTGTCACATTGTCCAAGTACGCCATCAGCCAGATCAGGGGGCCGGTAGTCGGACCCAGTGCCGGTAGCAGGGCTAAGCCTGTCAGGCGATGTCGCAGAGCATGCAGCAGCGGTTCAATGGCCAGGGCGTACAGCAAGCCTGAGAGGGGGAAGCCCTGGTGTATGCCGTGATGCACTGGGAATATGGAGCACAGCACACCATTCACCTTGAGCAGGCTGGAGCACTGCGATGAAAAGAAGCCCGAAGCCAAAAGCCTCAAGGGTACTGAGCAGGTACTGGTGGTTGACGCAATCAAAGGCCTTCTCCTGGTCCAGGGAGACCAAGCCGACATCCAGGCCAAAAAGCTCTGCAGCCATAAGCAGGTCATGCAGCAGAAACAGGTTGCCCTGCATGTCCTGTCTGGCACACAGTAGCTCTGCTCAGGCCCGATGACGGAGGCCATGATGGTGCAGAGACAGTTCTCCAGCGCCTTCTCCAGAGTCTTATAGTCAGCGCACAGAAGGGAGACGAGCTGCCAGTTCTTAAGGCAGCCGAGGTCCCCCTTCTTAGGCAGCAAGGTGAGCACTGCCCGGTGGCAGCTGGTCAGCAGGGTCCCATCAGCGAGGCTCTCACAGAAGACACGGAGGAGGCTAGGCCCAAGGAGGGGCCAGAAGGCTTTGTAAAATTCCACGGGCAGTCTGTCAAGGCCCAGGGCCCTGTCCAAGGCAAGCCCCCCACAGCAGCCTCAAGCTCTGCCAGGGAGAGTTCACGCTCCAGGGCCTCAACCTGTGAAGCACCAAGGTGCAGCAGGTCCTTGTGCAGCTGCTGAGTGGCCTCCAGACAATTGGGGTCAGTGGCAAACAAGTCCCGATAGAAGGTGACGACATGCCCCCGCACTTCACCTGGGTCCATGAGCAGCCATCCCTCCAGGGTCTTGAGATGGTCCAATGTCTTTGCCACAGCCTGCCGCCTCTCCAGGCCGAAGAAGAAGCCAGTCGGGGCGTTGGCCTCTGCCAGCTCCTGGTAGCAGGCACGTACCCACGCACCGTGGGCTGCACCCTCTGCCAGCTCCCGCTGGCATTTCTTGCGGGACTGGAGGCTCTCGAGGAGTGCCGCATCGTTCCACGTGCGGAGCAGGGCTTCCTCAAGCTCTGCCACGACCTCCTCCAGCTCCTGGGTGTGGCGGCAGATCTCGCTTGCTGCCAGCTGGGAATACTGCTGGCAGAATGCCTGAATCTGGATCTGAAAGAAAGAAAGAAAGAGAAACAGTAAGAGCAACGCTGTGAAGTAGGCAAATGTAACTCTCAGATGGAGAAACCAGAAGTAAAAGGAGGAGGGGACAGAGAACAGAGTAAAAGAAGAAAAAACACTGTGAAAATGCAAGACAAAAATCAGAAAGGGAAGTAGACAAAAGCAAAAGACCTTTAGACAGGTGGGAGTCAAAAAAGAAAAGAGATAGGAAGCTGGGGAGTCTTATGGTCTGGATCGCCCCACGCTGTTCCAAGCGAGCCTGGTCTGAGGTGTCCAAAGAAGAAGGAAGGAAGGAAGTATTCATTTTCAATAGCCACTGTATACTCAGAGTTGTTAGATACTAAGAAAATGAGTCCTCTTATTTGCTATATGATAGACTTGTCAGTGTTGCAAATATAAATCTGAGAAATATCATAGATTAATACAATCACTTCAGTTACACATATCACAGTGAAGGAGATTACCAAGGAATGAGTAAGAAACAAGTTTCGTTGTATTGTTTTGTAGAATATGCAAAACTGGCAACATCTAGACTTAGAAGAAAATCAAATAAATTCTTCTTCACCTGCTATCTCCAGTCTCACCTTTGCAACAAGTTTCATTTGGTACAGACTACTGCACTGCTCCAGCCTCCTTTGAGATGGATTAAATGAAAACTGATATTTCTTGTGTGAGGGTTCCATGGTTGGAAATTATAGGGCTGCTGGGGTTTCCTTGCTTGTGGATTTTAGGGAGTAGGTAAAATGTCCCTGGATTGGATAGTGGAGGGACCAGGGTCTGAAGTTTATCTTGTAGTTCCAATGGAAATGATGTGATGGAGGTTTTGAGTTTGGAGAAGAAAAGGGGAGCAGGATCTTCCTCTAGTTTTTTATAGTAGGTAGTATCAGAAAGTTGTCTATTGGCTTCTTTTATGTAGTCTTCATGATTAAGGATAACTATGGCTCCTCAGACAAGGGCAAGCTGTGCACAGTTCTCAGAGACTTTGAGACAGTGTTCTCCAACAGACCAGGTAAAACAGACCTGGCGGTACACACTATAGACAGGGCCGGCCATCGTCCTATTGGTTTAATGCCCTACCCAGTCAATGGGAAGGTGCTGCAAGAGATAAAGCGTGTGCTCACTAATATGCTAGAGCTGAGAGTAATACAGCCTTCAGTGAGCCCCCGGGCCAGCCCTGTGGTACTCATCTGGAAGCAGGGTGGGACCATCAGGTTCTGTGTGGACTACAGGAAGCTGAACACTATTACCACCTCCAATGCTTATCCCAGGCTCGATGGACTCTCTGCTCGATACTGTGGGCCAAGCCAAGTTCATCTCTACTCTCGAACTCTCCAAAAGGTTCTGGCAGATGGCACTGGATCCAGACACCATAGCCAAGTCTGCTTTACCATGCCTTTGGGACTGTTTGAGTTTACTGTTCTACCTTTCGGTATTTGCAATTCCCCTGCTTCTTTTCAGAGACTGAATAATAACTTGCTACAAGGATGTGAGCAGTTTGCAGTGGTCTAATATTTCTCATCAGGGCATTTGGGGCACTGGATGAGACATATTACATTTCTGGAGGTGTAGGATCCTTCCTTTTTATTTATAGCCTCTTTTTTTACCTTATTATTACCACTGTAGTAATAATCCTTTTGGCCTTTTTTGTCCCGTTTTTCTTTGTCCTCCCTTACCTGCTTTACCTTTCATTTTTCTCATTTCTACCCTTTTATATTTTCACTGACATCCTGTCACATTTTTAGCTTCTCTCATTCCTGCTTTCCAGATCTCCAGCTATTCCCTTTTTCACAGACAACCTTGTTTCCACCTTGTATTTTATCACTGTTGTCTCCCTCTGACCTTTTTTTCTCTTCCCCGCTCCCCTTCCCTGCTTTACTTTTTGCCTTGCTTATCTCTACCTATTTACATTTTCACTGACATCCTACCACACTTTTAGCTTCTTTCATTCTTTGGTGTCTTGGACCAGCAGAGAGTTCCTATGCCTGACGAAGTGTGACTGCCCCCAAAAACTTGCTAAGAACTTTTTTACAACTACTTAGCTGGTCTAATAAAAGATATCACATCTAACCAAAGAACCTTGCCTGCCATTTTTTCATGGAGTATTTAATATGAAAAATGATGCAGCTTATAGTTATGACCAGCAGATGGAGTCTAGCTGGAAAAAAAACAGATGTGAATATAATGCATGCTCATCAAGGGCCCAATTCTGCAATCTGCATGCCTAAGGGGTGAAGTTTTCCTCATCTAGCACACAAACTGCATGAGAAAATAGGAAATGGGAAATCCATAGAGGAAGAAAATAACAGAGAACCAAAGCAGGGTCTGGCATCTGTGGTATAAAGAAGACTTGTGTGGTGCCTGTGACCGTCTGAAACCAAACTGATTAAAACCTGCAAATAAAATTTCATTTTCTCACATAGCAAACTGGACCTAGTTTGAACTCACAAAATCTCTGCATACTCCAAGATGGGAAAAAGGAACTGCCTGTTATAGCTGAAGGGAACATAGATTTAGAATAAAGACATGCATTGACTGACATAATTGCCTAAGTCCACCTCTAAATTCTGCAGAGACAAATAGTTACCTCCTCACCACAGCAGAACCAAAATGTAAAGAAATTAAAAGACCCTCACAGTAATAAAATGAATCTGTTGTAGAGAAAAGTTGTACTGAGGAGAACCTAAAATGGAAAGAATGGATTCAGCCCAGGGACGTACTAAAACCTCACTGCATGAAAGGAAAGAACAGAGCTAACCTTTTCAAAAATCTTTCTTTACTATTGATCATAGGTTGTTCCAGAACCAATGAGAATCATGGACCTGATCCAAAGCCATCTGAAATTAGTATGAATCTTTTTACTTCAAAGTTATATTCTTTAGTTTTCACTGACTTTCATTTGGAAGCCAGACATTTTCTGAGGAGATAAATTGGATTGAAAGACCTTTTGAGACAGGAAAAGAGACAGAACAGAGATGGTTTAAAAGGTCATTTTTAACATTAAAAATAAGCAGGGGATGGGAATGCTGAAGATTGTACATGTAGGCTTTTTCCCCTGGAAAGATAGACCTTGAGGTTTGTTACTACCAATTCACCAGGCTTTTTCTATTTCCCTCTCCAAACACGTGCACAGACTCCTTCCTGGTAGGGATCCTAGGTAATATTACCCAAGAGGCCTATCCTTCATGAAGTAGTATTGTAATGGAGAATACCACTACAACACTTTTCAAATAGCATGGTCTGGGAATTTGTTTCAGCTCCATGGGGAATAGGAGTTTCAAACAGATAGCATACCAGATAAAGAAGCCTGTTATCTGTTCCCAATGTTATTTATATAGTTTTCCAAGTAACTTTGTAATGAAAATCCACATACAACACTGGAAGCAAGGTCTTACCTGTCTCCTTTGTAAATTATAATATATATATATAATAGAATTTTTGAGACCATAAATGAACATATTTCCCCTGAGCAAGCAGGGTTCCAACCAAAAAGAGGACGTTGTGATCAAATCATGGCCCTGACTACCAATATAGAAAATGGCTTTGAAAAGTCACTAAAAACTGTAGCTGTCTTCCTCAGTCTTCAGCTACATATGATATAATCTGGACTAGTTTCAGATTGTTTCTAACAGCATTAAGAGTAGGCCACATAAATTGAACAATGGACTCATGCAGGGATTATTCCTTGCACCTCTGCTGTTTAATCTTTATATTTATGACCTCCCAGGCACCTTTTCAAGAAAATTCATATGATCTGATGACCTAACTCATGTTATCCAACAATCTTGTTTCTCCAGAGCAGAAATAATATGCTCATCTGATCTGAATACTTTAGATACCTACTTTAAACAATGGTGTCTGCACTCAAACCCTGAGAAAATGGAAGTGTCTACATTTCACTTGAACAATAAATAATTATCAACACTATTGTTTTCAGAAATCAGCTCCTATATTATAATGGTACTGCTAAATACTTAGGAATCATCCTAGATAGAACACTGTCCTACAAAAAATCACTTAACTATGATAGCAACTAAGTCAAAAACTCATATAATTTACTCCAGAAACTCACAGTGAGCTCGGGCCAAGGCTGGCCTGCCCACCTTGCAAGAGGGAGTTTGCACGGGAGGTGCAAAGCATCCTGGGATGCTGGGAGACAGTGAGTTCAGTTGAATCTGGAGGGATCCTGGGACAGAAATTCAATAAACTGATTTAACCCAAATCAGTTAAGCCTGATACTATATTCATTCACTATATTCATTCAGGTTTATCTTAAAGTGGTTGCAGCCATTTTGAAAGTGGTTTGTGTACACTGAATTTCTGTTACAGATATGAACTTGTTTCTGATCACTTATACTGGTTTATCTGTAATTTCTGTCCCTAGCCACAAGGTTGACATACAACTCACCCAAGCAATTAGAATCATTACAAGAACAATCCAATCCACCCCCTCTTCAATAGTTCCCTATTTTTAGTAACATACATGCTCCCCCATTGAGAAGAAAAATGCCTTAATTGAATTCTGGACTAAAATAAAAAGTAATCTGCATCTGCCTGTACATGAAGATCTTTTAAACCCACTGCATCCAAGATTAAAATCTAGATATCTGTCTTGGAGAACAGGAATTCATTTCGAGCAAGACTCACTCAACATCCAAGACACCTGGATGCAAGTATTCAGGTTCACCGATGACCCCTGCACGCAATCCCAACCTTCTCTGTATCCACATTTGTGGCCTGCCTGGGCATCTCTGCAGGCCAGGGTTGGACCACAGACCACTGATTTTGAATCACTGGTTTAGAGAATTCGATAGTGATTACAAAGTGTTAAATCATTAAGTCTCAAGAACTAAGATTGCTGTATGGTTGAATGCTAGTGCTGAGGAAGAACAGCTGCTCTAGAATACCTGTTGGCTATGCATCCACGAGCAGCTAGACCAAAATCAAATCTCTGTAGACAAGAGGTCTTGACAGTTTGTACACCAGTCCTGAACTATTTGAAGGCTATGTCACATGCTAGAGGTAGTACTTCAATAAGAATTGGCTAAAAAGAACTCTTTACCCATTTTAAGGCATCTTTTGTTACTGTTTGTCTTTGCTATTTTTAACGATAATGTGTCTCTGGTTTGCTAAATGTCATGGGAAGAAGGCAGTACAATTGCCAGTAGATTTCAACTGCATTTTGTGTAGTAACAAATTTAGCAGCAAGCGGTTATGGAATTAATGCTGGTTTTGAATCCTAACGGAAAAGTTGCCACTCTTGAAAGACATTCAAAGTGAATTGATATCATAATTGAAATGTAAAAGTGATATACAATAGTAAAAGAGAAGTCTGCATAGGAGTTGAAATCATTTGCTAAGTTTCTAGTATTATTGATGTCTTAAGCTTCTGTATATTTAGGGTGGAAGGTTGCCAACAGCAGTATTGGATGAGCAAGAGGGATAATGGTTTTCCTATCACACACACACGTACACACACATGCACACAAAGACTACTTCTTAGATCTAACCTTTATTGAGTATTGAAAAAGAATGTTTATAGCTCATTCACTTACTCATATTTAATTCAGTTTTAAAAGAATGTATAAAGAATTTCTTATTTATTTGAACCAACCAAGTTTCCATAGCTTCACTTTCCCCCAGCAACTGGGCAATGATGGGCATTTAGGGTGGCATTCAGTGTTAATCCTATTCCAGAGGCTCCCAGCAAGGATCACCAATACATGCCTCCCTGGAGGTTAGGAGAAAGTTGCAAGACTAAAAAAATATAAATTAAATAAACATGTCAGCTCAGAAACACAGAGCATGAAAAAGTAGTTGACTGTTGACTTATTTCAGAAGTGTGCAATGCAAAGGCAATGATTTTCCAAGTAGTCTGGATACAACTGATCTAAAGTTAGCTTTCCAGGGAAAGAAGTCTTTTTTTCTGTATTGCATGAACATGGTTATTTTTATAATATACTCAAAGAGAATATGAAGGGTTAAATACTTGTTTTAGTTTAAATGTGCTACAAAAGCATTTCAAGTGACTGTTGCATGAAAGGAATGGAGGTGGTCTTTTTTATTGAGAGTTGTTAAAACTAAAAATTCCCATATACTCTCACTTCCCCTTAGAGGTCTATTGGGGTTGGCTTATTCCTTTGCTTTGATATGCAAATTGGCAGATTGCTTTCCTGCAGGGGACACTGGAAGCTGTCCAAAGAACACAGAGTAGATGTCCTGTCAGGATAGAAGCTGAGCTGCCTAGAATGGTCCTTGGACAGCAGTGAAAGCCAAGTTTGTGTTTTGGCTTAAAAATAAAATACCTTTGTTAATAGTTTTTACTTCCAATATAAATGTTTATATATTTACTCTGCTAGTCATCTCAGTTAGCCTATAACTGGAAAACAACCATTTGGTTGTTTCTTTTCTGGTCTGTGCGTTACTAAACTTAAACCCACGTTTGAAGATACTATTTTTGCTTCCCTTAACACATTCCATAAAATACTAGTTATTTAACTATCATTTATCTTTGGAGCCATTGAATGCTAAATTCATTTTTGAAAGCTTCTTCTCTGTCTCTCTAATTTTTTCTCTGGCCCATTTTGTGGAATGAAAGGTAGACTTTACTTTTTGCTTCTCCTTGTTTTTCTGCCTCTTCTTCACACTGACATAATGGAATACCTATAAAAGAAGATTAAATGGTACCATAAAGTTTTATTAATGCCTTACATCATTGATATCTCCTCTGTATTGATAGTTCCACTTCCATTATTGCTACTTAGGCATTTAATTAGGGATTCATACAGTATGTTGTAAACTACAGTATTAGTGTTAACCATCTATATAAAAGTCTGCATTATGTAAAAACCTTTCCCAATATCATAATTGGAGCATAGTTATCCATTTTAACGGACTAGAATTAGATTATTATAGATTAATTTATAAAAAGTTACTTGTAAAGGACATTGAAGATCACAGAATTTTAAGAGTGGGACTTCATTACAATAAAATGGACTTCAAGAACAATGGGACTGTCTCTATGTTTTATATAATCCATTACCATTTTGTTATAATATGAACAATAACAATTTGAGCTGGCAATACGGTGATACTTAAGGACAGAAAGACAGATTGTTAAAAAATAAAAGTGTGAAATTAAAAAGAGCATGTCAGTTTAAATGTAGGAAGGAGGACTGGGGAGACAGAGTGCTCTTTACAGAGTGAGCACAAGTTAGAGTATAAAGTATAATTAATATATTGGATAGACAGCTAATATGGAGATGATACGAGGATATTCATGTTATTCAGAGGGCAAGGGCTAGATGCTTCAGATAGTTAGACCAGTAGAAGTCAGTCTGAAACACTGACATGCATCCATGTAACCAAAGGCAGATTTTTTTCCCTCAGATCCACACAAGTATTAGATCTTTGTAGGTTTGCTCATATACTTTCTCTCTCATCTCAGCTGCTAAACTATACTATTTGATTTATATGAAAGCAAAATTCTGGGGCCCATATTCTCTAGTCTCCCTAAAAAATTCTATGAACTTTAAGTTCACTTCTCTTGTTTATTGGTGCAAAGGGGAGATTTAAAAAAAAAACAAATATATAATCAGTTGTTTAAAACTTTTTATCATAAAAACATGGAACTGGTAACTAGCATTTTTAGTGATTTTTTCTTTTGTCTTTTTTTAGCACATGAACTCATGAATGGCACCTTTCAAATCAATACTTTCCATAATTTGTGTCTCTATTGAAATTAAAACAAGACCAAGGCATCATAGCATGCAATTATATCTCAATATTTTTATGTTTTGAAAAACTCATGTCAGATTACAGGCAAGGTTAATAGAATCCAAAGTAAAATGAGTACATTTGGAAACAAGGACGAAAGGGCAGAACTTTCAATGAAGTTTTTGGACATGTTCAGGATTTCAGCCTCCTGCCAAGAGCTTGCAAAGATTTAGGGCATTTTTGTCAAAGGGCAGGCTGTCAATCTTCTGTTGCTTAAGTTAAAACAACACGTTGCTATTGTGAAGTTTGGAAGATGATCTTAAATGTTTCAGCAATATCATGTAAAAATGAAAGCTTATGGTGCTCATTAAATCATAGAAATTTTTCTTCAAGTGATTTTATCACAGTTCCAAAACACAATGGAAAAAATCTGACATCTTAATTCTTTTCTGGATTAGTTAGCAGTTCAACTCTGGGCTTCATAAACAAATGTTCTATTTTTGGTTTGTATTCTACATTGTTCTTCTTTTGGAAAACGTTAACTTCTAGCTCATCAGTCAATTATTTACCCAGGATTGGTTGTGAATCCCTTATAAGAACAGTAGTTTACAAGGAAATCCTTCAAAGCATTTAGCTGATGCAGTTTGTTTGATATCCCACTTCAGCTTCCTGAAACATTTTATTTGCAATGTTGACTTCACAAGTGTATCATGCCAAAATACCACATTGCTTAAGAATTTATAGTTGTAGATTTTGTGAGCCAGCAATTTGACATCTCTTTGAGTTTCAGTTTCTGCCGATCAGTGTTAGGTTTGAACCTTTGGTAACTGAATGCTACGAGCTTCTGAAATTTGGAACTGAAAAATGCACATCACATCAATTAGGCTTTTCCATCTGATTGAAATGTAAGGGTTTTGGAAACATGTTGATCATATGTTGGCACACTACATTTGAGAACTGTGAGAACTATGACAAGACTGCAACAAGGGTGCAAATACTTCAAATCATGTAAAAAAACCAACAACATAGTTTCAGTTATCATTAAATCACTTTCTTGCTAAGGTCCCAAATTCTCTTCTGAACTTTGATGTTTCCTTTTCAGATTTGCCCCATTTTCATAGTTTGATCACTCAAAATTACTGAATGAGATTCTTCTTTCTTTTAACTGGTCAAGGAGCAATCCTTTTCTTCCCATCATGGGTAAAACCTGTCACATTTGTAAGTCCAATGAAGTATTCTTTGATTGTACTGCTGTCTTTTCTCACTTCAGTTGCTTCCTCTGCAGAATCATATCAAATAATCTATGCCATCTGCTCTTGTTTACTAATGTCTAGGGTGCAGTCAAGTATAACAGAATAATACTTGGCAGCTTTGAAGTTAGAAATAATTTTCTTGATTGTATTCCCAAAAATCTGAATAATTTTGTTCTGAATATTTTAGTCCAGGTAATGATCATGAATATCCTTCAGGATTATTCACTGGAGATATTATTTCATCACAAGGTCATATTTCCCAAGAACCTCTCTATATTTTTTTAATTCCTACTGTAGGATGAATAGATTTTGTCTGTTGAACCTCATAGGGGAATACTTTCTATTCCCCACACCCTGTTTAAATAAAAATACCTTTTCAAAACACCTTCAAACCAATGCTCTCTCAACTAATTAACTTAGTGCTGGTTTTCTTAATCAATTTTTCAATCATGCTTCAATCAAATGCTAACATTCTCCATAAATGATAGTGTTTCATATGATCTGCTGACTTCTTATATTTCACTAAGATACGCTACATGTTTTTGCAGTCTTGAATGTTCCTGCCTAAAGCAAAATCTGGAATTGAAGCAATTTGCAGCAGAATCAATAAATAGAATCTGTTGAAGTGGCATAGAAAAGCCAGTCTTACTTTACATGCTCTTCATTTGAAAATTGGCATGAAAAAGGAATGTTGAAAATGTATTTCATTACCATCCAAAAGAGAGCTTTTTGGCCCATGATGTGCAAGAAAAAGCCAAACACTGTCATAGATTACTGGATATTTGGCTTGATCTCTTGAAGTATCAGTGCTCAGTATTTTGTCCTCCATATTTCTTTGAATAACTAGAAATGCATTAAATTATTATTGCTTAACGATTCAGTCACATCCACAAATGGAGCTCTCTCACTGGTGACATTCTCTTCCGGGTTTGAAAGAAGAGGACAGTCTGACAAAACAAAGAAAGTTATTTTCTAAATAACTTTAACTGAGAAGGTTATTTTCCAAAGTAGGAAAATATACATTTTGTTTGGCTGAACATTCAAAACCAGATGATTCTGATGCATCAGTTGGAAGTGAAACAGTTGACCAGAAATTTTAAAAGAGCTTGATTTCTTTCACAGTGGGCACATCTAAATAAGATGCTTTAATGCACAGTAGAGCTAATTACTGTGAAGTAAGCATCCACATCTACACATGCAGACACTTACTGCACAGCAATTGGCTCTAATCACCATAGTATTTGTTATGGTGTATTTGTCTGTATATCCAAGTAGCAAATTTACTTATGACTAGTAACTGTGCAGTAGTGCACATGTAGATCAAATGTGCTCCCAGTCAGCCAGGAAGCAGGGGGCAGGAGATTGTTCCCTATCCCCAGAAGCTGTCTGCTGTCATGGCAGACTCTGCCATTGGAGTCCAGGCAGGGACAATGCCTCCATGCCCTGGCAGCAAGGAGCTCCCAGGCCCTGCAACCTGATCACAGGACCCAGGCTGGGAGATGTCTATCTCTCAGCCTGAGCCTCACATTTGTGGTGCCTGGGCTGGGAGATCCTTCTGTTCCAACTTGGGCCCCGTGACTGCAGGACTCAGGCTGAGAGAGAAGGATATCCCAGCTATTACCTGCAATCACAGAGTGGGTGCTCCCTGATGCTGGGGCACAGGGACATTGTCTCTGCCCAGGCGCTGATGGCGGAGCCTGCCCCAGCAGCAGTCAGCTCCTGGGGGCAGGTAGCAATGTCTCAGCCCATGTCAGAAGACAGCTATCTCTTGGTCCCTGGGCTAGCACTCAGGGGGAGCCTAGAGCTCCCTCTGGCTACTGCAGGGGCCCATTGCAGGAGCACAGGGAGCAGAAGAAGCAAATCTGCTCCCACATCCCTGAATATGTAGACAGGAAAGTTTACTCTTGAGTTTACTCAAGAGTAAACTGCTCCCAAATTATTTGCAAGTGTAGACATGCCCATTGTTGGCTTTTCTGCTATCATATTCATCTCTAAAAAGTCATTCTATTTTTTTATTAAAGATTGTCACTGAAGCAATTCCATCTTCAGCCATGATGAATCACTGAATACTAGGGGTGTGCGAAGCGGGCCCTATTTGATTCAGATTCAGCCCGAGTCAGGGACAGTGATTCGATTCATTGATTCAGATCACTATACCTGATTCAATTTGGTCAAATCTGAACCTAAACATTTGATGCTGATTCAGAGAATCAGCGATTCAGATATAGACACAGCTTTAAAAGTTTTTTCTACATACCTTCAGGTAGCAGGCGTGGCTCATGATTGCTGTGATGCTGGGGTACATGGAGCATCTGACAGGAGCATGGGGGGCCCCCATGTGCTCAGCAGCAAACCAGGAAGTGGATCAGAAATATTTCTGGTCCACTTCTGGGTCTGCTGGGGAGTGCGTACGGCTCCCCCCCAAGCCCTCCCAGCTCAGCAATCAGCCACAGTGGGACCCTGGGTGCCCCCCCCAGACCAAGGCAGCACCAGTCACCGAGCCAGCGGAGTGTTGGGGGGTCCCCCCTGTGCGCTCCCCAGTGGACCCGGAAGTGGACTGGAAATGAGTTAATGTGAGTTAATGAAACAACTCTAGCTTCACCAACACATGTTAAGCTCTATTTCAGATGTAAAATCACTGGGATTAATTCAATATCAATGAGGGTAACGCTGTTTAGAAATTCCAGACTGAGTTGCAAAACATTATGCCCATATTGTACTGAACTGCTTGCTTCAGAGGCAAAGTAGGGTGACAGATCTTCATGTTAGTCAACCATGCCATTCATTCTACCTTCTTACTGAGTCTGTGTATTTCCTACTTCTCTCAAGCCTTTGGATTCTTTTTGGACCTTTTACAACTGCCCTGAGGACTTTGCATCTCCCCTTGCCCCCTTTATTTTCTCTCATCTTTACCCAACTGTCCAGAAATGCATGGTATCTAGGCCTAAAGCCATTAACTTTTAGGAAACTCCAATTAGCATAGAACTTAGAAAGATTTCCTCAGAGCATAGACTACTTTGGGCACATCTACATGAGATGCTGACTGTTCAATAGTCAAATAATACTGTGCAGTAGCTCATCACAGCACTAACAGTACTAATATGCTACTGTGTGGTAATATTAGGATACTGTGAAGTAGTATCACTTAAAAGCCGTTGGCAGGTGCTTCTGTGCAATAACTCTAGCTACTGAGCATTTATTTAATACTTGTATAATCATAAGTTTAGTACTTTAGTACTTGCATATGTAAGTACTAAATGACTGTGCAGTAACTGGAGTTACTAAACAGTAGCGTCACTGAATGGCTTTTAGGTGACTCTGAGCGGTAGCTCATTACTGCTGTTCAGTAGTGTCACGTCACGCTTCATGCCACATGTTGCTACTTCACAGTAATAATGAGCTACTGAGCAGTCAGCATCTTGTGTAGATTTGGCCACACAGCGCGCGCACACACACACACACACACGCGCACACACACACACACACACACACACACACACAACAGAACAAACACCATTTGGCTGAATGTACAGTTCTCCCCTTAAGGGCATGATGAGAGAAACAAAAGACTATATAGATGTTAGTGAGGTTCTTACTGTACAACTAAAAGCTACTCAAATACTATGGTGATATAAGATGATGATATACAAATCTAAACTGAATAGAAGAGACCAGAATAGAAGAGAACAGAAGTGTACTTTCAGAAATATCTAAAACTATAGTTAATCTATGGTTTTCTACTGCCAGTCTTCCCTATAATACCACCTGTATGGAACTGTCTGTTCTTTCTTCCCAAGCTCTCTTCTTGGCTAATTTTGAATATTTTCATTATTCTTCACTGTTCAGATCATTTGTATCTACCTGTTAGGAACTTCATTATTTTCTTCCATTTGTGACACCTTATAAAGATTTGGAAGACCTTCACTATTGATACATACATTGTTTCTCAGAATTGTCATAAAGGATCACCTTAGGGCTTAGGTGTTCTCAATATCCTGATTGCCCCATATCTTTTTGCTTCTCTCTCTGGAGCCTTTTTTGGAGCTGCGTTATTCTAAAAAACAGAGAGAGAGAATCTAGTGCAGAGAATTAAACTCAGCCTTCTACTTTATACAGAGTTTATGCTCTCTCTGATCATACATTTTATAGAAGGCTAATAAAATGCAAAACACATTAGCAGTAATACTCAGAAATCCTGATGCCACCGGGTAAATAGGAAATACAATAGCATATTTACAGTTTTGGCCAGTGAAGTACCAACAGTAGTCATTGCTCACATTAAAGGCCAGTCTACATTCTGAAGAATTAAGGTTCTCCCAGAATATTGACCTTGAAACAAAATGGGGGAAAAAATCTACAGACTACATTCATAGTAAAAAAACAACCTATGAATGGAGGCATGAGATTGAAGTTTTTCTACTCTCTATTGGCTTAGAGTTAGTAATTACTTTGTTCCTCAACAATAGCTTCCTTCTATGCCATAATTATATGTAAAACTCCTCTGCTAATTTAAAATAAAAGCATCAACACAGAGATAGTATTAATATATTTATTTATACAAAGTTTTTTGAGGAAACAGGAGAATGAACAGAAGAGAAAGGTGGTAGGAGGCAGCATAGAGTAGCTTTCTCTTAGCTTTATGTTAAGATTCCTTTCTTTCCTTACTGCTTCTAAATGTAAGGCACTCAAGTATAAATCATACCATTTCCAACTGGATACTTTTAAATCCAAACTTCAAGGATGGCTTTTCACTGAGACTAAAGCTCTGTTACCAAACTGACAACAGATTTTTCCTTTTTCAATGTCACTTACAGTGTCTGGTCTCAAGTTCCCCTACCTGCAAACTGGAAATAAAGACACTTACTCATCTCTGAGACACATAGATAGAAAGCACTTAGGTGATGATGATGATAAAATAAGTTTTTACTTATTTCTAAATTGTTCAAGTCTCTATCACCATTCTACTTCTGGCAATCCAAGAAGTGCATTACTTTGCAGGCAGAAGCAGTGCTGAGTTAAAGGGCTGTGGGTGAGTTTACATGTGCATTTGATGCAGGACCAGTTTACTTACAAATAAAGTACTTGCAAGTAAATGGTCCTGGGCATCAAGATATCAGATTCAAACAAAGAACCTTGGTCCTGGGCAGGCATCTACATGTGCAGAGATGTGGGAGAAGATTTGCTGCTCCTGGCACCAAACTGCTCCCACCTTCTGGGCCCCTGAAATGCACTCCTGCTGCCACCAGGGAGAACTGGAGGCTCTGGCCACAGCTGCCTGTGTCCAGAGGCCATCTTTAAAAGCCAGGCATGTGCTCTGCTCCCTGGCCAGCTGCATTTCTGGCCATGAGCAGTGTGCAGAGCATGGGGGAGCCACATGACAGTTCTCAAGCTGTAGCTTCTGTCTCCCTGTGCCATGATTGCTCCAGCCCCTGGCAAAAATGCACAGTGCCCTGGGTTTCTAGTGGACATTGTGCTGGCTCTCCTGGCCCACCATGCCAGCCACCAGCTGGATCACAGCCATCTGGGCCCTGCTGGCTCCTTCACATGCAGCAACCACTTGCCTGACCCCAGCATGCCATCCCAAGGCCCAACCACACAGCTACAACTTGGACCCCATCCTGCTGACTGGACCCCGGCAGGGACACCAATGATGGGCTCCAGGATGCCATCTCTGGGGCTGCCCTCTCCCTCCTGGGCCTCCAGACACACCACAACTGGGCCCACTGGATCAGCCAGGACTGGTGGCTCCACATCTTCCAGCACACCTGGTACAATTGGCAGTGGCTGGAGGTGTTCTGCAAGACCTGGGCCATCTGTCCTGGACCTTCTGGAGAAGCTCCACCCACACCTCGAGCAGCAGGACACCACCATGCAGCAGCCCCTCCCTGCAGACATTCAGCTGACTATTGCCCTGCTCACGCTGTCTATAGCCA
>NW_017729029.1:33401268-33407742 GCF_001723915.1 Gavialis gangeticus | reverse complement strand
GTGGCTGGAGGGGTTCTGCAAGACCTGGGCCATCTGTCCTGGACCTTCTGGAGAAGCTCCACCCACACCTCGAGCAGCAGGACACCACCATGCAGCAGCCCCTCCCTGCAGACATTCAGCTGACTATTGCCCTGCTCACGCTGTCTATAGCCACCAGCCTCCACTACATAGGCCACCTCTTCAGCATGGGCAAGGTAACCACTGAGACAGCCATCCTGGAGGTGTGTGGAGACCTCCAGGACATGCTGGAGTACATTGTGCTCTGCGTGCATGACCCCTGGCAGTGGTGGTAGGGTTCGGTGCCCTGGGCTTCCCCCAGTGCATCGAAGGGACCCACATCCCAGTCACCAGCACACCCCTTGGTGACTGCCTCTACTACAGCAAGTGGGGCTTCCACTCTGTTGTGGTCCAGGTGATTGTTGATCACCATTGTGCCTTCACCAACATGAGTGCCAGCTGGGTGGGCACTACCCGCAATGCCCACATTTCAGAACTCTACTCTGCCAGCCCTGGTGCAAAGTGGGCACTTCATGCTGGGGGTGCTGGACCTCCAGCTGGGAACTATGGTGGTCCCATCCCTCCTCATTGGAGGCCCTGTCTACCTGCTCCTCCCCTGGTTTATGAAGACCTAGACTGGCTAGCTGGACTCCCACAGACCCACTTCCACCAGTGCCTTGGCTGGACCCACACCCTGGTGGAGTGCACCTTCAGTCACCTCAACGGACACTGTCACACCCTCACTGCCTGCCTCAAGTTCACTGAAGACAACATCTCCTGGATTATCATCACAGCCTGCATGCTGTATAACATCTTCAAGGTCTGGGAGGAGCTCTTCTGTGAGGCCTGGGTGGAGGAGGTGCAGCAGGTGGAGAATGTTTGGCAGCAGGAGCACCAGCTGCAGTGGGCCCTCCTGCCAAGGTCCCAGGCAAACCACACACCTGCCACCGGCAGCCAGGGCACCTGGTGTGAGAAGCACTGGCCAACCACCTCCTCCTGCACTCCCTGCTGTAGCCCACCTGGACAGCCACCCACAGACCCCACCACCTACCCCCAGCACCACGCTCACTGCAAACAGTTCTCAGAAAAACACTTTATTGCCCTCACAAAAAATAGACACCTCTCCTCACTTTCTCCTCAACAAGAGAACCCCTTTACCACCCACCCTTCCCACCAACAATAAAATACCCTGTTCCCCCTGCAAACTATTTACAATGTGGTTTGTGTGTGCGCCATCCTGGGGTGGGGGGCATGGGTTGGGGGCACCTAGGGGTGGAGCCTGATGACTGGTGGCTAGCACCCCAGCCTCTGGTCATACTCCCATGAGTATGCACACCAGGGTGAGTCCACTGGGTGGGGGGCTTTCCCAGGTGTGACGGAAGCTGCTGATCCCCTTGCTCTGGTGGCTCCCCCTCTGGCTGCTGATGGCAAGCAGGGATGGCAAATGGTCTTGGTGCCCCTGGAGGCAGCTCTGGCTCCATGCCTGTGTGGAGCTGGGGTGAGTGGTGGGGCTGGACCCAGGTGCGGGGACTGGGTGGCAGAGGACCTGGGTGGTGGGGGATGTGGGCTGGGGCAGGGGCTCCTGGCTAATGGATGACTTGCTGGACCTCTTCCCAAGCCCATGAGGGGGCCTGCTTCTGAGGGGCTGGTGGTTTCCAGGGGGCAGGAAGGGCTAGGAGCAGGGGCAGAGCAATGGGAGGCATAAAGACCACTGCTAGGCCAGGGCTAGGACAATGTCCAGGACCCAGCGATCTTCCTCCATGGCCTGCACTGCCCTGGCCGTGACTGCACCCTGCTCCCATGGGGCCTCCATGTGCTCACACTTCAGGGTCAGAAGCAGCACCCTGAACTCCCAGTCTGTCCAGTCCTGTACCTCCTCACTCCAGTCCTACACTTTCTCACATCAGTCCAAAGCATTCTCACAGATGACATACTCTGCCCACCACCTGTTCTGTTGGGAAACATCCTCTGCTCAACATGTTGGTGCATCCACCTGCTGGTTCTTCACAGACATGACCAGCCAGTTCAGAAGGAAGGCCTGATCCCGGGTCCTCTTTTGGTGGATCTGGTGCATCCCCAGGGCCCTGGCTGTGGGCATTGGTGAGCTCGAGGCTGCATCCTGGCTGCCATCTGATGCATCTTCCCCATGTGCAGCTGCTGGGCCTAAAGAACCATGAGAAAGAAGCTGTTTGTGAGAGTTTGCAATATTTCTGAGATAAGATGCTCTGTACCAGGAGCTGAGCAGTGCCCAGCCTCAGATTGGGGGTCGGGTGTACATGGGTGCCCAGAAACCTTGGTAAGTCAGTTGGGCAAGTCAAGCCCATCCCCCTCTCTTGCTCCCCAGGGACCAGAAGGCTGCTGGGTGCTGGCTGAAGACAGCCTGCCTCCCCAGCCCTGTTCCCAGGACAGGAAAGGCCAGACTCCTGGCAACACCTGCTGCTGTGGCTCCAGACTCTAATTCCACCATTTCTCCTCCTGCAGGCCTGCCAGTCTCCTGTGCTTCTTCCCAACCCATAGCACCCAGGCTCAGGGGGGGGTACAGGGCTCCTGACAATAGGAACAAGGAGCTGCACATGCTCCCACACTCCCTGGAGGGGGGTTCTCTAGGGATGCACCCCAGGGCCAAGCCCCCCTGTGCCACTGCTATACTCCAAGTATGTCCCTGCTTCATATGTCCCAAGCACTGTGTGAGGAGCTGTTTGCATGGATTAAGGGGTGCCTGACCCACTATGCCCTGCTCCAGATGAGCAGGACATTGCCACCGGCATTGATGTGTTCCTTGGCATGTGAAGCCTGTGCCCACGTAGCTGCAGGGGCACAGGCTGCTCAATAAAATTTTGCACTGTCTCCTACCTCCCTGCATGCTGTTGAGAGGGAACTTGGGAGCAGGCACTAGCCTGGTTTCCCCAAGCTGCTGGCGGAGTCTGGTGGTGGGGAGCTCGATGGGATGGGCTGCTGGTGCCCCAAGGGGCCCTTCCCTGATTATATGTAACCAGAGGTGCCAGGCTGGAGTGTGGGCTTTGGCAGGCTGTAAACAGCATGGCTGCAGCCTGGGTCCCAGGGTGCAAGGATGGCATCTGGTTGCCACATAAAGGGCATGGACTCCCTACTGTTGTGCCCCAAGGCTCAAAATGTCTGCAGGCTTTTAAAGAGCCTGGGGCTGGGGCTGACATAGAGTCAGGCCAGCCCTAGGGCAAGAAAGGATCCCAGCTTCTTAGTACTACACAGTAGCATTGCCAGGCATGAACCATGATGAGAAGCTACTGCACAGTAATAATGAGGTACTGCATAGCAGTAATGAACTACTAAGCAGTAACCATTACCAGGCAACCGTACCAGGATGTTACTGTGCAGCAATGCTGGTTACTGCACAGTCTTTTAGTACTTGTGTATAACCAAGTACTAAATGACTGTGCAGTAACAACTGCCCAGTGGGCATCTCATGTATACATGGCCAGTAAGTACTCATGAGAAGATTTGCTACTTGCATTTGCAGGTAGCAAATTTACTTGCAAGTAGCAAAGTTTACTGTCCAGTAAACATGTGCATGTGTAGATACTCATGCTTACTGCACCATAAACTACACTACTGAGAAGTAAAGCATCTTGTGTAGATGCACCCTATGGCTATGAAACTTGTACATTAACCTCTTTGGCTGGACTATACATTTCTTAATGGGTCATTCTAAGCAAGAAAATAAACTCTTTCTCCTTAGAAAACATCTGTGGCTAACACACCTAGGAGCAATGCTGCGCAAATAATTTCTAATGAACATGGTGATAAATTTATTCACATTTTTTTATGCTGTAGAATATCTAGAAGATTAGGATTTCCTTTAATGCATTCATTATTCAAATATATTCAATAACATCTCTCCCAGCATTATTCTATGGCTATTGTGACTGACTATAAATTACATGAGGTAACATCCTCATCTTCTTGGTTTTGGGAGGGGAGGGTGATTTCATTATGCACTCATATATTTAGGAGAAAAGAAAACAACACTTTGTAATGTCTATATAATGTGTAAGAATAGCTCAGCAGACATGATGCATTGTGGTTATGTAGGGTTAGAACAAATACTACATCTGTACATGGTTTGTATATTTTGCCAGCTCTTCTCATGTTTTGCAGTGGCTTGAATGGTGAGACTAATATATATAAGTGAGGGAGAGGCATGTATTGAGGGTACAGACTGCCAATCACTGTCCAGAGTACCATCAAACATTGTTTGATCCAAGGTCTACAACATGAACAGTGGTAAAATTAGAAGCACTGTTTGGGATTTTTCCTCCATTTGTGCTACCACTTGAAAGCATTAAGAGTTGCATGTTTTTGAGATGCTCTTTCTATTTTCTCTCTTGTTTGTTCCTCTGTCTATATGACTGGCATATTTTTTGACTAATTCCCATGATAATCAGTAGAAATAGTACAGATCTGCCTGCTGACCCAACTGGGCAGAAATCCCCTCAATTCTCTGTGGCTAAATTTCACCCAGCTCTAAAATAGGCATGATGATACTTCCTCTGTAAAGTGCTTTAATACTGTGCTATTCATTCACTGGTATCAATGTAAAGCTAGGTAATATCAATATTATTGAAGAAAAGATATTACTTTAAAAATATACCATCAGGCACCATGCAGATTTGCCAGATATACAGCTTTGAATTCATGTTTTTGATTAATGAAAACATATTAGCATGTGCTTAACTTTATACATACATGTAAATCATGGAGATTGTACACATTTTTCACCCAATATGTATTACTAGGTTTAGTGCTATTTAAGATAATCCATTTAGTCCCTGATAGTTTCTGCCTAATATCTTAAGGGCAATTTCTTGTATTTAAAAATATGTTTTTATCATGAGTGTATTAAAAAAGGACAGATGAAGCAAAGTGAAACATAAGTTAATCAATAAATTGGATATACAGACAATCTGCAGTACATTAACAGCTCTCCCTGATCATTAGTGAAGACTTACCCATCATCTGATTTATCAACAATGAATTAGTAAAAAAAAGTGAAGGCTTGGGGCTACAAAGAAGCTATTATTTTTTGTAGATTCATGAAGTATAAACCAGATAAACCTCAGCATAAGCTCTAGTGGATGTTCTGTGAAAAACAAACAGAACAAAAAAGCCCAAAGTTTTCAGTAATAAATAACAGAGTAAAAGTTAATGTAAGGCTTCAGATAACAGCTGCCCCTTGCATGAAGTTCCTCCTCCTCTTAATCAAATCAACAGTAAACCATGGGCTTATAGGCTCAGGGCCTTTAGCTGCCCTGTTTATTCATGACAATTGAAACAGGATGAAGGCTCAGAGTATGGGTGTGAACAAGTATTCACAGGAACCAGTTTAGGTTTAGATGGCTTACTTTAAGTTGCTTAAACCTAAACCAGGAAAGGCGTGTGCAGGTAAGTAACTTGGTATTGGGGGAAAGAGGAGGGACTGGTAGGATCAGGGGGGCTGGCGGATCTGTGGGGGGAGAGGTTAGTGGGTTCATGGGGAGGCTACCCAGTCCAGGGGGCAGTTACCCAGTCTGGGGGGGGAAGTAGTTGTGGGGCTAAAAATAACTTGGTCAGTGTCAGATGGGTAAAAACAGCATAACTCCAGGGCTAGGGCAAGTGACTGGGCTTTTCAAGCCCTGTGGCTGTGAATGCATAAAGGCATTCACTAGATTGGGCTAACCTAGGTTGATCTAAAGTCAGTTCACCTACTGAGGCCATTTTTAGGGAAATTTAAGCCCTGTGACCACCTACATACTTAGATCACTCTAACCTTAGTTAGGTTGATCTAAATGCTTGAATGTAAACTACATTGGCAAGTATCAGCTAAAAATTGTATCATGCCCTGTTTTAATGCACGTGGAACTATCTGTAGGATGATACTGCTATGAGCTAATAAAAAAGCTTTTCTTTTTTTAATTCAAATAGTAGAGGATGATGCTTTAAAGATCAAGATCCTATATTTTGCCCACACTAATAGCCACTGGGGAAAGGTCTTTACCATATCATCCTGATGACCCAGGAAGGACAAAAAGAAGGAGATGGTGCAGAACATCTGTTTTTTCCCTCTCTGGCCCCTCAGTCTTTATTTTTCTTGACCCATTGGCTCCATTTATCTTTTGCTAACTTAAGCATTAAAGAAGGAGCTTCTCAAACAACTTCTTTAGATTTGTATTTCTCTTAACTTAGCATATGAAGTAGGGGTGTGCAAAATGCTCCGTATTCAATTAGGATTTGAATTTGGCCCAAATTGGGGACAGTGATTCAATTTGTTGATTTGGATCACTGTCCTGATTTGATTTGGCTGAATCGGAATCTGAAGATTCAGTGCTGGTTCAGAGAATCAGTGATTCGGCCACAGACACAGCTTTAAATGTTTTTCTACATACCTCGAGGTACCAGGCATGGCTCATGAATGCTGTGATGGTGGGGCAGATGGAGTGTCCCACAGGAGCACGGGGGTCCCCC
>NW_017729029.1:33393024-33396268 GCF_001723915.1 Gavialis gangeticus | reverse complement strand
GGGGCTCCCCGTGTGCTCAGTGCTGAACCTGGTGTACTTCCAGTCCACTTCCAGGTCAGCCACCAAGAACACTGGGGATCCCCCCTGTACCTCCCCAGCTTAGTTATCAGCCATAGGGTGACCTTGGGTGCCCTCCCAGACCCAGGAGGCACTGGTCACTGAGAAGGGATGTTGCAGGTGGGGCCCCCCCGACACTCCCTGGTGGACCCAGAAGTGGACTTCTGGTTCACTTCAGGGTCTGCTGCTGAGCATGCTGGGGACCCCACTGCACTCCTGTGGGAGCATCTCAACCAACCATCTGCGCATCCACCCCACCATCTCAGCATTTACAAGCCTCCTGGTACCTCGAGGTATATAGAAAAAACATTTAAAGCTGTGTGTATGTCTGAACTGTCGAATCTTTGCAAATCTCTCCAAGTCAATTTGGAGGACTCTGATTCAATTCAGAGGGATTAAAGGGTCTCTTGATTCAATCTGGATTCGGAGATTCAGCCACCAAATCAGGCTGAATCTTTGCCGAATCGAATCAGCAACCCAAGCTTCACGCAGACCTAATATGAAGTTAGGCAGAGCACAAGACGGGCCACATCCAATCCATTTCAGTTATTGATTTCTATGTGGTTCTAATCTAACTCTAAAGATTCAAAGTACTCCTATAGTTATTTATGCAAACATGCTACTCATCTTGGCTTATTTAACTAATTTTCCTTTCATTTCTTTAAAGTTGCCCATCATTAGGAGATTCTTCCTATGCAATTTTTGCCTTGAAGATTTCACTTA
This sequence comes from Gavialis gangeticus, assembly GCF_001723915.1. Classification (NCBI taxonomy): domain Eukaryota; kingdom Metazoa; phylum Chordata; order Crocodylia; family Gavialidae; genus Gavialis; species Gavialis gangeticus. The sequence goes on along the minus strand of NW_017729029.1, from coordinate 33,395,488 downwards.
CACAGATGTTCTGTAGTTCCACCGATATTTGAACGGGGCAATGCAAGTCACTCAGACACATTCTTGTATTAACACTTGGTCTGAAGTTATTTTGGATGGCAAATGGGCATACAGCAGCTTTTATATGGTTTGCATGAAAATCCCAATCTTTGTACAAAATGTGATTACATTTAGAAACATGAAGTCGATTTCATGAGAGCTTCTGAAACATGCTTCTAATAAACTCAGATAAAAAAGAAATGAACCTCAACATGCTGTTTCAATGGTCTTTCCAACCTCCACAGTTTTTAAGCCCTTGGGGGCGGGGGGAGGGAGTGGGGAGCATGCCTGTTTCAACACTATAATTGTGTTTCCTTTTCACCAGGATTTTTTTAAAGGCTACTGCTCTTTATTTTTCCAAAACCACACTTCTCTTCTTACTTACCTTCTCTTCAGCTCTTTTCTCTGTTTTCTTATCTTGTTCCTTCCTTCCTTACTGTTTTTCTTTCATCTCTTTTTTTCCTAGCTCTGTTCCTCTTGTTTCACCATCTGTTTCTACTCCTCATATCTGCTCCTATACCATGGCTTTAACCCTCATGGGTTTTCCCTTCATGCCTTCCCCTCTCTACTTCTCTTTGACTTTCCCACTTATTTTTCCTCTTCTAGTCCCCTTATGGCTTGCAGAGTATAGAACGACTGGGACCAGTTTCCTCACTTGCATGGTACTTGTAAAGCACTTCTGGAACTCTGACTTCTGGTTGTGGCTTTCTAACCCTCTGTCTTATTGTTAATTGAGTATGGCACCATGACAAACACAACAGATAAAAAATTAGCCAGATAAAGCCAGAAAATTATCTAACAGCATGAAAGTTGCAAATCGCACTAGTTATTTTAGCCTTACAGTTTTTTAAGGTTCCTTGAGATGTGAATTAGACTCTAATATAAAAGGTTTAAAAATGTTATCTTGGGCTTTTATGCATATTTAATGCTGAATGGAAAGCTGAAGCAACAAGTAACTAAATTGGTAGCCCTTTTGTTTTCTTATCATGTGAATCTGTTACTGAATACTAACAAGTACATCTTTATGTACTTAGCCCAGTTGTTAATAGACAACTATTCTTATCATGATGTTTTCTTGAACTAGGTGTATAAAGTTAAAGGTGGGAATATGGGAAATTACTAAATTATATAGCATCAGAGAGATGTTACAAGGAAATTCTGATATTTCATGGCGAAATATTGCCAATTATGGTAGCTGTCAATTTAACAATAGGCTTATTCACTATGGTGTTTGATTAATGTGAAATTATTCAGTTGGCTACCTTGTAGTTGGCCTATTTTTGTGTCCAATTAGTATGCTAATAATGGTAATTATGTTCTATACTGCATGTCTCATCACCTAGAGGGTTTTTAAAATGATAAAATAATGAGAATAAACAAGCTGATGCTGACATTCACTGGGCCATTCTAATTACTTACTGAGAGCACACTGGGGAATCAACACTCAACCAAAGAAAATGATTCTTGCTTACTTTGTTAAAACTACTCTTTTCAAAGAGCATTAATAGTTTGCTGCTGTTTTCTTTATTACAAGGGACTGCACTATTTCTCCTTTTATTTGTTCTGTTAATGTACAGTACCAGTGCAAAAAAAGATAATCCAATTATAGTTGACTTTAGTGATAACTGTTTGCAGGAGGTGTCAGAAAAAAACAAACAACTCTAATTGCTGAATTATGCACCTTTGTAATGGCTACCATTTATTTTTTCACTGTTATGATAAACATACCATAACCTTTGCCACAAAAGTAGAAGGTATGTTTTGGTGTAGGGAAACTACTGCCTGGCAAAGTACTGCCAATGATAAGTATCAAGATGAACTTATTTCTCCATGCAAAAGTATTCCTCTTTCTTAGCTAGTTTTCCAGGCAAAAATTGTAATTTGAAGTTGGAAATATCTGCCATATCTTCTGTATATCTCCGATATCTTCTGTATGGCCATACTATTCCCACCACCCTGACCCTGAGTCAGCTATTTTTAGTGTTCCCCCAACAGGATAGTCCCCCTTCACCCACCATGGACCCACAAACCCCCTCCCTCCACAGAACTATCTACCTACTCCAGACCTGATAATCCCCCTTCCCTTGGACCCTCCAGCCCTCTCTTCCCAAAACCAATTACATCAGGCTCCTGATTTGGACATAGACACATCTTTAAATATTTTTTCTACATACCTCTAGGTAGCAGGCGGCTCGTGAGTGCTGTGATGCATGGAGTGTCCCATAGGAGCGTGGGCGTGTCCCCAGTGTGCTCAGCAGCAGACCTGGAAGTGGACCAGAAGTACATCCACTGCTGGGTCCACTGGGAAGCATGCCTTGCCCCGTCCCCACACCCCATTGGCTCAGTGACCGGTGCCTCCTTGGTCTGGGAGGGCACCTGGGGTCCACCCGTGGTCAATCATTGAGCCAGGAGGGTGAGGGCCCCC
>NW_017729029.1:33379317-33388024 GCF_001723915.1 Gavialis gangeticus | reverse complement strand
TCCAGGTTCACCACCATGCACATGGAGGGCCCCCACCCCCCCGGCTTCTGTGGATGCTCATTGCATCATAGCATTCACAAGCCGCGCCGGTACCTTGAGGTATGTAGAAAAAACTTTTAAAGCTGTATCTATGTCTGAATCACTAGTTCTCTGAATCAGCATTGAATCTTCAGATTCAGCTGAATCGAATCAGGGACAGTGATCCAAATCAACAAATCAAATCACTGTCCCTGATTCAGGCCAAATCTGAATCGAATAGGGCCCGCTATGCACACCCCTAATGTATACTATCTATATATCTCTAATTTGGTTAGTCTTTAAGGTGAAAATCTACCCTGTCCTCTGCTGTTTTTTTTAAAGCAGCTTTAACTTCTGGCAAAAAAAAAGATTTTTTTCCTGGGGTATAATAAATAGAAATTGAGCTATATAGCATTAACCCCGCCCAACCTCCCGACCCCAAACTTCCAAATAACTGAGTTTATTATGTTTTTAATTGAAAGGAAGATGATGTAAGAAGAGTCTTACAAATGAAAAAGAAGGCTTTTTGGAAGTGTCAGAAAATTATCTATACAGTTTTGGCAAGTAAACAGAACATTTAGTCTTCTCTTATCTCGGTGAATGAAAGCTTAGATTTATTGCTACATTATTAAGGGGAGGATATTAATTAACTCATGATTTTTTATAGATGACTGTAAGCTTAATTATTAAGATAATTTGAAATGCTTGTTTTTTCACCTGCATAGTATCTGGTATTTATACAGATAAGATAAGTATACTTGTGAGAGTTCTTAAGAAATTATTTGAATATTTTGAATTTGGTCTTTGCAGATAATTATTAATATTGTTATCTTTAAATATATTTTCCAGATGGAATGGGAAGGAAAAAAGAGGACATACTGCAGCGACATGGGGAAATATGCAATGATTTGGATTAATCTGTGTCCCATTGACAGAGTATAAATTTTGATTTGACTATTTATTTACTTATTAATTAATAATCATTAATGTGAGAGTCAAATTCAGTAATACAGCTCACTACCATAGGTTATGAGAATCACCACTACACAAGTGAATCAAGACTTCTTTGGGCAAGCACCTAAATAAGGATTTAAAAGTCTCACTTTCCAATATATTCCAAAATCACAAACTAAATTTAAAAGCAATTAAGACCAAATAAATGTGACAATAAATTTAAACATGGAGCTAATAATTCTAGCATTAATAATTATATGTTATTTACAGGTGATCAGGGTCAGGTTCCAGTTGTAACTTTTAGTAAAAAAAAAAAAAGAAGAAAAACAAAACAGTGGTTATGAATGGGAAACTGGATTTAGGGCTATGTCTCCAATAAATTCCTTGGTAATATCTTGCAGCCCTTATATTTCAGCTATTATAGATTGCTATATTTTAACTGTGAGCTTTTACCTATTAATTAGTAATCTCAAGAAGCAAAACTTAAAATATGTACATTCAGAAATAACAGTGATGTTAAATATAATATACTTTATTGGGATCAATGTATAAGATTTATCATATGCAAGCCAAAAATTTATTTGATAATTTAGTGGCAATTTCTGCATTCCTCAGAGTATTCATGTGACCAGTCCACTGCAACAACAGGACTGCTTGTGCCTTTAAGCCAGTAAAATAAAATTATAACCTTCCCCAAAGAACTTGAAACTAGACTTTTCACTAAACTTTGGAATCAGCTTTTGTACAGTACAACTGACTTTGTGGATTCTGTGATGTAGTGAGTATTCAGACTAACAATTAATATATAGTTTTATATCTATAGGGAAAATAGATATTTAAAAAAAGTCTTGGTACAGAAATGACGGTTTCTACCATTCTTTTGTTGGATCATCAACATGAATCATATCTTCAGAAATTTCACAGTACAAGCTGTTAGATGATTCTGTTAACAGGAGTATGTGTCAAACTGAATAGATAATCTGAGATATAATAAATACATGAAAATAATGAAATTATTTCAACAAAGCTCAGTACATGGAATGAACAGGTGTTAAGAAAAATTGTTGGAAAATTCTATTCCATAATTCATTACTTAACAGTACCAAATTTGAGTTTTGAAATCATAAATTAGCAAAATATGTGGAATTCATTGTTTACATGTTTTGAAGGGTTCAAATGTTATCTTAAGGAGAAATTAGATTTACAGTCATTATTTAAGACTTCCAATACTGTTGATTGATGATTTTTGAGCTGTAAATGCAATGAGATGTACATAATTTGTGTGTTGTCCAAAACAGAAAGTTGTAAAGATGGGCGTGGTTACCGATGTATTTTTGGATAAGAGTCCCAAGCGTCAGTGTACTGGATTTTAGCATTTTTGGCATTGTGTTTCTCCATCTTCAGTTCTTAGTAAATACAAACTCATAGAATTGCTAAGTTTTGATGGTAAGCTTGTCCCTAGCTCTTGTTATTATGTGTTGGGTTTTAATAGTAGCACGCATGTCCCTGCCATGTTTCCTTTTGGGTGAAATTCTGTTTCATTCTTTTGTGGTTTTCTTAACCTATGAAGCCATTTAGGAAAAAGGTTTGTTATTCTGCTAGTTTCTGAATGTTGCTTTTCTTGACCTAATGTCATTAGGCATATTTCTCATTTGATACCCAAAGGTCTCTACGTTGTTTTCTTTTTTTTGCATTTTCACAATCAGATGCACTCTAGGTGATTTTGCAACTATCAAAACCCTCTTACAAATCATCCTGGAAATTTGATCCCAGCTCAAAGATGTCTGTTTGCAGAAATCTTAGCCAGTTCTTGACAGAGTTCAGAAGGCTACCAACTCCAAACAGAAGTGTCTGGGCAATTAGTCTGATTTATATTTTATTTTTTTCTGGATCATTTTGCATTTCAAATTCTCACAATTAGGGAGAGAAGAAGAGTTTTATTACAAGGACTAAACTGTTAATTCCTTCCTGGTGTATAAAGACTAACTCAGGAGTAATCCCATCAAGTGAATGAGACTACTTAACTGAGTAACTATTTAATGGTGTGAGGAAGGGATTCACAGTTTAACTGTCCATTTAGGAGAATGGGAAGGGCACTTAGGAAAATTAACAAATCCATGAAAAATTTCAGGACAGATCTCTTATTCTTTTCTTAAGCAAAAGCCTCATCACCCTTCTGATAAAGGGTGGTTCTCTTTACAAGGGCTTTGACAGGTTGTATTTAGCCCTTCTTGTTAACCCTGAGCTTTTTATTTGGCAGGCATAGTGTAACAGTTAAAATTTATGTCTTTCCTTATCTCCCCTGGATCTAATAGAAGTTGTATGAGAGAAGAAGAGGCAGGTCTGTCTAGTAACTGGGATAAAATGATATTTTCTCAAGGGCTTCTGGTCATATCCTACAAATGTAAAGTGAAAATATGAAATCAAATCACTTTGAAGATAGAGATGAGCTCAACTTGTTTGCCAAAATTGGAGCACAGCAATGACAGCAACACCCCAGTGATTTAACACAAGGCAGCATGAGTTTTTGCAATGTATCTCACAAGATTTAATAATAAATATGAAACAACTTAAAATTTTACTTCTGAAGTGTGAGGCAGCATTGTGATGGCTAGTGACTGGCCAAATATTTTCTTTCACCTTTCCTAATAACATCTAATAAAATCTAAACTAAGGTTCAGCACTTTTAAAATAAAGTTCAGTAAAGTATACTAACCAGAAGCTGCACTTTGTTACAATACCCGCTGAAGAGCTGGCTCTTTCTTTTCAGTGGTGGTAAATTATAGGAGGATATTGGAGCATGATTTTTAGCATGATTCGTGATAAGGAAAAAACAAAACTGTTAACAATTCATGATAGGTCCAACTGGGTTGGAGATGTATTGTCAAAAGGTCCAAGATATCCCTTGATGCCATTTGTGAACATTACACATTGTCAGAAACAATTTCTTTTAAAAGGTAAACAAGTCTAATGAGTTATATGTATAATACAAGATCTGTCCTGCAAGGTGCTAATCACTTGAACATTCCCCCAGCTAGCTGAGCTACTAAAGCCAACAGGACTACTCACACAATCAATGAAGTTTAGACAGGTTTAAGTGCTCCTTGATAGATTTAGTTACAGCAATCAGCACCTTGGATCAGGTGTTATCTGGATAAATACATTAGGTTAGATCTTCAGCTGATGTAGATTGAAATCAAAGGATCAACTCATATTTAAACCTGCTGAGCATTTGAGCCAGTATACATTCAGTACTTGCAAACAATTCTGGATTGTCAGCATCAAAAATTATACATGGAGTTAATATAACAATGTGTGCATTAGCAGGACAATAATGCAGTCTGTTCCATACAGTATATATAGAAGAATGTGTTTCTTATTTTACTTCATATTCTAAGTCTTTGTTTTTAATATTCCTTATTATTTCTTCCCTTGCTCCCAAACTTCCTGGCAATTGACTTCAGTAAGAAACATAACAGGCAAACATCTTTCACCAAAACCTATTCCTACCCCTTGTCAGAATCATGCAGCAGAAGGAACATCATCCAGTAGCCATCTCCTAAGAATCATTGATGGTCCCCTGTATAATAGGACAATACTTTCATGATAAAGGGAGAGAATCCCAGGACCCTTCTGGAGCCCAGGCTTTTCATTCATTCTCCCAGGATAAACTAAAATCAAAATAAGCAAAACTCTAAAACCACATTCATTCATTCCAGTTACAAGCTGACTTGAGATGTTTCCTCATGCACAAGTAATGTAAACGCTGGGGTATTCAGTTCCCTCTCTGGGTTACTGCTTTTAAGTTGTAATTAAAATAATGTAAATTGACTCTGCAAAACAGCAGGATAAATGTATATTGATGACTATGCAGCACCTATCCTGCGCCCTTCCCAATTGTACTGGGTATTCTTATAGTAGTGTGTATGTGCGTGTTTTACTTCTTAAAATGTAATTCATTAGGATTAGGAGTTTCAGTGGATGAATGTCAGCATCAAATCCCCTTCGACTGAGGCTCCTTGGAAAATTCAATCCTGATTTTAATTACTAAACTTAAAAAAGAAAACAGGGTTTATATTAAACCCAGTGGTCTTGATTCTCTGTTGTTTTATACCTTGTATAGTCATTTATAGATGTGTGAAATGAATTCAGTGTAGGAATAAAACATAGGCTCATGTGAATGTTAGTGCTTTATGCACATTTGACACTCGCTTTGCATGGGTGCAAATAATGAATGACATATAAGGGAGAATAAGAGCTCAACTTTCAACTACTTGAAATATAATACAATACATCTTGTTGCAACAAAGGTGCATACAGACACTACATGCCAACCTGTAGAATTGCAATCCCAGCGGTTGAAATGCTTTCTGAAGAAGCATTCAAGGCATGTCAATGATTTAAAAAGTAGTTGAAGTGCCAGTTAATTGGGGTGTAAGCATTTGAATAAATACTTGCATACAACCCCAATAGATTGGGAACAGGGATCCCAAGATGCCCTGCTCCCACTTTCACCCCTTCCCCTCAAGGGACATCCTGCCAGATTTCCTCCTCCCGCCTCCTGCCACAGGCTCTACCTGGACACCAGTCCATATCAGTGCAGGGGGGGCAGGATCAATATTCAGTGTGGGAGGGATCCTTGTAGTTTGGGGGCAAAAGTGGCAGAATCTGGGAGATCCCCTCCTGTTGGCAAACTGTGGGGATCCTATCTGCCCCCACCCCTCCCTGCCCTATCCCCCCTTCCCAGAGACCCCTGTCCCCCCTGTCCCCCATGTTTCTGCTCCCCCAATCCTACCCAGATTGCTGGGCTTTGTCTTTGTGGAAAGAGGTGGAGCCAGGTCCCAGCAGGGTGGGATCCTACAATTTTGAGGCAGGAAGTGGCAGGGACTGGGAGATCCACTCCACCCGCTTCTGTCCCCAAACTGACAAGCTTGAGAGACAGACCAGCTCAGGATCTGCTGTATGATGGCCTAACTGCTGAGGGAGGAAGGGGGTGTTTTGAGGAAGGGGCATGTACATTCTCTTAGGCACCAGCCAGTTAGGCCTGACCTGTGCCCTGGGCCTCTGTCACCTGTATGCAGGCAGAACAGAAGTGCCTGTAAAGTATGCTGAGATACATGCTCTGGGTACCCCTGGCTGGGTGCTTTTACAATTTTGATTGTGTGTAAAGCAGTGGTTTTCAATCTTCTTTCATTTGCAGACCCCCTAAAACTTTTGAATGGAGGTGTGGACTAGGGGTGTGTGAAGCAGGCCATATTCGATTCAGATTTGGCCCAATTAGGTTAGGCCAAACCTGAATCTGAAGATTCAATTCTGATTCAGAGAATCAGTGATTTGGCCATAGACACAGTATTAAATGTTTTTTCTATGTACCTCGAGGTACCAGGCACAGCTCGTGAACTCTAAGATGGTGGGGCAGATGGAGCATCCCACAGGAGTGTGGGCTCCCCCCCCATGTACTCAGTGGTGGACCCCTCTGCGTGCCTCCAGCTCAGTGACCAGCCACATGGGGACCACTGGTGCCCCCCCAGACCTGGGAGGCACCAGTTGCGAAGTCACAGGGCAGTGGGAGAGTGGTCCCCTGAGCGTTCTGCAGAGGACCTGGAAGTGGACTAGAAGTGCTTCTGGTCCACTTTCAGGTCTACTGCTGAGCACACTGTGGACCCGCCACCACCCCATGCTCCCATGGGACACTCCTTCCTTCCCATCCTCTCAGTGTTTATGAGCCACCTGGTACCTTGAGGTATGTAGACAAAACATATAAAGCTGTGTCTATGTCTGAATCGTCAAATCTCTCTGAATCTCTCCAGATTGAATCAGAGGCTTCTGATTCAATTTGGAGAGATCAATGGGTCTCCTGATTGGATTTGGATTTGGAGAGTCAGCTGCCAAATCAGACCGAATTTCCTCTGAATCCAATCAGCGACCAAAACTTTGCACTGCCCAAGTGTGCACCCCTTTGAAAATGTTGAATGAAGGTACAAACTTCTTTAAATTTTAAGTTTGGGTATTCACATAATTTTGATTGATCATAGTCATCTTTTGCAGACCCGTTAGACATAGTCTGCAGACCCCCAGGGTTCAGCAGACCACAGGTTGAAAACCACTGCCATAGGGCATGCAAACAGGCCTTTGCACTTATGTACAGAGTAAGCTATTTCAAAATCAACGAGCTTCAACCAGTTAAACTATCTGATTTGAAATTTTTTATGCACCCCAAAGGGCACAAGGGTTTTATATAAGGGGGTTGCTATATATTACATTTAGTAGTTGTTAACTGTACTTAACATGTTAACATCCAAGTGTTACCACCAATCCATGCTAAGTGCCATCATAATATAGCAAAGTTAGGACTTTTCTAGCAAGGAGTATCTCCAGATCTTATTACCTAATATATATTGAGCAAATGCCCAACTTCTCCACAGAGGTAACTAATGGGAGTCTGGGACTGACAACTAGCTGTTCGTCAGTCAAAGTCCCTCCTTGGCACCCAAGTGGGTTCAAGATTCCAGCGTTTTTTTGGGGGGAGGGGCAGTTTTGACCAACAAACAGCTGATTGTCAGTCCTGTCCCTCCCACCACTTCAGAAGCGATTCAAGACTCTGATGCTATGGGAAGGCTGGGACTCTGCCTGTGTGCTTGGTCCTAGGTCCTGTAGTGCTCTGTGCCTCCATGGGTACATCCACACATGCAAGCACATGCGCTTGCAGCAGCTCAAATAGAGGTGGTGCAAATTTGAGCCAGGGCTTTTTGCTTCAGCGCACATGTTCGGACATGCACTTTGTTGTGGAGCAAATTGTGCCACTTGGGGCAAAATAACCCTGCCTGGCTCCTCCCAGATCTTCAGCCAGGGGGAACTAGGACCCAGGGCCAGCACCTATGTAGTCCCCAGCAGTATAAAAAGCTGCCCTGTCCTGGCCCCAGCAGTATAAAAAGCCTCCCTGGCAAGTAGCTCAGGGCTACTAGCTCTTAGGAGCTTCTGGGGCCCAGCCAATTGGTACCTGGGGGCACTACCCCTTGTGCCAGCTGGACTGCTGAAGCAACCCTCAGAGTTCCCTGCACCCTCTACCCACTGCAGCAGTCTGGCAGTGGGGGCTGCTGCCTGTCTGTGACCTGCTGTGCACCTGCCAGACACGGATGGGGACCGCAGAGCCAGTAGAGTCATCTGCCCCTCTGGGCCACCTGCCAGTGGACTGCAGTTGCAGGGTTGGCCTTTGTGCAGCACTACTGCCATTTGTGCCCCCTGCCTGGCCATCTGGGCAGCTATCACCCAGAAGATGTTATGGGTGTAGTGGCCTGCTTTGAACTGTCAAAGCATATCCTCCTGGCCCCATTTGTCCAGGAGGTCAGCCACAGCCTCCAAGGTGCCAGCTCTGAGCAGGCAGGGTCCTGCCACTAGCCTTCCTAGCAGGCATTCTGGTGTTCCTTATTGGAAAACTGAAAAATCCCTGATAAAAAAAATCCCAAAGTCATTCTGAAAAATACCCCCAAATCCATGTTTCTCCACAAGTAAAACAAAAGACCACTATAAAGATAGAGAGCAAGACAGAGAGAGCGATTAGTTGGACAATGTTTTACTGATATATCTACAGTGTTAAAGCAAGTATTTTATCACAATAATAAAGTGAACTCTAAATACATGTTTCATGAATTTATGAATACATGTTTTGATGCACTCCCACAGGGCGCTGGCCCCCACACAAGGGGTTTGGCCCCCCCAACAGGGGCTTAGACCC
>NW_017729029.1:33373594-33374317 GCF_001723915.1 Gavialis gangeticus | reverse complement strand
TGATGCACTCCCACAGGGCGCTGGCCCCCACACAAGGGGTTTGGCCCCCCCAACAGGGGCTTAGACCCCCCAGCAGGGGGTTCAACCCATGCACAAGGGGTATGGGCCCCCAACAGAGGGTTCAGGCCCCCAATAGGGGATTCATCCCCCACACAAGGGGTTCACCCCCCAACAGGGGGTTCAACCTCCAAACAAGGGGTATGGGCCCCCAACATGGGGTTCAGCCCTCACACAAGGGGTGAGGCCCCCCAGTGGGGGTGAAATGGCTCCTGCAGGGGCTACCACCCCCTTGCAAGGCCTACATGACCAACCTCAGGCCCTCAATTTCTGCCCCACCTGGCCCCATCCCCTACCAGTTGCTGCAGCCCTCCTAGCCAACCCCACCCCCCCTTCAGACCCCCCAATAGCTGCCCCATGCAGCCTCACCCCCACTACTTGCACCCCCAGGCCCCCATGGCTACCCCACAACCACAGGCACCATCACTTTAAAAAATGCAGAAAAAAAAACAGAAAAAAAAGGGAAAAAAAAGCCTCTCCGTACCTTAGAAGCAGGGGTGGGGGGGGGCTCTAGGGCCTCCTGGCAGAGGCCCCTGGGGCAGCACAGGACAGCAGAGGGGCAGGAACACCCAGGCTGGGGCTACTGGGGCTGTCACCCTGCCCAGCACTCTGTGGGCAGGGCCCCAGGCAGCCGGACGGCAGCTGAACTGCAGGTAAATGCTGGGG
>NW_017729029.1:33372241-33373583 GCF_001723915.1 Gavialis gangeticus | reverse complement strand
TGAGGGGCCAACCATAGAGACGCTCTGGCAGCCAGAGCATCTCCAATAGGACCCAGCCTCTGGCTGCCTCAGGGCATGGTCCGAGACCATGCCCTGCCCTGCCCTGCTTTTTTAAACTTCACTTTTTTTCAGACTCCCGGATATCCGGGAGTCTAATTATCTCCCCATGCTGCAAGTTTGCAGTGTGGGGAACATTTCTTTGTTCCTGCATGTGCCTGTTGCCCCACCTCAAAGGGGTTTGAGGCAGAGCAGGAGGCATGTGCATGCTCGTATGGATGTGCCTCATGCTGGGTCCTGTGGAGGCATAGAGCACCTGTCCCCACACTAGCCTCCACACTGGCCTTGCGCCTGTCTCTACTCTTCAACATAACAGGACTATTTTGGTGGGATGGCATAAGAGCCAGTTCAAGACTCCAGTGCATAATATGGTCTGTATTTGGATTGTATGAATGCTTATCATGATCTAAATGTAACATGTCACATGCGTAATAAGGCTCTACTATAACTAAAACACTAAGCAGAGAGTGTTTTGGGGAGGAACACTTTTATTGTCATTTTCTTGTTACTTTCTTGCTTAGGACTGTTTACATGATTATGGTCTCTAGTGCTTCTGTTCTGCTCAGACACCAACATAATCTGTTTCCCTATTACCATCAGTGGTAATTAATTAGATAGTTAAAACAACTGCCATTCCTTTGCTGGAAACAATCAGTGTTTTCTACTAGTCATTGCTACTCGCATACATTTCTTCAGTGCCAAAAGCCCCAAACCCATTCTTGGCTGGGAATCCAGTTGCTTGGGGAAGTGATGGTCCCTGTAGTATACAATAGTTCCTTGCCAAAGTAATTGGGGCCAGGGAGGGAGTACCCAGATGCTCAGACGCCTGGGCCTGCACATGCCACTGAAAATAGAAAATAAAATGTTGCAGCCATTAGTGAGTTGTCATTAATTGTTCTCTTGATGAATGAATAGCTTTGAAGGAGAATTCCCATCTTAACCCTGTAATAATTATTTCTTCCTTCCTGACAAGACATCTCAAATCTAAGAAATGTATACACATGCATACAAATACCTGGTTTTTAAAATCATGTTTCTGCTTGTATAATACTTGAAATGTGTGCATGGAACTAGTTGAATTAGACTTGCCAGCAGTTTTATTTCCATAGCAGTCATTTTACATGCACATTCCTTCTCACACATGAGAAGCCCTTTGATAAAGCCTTCTCACCATAGCAAGACTGACATACACAGTGCTGATTTCCCTCAGACTTCTAGCACCACCACCAATCTGAATGGATCTAAAACTAAATAACAAAGAAAATGAGACAAAAACAAACCACAA
>NW_017729029.1:33363153-33367241 GCF_001723915.1 Gavialis gangeticus | reverse complement strand
GACTGACATACACAGTGCTGATTTCCCTCAGACTTCTAGCACCACCACCAATCTGAATGGATCTAAAACTAAATAACAAAGAAAATGAGACAAAAACAAACCACAAATTAAAAAAAAGAAAAACACAAAACAAAAACCCTGCCCCAGGCAGTTTTTAACCCTAAAAACATGAGAAAATAACCAGAGATTTCATAAGTGTATTAGGGACTTTGCTATGTTTAACTGATTTTAAGTGGAAGATATTCATACTACAATAATAGGCAAAAGGAACAACCATAATATTTAAACATATTCAGTGATGGCTTCTTTAAATGAAAAAATTCAAACCTCTGTGGATTTTCTTGGAAGGTGTCAGCTAACAGAAGAGCACAAGATTACTAAGCTAATCTTACGGAGCTATTAGTGGCAGTGGGCTGTCTCGGTTAGCACAGTAGGTTTTTAAATATTCTGGTGTGTAAGTGTTCTTTTACCTCAGTATAATTCATGTTGTGCTTGAAATAAGATTCAGTTAAATATTTTATTTCTTTCATTGTGCATTCCATTAATTTCAGCAGGCATTATTTGCTGTGTTCCTTTCATTATGTTTTATGAATCATGTCTATTCTGCCTCTTCTTACTTTGAGTAAAAGTCACTACAGCACAGAGAGATAATGAAGGATGCATGTAGCTAAAGATGTACATATATAGCACATAGTCAACTATTTCATCAGATAAATAGAAAATACCCACTATCAATCAACATTACTCCCTAATTTAGCACCTCCACAGAGTGTTGGAGCAGTATACCCATTGTCAAAACTCTGGTGACTAAAAGGGTTTCACTGGATAATTGTCCAAAATAAGTTCGGGAAAACTGCAAATTGCAACTAGAGTTTAGAATATCCCACAGGTTGTCATCAGTAGACATGTCTACAAGTGCATTCATGCACTTTTTCTAATGTGCATTATATATAGTACCTCCAATATGGGGTACAAAATAAATGTGTATTAGGCTCTGCTAATGCACAGTAGTGCAAATGCACACTTCTTAGGTGCCACTTAATGAACAGCAGCTTATTCTACCATGCATTAGTGTATTACTATGTTTTTTTAAGCACTGCTTTAATGTGCAGTAAAATAGACTGCCGTACATTAAAGTGCATATGTAGACACATCCAGTATGAATACATCTTGCATTGCCAGTGAAAAAATTAACATCTAGGCTATGGACCCAAATTACACATAGGCCAGTATAAGTGATAAGAAACCAGTTCAAATCTGTAACACAACAGAAGTCAGTGCACATAAACAGCTTTCAAAATGGCTGAAACTGGTTTAAAATAAACCTGAACGAATAATGAATGTAGTATCAGACTTAACTGATTGAGGTTAAATTGGCTTATTGAACTTCTGACACAGATCCTCTCCAGATTCAAATTAACTCTCAGTCCCCCCCAGCATCCCAGGATGCTTTGCACCACCCCTGAAAACTCCCCCTTGCAGGCTGGGTGGGCTAACCTTGGCCCAAGCTGTATGCTCCAGCCAAACTGGGAGGCGTGCTCTACACTGGGCTTCCGGCCTGGGCCACTGCAGGCACGTGGCTGCATTTTCTGAATCAAAGTGAACGTCTGTCCACTTGCTTACTGGTTCAGTCTATGCATCTTAGACTAACCTACAAAGTTTGAATTGATTCAGAATTGGGCTTTTTGACTATTTCTACTTAGCTGTTAAGGCTGCTCAGTAGTCTGTATAAGTTGATGGGTAGCTTATATAGATATGGTCATATCACAGTTGATCATGTTGGATGTCTCAACAGAAACCAAAGGATGAAACTAAGTATGAAGAATATATTACTGTATCACTGCTTCAGGTAGACCCTCTTGGGCAGTGATGACACACAAAGACACAATAAAGGAAGATTGGCCTGCCCCTCGCTCTCTGACTTTACTGTGATTAAGTATAGGCCTTCAGTTTCCAGGACTGTCCATCCTGTCCTTTTCCTGGAAGCTCTCTACAGGTGTGGTTTCAACCACTGTATTTTTAAAAATATCTCAAGAGGTAGCTGAATTTCTACCAAAATATTTGTCACCTCTGCACATTTAGTCTCACTACACTCTATGCCTTTGTTACTTTACATGTTGCTTCACCATTCACCACTATTTGCTTCTAGTACAAGCAAATCTGGTATTGTCCATGCTACTTATCACAGCTCACTGAGATCAGAAATGCTGAATTGGAAAATCAGATATATAGAAATTTGTAAGAGGTAAAGGCATTGATGCTTTTGCAAACATTCTCCTCAAAGGCTTGGTGTCTCTTCTCTGTGACATCTCAGTCACACAGATGAATTTGAGCACCGCAGTGGAAGAACTGTGTTCACCATTAACACAGTCTCCTTCTGGTTTTTAACTATTTCAACTATGGCTTAGGATAGATTATTTAAGACAAAGAATTGTTCCCATGGCGATATCATTAAATCTATATGTTTATATAAGTCAGATCTGGATTTATAAGTTATACCTGGATTCTTGGTAACTATGACACCTGGAAAAAATAGTCCTAGTAATATCTCTAAGATCCCTTTAAAATATTCCTAAATTATTCTTCCATAGTCAGAATATATGTTGGGTAATAACTGCTTTTGAATTATGCAACCATGCAAATCTCATACTGCTAAAATACAATATAATATACAGTGTATAATTTATAATATACTGTGCTATTCTGTTCAACCTATATACATATTTTGTCAATACTCAAAATACCAATATTAAGTTAATTATTCACATACTATTAATAACCTGCTGCACTAGAAATATGTTTGGTAAATATGATTAGTTTTAACAGTGACTAAACAGTTGTATATTCTATAATACATACCTGGGAGTTTCAAATAATACACTTTCTCTGTATGATTTTAAAAGGACATTTTAAAAAGGACATGGAGAAGTTAGAGCAGGTCCAAAGGCAAGCAACAAAGATGATAAAAGACTTGGAAAGCAAGTCATATGAGGATAGGCAAAAAAGCTAGGCATGTTCAATTTATTGAAGGAGGAAAGCACCTTTACTCTCTTGCTGCAGAGAGGAGAAGGCAGACCAACGGCTTGAAATTTCACCTAAGTAAGTTTAGATTAAATATCCAGAAAAAACTTCTTCACTGTTAGAATAGTGAGGCAGTGGAACAGACTGCCTAGGGAAGTTGTGGACTGTCCACCACTGGAGTTGTTCAAGAAGAGGTTGGACAGCTACTGGTCAGGGATGATCTAGGCATAGCTAAGCCTATGTTCTACTATGGATATTTCCCATGTTTCTGGGCTTTACTGGTTGCCCTTGCCTGCCCTGTCCCCCCACATCCTTAATGCTTTCTGCTACACCTACCAAGGTGTTTTTAAGCCTTCCTCAGAGGCATTGGTTGTTGGCTGCAGACAAGACTGGGGACTTTGACTGGGGTGTGCCAATGCTCCTGCAGGGACCAAAACTGGAGGTTCCTAGCTAAAGTGTCTTGCCCCTCTGCTCAGGGTCAGACCAATCACCATATTTGAAGTCAGGAAGAAATTTTATCCAATAATCAGATTGATACAAACTGTAGGGGTTTTTGCCTTCTTCAGTAGCAGGGGGCATGGACCTCTACCCCAATCTCTTGAGCTTATATTAACAACATTTCATAGAAGCAAGATGTTGGCTGCCATGGTTCCCCTGCTTTGTGTGATAGGTTAGGGTGTTAGGTCTTTTTGGTGTCATGCTAGACCGTAGTCACATGTCAAATTTAGATTATGGATTGTGTAGGATGGTTTGGACAGAGATAATCTGCCTCAGGCAGGGGGGTGTACTAGGTAACCTCTATAGTGTGTGTGTGTGTGTGTGTGTGTGTGTGCGCGCGCATGTGTGCGTGTGTGCGTGCTCACTAGCATGTGCACATGTGTGCTCATACATGGTTATGTTTGTGCATCTTATATTTTCAAATGTTTATATGAAATGAACTGGTTAAACATAGTATGGTAAATGGTATGCCAGGGAGAAGGGAAAGCAAAATCCAGTTTTGCTTTGTGGAAGGCAATAAAAGGTACATTTAAAATAGTACTCATATGCAATATACCATAAGGTCTAGA
>NW_017729029.1:33353226-33358153 GCF_001723915.1 Gavialis gangeticus | reverse complement strand
AGGGAGGCAGCTGTGGCTGGGGCTGGTGCAGGGCTGGGGGGCAGCAGATTCATTGGCATGGGGGGGTGCCAGCACCAGGCAGTGACCCTGGGCGTCAGGGAAGGGGCAGCTGCACAGGTGCAATGGCCCCAGCCCCGATCCCAGGCCCAGCTCCACTCCCTCCCGATTCCTGCCCAGCCACAGCCACACTCACAGCCCTTTCCTCTTCCCCCACAGACCTTTCACGCATGCGTGCTCAGCCTCCCCACCAAAAATTTTTGCCTTCCACCTATGGTCCAGACCCCTTTCCTGGTTTAAGTTAAACCAGAGTCCCCCAGCATCCTAGATGCTTTGCAGCCCTGGGCTGGGCTGGGCTGGGCTGTCTGCTCCAGAGAGCAGGGTTGGCCCCCCCCCTCTATTCCCTAGCTGGAGCAGTGATGGTGGCTGACAAGGGGGTGGGGGTGGGAAACCTGGCTGGAGACTGCAGCTGGGTCTGCCATTAGGAGGGGGAGGGACAGCCCCTGCCAGACTTTCCCCCACTGGAAAAGAGGAAGCAGGGGCATGGGCAGGCTGGCTTAGGCAGAAGGGAGGAAGGGGATTTAGACCCCCTCTCCCACTGTTGGCTTAGAAATGGCATTTAAAGTTCTGTTTTTTGTGAATTAGGTTATAGGAGGTATAGATATATACATTATACGGATTCAAGATGGACAGCAGGGGTTAACTGATTTCTAAAGAGCTTGGGTCTTACACACAGAGTTTTACCCAGGCTTGGAAGCAGACAGATGCACACAGGCTGAGAACTGAGGAGGCATATACTATACTGTCTAACACAACAATGTCAACAAGGACACAAAGTCTGGGAACCAAGAGAGTATGTACTATACTGCCCATAACATGAGATGTGGCACCAGCTTCAAGGCCTCAGAGCAGGGGGGACTGAGTCTCAGGTTTGGGGGAACAGATCAAATTAAGAGAAGGCCCGGAAGGCTATGTGGATGTGTGACCACAGAGAGACAGCCAACCAGAGATAGCCATGAATGAAGAGTCATCAGGAGGGAAGGAGAATACAAATGCAGAGACTTGAGATTAACAAAGGTCCCCCACCCAGGTTCCTCCTCTTTCTCCTCCTTGAGAGGGGCCCCCATCCCCTGGGAAGGGTTCCCAAGGCCACCATGGACCAAGGACATATGATCAGCCCATCTCATACACCCCAAGCTTTTTGACTGTCTGTACTTAGCCAATAAGATGACACCATCCAGGAAAAATGTACATAAATAAACAGAGTTCTTTCAATTAAGTCTCTTTTAATGACAAATTCAGAAAAATAAAGAATTGCTTAAAGAAATGTTATGAATTGGAAAAACTTAAGAGGAATATTTTTTATAGCCGAAAACTTTAAAAAGTACAAGTTAAAAAACAAGTTTATGGAGGGAAGAACTAGACAAAGAACATTTATTTCTTTAATGAAAACCTGAGGAAAGCTGTAGTGGTTTAATCAAGCAGTTACTATTTAATCTGTCTGATTTCACTGGCCTGATGTAACTATACTGACAATTGCCTGACGAAGAGCAGGACTGATCAACTACAAATGCTTACTAATGGGCTAATGGATTTGGCAATTTTGCAGTCATTTTAATGCCATTCTTCATGAAAAATGTTAAACTGCACAGGATGCTGTAAATCCACTTTTTTACATAGAGATGTAAACCCATTAAGGATGTACACCCATTAAGAATGTACATCCAGAAACCAGAAGGCTTTATGCATAGTGATAACTTCAGATTGCATCATATTGATAACTTTTCAGGTTTTTTTAAAGATGAAAAAGTTGTTCCTATTTCTGCTTCTATTCCCAGCCTTCTACATGGTATCTGATGTTCTCTTGCAACAATACTGCCAACTTCACCTGTTCAAAAAAATCATAAAATAGACCACCCTAAATTGTGGAATTAAAATACGTTATGGTCTTTCTAGCTAATACATTAATTTTTGGTCTTTTCAGAGATATTTTTGGAACCCTTAGCAAGAATCACCCAATTCACTCTGGAGTTAAAATTAAAGAACAGGAGTCAGCAACCCCTGACACACATGCCATTAGTGGCACACGGAGACATTTTTCCTGGCACACCAGGAGGCACGCAAAGAAATTGTGTTTTTTTTAAAGTTGCTGGTCCAGGCTTTCCTGTGTAGCCACAAGTCCTAGCACCTCAGCAGGCACTGGGACGGAGCCAGAAGAACACGAGCAGGGAGGCTGTCTGTGCTCTACTGCCCCTGACCAGTGTTCCCAGGCTGCACCCTCCAGCCCGACTGGCTCCTGGAGGGAGCTGCCCAGGCAGGCAGACGCCCTGTCCCACCCGGGGCAGCACCAAGGTGCTGAGTGCTGGAGCCGAGCAGTCGGGACAGGGTCTGGGCAGCGTGGGGGATGGCGCCACAGGCAAGACAGCCTGGTCATGTTCTTAAGAAGTGGGGGGCTGGGCGGGAAATGGGGTGGCCCCGGGGCTCTGTGGGCTCAAGCTGTGGTGGGCGGGCAGGCGGGGGTGGCCAGTGGCACCTGTGGTGGGGCCTGGCCTGGCCCGCACAGTTCCTCAGGGATGGGTTGCAGCCACCCTGTGCACGTGGGGATGCTGCCTGGCTGTGGCAGGATGCTGGGCTCGGGGGACTTCCCTCTCCGGGATTGGCCTCCCTGCATGCTGGGCACAGTGCAGGCAGAGTAGAGCCATCCCCGGTGCAGGCGGCCTGGCCACAGGAGCCCCCTGGAGCCTGGGAACAGCCACTGTGGCTGCCTCAGCCCACCCAGGTCCCAGCCTTGCCCACCCACAGTTCCCCTCAAGGGGCCAGGGCTGGGGCAGGCACTGCACAGAGCCACTGTGCTGCAGGCTCCCGGCTGGCTCGGCCCTGAGCACCAGCTGCGGCAGCTGTTCCAAGAGCCTGGGGAACAGCCTGTGGCTGCAGCTCCCACTCTGACTGTACCTGGCACACACAGAGACCAAGCAGAAGCCCCCTGAGCTCGGCATCCTGCCCCAGCCAGGCAGCATCCCTTTGTGGGCAGAGTGGCTGCACCCCATCCCACGAAGCTGTGCAGGCCAGCTGGGCCCCACCTCTGGTGATGCTGGCCCCCTGCTGTGGCCTGAGTAGCGGAGCCCTGGGGCAGTCCCAGCTCCCCGTCTGACACCAGCTCTCTACTGTAAAAAATAAAAAATAAAAAAAAGCAACATTAATGATTATTAATAGTATTAAATATGCCGTGCATCCTGCCATGTACCCCCTCCACCCCAGTTTTGTTTTTGTGGTGTGCCGGCACTCCAACACCTTACAAGGTAGACATTGTGGTTTTTTCAGCACTCCAGCCAAAAAACGTTGCCTACCTCTGTAATGGAACAATAAACTTATTTGTTCCAAGATCAGTACCCCTCCTGAAGTTCTGCTGTTCCCTCCTCAATCCCCAGGCAAATGTAACAGCTTATACATAACACTCTTAAAGGTATCCAAACATCTTCCCCCTTTGCATGTAACATATCCCCATATAATACTAACATTGGCAGTTTAGTTCAACCCATAGTTAAAGCATATTTTAACAGGTCTCTATTAGTCTTTGTGTTGGTTTCTCAGTTTCTCTGTATTCTCAGTCTTTATTGGTTCAGTTCTTGTTTGGTCTCCTTGTTCAGCTGTCTCTACTTCTGTCATAGTCAATCTCCTGTGTAGTTTCTCTGTTTTCTTTGGTGAATCTTGTAGTGCTGCTTCTTTTTTCCCCTTTACAAGCTGCAAGTGTCATCTGTTCCTTCTAACACCTGTCCTTCTGGTGTAATTACTTTATAGGATCTGGGAGATAGTTGATGGGAAACCAGTGTTTTTTGGTCTCACATCCGGGAGAGAGAGAAGAGAGAAGAGCAGGGCTTAGAAGAGCTGAAGAGGGCTGCTCAGTAGGGCAAAGCAGTAGCCCAGAAGTGCCCCTGAAAACTTCCATTGGGGGGAACAGTGGATGGCTCCAGCAGCTAGGCTCTTGGTGTGCAGCACAGCACATGGCGTCCAGACCCTGGGAGCTGCATGAGGCAGCTCAGGTCTGCAACCTCTGGCGTGTGGCCAGAGACACAATGCACAGGCCGATGCATGGAGTAGGATCTTTGGAGCGCTTGGGCTGCTCAGGTCCTCAACCTCCAAAATGAGGCTGGGAGCTCAGTGCAGGAGGCACTGCACGGAGGGTCCGGGTGTGGACTGAGCCTGGTGCTGCACAAGAACCCCTGTCATAGTACCATTTTTTTGAGTTCATAGAATTTTTTTAATGTTGTCACATCTTGCTTTTCATTCTGATGAGCATCATCCACAAAATTTGGGATCCTGGTTTTGAGTTTCCTGTTAAACAGTATTTCTGCTGGGGACTATCCATGTTTCATGGGTGTTGCCCTGTATTTTAAGAGTGACAGGTAAATATCAGTGTGTGAATCTGTAGCATTTTTCAATAATTTCTTCACTATTTGTACTCCATTTTCTACCAGACCATTGGATTGTGGGTATTTAGGACTTGAAGTGTTCTGATAGAATCCATATTTGTTTGCAAACTCTTTAAACTCAATCCAGTTGAATTGAGGTCTGTTGTCTGTTCTTACAATCCCATGTCTATCAAAAAGCGATTTGATGTGAGTTATGACATGGTTTGCTGTTGTATTTTCAAAAAATGCAATTTCAGGATAGTAAGAATAATAATCAAGCACTAATACATATTTTTTCCTCCATGACCATCATGGGCTCTTTTCCTTTGCCGCCAGAAGTCCCTCCCTTCGCCCCTGGAAGTACTCCTTTCAGCAAGGGATTTTGCCATCTCAGAAGCAGAAATATACCAAATTATATTCTAAAACTCAAACATCTACAGCATTCATTAATTTGATTTAAAAAAATTTTTGAACTGATTGCCTGTGTTTGTGTAGTGTACATAGAGGTGATTGCACAATAG
>NW_017729029.1:33351509-33352994 GCF_001723915.1 Gavialis gangeticus | reverse complement strand
TGTGCATGTGGGATTCACCCTATGAACACACACACACACCGCCCCTGCCCATTGGTGCCACACTGTCCATTGGTGATGCATAGGGGGTGCACGTGGGTGAACACGAACCCCCTGAGATTGACAGTGCATCTCCTGAGAGAAGCACCACCAACACTGCTGGCGGCATCTGCGGGCAGTCGCTGATTGCCAGTCGCCACTCGCCCCCCACTCCTCACTGCCAACACTACCACGGCCACCTATGGGAGCTCTCTGCTGCCATGCCCCCACCACTGCTGTCTGCAGGAGGTTGCTATGCCTCCCCAGCCTCTCGGGGCATGCATCGTTCATGACACTTTCCCTGCCTGCATACACACAGACACACACACTGTCCTTGCCTGCACACGCATGCATACACACACTGTCACTGCCTGCCCCTCCACACATACACTGTCCCTGCCTACATACACACACACACACACACTCTGTCCCTGCCTGCCCCCCACACACATACACACTCATTGTCCCTGCCTGCATACACACACACATACACACACACTGTCTCTGCCAGTCCCCCCTCTCCCCACACTGTCAGTGGCGACATGTAGGTGGTGTAGGGTGTGCACATGCACCCTGAAAGCAGCGGTGCACCCCCTGTTAGGCTGTGCTCCCTGCTCAGGTGACAGGCAGTGGGGGCAGGCAGGAGTGCCAGTGCCCCCCCTGCAAGCGCTGCTCAGGGAGTGCCAGTGCCAGTGCCAGATGTAGGCTCCAGCTGCTTGCAGAAGCCCTGTGGCCACTTCCTGGAGCACCACAGCCACTTTTAGGAGCAGCATGGCTGCTCACCAGTTGGTAAGTTCTGCCATGGAAGGACCCTCCGCTGGCCAGTGCGATTGGATTGCTGGGGCAGCATGTGCTCCTCCTGACTAAGGCAGCACCAGTTGCCCATGCATACTGTCCCTGCCTGCATACACACAAACGCTATCCCTGCCTGCCTCACCACACACATACAAACACACTATCCCTGCCTGCCCTCCCCCCTACACACACTGTTCCTGTCTACCCACATACATACACCCCTACTGGCACAGTCCTGTGCTCCCTGGTCTGGTGATGCAGCTGGCAGCCATGTGGTGCTGGAGCAGGGTAGGGACAGGAAGGAAGTGAAATGACTGGGGGTGGAGCTGGGCTGTTCTGTCCTGCTGAGACTCCCTCTGGGTTCTACTACCCCTGGCTCTTGTCAGCTTTGACAGGCTGCCAGGGGATGATAAATATTAATTTTCAAAAAATTTTAGGTGCCCCACAGGCCAGATAGAATGGCCTGGTGGGCTGAATCCAGCCCATGAGTCGTATTTTGCCTGCCCCTGCTTTACAGCATCTTCTATGTCATTATTTATGTCAGGCCAATATAGAGCACCCCTTGCTCTCCTTTAGCATTTTTCAATACTAGATGCCCCCATCTAGTCTTTTTAACATGTTTTCCTTAACACCATTGGCACAACAAGTCGCAAG
>NW_017729029.1:33345381-33346509 GCF_001723915.1 Gavialis gangeticus | reverse complement strand
GCTTTACAGCATCTTCTATGTCATTATTTATGTCAGGCCAATATAGAGCACCCCTTGCTCTCCTTTAGCATTTTTCAATACTAGATGCCCCCATCTAGTCTTTTTAACATGTTTTCCTTAACACCATTGGTACAACAAGTCGCAAGCCTTTGAACAAAATGTCATCCAGTACTGACAGCTCTTCCTTGAACTGAGAGTAGGAGCTAGGTATATGTTTTGCAGGCCAACCAGAACAAATAACTGTTATCACTTTTTGCAATGTGGTGTCCTGCACAGTAGCTTCTGCAATTAGTTCCCACATTTTATCTGTGACAGTAATCATTCTTTTAAAAAAATTAACATGTACTATGTCTGAGTCTAGAATTCTGTCATTTTCTGTTGTGTCATATGCTCTGGACAAAGGAGCTGCAATAAGTAGATGTTTTCCTGACATACTGTAGGTCTAGATCATACATTTGCAGTTAAAAGAAAAGTCTCTGTAATCTGGGTGGCATGTCTGATAACCCTCTCAGGCGCATCCACACATGCAGGCACATGCACTTGCAGCAGCTCACATAGAAGTGGTGCAAATTTGAGTCAGGGCTTTTTGCCTTAGCGCACATGCCCAAACATGCACTTTGGTATGGTGCAAGTTGTGTCACTTGGGGCAAAATAACCCTGCCTGGCTCCTCCCAGATCCGCAGCCAGGGGGAGCTAGAGCCTGAGACCAGGACCTGACCAGTAGCTCAGGACTACTCACTCTCAGAAGCTTCTGGGGCCTGGTCAATTGGTACCTGGGGACACTACCCCTTGTGCCATCTGGATGGCTGAAACAGCAGTCTTATACTGCAGCAGCCTGGCAGTGGGGGCTGCTGCCTGGCTGTGACCTGCTACACACCTGCCAGACCCAGATGGGGACTGCAGAGCCAGTACAGACATCAGCCTTTCTGGGCTAGCTGCCAGTGGGCTGTGGCTGCAGAGTTGGCCTTTGTGTGGCACTATTGCCATGTGTACCCCTGCCGCCCCATCTGGGCAGCTATCGCCCAGAAGATGTTTTCAGTGTGTGGCCTCCTTTGAACTGTCAAAGCATGATCTCCTGGCTCCAATTGGCCAGGTGGCCAGCCACCTCCAGCTGGGCCCAAGGTGCCA
>NW_017729029.1:33340105-33340381 GCF_001723915.1 Gavialis gangeticus | reverse complement strand
GAAGCCTATCAGTGTCTCTATCATCATAATAAAATGAATTCTAAATACCTATATGTTTTGCTGTTTGCCTTTGGTTTTCTTAGCTCCCCCTAACCCCTTCACTAACCAGGATGTGGGGAAAGCTGCCCCTGCAGCCACAGCTCCTGCCAGCAGGTCTTATCCTGTCTGGCAGCTGAGCACACAGGGTATGTGCTGGGGGAATGTGGGGTTTGCAGAAGGGGATGGGATGAGGGGTGGGGGGATGTGGGTGGCTGTGGAGGGATGTGGGGGAGCACA
>NW_017729029.1:33335662-33339539 GCF_001723915.1 Gavialis gangeticus | reverse complement strand
GGGGAGGCTGTGTGGGTAGGTGTGGGTGGATCATAGGGGGACTGTGGGGGGGGCTGCTCAAGAGGTGTGTGTCCCCTGCCCCCTGCAGGGTGCAGCCCCCTGCACAGCTCATGGACTCCCCCCCTACAGGAGCCACAGCCCCCCAACAGGGGTTACAGACTCCCAACAGGGGCCACATGGCCCCTGCAAGGGCTACCACCCCTTCTTCAGGGCCCATGTGCCCCAACCCCATTTTCTCCCCCATCCCCCCAGATTACTGTCCTGCCTGGCCTCATCCCCTGCCAGCTCCTGCAGCTTCCCCAATGGCTTCCCTGCCCAGACTCACCCCCCATTTGCACCCCCAGACCTCCCAATGGATGCCCCACTTAGCCCCAGACCCTGCTTGCACCTCCAGGCCCCCGATGGCTGCCCCACCTGGCCCCAGCCTCCTTGCACTTAAAAAAAAAAAAAGAAAAAGAAAAAGCCCAGAACTCACTGGCAGTAGCAGCTGCTGTTGGGGTTACTGGGGCTGCGTGGCAGAGCACCCCCTCACACACAGCATTGGGCAGTGGGGGGAAGTGGGGTCCAGCCCTGGCTGCCTGGCACCTGCACTGCCACTGCCCCATCACATGGGTGCGGGTTGGGTCGGCAGGGCATCACATAGCTCCGTGCACTGTCATGCAGCTGGGGCTGCTGCAGCTGTCACGCAGGGCCTGGCAGTGATCAGGCACCTCAGGGGGCAGGCAGGAGATGGGGCCAGGCAGGGCAGTGATCAGGGGGCTGCTCAGGGGTCTAATTTTGCCCCTGAACTGAAAATTTGCAGCATGGGGAACGTTTTTTTTGTTCCCGCACATGCCTCTTGCAGCCTCTTGAAGGGTTTTGAGAGGCTGCAAGAGGCACATGCATGCTTGTCTGGACACGTCCCTCTTTGCTATAGTTACCAAACAGTTATGATCAGTTTCAGCTACCACAGGCTTCCCATAGATCAATATATGAAATTTCTTACAGCCATATACCAAAGCTAAACTTTCTCAATTTGTTCATATAGACACTCTGACTTAGAGAGTGGCCTAGATGCATATGCTACTGGTCTCCAGCTATCTCCATGTTTTTGAGGCAAAGTTGTTCCAATGACTTCTTGAGAAGCATATGTTGACAATTTAATGGGTCTTTTAAGGTCATAATATTTTAGTAACGGAGTTTTCATCATTTTTTCCTTCACATTTTTTAATTCAGCTTCATGTTACTATGTCCACTGAGCATTCTTTCATAGGAGTGACCTAAGGTGTTTGTTCTGCTCTGTTAAGTTAGGTAAATATTTCCTTACAAAATTTATTATTCCCAGTAACCTTTGCACTCCTGCCTTATCTGTAGGGGACGGCATGTCTGAAACGGCTTTAACACTTGCAAGATTAATTTGCACCCCTTTCTCAGAAAGCTTTTCTCCCAGATATGTTATTTCTTTGACCCTGAATTTGCATTTTTTGTTTGTTAGTTTCAAACTTGCTCTGTAAGCTCTTTCTAGTGCTTTTCTTAGCCTCAAGTCTTGTTCTTCCATAGTATTTCCCCAAACTAATTCATCATTAATATAAACCATAGTTCCATCAAGACCTTTAAAAATTTGTTACACCTTTCTGTGAAATATTTCAGATGCAGAACATCATGCAAAAGGAAGCCTATGAAAGCAATATATTCATAAAGGTGTATTGAAGGTCTATAATCTAATGCTATTTTTTTCTAAGGGAATTTGCCAAAACCCAGAAGAGGAATCAAATGTAGAGAAATATTTATCTTCTGCCATGTTGCCAAAAACCTCTTCCCTGATAGGAATGGGGAAATGCTCCCTTTTGATGTACCTGTTCATTTGCTGAAGATCCAGACACAATCTCAAGGTTCCATCTTTTTTTTCTATGACCAGAAAATGAGCCCAAGCGGTTGGATGTTCTATTTTTTTTCTATTATGTCTATGTTAACTAATCTATCTAATTCCTTTTTCAGTTTCTCTCTTAGTACAAGACAAACGTTTCTTGACGCATGTATGGTGGGAGTATTTGGTTCTCTTAATTCTATCTTGTACTCAGTTGACAGTTTCCTTATGCCTTGAAACACATCATAAAACTCTTTTTCTATGTTCTTGCTTTATAATCCTTCGGTGGCATACATTCTCTTAATCAAACCTAGAGTTTTATACGTTCACAACCCAATATTTGCCACTAGCTTTCCTGAGACTTACACACTGAATGTTTACTATATTACCCTTGTCTCTAACATTCAGTGCATAAATAACTTTGGTTGCAATAGAGTTTCCATTATATTCTCTTAATCTTTCTTTCTTAATCTCATAGCACACTATTTTCAAAATAGTGTATTCTGGTATTACATTGATCTGTGCCCCTGTACCTAATTTACAAGTTACCATTAGTCTATTGGTGTGCATGGCAATTGTCCAATCCTCAGAAGAATAAACTTCTTGTATTGTGCTAATGAAGAATTCTTCCTTTTCCTCACTGCATAGTGCATGCACCTGCTGTTTCTTAAGTGTTGCATTCTGCTTCTTTCTGCAAACTCTTGCAAAGTGATTGGGTCTTTTGCATTTATTTCAGTGCTTACCAAATGCAGGGCGTTGTATGGGTTTGTGGTAACCCACACAATATCTGCAGCTGACCATTGTTTCTTCAAGGAATTTTCTTTGGCCTCCACTTGTCTGCTTCATAGGGAGGGCCTCCTTTATGTATTGTCAGTGTGTTGCCTTAAGTTTTTGCAGTCTTGTAACCTTGTCTAGTTCAGCTTCTTCTGTTTTTGTCTCCAGCTTCTGCAGCCTGGCATTTGTTATCTCAGCCATTTGGCACATTCTAACTTCCTTTTCCAAATTAAGCTCAGGATCCTCTAACAGACTTTTCCTGAGGCTTGTATCCCTTATACCCAATACCATTTGGTCTCTGATCATGAACTCTTTTAGGTCTCCAAAGTTGCACGTCTGGCTCAGCAGTCTCAGGTAAACTTCTCTATTGTCTCACATTCTTTCTGCTGTCTCGTGGAAATAATACCATTCAAAGGTTTCATTTTGTTTGGGTGTACAATATTCCTCAAACCTTTTTATTACTGTGCTATAGCTTTTTTGTTCTGCTTCTGACAGTTGTAGGCTATTATGAAGAGACAGAGGATCTGGGCCTGCTAAATTTCAAAAAATAGTTACCTGGAGTGAATCTTCCTTCTCTGTAGCTCCACTGGCCACCATATATATGGTGAAGCTCTACTTAAATTTCTTCCAGTTTTCTACTACATGGATGGACGGCTTTAACTCCTCTGGAATTCCAAGGTGTTCCATATTTTTTCATCGTACCCCGTTCCTGGTACGATGTATAGTTTTCAGAAGATTAAGGAGTTAACCTTATAGAATGATAAAGCTTGTTTATTCCAAGAGCAGTACCCTGCCTGCAGTTCTGCGTTCCCTCCTCAATCCCTAGGCAAATGTAACAACATATACATAACACTTTTAAAGGTATCCACAAAAATTGTACAATACACAGACACTAAGTGGGAGAATTGCTCCCCCGTGTTTTAGTTTGACATAATAGTCCACATATTCCAACGTAAAAATAATACATTTAAACCAGGCACATTTAAGGTAAGCGTGCCTTGAAGTACCATTCAATTTTTCTTCACCCCTCCTTCCCCCACCCTGTATACACAGGTCCACCTTATTAATTCCATAAACATTCTGCAAAACAGTTTTTAATTCTACTCCCCCATTCACATATACACATCCCCCTTAATAATTTCCTGAATTAATAATTACTTGCATAAACCTACACTCAGGCTCTCCTATGAATAATAGAACTCTCTGTCAGTCCCACACCCAAAATCCTTCCATTTGGTTCTGCCCTAGAATACACAG
>NW_017729029.1:33307639-33330662 GCF_001723915.1 Gavialis gangeticus | reverse complement strand
TCACATATACACATCCCCCTTAATAATTTCCTGAATTAATAATTACTTGCATAAACCTACACTCAGGCTCTCCTATGAATAATAGAACTCTCTGTCAGTCCCACACCCAAAATCCTTCCATTTGGTTCTGCCCTAGCATACACAGCTCTCCAAAAAATCTCCAAATGACATATTCCCCAAAGAAAACCTCTATTCACAATCTCTGGTTAGGGTATCAGCAGGACCAGAGGCATTTTTCTGTTCCCACCAGGTCTTGAGGGAATGGGGTATAAACAGTGAGAATTTCTTCACCGACCCTCACAACAAGTGGGGAGGATGGGAAAGATGCAATAACAGCATGACTGAAGTAGGTTTCTTCATGTATTCATTAGGGATGTGCAAAACTTCAGTCCCTGATTTGATTCGGCAGTGATTCAGCCTGATTTGGTGGCCAAATCTCCAAATCCAATTTGAATCAGATGACCCTTTTATCTCTCTGAATTCTAGCGCAGGGGATCTAGCATTGGGGATGGGGAAGCAGCCCAGCTTCACTGCCTCACCATCCCCAGTGTGATCTAGCATGGGGAACGGGAAAGCAGCCCAACTGGGCTGCCTCCTGTTCCCCGCACAATCTAGTGCCATAGATGGGGATCTAGTGCAGGAGATGGGGAGTCAACCCAGCTGGGCTGACTTCCCATCTCCTGCCAGATCTTGTGCTGGGGATGAGAAGTCAGCCCAGCTGGACTGACTTCCCATCCCCAGCCTATGGCTTAAACATTTCAAAAGTCGAAACATTTCGACTAGCCTTGGTTTGTTTCAAGGCTATTTCAATGGCCTTTGTTTCATTCCAATTTTGCTGTTTTGACCTCAAAATTGTTCAAAACGCTGTCAAGACAAAGCAGCTGGTGAAATTTCACACAGCCCTAATGAACAAGCCAGAGTTCCAGAGGTGCAGAGTACATAGGGGCCCAAGGGCCCAGGCCCCCCTCAAGAAGAGGTCTGTTAACTGACATACATAAGTCTTTCCACATGTCCATTGTCTTAGGTCCCCCATAGCAAAACTAAAAGTTGGCACCTATGCAGAGCTCTGTCAGATTCCTTCACTCTGAGTGATTTTCCAAACACCACAAGGTCTAATCTGCCCAACAACCATAGTACCTCCCTCTTCACAACCCATCACCCTGCTTCAGCAGGAGGCAAAGAGCAGCAGAACCACCTGCAGTGCATTCTGAACAGTGCCTTCTGAAGACTCATCACTGCTCAGTGGCAATCAGCACCCATGGGTCAAGGCAGCAAATAAGAACCATCAGAAAATTTTCACAAGATTGCAATAAGCCAATATGAATGGGGAGCATTGCAGAGAGCAGCAGCACTGCTACCATGGAAGCACAGTGGGTTGTCTCCCCCATTTCTTTTTGCAGAATCCTTCACTCATTTTTTCTCTCCTCCTTGTCACCTCTTTGAACCACTTTCAACTCTTCTCTGGATTCTGGAACCACCCCTTGTCTCATTGTCAACCCACTGTTCTCTCAATCCATTTCTCAAATCTCCTCATTTGAGAGTATAAATAGACACACTAAAAATGACACACTGTACTCAACAGGAAGTTGAGAGGTTGGAAAGGAACTATGTTTGTAAGCCCTGCTGTGACACACTGGTGGTTGCTAAAACATGGCTGTAGGAGATGAGGGCATTGGAGGAGGGTGCTTTTCTGCAGTTAGGCATAAATTCTGTCTTCAAGTCCTCTCACTCTGGCTGCTAAGCACATTAGTTTTAGCTGGGACCTAAACCTAAGCCCCTACACCACAAGTCTTCATAGTCACAGCAAAATAGCCCCAGACTTAGATTGGAGGAAACTAGTTTTTGCCACCGAGGTCAGCCATAGTGTGTGCAAAAGCAACGACTTCTCTCTCTCTCGCTTCCAGTTAAGCTCCTCTGTTTTCCTTATGGGTTCCAGCGATTCTCTGAGGGCTCTCAGAAGGCACCGGAAATTCCTGGGTAAAATAAGAATTTTAACTTTCACTGATCTAAAGAAGTCTTCCCCTCCTCAAGCCTGCACCCTGCCTCAGCAAACCTTTTCCTACAACTGCCTGTCCCCACCACAGAGAGTGCTCTCCTGTAGTCCTACATAGACACTGAAAATGGCCACCCTCATCCACCCTGGAAGTCCCATACCCTAATGTTACTCCTGTACCCAGCACCACTAAAGAAGCACTGTAGCTGGGTTGTCAGCACCCTAATATCTAGCAACAATGACATTTAAATTTTCCTCATTTGAGATGTGGTTATCAATAACTTATCATCCCAGTGAAATGAGCAACTCATACAGCAATTGTTATTAGACAGGCTCTGTGTGGACAGGCAAAGCTTCAGCATATCAGATCAAATTTGAGAGATGCTCTTCACAAACTACTTGTATGTGTTCTTATTTATTTATTTACATTAACTGAAGTTTAAATTCCACAGTATCTCAACTAGTCTTGAGACAAGAGCTAGGTGAATTTATTGGACAAACAAGCTGTAGCCAACCTGAACCCTGAAATTTTACATATAGGGTGTAGAGTAATATTTCATGCATATTTTAAGTGTTTTTGGTGAAGCAAGGACTTGTGGGAAAAAATGGAACTTAAGACATTAGTACTGAAACCCAATATAAGCTTTGATGACATACTTAAACTGAAGGACAAACAAAACTTCTGAAGTGACTATGCTAATACATTCTGTAAGATCTTTTTTTTAAAGAACCTAAACCAACTGTTTCCATATAGTGGTAATTACTGCTGGGTTAATGCTACATAAAGCATTTGCATATATTCATTTATATTTGCATATATTCATTTATTCAACACAAGTAAGAACCATAGGATTGGGCTCTAAATGCTTACATACCAACATAAACCAGATGGCTTCCTCAAGAAGTCAACTACATTTCCTGAGTAGTATTTTAACTGAACCTTTTGGAAGAGGCAGATGCTTTCCCTGGGTGCACCCAACAGAAAGTAAAAGTTGTAATGGCCAGATAACCATAACTTAGGAGTGGTTTCTAATACATCCTGCATGTAACCTTTTTATTATCCCAGTTGTGCGTCTAATTAGCATTTGATGTATATAATATAGCGTTCTAGTTATTCCTCTTAAAATTAAGTCTTTTATTGCATCCTTCCTTACCTCCACTACACAGCTCTTTAAACGAAATCCAGGTGTTAACTTGAATCCTCTATAAGAGGGCACTTATTTTTGAACCTGTATTAATGGACAACTCTGGATTATAATTATTGCTGGTATTTATTATATTATATATAATATAAATAAGGAAACTCTTCTTCACTACTGGAAAAAGTAGTACCTGTTTACTATTTTTAAGACAATAAAATTAAGTAAATTGCAAATGTACAGTATCATCTGGTAAAGATATGAATGAGTATATTGAATACAGTGCAGCTCATAAAACTATTGATTTTAATGGCATTCTAACTGGTTTAGGTGGAACTGGGATTGGTATTGGATTCATTAAGTTATGCCTGTCAAAAATCCATAGAAAATCCCTTTTTACTCTCTCCAGATATTGCCATCATTTTTCTGGAGGTTACAGGTTCATGAATAATGCTTTCATTTCAAACCATGCTATTGGAAGATATGAGCAGCAAAACAAATAAGCAGTGACAAAGCAAGTGTTTGGTGAAAGATGTATTTTATTGTTGCAAGGGCAGATAATCCTATAAAAGAGTCAGAAGCCGTAAGCCAGACCTACAATAAGACATAAACCAAGGCACAAAATAAAACATTGTTTCTACACTATGGTTTTCATTAACCCCTTTTATTTCCAAGCATTGCTTCAATATGACAACGCAAAGCCTGAGTTATTTTGTAGAGCTGGACCTCAGGCTTCAAGCAAAGCCAAACCAGGGACCAACCCTCTAACCCTTCTCCCTGTTGAAGCTTAATAGTAAAGGTATGTCTATATGGCAATGTGAAGCTATATTTGTTCCAGTAATCAAGTGAGAGCATTCACAGTTAGTTTCAATCTCTTTCAGTGACACTGAATTATGCTGTATAGATCCTCTATGGGACAGATCCTATTCCATTTATTAGGGACCTAAGTGGATTTAAATGCCTAAATGTGATCCTATTCCATCTTGTTCCCATCCCTGAAAAACTGTTGGTACAAAATTGGATGGGTCCTCTTCCTCCTCCTGGTTTTTTTGTGACTCAGTCTTATGGTAAAGGGACAACCTCTTACCAAAGCAGGTACATTAAGGGATTTCAGGGACTCCAGCAGGGTGGAATAGGATTACACTTAGGCATCTAATAAGCTAGAAAAAGATCTGGCCCTCTGTTCTCTAGAAGTGCCTTTCCATCCCTGCGGGTAGTAAGTAGCATTGCCAGTTCCCATAATGCAGTGTAGACAAAAATGTTTACTTGCTGCCAAACTGAACATAATGCTGAGCTACAATAGGGCATTAGCAACCTACCTTGGCAACTCCAGGTATCCTTGCTAGTGTTGCCCTGTGGAGTCAGGCCAACTCTCAGGATCTCAATATTGTGCTGTTAGACAGGAGGGTGTAACACAATTGCACATATACAAACACACAAATCAATTGGGTGCATACACACACACACTACCAACTCAGGCACATACACATCCAAACCAGCCTAGGCACGTGCATACCTATCACCAATTCAAGCACATACACACTACACACCAAAAATTAGACACCAATCAGTTGTCAATACCCACACATGGATCACTAATTCGTACATCATGCACACGATGACATATATATATGTGTGTATATTCACCAGTTCACACACATACCACCCACCTACACATACACAGAGGTGAGTTCCTAACTTGGATGGTATGGTATGTATGTGTGTGTTTGGGGTACTTGGGATTCCTGAGGGAAGATTAAGGTGAGAGAGAGTGTAAGGAGTGAAAGTTTCTGGAATCAGGATTAGAACCAGTAGACTAGAGAGAAGCTGGGCTGAGGAACTGAGGCTTGGGGTTACTTAAGGTCAAGTGGCCCCAGGGTTACTCGAGGTCACTGGTGCAAGGGAAAAACCCTGGTGGCAAGGAGGAGACATCCAGGAAAGAAACTGAGGCAGAAACCTTGGGGTTTGGGGCTGGAAACTGAGGCTGGGAGCTTGGGGCTGGAAACAGAGACTGGCAGTTGGGAGTCTGGGGGGCAGATAAGTGGTGGCAAGGAGGAAACAGTCAGAAAACAGACAAAAACCCAACTCGGAGTTTCAAAATAACAGGTTTTTTAAACAGAAAACACACTACACAGCCCCATGAAGTTATTGGTTCCCACATATATACATAAGTACTCACAATGGCAAAAGGAGAAAGAGATTCAGTGGAAGGGTTGGAGTCCAGGTAGGGAAGAGAAACAAGAGTCCAAGTCCTTGGTTGAAGAGAGGGTGGGGGAGATAGCTACCTATCAAGGCTGGAAAGGGGTCTTTGTCCAGCAGGTGTTGTCCAGAGGGGGGTCACCGGCAGGGCCTCTGGGTTGATAGGTGGTGTGGCATGGTGCTGGTCCAGATGGAGAGGGTGTCCCAAGGAGTCAATCTTCACTACCCCTTTTTATGGGGAAGACTACCTATGATCTCCTATGGGGAGGACATGTCCAGAACATGTCAGTCCTGTTCCAGAGGGTTCCAGGTGTTCATACGGAGCATGTGCAGCCTCGGTACAATGGTGGGTTGCCTCATCTTTTGTTTCTTGAATGCTGAGGGTGGTTCTAATAGCTGGGTCATTGGTCCAGGTATTGGTTTTGATGGCTCAGTCATTCAGAAGGAGCTAGTTTTAGACCTACTGCCATCGTCTCTCAAGCGCCCTCCTTCATCCCCATTCATTCAGGAACCAAGTTACATAGGAGGGGTAGTATGAGTCATAGGTTCCACAACAGGGCATGAGGACAAGATAGAGACTTGACAAACAAAATGGAAACTTGACATGACTTATGCTAACTTACCTAAATCATACAGTATCAGTAAAACAGTAATATAGAATGGTAAAAATCAATATAAACATAATAATTATACAATATAAAGGAGAAAAAACAAAAGAAATACAACTTGCTACCAAACTAAAATGCTGAAGCTTATCCTATGTCTTAGATCACTTATACTTATCTATAGGGAATAGAGAGGGAGAGAAAAAGTCAGAAATGGTTGGGGAAGGGGAGGGAATGCATTTTAAAATTTTTTGAAAAAAGAAAAACTGGGGGTTTTGCTACACTAGCATACACAGAGTTGCAGTAATATGCAGTAATTTCACTGATGTTGATGGGAGCAGCATATATAAATTGCTTAGTGCAGTAAAAGTAACCACTAGCTTCTCTGAAACAAATTTTTAAACCTATGCAGTAGGGCTGTGCAAAGCCTTGGTAGCCGATTCAATTCAGAGGAGATTCGGCCCAATTCGGCAGCCAAATCTCCAAATCCAAATAGAACTGGAAGACCCTTTAAAAGAGCTGTGAATCAAACTGGAAGCCTCCAAATCAATTCAGAAAAGATTCAACGCCGATCCGGAGATTCAGTCATAAACTAAAGAGGAAGCAGTCCTCGAGGATGCTGGACACAGCTGCCTCCAGCTGGGAAGTCTGTTGTGGTGGGTGGAGCGGGGAGGGAAGGGGCATGGGCGGGGTAGATCAATCACCCCACAGGGAGGGAGGGATTGGGACTGGGGGTGGGACAAGCTGCCCAGCCAGGGCAGAGGGGCACAGGACTGGGGGAGTGGGGCTCCTGCCACTGCATACCACCGTGTGCTGTTGGTCCGGGGGGGCATGGGAGTGGGTGTCTGGCCCCAGAGCTGCGTGGGGTAGGCTAGGCCAGGCTGCGCTCTGCAGGTGGTGGAATGCGCTGGGAACAGGAGCTATGCCTCCTGCTGCTCACCCAGCCTTCCCATGCCTCCCAGACAAGCCGTGGCTTTGCCTTGGCTGGGTGAGCAGCGGCAGGGCATGATGGTGGGTGCTGATCAGGGATCAGGGAGGGGCTGGCAGCACAAGTTATGGGGAATTTTAGGGTGGCTGCAGCCCTCCCATAGACCCCGGTCCGCTGCGCTCTACAGGGCAGGTGGAGCCAGGGCTGTGCTCCAAGTGGATATGGGCCTGGCCCAGCCTGCCCCACACATACTCCAGGGCAATACACCCACTCCCATGCCCCCCCCCCCCCGGACCAACAGCACACGGCAGCATGCAGTGGCAGAAGCCCCGTTCCCCCAGTCCCGCACCCCTCTGCCCTGGCTGGGCAGCTTGTCCCAGCCCCAGTCCCAATCCCTCCCTCCCTCCCTGCGGGGTCATTGATCTGTCCCCCCTCCATGCCCCTTCTCTCCCCCATCTGCCCTCCACAACAGACTTCCCAGATGGAGGCAGCTGTGTCCAGCATCCTCAAGGACTGTTGCCTGTTAAATCTATGTCCAAATCTCCAAATAGGCGTCAAATCTTCAAATCCAAATCAGCCAAACCAAATTGGGACGGTGATTCAAATCAGAATCAAATCACTGTCCCTCTGAATAGTCTGAATCCAAATCTGAACTGAATACTTGCTGCTTTGCACATTCCTACTATACAGCTCTTGTGCACTCTAGTAAATGAGTACTTCTTCATTGAATAACTTTAGTCTGGATTCAGCAAAGTATTTAAGCACATATTTAATCCCACTATGTGCTTCAGCTCTGTTTTAAATAGGGCTGCCCATGTGAATTGGAGGTCAAGTACTAGAAGATTGTGTTTTAATATTAGAGTTTCACATACTGTACTTGCTTTAACATACTTTTTAATATATATGAATGAATGGCACTTCATATATGACTTGATATGATTATACTGCATATTGTTGTCTGGACGCTATTTCACATTTCATAAACCCCAGTGTTACCAACACTTCAGGTGAAGTACAGAAAAGTCTGCTTCATAAAACAGAATCTGTGGGTCTCATCCTTCTAACTTCTGTGAGGAGCCTATTTATGAAAATTGTGCCATGGCAACCTACTAATTCCTTTGAAATATTTGGCTAAGTACAGGCATAAGGGTTTGAAGGATTGAAACTTTGTTTTGCAAACAAAATAATATAATTAATGAATTTAGGACAATTGTGTAGATTAAGAAAAAGGAACAAAACATACATGTTATAAAACATTGGTTTCATAATCTAATACAATGAGTGTGGGTAGAATATATATAGCAAGCCCAGGTAATGTTGTTTTTAAGCTCAAACATAAAACTGGAAAATATAATTAAACAAGAACATAGATACAATATTTAATTAGTATCTGCAGTAGCATTCTATAACATTCCAATAATAGCCCATATTCTCATACCTGGGAATAAAATTAAATACAGGGTTGCTCAGATATCCCATGATAATAATGGTACAAGAATTTAGTTTGATTAGATAAGATAAAAAGAACAGAGCAGGAGAGGAGGAGAAAAAGAAAAACAGACAAATATATTGGGGAACAAAGCCAAAAGTGTCATTCTCTCAAGTCAGTGGTTTTCAAGCTCTGGTCTGTGGACCCTTGCAGTCAACAGACTATGTCTAAGGGGTCAACAAAAGATTATTATGATTATTCAAAAGTATTTGAATACCCACACCTAACATTAAAATGGGTCTGCACCTCCATTAAATTTTTTTTAGGGGGCTGCAAATGAAAAAAGGTTGAAAACCACTGGTCTAAGTGTTCAGAGACCATGATGATGGGTGCAGGATTAACAGACATTCAAACAGCTTCTGTTACATTTAATATAAAAATATTTGTTTGGAAAGGGATTTTTAATCTTTAATACTATCTTAGATAGCATCTGAGAGTGCTGTTACTGCCCTGATAACTCCACTGGTATTTCAAAGTATTCTTTGGCTAAATCCTCCTGGTCTTACCCATGGAAACCATCCCATTGAAGCTACAAGGCAAGGCTAATAAGTTTTTTACCATTAAGTCACTAGGATTCACATTCACTGCATTGTTCCTACCTCAAAATCAAGATTGTAGACATCTAAAGTATCTTGCTATTGATTTGCAACTTGGAATGCTCTGTTTCTTTTTTGTCCCACATATTTGTCCATTTGCTTGTGTATTGTTTCTAACACTGTCAATTTACAAGGAGATGCAACTTGAGAGGTGCTTATTTCCTCAGGATTACTACTCACTTGGACTACATTGTTAGTTGCAAGTGCTCAGCATTACTGAGAGGGGCATGTCAGGAGCAGGTGTGGTACACTTGAAGCATCCATTTACTCAGCTGATCTTTGGGCAGTTTTAGCCATTGCAAATAAGGATAGCATTTAAACTCCTCTGAGTTATACCAAGTGTTGATCTGGTCCTTGATCAGCTAAAGTGATGGATATGAACTTAGCACAATTGAGGATGAAGTTCATACTTTTAGAATGCAACAATAGCTATAAAAAATAATTTAAGTGGAAACAGGATCAGATGCTGAACAGGGTGATTATATATTAAACTAACCAAAATAGGTCACACATACCTATACTGTGAAGGTGTGAAAGAAACTTGATACTAGAGGAAATATAATGGAAAAAAGAGAGAAAAAAAAGGACTATTTTTTTTCAATAAACTGAGTTGTTTGGGTTCAGGTCAGCTTCAGACTACAGAACACGATGATGGAGCAAGTTGACCTTCTCAGGCATAGACATGATTTCTCAAGCAAATTAACCTTTTTCTCACCTACAGACAGAACAACAAAAACAAAACAAAAAACCCATAAATCAACTGGTAAGCCTGTTATTTTAGAAAAGACATAGAATAGTGAAATAAATTCTTCCAATATACCTTTGCATCATTCATATAGACAGAAAAACAATTACAAAGTAAATCAGATCCCTTCTTTAATTGATTACATTCTGAAGCCCTCTCTTAAGAAAAGTTGCTGTACAACCAGCCAATATTCAAATTGCTGGCTCTGGCAAAAAATATGCCTTCCCTTGGTTTTTTTTAATTCTCCTCAGCAATCTCAATATTATGTGAAAACAGACAAACAAATAAAAACCTTTGTAATTACCTTTTTCCAAATTAAGACATCCAGATATTGTGTTTTAGGTTATCATAGTAAAGCAACTATGTTACACTTCATAGGAAAAAGAAGTAGATGCAGCAAATTCCTAGTTTTGTTGTTTGCAAAGTACTGTGTAACTTTCTTAAAGGGAAAGAGAGAGACTTTTGAGCAACAGTAACTATGGCTCATCACATCTCGAGACAAATCTACAGAAATGTCAATAAGGATGTGAATTTCAGTATCCTTAGTACAAAATCTGTGCCTTGTGTGGTGAAACAAGCTAGCAGAAGAATGAAAGCAGCAGGTTGGAATTAAAACCCATCTTGTTACCTCAGTGGTCAGTCTTGGCAATGGTCCAATATTCAACACACAGGTTTAATATGAGCAGGGCTAGAGAATTAGATTCTAACATAAAATCAAGATAGATTTGCAACAGAACATAATGTTTATGCAAAGCCAAACCAAATTAAAGTTTGGTGAAGTCTGTGACTTTCAATGACTAACATACATGAGAACACCTGCCTGTGGAGTTGATGGGGCAACCCATTTGTTCAAGTTAATATATTGAAGGAATCCACAATTCCAGGCTTTTCTCCTGGATCACAGTCCATGTAGTTCAGGTCTAATTTTCTACATACTCTTCTGTACTAACTAGCTGTTACTATGCTGAGACTAAGAATATTTTAGCATTAAGCTCTAAAACCCATAGAAAATACATTGCAATGACAACACAGACACACTCTGACAGCAAAGTCTTTGAAGTTGACTATAAACAGAACTATTTTCAGTTCTTTGCTATGGAGTTTTCTCTGCAGAAACTATTGCTCCTTTTTGAAGACTCTAACCTGTACACTGCCTACGGTATGTAGCACTGGAATGGATTAAAGATTAATTGCACTTTCCAACACATATAACATTGCAGTTTCACTGTAGGCCTCATAGCAGAGCTGCTGTATCTTGATAGCACATTATGGGGGAAAATGAGGTTGAAGTCTGACTCCATTCTTAACTTCTGAAATGATTTGAATGTAAAAATTGTATTCAAATCTATTCCTAATTAAGAGCTGTTTTTTTGTGAAAAGGTTCATATTTCTAGACCTCGGTGCTTTAAAAGCTGTGGAAATGTGTAGATTTTAACACTCAACTAGCCTAGTCATGAGTAAATTGGCTAACTTATGAAACCCCCATTTTGTGCATTGATCTTTGAGTCTAGAATTTGAAGAGGTGCTTTTTCATCAAGCCTGTTTCAAAGCCCTAAGAGATTCTGCTTTTAAAAATCTGAAAGAGTAAAAAATCTTCAAGGTCAATGTTGCCAATGCTTAAGTGCTGCAGTAGGGGTGAACTAAAAATTAAAGCTTGCAGACATTAAAAAAAACAAAACCCAAAATACACACTACACTGGAAAAAGCAGTGTGTTAATTCAACCCAGCTCCACAGAATCTGTATAGTTCAAGTGCTTCAGCAGGGCTTTTTGGCATTTCTATCTAAACCTGATTCAATCATCTATTAGATAAAAGTGCCAAAAGAGCCCCACTAAAGTGCCCAATCTACACAGATATTAGGCAAGCCAGGTCCAACTAACATGCAGCATCTTCTGGGCATGAATTGGGCTCCGCGTGGAAGGCGCTAAGTTTAAAGTGCCACTTTTTTTAAAAATGTGCAACCACCCTTAGTGTTGTATAACTTGCATGCTAGCCACATAATCTGCAAGTTCAAACAATAGCTTATGCAGTGTATTATGCAGCTGTGGAAACCTCCCACTTTTTTCCTGCATGTCATGGGGTGCATCTACATGTTCAAATAATCTGGAAGCAGTTTACTCTTGAGTAAACTACTCAAAAGTAAACTCTCCCAGGCACGTATCTATACATACAGGGACACAGAGGAGGATTTGCTGCTCCTAGCAGCAGACTGCTCCTGCTCCTGATGGCCCTGCAATGAGCCCCTACAGCAGCCAGGGCGAGCTCTGTGCTCCCCCAGGGTGCTAGCCCAGGGGCCAGGAGACAGCTGTCTCCTGGTGGGAGCTGGGACATTGTTCCCTACCCCTGGGATCTGCCTGCTGCCAGGGCAAGCTCCACCACCAGAGCCCAAGCAGGGAAAATGTCCCCCTGCCCTGGCAGCAGGGAGCTCCCAGCCCCAGCTCTGAGGTCATGGTGCCAGTGCTGGGAGATAAGGCTCTCCCAGAACTGGCTCCGCAGTCATGGGGCTGGCATATCTCCTAGCCTCAACCCCCCCAACTGCGGGGCTCGGGCTGGTAGATAAGGATCTCCCACCACCCAGCCCCGTGTTCATGGAGTGGGGACTGGGAGCTCCCTGCTGCCAGGTGGAGGGAAACATTGCCTCTGTTCTGGATCCAGTGACAGAAACCTGGAGGAGCAAGTGAGGGAACTCAAGGAGGTGTTGAACAGGCTAAGGGGGATCAGGGAGGATGAGGCTGTGATTGACAAGTACTTCCATTCCTTACAGCTCCAGATGCCTACAGGTGAAACCTCACAACAGGAATCTGCAGCAGGGGAGTGAACGACTGTCACCTCCAGACCCGGGTGACAGGACCTGGCATCTGCTTCCCCACTGCGTCTGGGGAACAGGTACGGGGCCCTGGCAGCCTTGGTGGAGGAGACAGAGGAGGAACATTCTCTAGTAGAGGAGGCAGCAGAGGAACATTCTCCAGCAGAGGAGGATACAGAGGAAGTGGTCCCTGCAGCCACCGCCCAGGCAGAAGCAGAAATGCCGAGTTATTGTGGTAGGCGACTCAATCCTGAGAGGCACGGAAGGGCCGATCTGCTGACCAGATCCCATAATGAGAGAGGTCTCCTGCATGCCTGGAGCTAAGATCAGTGACATCATTGCAAGGATTCCTAAACTCATCAAGCCCTCTGAATACTACCCCATAGTCCTTGTCCATGTGGGAACTAATGATGTGACTGGGAGTAGTCTGGACCACATCATGAAAGACTTCCACGAGCTGGGGGTCAGCCTCAGGAAGTCAGTGGCACAGGTGGTATTCTCCTCCTTCCTTCTAGTTGGCAGCAGCCGAAAGCGCCATGATGCCCGCATCAGAGAAGTCAACTAGTGGCTCCAGAGATGGTATTTCAGGAGGGATTCAGATTCTGAAACCACGACTAGCACTTCCAGGGAGAAGGCTTCCTAGGATGGGACGATCTTCATCTGTCTCCTAGAGGTAAGCATCTTTTCTCTTGCAGGTTGGCTGATCTCCTCCAAAGAGCTTTAAACTAGGTTCAACGGGGGGCAGGGAACCAGCGGTTGATGAGAACTCAAGAGCTGGAAAGCCACAAACAAGGCACCTGAACTAACCAGGTAAGCACCAAGGGGAACACACGCCATCAAGGTAAAGGAAGACCAAGAACACCCACTGAGGGCTCAAATATCTTTTCACAAATGCCAGGAGTGTGGGGAACAAGCAGGAGTAACTCACACTCCTGCTTGCTAGCACACAGTATGAGCTAGTTGGCTTAACTGAAACATGATGGGATTCTACGTATGACTGGGTGGTAGGCATTGAGGGGTACAGGTTGTATAGACAAGACAGAGTGGGGAGAAAAGGCGGGGGTGTAGCTCTCCATGTTAAGGAGCAGTACACATTTTCCATCATCAAGGCAGGAATGGAGGAGGGGAATACTGCGGCATTATGGGTCAGGATCCAGGGGGGGCCAGGGGAAAAGGACTTGATAGTGGGGGTCAACTGCAGACCTCCTCACCAGGATGAATAGCTAGATGAGGTATTCTCCAAGCAGCTTTCAGATGCCATACAGGCAAGGGAGGCAGTGGTCATGGGGGACCTAAATTACCCAGACATCAGCTGGGAGGAACAAGCAGCCAAAAAGAGCTGCTCAAGGAGGTTCTTACACTGTGTGCAGGACCTCCCCCTGACCCAGATGGTGTCCAGTCCCACCAGGGGCAGTGCCTTGCTAGACTTGGTCTTAGCAACAGGAGATGATCTTGTGGGAGACCTGTGGGTACACAGTAACCTGGGTGATCGTGACCACCACTTGGTAGAGTTCACTATCCAGTGAAGGGTGAGAAAAATATCCAGTGATGCTAAAGTTTTAGACTTCAGAAAGACCAACCTTAGTTAACTTAGGAACCTAGTTAGTGAGGTGGCTGAACTCAAGAGCTAATGGGGGTCCAAGAGGGTTAGAAGTTTCTCAAGGGAGTGATCCTTGGGGCTCTTCAATGAGTTCTTCGCTTCAGTATTCCTCAATACTAACCAAGACAGTCCCCCCACCTTGAGCATAGACAGATGTCCAGAAGGCACCAGACTGCCAAAGGTTAGTGCTGACTTAGTTAAAGGGCACTTGGAAGGGCTGGATGGGTACAAGTCAGCTGGCCCAGATGACCGCTATCCATGGGTGCTGAAGGAATTGGTCAGTGTCATTGCTGAGCCACTGGCATGGCTGTTTGAGCTCTCATGGTGCTCCAGACAGGTCCCTGAGGACTCGAAAAAGGCCAACGTGGTGCCCATTTTTAAGAAGGGGAGAAGGGAGGAGGCTGGGTAACTTTAGGCCAGTCAGTCTTACCTCTATCCCTGGAAAAATACTAGAAAAATCATCAAAGAGAGTATTTGTGAAAGCCCAGCAAGGGAAAGGATGCTGAAGGAAACCAGCACAGGTTTGTTACAGATAAATCCTTTTATGACAAGGTCACACACTGCCTTTACACAGGAGCGAAGGCCGATGTCATCTACCTGGATTTTAGGAAGGTCTTCGACACAGTTTCGCATTCTATTCTCATAGAGAAGCTAACAGGATGCCTACACAGTCAGGTGGGTGGCTAACTGGCTTAGGGACCACACCCAGAGAATGGTGGTTGACGGGTCATTTTCAACC
This sequence comes from Gavialis gangeticus, assembly GCF_001723915.1. NCBI lineage: Eukaryota > Metazoa > Chordata > Crocodylia > Gavialidae > Gavialis > Gavialis gangeticus. The sequence goes on along the minus strand of NW_017729029.1, from coordinate 33,315,823 downwards.
TGGAAGGAGGTGGGCAGTGGGGTCCCACAGGGTTCGGTCCGTGGGATGGTGTTATTTAATATCTGCATCAGAGATTTGGATGAGGGAGTGGTGAGCACCCTCTCTAAGTTCACAGATGATACCAAATTATGGGGCAAAGTTAATACACCAGAGGGCAGGGAGCAGTTACAGGCTTACTTGGATAGGTTAGATCAATGGGCAGAACGAAACAGGATGCAATTCAACAAAGATAAATGTAAGGTACTCCACCTAGGAAGGAGGAATCCTCAGCACACCTACAGGTTGGGGGAGGTCCTCTTCAGCAGCTCAGAGGCTGAGAGAGATCTTGGAGTCATAGCTGACTCCAAGACGAACATGAGCAGGCAGTGTAAGGAGGCCATCAACAAAGCCAATTGCACCTTGTGTTTTAGCAGATGCGTGACCAACAAATTGAGGGAGGTAAGGCTCCCCCTCTATGCAGCATTAATCAGGCTGCAGTTGGAGTACTGTGTCCAGTTTTGGGCACCGCACTTCAAGAGGGACATGGAGGATCTGGAAAGGGTTCAGAGGAGGGCCACTCACATGATTAGTGGTCTCCGTGAAAGACCCTACAAGGAGAGGTTGGGAGATCTAGATCTCTCCAGCATATAAAAAAACAGCTGAGGTGTGACCTTGTAGCCGCCTATAAATTTATCAGGGGAGGATAGCAGGGAATTGGGGATGCGCTGTTTTTCAGAGCACCCCAGAGAGTAACTAGAAATAATGGGTGCAAACTAGTGGAGCGTAGATTTAGGTTAGACATTAGGAAGAATTTTTTTACAATAAGGGTGGCCAGAGTCTGGAACGGACTTTCAAGAAAGGTGGTGCCATCACCTAACTTGGAGGTCTTCAAGAGGAGGCTTGACAATCACCTGGCTGGGGTCACCTAACCTTGGTCCTCTTTCCTGCTAGGGGCAGGGGGTTGGACATGATGATCCATTGGGTCCCTTCCAACTCTATAATCTATGAATCTATGAAACCCACCCTGGCAACAGCCAGCATCCGGGAGCAGAGAGCAATCTTCGGCCCCCATCTGCTCAGCTCAGCAGGAGCACATTTATTCCTGGTCAGGCATCTGCACATGCGCTATCACGCAGTAAGTAATCTCAAGTAAAGTTGCCACTTGCATTTGCAGGTAGCAAATTTACTCACAATTAGAGCCAATTACTGTGCACTAAGCATCTGCACATGTAAATGCTGACACTTACTGTACAGTAATTAGCTCTACTGTGCAGTAAAGCATCTTGTGTGGATGTGCCCACAATTTACTGATCTACACTGACCTAATGTTCCTTCACCCTTTGTTCTGCTTTCTTGTCCTAGTCACATCTCCATTCTCTCAGTGCACCTGGTCTGCTCTTTCCAAATGCTTAAATGTTTTCTAGCTTCTCCCTGATTCACTCCTCCAAGTGAAGTGCCTCTCGTTGCTACAGAAGTGGGTGAGCTTCTGAAGGATTTTACATAGCATTACCACTGCCCTTTCTGTCCAAGGAGCTTGAACATAGAAGACTGAAATCATCACTGTATTACTTCAGGTTTCACTGTTGTAACTCCAACAACCGTATATTAAATAGTCCCACGTTTTGTAGATAAAGAAAATCTTCTGCACCTTGGCTAATTTAATAACAAATAAGTTATGGGTATAGGGAGTCAAGATCTATGGAGAACTAGGTGGGGATAACCCTAACAGTTCATGACTGTATTTATAGCAATCCTAAATCAAAATACAAAACAACTGGGTCTAGCATCTGCTGTTTAAAAAGGCAGTCCTCACATTTCTTTAATAATGCTATAGAATTTTAGGTTTTGGTTCTGCTGAATCAGTCAGGTTGTTGCTCTTTCTATGTCCTCTGTTCCATTTCTTCTATGACCTGAGGTGGTATGAACTCTTGTCTAACAGCTCTCCTAATTATATACTTGCTTCAATAAAAAATATGACCAAACAAATCTTGCTTCTGGCATATTCCCTGGACCACCAGAGCTCCAACACTATATTTATTCTCAATAGATTACTAAAGCAATTATATTTGTATACCTCTTACTTGTTGCCAGTGGTCTTGCCTGCCATATGGGATGTCTCCAAGATTTAAAGTGACAGTCACTCTCTCAATAGGACTTTTTCAAAGTTATGGTGCTTATTGTAAATAGTCTGCTTAAATAAAAACCAAGTGCAGAAGCCATTTTTTTCATTAACATCTGTGAACCTATTATGATAGTAAGATATTAGAAGGCCAGCCTTTCACACCTGATTCTGAACATTCTCCCAAGGATCTTACTGCACTTAATATTAAATGCTGTCATTGATCTAGTGAGATTTTGTCTAAGTCATGATTAGGTTTGTAAAGACAAATATTTTTAAAATGGTCAGCATAGGCTTTTCTCATTTAAATAATAATCACCAAGATTACTAAAATTCATTTTACTGTCTTGATTGAACTTGAACTTTCTTCTCATATTGGGCTATTCATATTCATAAAGACATGGATGGGTAAATTCACTTTTAGTGGACATCCTTAGAGGCTCTACATTCTGTAAAGTGTTACAGTCTAAGATTTTTTACAGACAAAACTAATAATTTTGGGGCCTGGTTTACCAACATTCCAGAGTTCCCATTCCCAGGCCCCTGTTATTATGCTTCAAGCCAAACACTAAAAAACCTTAAATCACTGTACTACACCCATTTTTATAAAATGTTTCTGATAGTACTGGAACAGCTCCCCATAGAAATACCACCAGGGTCCATTTGTTTGTAAGCTCCTTGAGCAAGGATCAGCCATTTTGTTCTATGTTTGCACAGTATCCAGTAGGCCTGTGTGAATAGGGAAGTATTTGATTCAGATTCAGATTTGGCCCCATCCAATTTGGCCAAATCAGAATTGGAGATTCAGCGCTGATTTGGAGATGCAGAACAGCTGGGGAGGCACAGTTTGGTGGCTGCAGGTTCTCCCATGGCTCCTCCAGCTGTGCCTGCCTATCCCTGGGCAGGGGGAGCCACTGGAGAAGCCCCCACAGCTGTCCTGCCCAGCCCCAGCCTAGTCCCAGCACTTAAAAAAAAAGCCCTGCACTCACTGGCTGCAGCAGTGGTGACTGGGGCCCCTGGACACTTGTGACAGAGCCCCCCTGTGCAGCATAGGGCAGTGGGGGGGCAGTAGGGATGCCCCCCCCCTCACCAGGTGCCCATGCAGCAGTTGCCCCATGACGCAGGTCCAGCATGGTTCAGGAGGGTGCCATGTGCTGTCTGGGATCTGGGTCTTCTGGGCCTGAGTGGTGCCGGACTCCAGCTGACTGCCAGAGCTGCCCCAGCTCCCAGACAGTGCATGGTGCCCTGCTGAGCCATGCTGCACCCACACCATGAGGCAGCTGCCACACAGGTGCCAAGCATGGGAGGGAGATCCCCACTGCCCCCACTGCCCCATGCTGCATGAGGGGGCTCTGCCACGATCCCTCAGAGGCCCTCATTGCTGCTGCCAGAACTGGTGAGTGCGGGGCTTTTTTTCTTTTTTTTTTAAGTGCCAGGAGGCTGGGCTGGGCAAGGGATGGGACTGGGCAGGGCAGCCATGGGGGTTTCTCCCATGACTCCTCCAGCTGTGCCTGCCTCTGCCCCAGTGGGGAAAGCCACAGGGGCTATGCCCTGCTGCCACTCACCCAGCCAGCATGGCAGGGGGGGAAGGGCATGATGCAGGCTTGGCTTGCTCTGGGCAGGAGCAGAGAATAGTGCCCACTCCCAGCACTGCCAGGCCCACATCAGCACTGGGAGGGGGGCTCTGCCCTGCCACTGCTTGCCAGCTGGTGTGAGGGGTGTGGGATGCAGGCACATCAGCACTGGGAGTGGGGGGCTATGCCCTGCTGCCACTTGCTCCCTTCCACCTGGAGCGAGCTGCGCCTGCATCATGCCCCCTTCTCACCACCCCGGCTGGGCAAGCAGCAGCAGGGCAGAGCCCCCACTCCAAGCACTGCTGCATCTGCATCCTGCATCCCCCCACCTCCTCCCCATGTAATGTGCCCCCCCTCACCAGCTTGGCAGCTTGTCCCAGCCCGAACCCCAACAGACTTACCAGTTGGAGGCAGCTGTATCAGCTGCCTGTTTAGTCTCTGGCCGAATCTCCAAAGCAGCCGAATCCTTTCCAAAGCTTTTCCAAAACAATTCGGATGCTTTGAATCAATTTGGAGCTTTTAATTGGTCTCCTGATCTTATTTGGATTTGGAGATTCAGTTCCTGAATAGGGCTGAATCTCCTCCAAATTGAATCAGCTACCAAAGCTTCATACAGCCCTAGTATCCAGCACAATGCAGTTCTTGTCCTTAAGTGGAGGTACTACTTCCATACAAATAATAGGTAGCGGGCTCAGTGCATTACAGAACTTCATATAGACACTTGCAATCTGCTTCAGACAATTCGAGTCCTTATAAAATAGACTTACTTTAATTGGGAAATGTTTAATATCAGTCAAATTATAAATGCAGATACAACCATATTTGTTTTCTTAGCAGATAATGACTAATTTTGATTTACAGGGAATGGAATAACTTTACTCAGTATGATCTGCACAGTCCTTGTCATACATTTACCCTCAGAACTTGTTTTCATTTACTGTTTAATCTTTTTTTTCCAATTATAGCTTTTGTACTATTGTTTAGAGGAACTTATACACTGGGTTACATAGAGTGCCTCTCCAATTTTCTCTCAGCCTCTGCTTTGAATTGCCTGTTCTTATCTTCTAATTAAAATGACACATGGTGGTCTGGATTGAAATCCTATTGAATTAAATGACACAAGGTGGTCTGGAGTGAAATCTGACAGAGTGCAGCCAAATTTGGAAATATTTTAAGTGTCAAGTTACTGATTTTAGATCTTGGTGTACTTTAGCTCAGGTGGCTGTTGAACTAATAACTAGAAGATACCAGCCAATAGCCACCAGTGAGAGTGCTAATTCTTCTATTAGAGAAAGTTTATCATGTGAAGCCTTTACGCTTAGATTGGCAAAGATCCTATATAGTATTTAAAAATGTATTTGCTCAACTAAATGAATAAGAATTAAATAAAGAGAAAGATACACTTTGTGCTAAAAGCTTTCCTGTACAGTACAGTATAATAAATGGTAAATGAAAGCTAGTCAAGTAAATAAAATATATTACTTCTGTTTTTGCATTTGAATTAATTATACAAAAAATAGGTTATAGGGATTTTTGTTTCCTAAGGGGAGAATGTGTTTGGTCAAAGCATTTTAATGAAATAATTCCTTTTCAGCCAAAAGAAAAATGGGGAAAACCAGAAACTTTGTTTTGGTTGGCATTTTTCCTTTTAGATAACAACAACAACAACAACAACGATAATAATACAGTAGTTTTGTTTTCATTTAACCTCCCCCCTTTTTTACTACTTTTTTCTTTTTCTTTTATTGATAGTCCTGTGAGGGTTGGGGGGAAAAAGAATAAAACATCAAATAATCAGAAACTGATTTTTGTGGTTTCAAATTTGTCAATAATCGAAAGTCTCCAACAAAAATGTCTAGCAGAATAAAGCATTTTCTGCTAGAAAAAGCCCACAGAAAAGATAAAGCATTTGTAATATAATTGCTTAGAGATTATAAATAATGAACACATGTAATTGATATAGAGAGAAGAAAAATAACCTTATGCGAAAAAAAAAAACCTTAGGCAGACCGTCAAAACCATGAAAGTAACAGGAAGGTCATTCAACGGAGTTTTGTTTCTGGTTTTTTCCCAGACTGCACCTCCCTTGTCTACTAATGCAAGAAACATAAGAAAAAAATAGAAGAACAGGAACAATATACATTCAGGAAACATCAGCACTCTAAATCTATTTAAAATATACTGATAATCATTCATAAATTGAGTAGGAAAGAGTAAATTCAAGTGAGATGGGAGTTTTCATGGCATTGAGGTAAGAGAAAATCATCCTACATGAAAAACAAGGTCTGGAAATTACTAAGAGCTGGTTTAAAGTACCAGGTACTGCCTAACAGTATGAGTGAGCTCCAGGTTTCTAAAACTAAACTGGTTCTGTATTAAGAGACGTTGCAATAGCCAGTAGATTCCAGCCAGGCACATACATACTAGCATCCAGGTAACTCCTCTAAACTCTTTCCTCCTTTTGCCAAGCTGTGCTCCTTGCTCCAAGTTTCTTGCAGATTGTTACTTCTTTCTTAACTCTCCCTTGAGAATTCTTGCCTAAATGTGCTGACTTGCCAGGGCCGGAGGTTACATAGCTCGCCAGAGGGTCTTTACAGCTGGGCCAGTGGTAGACTCATAGCCATTCAAGTATGACGTTTTCTGACCAGTCTACTGTTCCTGCTTATCTATGATGTTAGGATTATGTTACAGCTAGTTTCACTATCCAACTCAAATCCAATTGTTCGTTGTGTTAGGATTATGTTACAGCTAGTTTCACTATCCAACTCAAATCAAATTGTTCATTGATCTAGTAGTTGAAATATGTTAATTGAATATGAACATTAAACTGCCTGTATACTAGAAACCTTTGCATCTACTCAAGTCACGCTACAGACATCCTCCTCTTTCCTGGAAGTCTGTGTGTCAAGCACTGCTCATAACACTTATTTTTTTCTTCTGGGATAGTTATGGCATTAGGCTATAAAGGGGTTCTGTATTTTCATGCTTCTTCTAACATTGCCCATAGGGTGGATTTCTTCAGCCTTCCTTGTTACTTCCTACAGTATATGCACTGGAGCTTGGCTTGCCTTAGATTTGCGTCTTGGGTTCCTTCAGTTTAATCCCTCATTCTCTTCCACCACTAGCAACAGTCATTATTTTGCAATTTTCCCTGGAAATTTTGGCTGCCTTTGGACTTGAGCACATCCTTGTAATATTAGAATTGTTTCTCTCAATAATCTCTTCTCTTAGCTATAATCATATGTCTTATAAAGGATCCTGTCTCTAATTAAAAAATGTTTGTTTCTCCTTAACCTGCAAAACTTGTCATCAAGAGCATCTTCCCAATATGCAAATGAACCTTTGCACAGAGCTTCTGCTGCTTTTGATCCCCAGTGCAATAGACAAAGCCTTACCCATTATTTATTCCTTTATTACTTTTGGGCCGAACTTGTCACCTGAAGCATGGACCCCATTTCAGAACTAAAGAACAGTACTTATGATGTAAAGGAGCAATTAAGGCTGTAACAAAGTTCATAAAGGAGTGAAATTAACATAATGAAGAGATGGGAAGGAAATAAAAAAAGCACTGAGGGACAGAAAATACAACCTTGTAGGTATGGAATATCTTAATTTCCTGAAGATATTTCCAGCCCTCAAAGCAGGAAAGCATTTAATCACATATTTAAGAGATTATTCATGTATTCAAAGTTAAGCACATGCTGAAGTACTTTGCTAGGCCACCATCATAATGAAACTAAAGCTGGGAATGGAAAAATGAGCAACAAATTTGTGGACATTGCATATGATTGTTTCCTTACATTGCCTACCATGATGGAGTCCTGGACAAGGATTAGGGCTCCTAGGTGCTATAATAATACAAATAGCAATAAAAATCACACACTTTGTAAAATAATAGTAACTACAATAAGGACTAATTTTTGTAAGAATCTTGTAACAATGCTAAGGCTAGTGTTGTAAAAAAGGGGGAGAATGAGTTAAACAACAAGTATTATAATTTAGTTAAGGATTGGGATTAATGTTCAACTAAGAAGCTGAAAAAAATCAGGTAGATTGGATTTCAGCAGAGCAAAATTTGGTAGAAGGCAGGAAGTGCAGGGTGAAATTGAACAGGATAAAGTAATGGAGAGAAAGGACACAGAGGGGAAATGGAAAGTGTTCAAAGATAAATTAATGTATGCCCAAGGGTTATGCATGCCATCTAGCAATAATTGCACAAGGAGGTTTTTTCAAAGAGCTAGTGTGAAGGAACAGAGAAGTGTAAAAGTAATCAAGGGTGAGAAAGAGACAGACACGAGTTATAAAACTTCAAATGCGAGCAGGTTTGGAATGATTGCATAATGAAGTTAAGAGAGCATAAAAAGTGATAAGAAAAGCATAGGTAGAGAATGAAAGGAAACTTTCACAAGAGGATAAAATGAAATATAACAGAATTTTCTGGTGCTATATGGAAACAAGATGAGGCTAGCAAAGTAGATCATAGGATCTCTTAGAACTACAGAAGGGCAAAGT
>NW_017729029.1:33300793-33302639 GCF_001723915.1 Gavialis gangeticus | reverse complement strand
GGTGCTATATGGAAACAAGATGAGGCTAGCAAAGTAGATCATAGGATCTCTTAGAACTACAGAAGGGCAAAATGCTGGATAAAGAAATAAAAGCTGCTGAAAGATTTGTTTGTTTGCTTGCTTAGTGGTGGTCAAAAAGTTTGGAAAGCAGATGAATAGATTCAAATCTTCCCAGCAAGAAGAAAAGATTTATGAGGAGTATTCTGACAAAGCCTTACAATGATATGCATTTATTATTAACAGTCACTTATATTCCAAGCAGGAACGGAGTATTAGAGTGCAGGCTGCTGTACAAAAATGGAGGAAGAAACAATCCCTTCCCTGTTACTATACCATCTAAAACATTCATCTTGCAATCTGATTGGTGCATGTCAATCCCTATGCCCAAAGGGATCCCCATTGACCAGTTAATTTCCTGGTGGGCACAGGAGCTTATACAGATAGATAAGACTGCCAGATCAGGGCTTACTAAGGTAAGTTAAAAGGAACCTCAGTAAGTTCTAGAGTAAAGTGGGATCAATAACAAATTCCCTAAAGAAAAAGAAATACCATGGGTAAACCAGGGATGAAAAAGGAAAGTACCGATGATCCAGTGTTGCTAACTCCTTAAATTGTATTGAATGTCTTAATATTTGGTTTTTCTCTTAAACTCCTAGCTGTTAGAATCGTTTTTCTTGAGAATTTCCTCATTCACTAAAATGGTGTTTAATTGTCATAGAAAAAAGCTTGACAAAATCTAAAAATCTAAAATCAAAATACTAGAAAACAAAGGCACTTTTTTTTTAATATTGCCAAGTTTTGAAGCAATCACTTCCCTATTGAGCAGGGTTGCCAACTGAAGACAACTTTTTACTGACAATCTACTAATAAGCAAACTTTTTTTTGATTGATATATGTTTTTACTGATGTATGTTTTACATAATGTAAATGTAACCTTTTCCCAGGCCCTGGGCAAGGCTGGGTACACATTTAGGGATTTAATACCAGGCATTGGAAAAATGTTTGGCTGTCAGTTAAATGTTTGCAGATTATCAGTAAATAACATGTTCTTGACTGCAGTAATGGTTTTATACCATGCTGCCCCCACCTCAGGAGTCCATGACTCACCTCCACACCCTGGTGCTCCCAACCATACCCTGTACTATGCTTCCCCCAAAATCCATGCCTCCCAGACTTACTCCTCACCAGGCCCCACCCCCTATCCTGCCATGGCCCCCAAAAGAAGGACTACTGTCACCTACCTGTAAGACAAGTAGTGTTACAGGTAAACGGGACACAGCAGCAGCAAGAGGAACACAAGGTTGGTAGGCAATGGGGAGAGAGCTACAAAGACTCCCATGAGCCACAAAGCCCTGACAAGAGCTTCCTTCAGGGTGCTGCATTCCCACTTAAACATCAGGTGGCACTGCTCTGCTTTGTCTATATTTCAGCACTGCCTCCATCTTCTTTCCAACAACAGAGCTTCAACCAAGCTCTGGTAGCTTAGTTTTTTTTTATGGATGACTTTATTTTTATGGATTTTATGTAAAGGCATTTTAGCCTTGCTTTTTAATGGTCTGTTTGTAAATTTAGGGACAGTGGGCAACCTGGTGTTGAGTTAGCTTTTGTCTGTGATAGATCTAAACCAATGATACAATAGGTCAGAAAACTCATCAACTTTGAGGGAAGAACTTGGGAATCAAATGAGCAGCAGCATTTTACAACTGTTCTCTCTCCCTCTCTCCTGGGAGGACCACATATCTTTTCACTTCCAACATGTGTTTTCAGTAAAGGTTTAAAAAGTTAAAGAAAGTGTGTGTGTGTGTGTGTGTGTGTGTGTGTGTGTGTGTGTGTGTGTGTGTGTGTG
>NW_017729029.1:33286405-33300715 GCF_001723915.1 Gavialis gangeticus | reverse complement strand
GAGAGAGAGAGAGAGAGAGAGAGAGAGAGAGAGAGAATGAATCAGACTTTCTGGCTAGGGCCCATTTGAAAGTAGAAATATAAAAAAAATGGACTGGACCTTTTTTGTACTGCATTAGCCATGAGTATTCAAGTAAATTCAGATTTCTTCTCTGTCACTGATGGATGTTTCTTTGATGAAATGTCAGGGAACATGTCCTCCCAGTGAAGACTAAACCATTAATTCTAACTAGTTTTTGTATTGCCTGGATTTTATATCTTATTGAATTTGTGAGGCTTCAGCATGTTCATGGATTTGTATGTTCATGGTAATTACATGATGGAAGATTACAGTTTAGTTCAGTCAGTGGTTAAGCAGATGAATATAACAGTGTTAGAGACTCCATTAACTTTTCTCTCACACCTTGGTATGAAAGCTATCAAGGTAAAAAACTGGTGACTAGCATTCCCAATATAAAGATTTCTCTCCTATTAATAATGAAATATTGGTAGGTGTTTTTCCCTTTCTACCATTAATTTCTTCTGCCAGTTAATTGACAATTAAGTTAAAGAATTTGATTTACTGAGGAAGTGCTAGAAGAAAAATCCAGTAAGAAGGAGAAAACCTTGACCTAAAATGATACAGTTCTCACTGAAGTCAGTGGGAGCTGTTCCCACTCACACCAGCCTTCCTAAGTTTAGTCCAAAGAGAGAGAAAGAGAGAGGGGTCATCAGCACAATTTATATGACTCCATTTCAGTGATGATCTCATTGACTGCTATGTGCTATCTCCAGCACTATAGGATGTTTCAGGTATTACTGTGTCAATGTTGCAACTCTGACAGGCTGTGAGACACAGAACAGAGAAAAAAGAGAAGAATAGGATGTGAGAAAAAAGCACACATATAATGCAGATTTATTGCAAGGCACTCACTTGTGCCACTAAGCTTTAATGGTGGGAATTGATTTTTCTGTTTTTAATGCATTGAAAACTTTTTTCTGTTACCTAAATAAAAATAGGCCATGATTCAACAGCATTTGAAAAAACACAGGAAGAAATAACAGGAAATGGTTTCACAAAATCAGGCTAGTGTTTTGGCTCAACTGTATTTGAACCAATTCACAAAAGCAGTTTCTTAGAGATTGCTCAGCGCTATCCTAGTGTTCTCTTTGCACTCACTCACACTACAAAAACATTGTCCATTCCTTCTAAAAATTCACTTAAAGCAACCACAGACCATTATTTACCAAAATATTGGCTCCATAGCACTTCTTTGGCAGCAAAAGGCCAAGATTAATACAATGTTACAAACATCATTTTTAGTAAATGTACTTAGGCAAGGGAGATAAGTCTGATCCAGCAGACATAGAATTTGGGAATAAAGTAAAGGTGACTATACTGAAGATCCTCTGGTCACTGCTGCTACAAGAAATAGGAGGAGGAAATAATAACCATACTATGATTCCTCTCAATTCCTTGCTATTACTACTCTTCTCACATTACGAATCTAATACACTGAATTCAATGGCATTTATGTTGATAAAATATCTATTCTCAATTGTATATTATATTTAACTGTAATTTAATATAAATAGGACAAATAAACCATCACTCACACTTGCCTCAGTTTTGCTTCCATAATTTACTCAATGACTCAAGGGAAATCAAAAAAGTTGCAGATGTTATTATAAAAATTACACTTGCAAATTCACAAGTCTTCATTTAAGATGGGGACAATACAACCCTTTTTGCCTTATATGCCTTGTTTAGGCTTAATACAAAATATGGCTTATCTTTCAAGTGTTGTAGTTTTCCTTCTGCAGCCACTAGAGGGAGAAATTTATTACTGGGCTCTCGTGGCTTCTAGTGCAGTTTTGGAACAGTATCATAAATGCTACTATTATATGAAAGATGTCCCTGGTGTGGTAAACACGGATAACACAATACAGAGTATCAAAAATAAAGTGAGATAAACTTTTTTTTTTTTTTTTTACAAATAAACTCCAATTAAAATCCTCAAACCTTGCAAATGTAAACACTACTTTAATTGTTCTTGCCTTGCCTGTAATACAAATCCTTCTATTGTGTTGATTCCCATTGCGTCCAGGGGATAGGAGTCCAAACAGGAAGAAAGCAGTTTACTGGTTTTCTATCAATAAACAAACAAAGGATGGTTTCTAGTAGCTTAAACTAATTTTGGAGGAAATATTATAAAATTAACTATTAGTATTGAGGAGCAGTGGGAATCCATTCCAGAATGAAAATAAGCCTATGATGAAACATTTATTAAATAGGTTGAACATTTTTAAACCTTGGGTATGCATTCCTCTCTCCCATTCTGTCATTTGAAAGAAAGAAATGCTTGCAGCTAAGAAACATGGGGTTTTTTGCATTGTGGAACCTTAAATACCAACCCACCATTTCATAGAACTGACAAGGCCATTTTGGTATGATAAAGTTATTCACAAAGTGTTTTCAAATTTGGCAAGCCCAAACTTAGCAACTGAACTCCACCCTTCAGCACCTAAATATAAACTGACCTGAATTTCAGAGCTATTGAGTACCCATACATTCCTTTGAAATCTTGGACTCTTGAAATTTCTGGAATATAGACAGGCACCGGGGGGACACCAGCCTACCAACAGTTAGTGATGATCTAGTGAAAGGGCACTTGGAGAGGCTTGATGTGTTCAAGTCAGCAGGCCCAAATGATCTTCATCCAAGGGTGCAGAAGGAATTGGCCAGTGTCATAGCAGGACCACTGACAAAACTATTTGAGCACACATGGCATTCAGGTCAGGTCCCAAGGGACAGGAAAAGGGTCAATGTGGTCCCTATTTTCAAAAAGGGGAAGAAGGAGGATCTGGGTAACTATAGACCGGTTAGTCTCACTTCTTTCCTTAGGAAAACCTTTGAAAAAATTATTAAAGAATACATGTGTGTGAGTCCATCAGGAAAAGTAATGCTGAAGGGCAACCAGCATGGATTTATAGCAGGTTGATCCTGCCTGACAAACCTTGTTTCTTTTTATGACCAGGTCACAAACTGCTTAGATGAAGGAGTCAAGGTGGATGTCATATACTTGGATTTTTAAAAAGCCTTTGATACAGTGTTACATCCCATTCTCATAAAAAAACCTGAGTGGCTGTGACTTAGATGATTACACAGTCAGGTGGGTGGCAAATTGACTAATGGGATGCACCCAGAGAGTGGTGGTGGATGGGTTGGTATCAACCTGGAAGGATGTGGGTAGTGGTGTCCCCCAGGGCTCAGTCCTCAGGCCAGTGCTGTTCAGTATCTTCATCAGTGATTTGGGCAAGGTTGTAGTGAGTGCACTGTCCAAATCTGTGGATGACACCAAATTATGGGGCAAAGCAGACGCACTGGAGGGCAGAAAGCAGATTCAGGAGGATTTGGACAAGCTGGAAAAGTGGGCAGAACAAAACAGGATTCAGTTTAACAAAGGTATGTGCAGAGTACTGCACCTAGGGAGAAGGAATCACCAACATACATACAGATTGGGGGATGACTTTCTAAGCAGCACAGCAGCAGAAAGGGATCTCAGAGTCATAGCTGACTCAAAGATGAACGTGAGTTGACAATGTGATGAAATGATCAATAGAGCTAACAGAGATGTAGGTTGTAACCGCACTCTATCATGCATTAACAGGTGCATCATGAACACGTCTAAAGAGGTGACACTTCCCCTCTATTCAGCATTGGTTAGGCCGCAGCTGGAGTACTGCATTCAGTTTTGGCCACCACACTTCAAGAAGGATGTGGATAACCTTGAGAGGGTTCAGAGAAGGGTCACTCGTACGATTAGGAACCTGCCGAATAGGTCCTATGAGGAGAGGTTAAGGGACCTGGGTCTGTTTAGTCTCCATAAGAGAAGGCTGAGAGTGGATTTGGTGGCCATCTACAAATTTGTCGGGGGGGGAGAGAGGGTGAAGCAGCAAGGAATAAGAGATACTCTGTTTACCAAGGCACCCCTGGAGTAACTAGAAACAATGGCCACAAAGTGACAGATTTAGACTAGACATTAGGAAGAACTTCTTTATGGTAAGGGTTACCAAAATCTGGAATGGCCTTCCAAGTGTGGTGGTGCTCTCCCCTACCTTGGAGGTCTTTAAGAAGAGACTGGACAAACACTTGGCTGGGGTCATCTGACCCCAGCACGCTTTCATGCCCAGAGCAGGGGGTTGGACTTGATGATCTGCTGAGGTCCCTTCTGACCCAGAAAATCTATGAAATTTATGAAATCTTATTTACAATAAATTGGGTTGATGATGGCTCAGTATGAGCTAGTGAGCTTGGCTTCAAGACCTAGACACAAATAAGAAACATTCTTACTGACTACAGACCATTTTTCTTTGCAGGGAAGGAATCAAAATCTAGCTGATATTCCTTAACTTTGTGGAGCAGGACCTCTCACTGGAACCTGGTTTCTTTAGTTAGAAGCCACCACATTGTTTTACACATTACAGCCTTACATATATTTTAGCAGGGATGCTCTTGAGCATGCCCCAACTACCCACAGCTGCTCCCACACTCCAGACCTGGTGAACGCACTTCAAAGACAGCACAAGTGATCATTGTCAAGCACATCAGAGATTGAAGTCTCAGTAGATACTGTGGGGGGAAATAACTGTGGTGGGAGTGACCATGGGGATGGGCAGGTTGCACTTCCAGGACACACAGGAAATGCAGTGTAGACAGACCCACTGCCTCCACTTAACGAAGACAAAGGATTAGGATAATAGGAAACTGGACTGAAAAAAATTCTCCTGTATCATTAATCCCAGTCTTAACCAACAGAGACAACCATCTCATATAATTTCTCTCCTCAATTTATCAAACTTCATCTTGAAGTTAGTTAGGGTTTTTGCTCCTACTACTCTTATTGGAATGTTGTTGCCAAACATCACTTCTCTGATGGCCAGAAAACTTTTATAATCAAATTTAAATTTATTTGTAGCCAACGTATACCCACTTGTTCTTATGCCAACATAATCATTTAGCTTAAGAAGCCTGACTTCCTCCCTGATATTTATCCTGTGGCTATTAACAGAAGACAATCACGTCCTCTCTGAGCCATCATTTTATTAGGCTAAAAAGCCAAGTTATTCTAAATTCTTTCTTTGGGATAGGAAACCAGAAATGGGCAAACGTGTTTACATTTTGGGCAATGCATTTCCAGTAGTTGATAGTGGCACACCCTTTTCTATAGGTTCATTTTGAGCAGTGGTTCTCAACCACTGCTCAAGGCACTCCTCAGAAAATGCCAACTTCTAGTTTTCATTGTTTTTTGACTACAGAAAAATAAGAGAGCAATTCTTCTGTTGCAAGGAACTCAGAAAGACCCCAGTAGGTCCGAATGCTTTTAATACTATGAACTCCTATTTGAAATCTCTGGGTTTAACTATGAATAATGTTTGTACACCTAACAATGTGCGGCACCTCATGATACCCTTGAAAGGATCCCAAGGCACCCCAGGGTACCACAGCATCCTGGCTGAGGATCACTGATTTAGAGATTCAAGTTCTAAACCCCACTGTGCTCTTTTCCTCAGCCCCAGAACAAGCCAACCTGACATTAACATTGTTTCCTCTTGATGGTGAACTGGATTTCTCAACTTGAAGCTACATATGAGGTAAAGGAGAATCATATCTTATCCCACTTTAATTGTTCCTGAGGGACAAGAAAGCTGTCTGTGCCTTTTCTTTCTTTCCCCCTGCCCCCTTTCCTTACCCCTGTTACAAAAACAGTCAAACAGAAGAGGAGGAATACAAAAGCATTTTCACACCTAATGCAGTATCTTCTTCACGAAGTATATGGAGCCAGGCTGACAGCACTTTGGCACCATTATTATAAAGCAACTTGGGGGCTAAATTATAGCTAAGAGGTCTAAATCTAAAATCCATAGCTCCTGCTGTATTTTTGTTGGTTTTATTGTTGTAAGAATGATGCTTTTATGGTTTCAGGATCCTAAAAATTGCAATTTTCTTTCTGCTCCATCCAAGTGATGCGCTGGTTTTTTTCAGCGGGTCCATATCAGAAAGCTTTAGAATGCGTTCCAGACCTTTCTCTTTCCCTTTTTATAATAAAAGCTATTCAACAATAATTTTCATTCCAAAAGGATTTCCATCAACCTTAAGAAGTTATGGTAAGGGTGTCATTCATGAACATTTCCTTTAATTGCAAAGTTTCTGTGTCAGAATCTTTTCTAAGGTGATTCTACAATATGCATTTCACATAAACCTGAATTGCAGGTTAGACTGCATTTTAAGTATGAAATATTAAATTAGATCATAACAGTTAAATCATTCCATTGTCATTCCAGTACTGTAACTCAGGCTGGCAGACCCCAGATTCAGTGATGTCACCATTAGTATTTTGCTAAGGTTGTGAACAGTGTTCAGTTTCTATTAATTAGCATCAATCGATTAAAGGTATTAACATTTTTTACCCTGTATCACACTTTAAATTATCAGTTGCTTTTTAGTGTTTTAAAAATGCATATCAATGAATTAAGATGGCAGGTTAAGAAAGTTAATATACTATAGCGAGAGACAGAAGTGCTATTAGCATGTTTAAAGCCAAGTGGAATTGTGGGTTCTTAGCACTTCGCAAAATCAGGCTCTTTGGGGCCTTGGTCTCTTAAAAATTGTTTATTTGCAGCTAGATTTTGCATTTAGATACTTGCTTGGATAAGGAACACTATATATGTCCACAACAGTCAAGGGGAGCAGTGAGACATTTTGGGTCTCACACACATCATTCATTGGCACAGTTCCTCCTGGGGCTCCCCTATTTCAGGGAGAAAGGCATTTTTGTGCAACATACTCTGTTCCTCAGCAATAAGGGAGTTCAGACTTAGGTCTCTGCTAATTCCCTGTCTCCTTCTGCCCACTTGCTTCTTGGGGGAGCAGTTGGCAAGTAGCCTCTTTGTTTCTCTTGGTTCAAAGCTTTCATATTCTCTCACTTTGATTCAAGGGAAGATCTTTCTTCCTAGTAGGGCTGGTATCAGATGGACAAATGCAGGAATTTCAACAGTTCTATCATGGCAAGGTACAAAAATCAGACAGTCTCCAACCCCCTGAAGCGATCCATAGAGAAGCTGTCTCTAATTGCAGGAGAGGCCTGAAACCAACTGAAGGTTCTGGTATTTCCAGTCCAACCGATTCCAGTCCTGCCCAGGATGCAGCTTTGGCACAAATATTTTGGTGCACAAATGTTAAAAATGAAATTCCTTAGACCAAACAAAACTCGCCTCATTTGGGATTTAATTATGCTTCTTAAAACCAGGCCCACTTGCAGTGAGGTGGATGAACTGGAACCAAGTTGCATGCAAATATACTCTTACCTGCTGGTTTGAGGGAGGGTTTTATGGTGTTGTATGGTTTTGGACTCCAACCAGGAAAAACTTGGCATTCATGGTTAACTTTCACTTTGAATGTTCAGGTTCAGATTTCAAAGAGAAGCTCTGGGGGTTAGAACACAGGCCAACCAAAAACAAAATGCCCTCAGTCCTCCTATGAACTGCAGCCACTGAGATTTTCACAGCTCCACAGGTACCTACCCTACTGGGACATTATGAGTTGAAACTTATTCTTGTGCAGTGTTTTGTTGTTGTTGTTATAGTGCAGTCAGCACTACGCCTATGTATAACATGCCAATACAAAAACATGTCTTCACTGATGGAGTCTCTGAACTAGACATAGTGTCATGGAAGGAAATGACAAAAGGCCATAAGTTATACTGTACGGTCAGCAACGCAGATAACAGATAAACGACAGAAGGTCAAATCAAAGACTAAATGACAGTGATTGCTTTCTAGGTTTCTTTCAGAACCCCTTCCTCTGTCACTACCAGGGGATCCATAGAGTTCTCAGAGACAAGCTGTTCCTGCTTTTGCTGGCTCTGGACAAAAAGCACACTGCTGCTAACCTCTTACATACAATGAACAGACAAACAGCTGAGTTGCTGACCCCTGATGGCCTCTTCCTAGGATTTGTGGGTTTGGACAATGAAGCCAACATTTTATCTGCAATCCAGGAAGGTATTGGAATGATGCAGAAGCCCTTGTCTGAGACTACACTTAACCCATTTGTCTATGGACAATGTACTTCAATGATGCTCAATGCTATATGTTTCTGTATAAATTTTTAAAATCCATTTTCTATGCCCAGTTCTGAAATCCTGCATAAATCTACGTGCTATACATGTATACATTCACTGTGGATATATACTAGAGAATAGCAAAATACAATATTTATAAAGTTTGTTATAAGGAAAGGGCATAGAACAAAATTCAAGATGGCCAGTAGTTTAAATTTGAGACTAAAAGGCAATACTACTTCTTTGTTATATCCATATATAAAACTGATCAAATAATGTGCTACACATACTATATAATGTGCATAGCAGTGGTGCTATATTTACAAACAATCAATCAATCATCAACAGCCATAATATGGAACTAGGCAAGTATTATTTTAGACTAGTTGAAACAGAAAAACCTTGCCAGAGCTGAGTACTTGTGGGCTAGTACTGAGGTGAGTATTTAGTTAATGTAAATTAGCGTGTTTTCATTAAATCAGAAGTGTTATGCTGATTTACACTAATTGAGAAGCTGGCCTATGAGGTCTTAAGCTACCAGCTCTGCGCTTAGTCCGATAGACTAAATGGCCTCCCTAAATACCAGGATGAAGACATCTTCTGTAGCCTAACACTTTGAAGGCTGTGTGCTACATGTGTATCGCTAGCTCACTGAACAGTCACAAGTGTTACTAAGTGACTGAATCCACTTTCCAGGAAAGTGCCAACAAAATAGTAAAAAATAGTGCAATATCACCAAAACTGGAATATTTACTCAAATGTGAAACAAAATGAGAGTGAAGCACCATACATTACAATGCTGTTATTCAACAATAACAAAACAGCATTCAGGCATAACTGCAGACACAAGATCACCATTGTACTTTTAGTTGCCTGTCATTCTGGCTCTAAAAATGCATAGCCTCAGGCCTTTAAATGCACAGCATGTACATTATTCCCTGGTCCAAAACCTTCACCTGTGCTAAAGTCCACCCTCTACACTTTACTTGAAAACCCAAACACCTACGGACTGTTCTAAACACACAAAGTATTACCTGGGATAGTACTTCAAATGCAGATTAAGGGCTCTGTAAAATTATTGTAATGCAAGAGTACCATGGTTTATTAACAGCAGATTTGCAAGGTTAATTTTCAATTATGTATTTCTTATTAATTTCCTAGCTGTCTTGCTATTATTAAATTTAAAGAGGAAAATACTTTCAATGTGTCCAGCTTCTGTGGCATTATTACTGATAATTATTCCTATTTTCCAATTTGTGTTACTCTCATGTCTTGCAAAATTTGTAATTAATGAGCAAATAATTATAGCAGCACTTACTAGAGCTGCTTTAGTTAAAGCTATGTCAGCATTTGCATTAGGATCCCCATTTTTCAAGGGTTTATAACTCAAGCATAAAAATTCACTCTGGGCAGAAACTGGTCATATGAGCTGTCTGCTGAGAATGATTTTTTCTCTCTTTTAGATGTTTTTAAATTATATTATCTGGTTCCCTTTAAGTTATTGGACATAATAAATATCAAGTTCTAAAAGGGCAGGGAGGTTACTGCTCTCACAGTTCCACACTATTATGACTCCAAAACAACACTTTTCTTTCTTTAAAGTGATGCTTTTCACATTTTGAAGTGAAAAGCGAGGCACAAACGCAACTCAAGTACTTAATGATAATAGCTGAGTGCCTGGATTCAGCAAAGAATTTAAGTCTTAACTTTAAACCTGCGCCTAAATCTATCCCTATCACTAAAAACATTTACATATATGCTTTGCTAAACTGAGGTTCAGTTCAACCCTGCAAATTGCTGAGGGCCCTGAATCAGGAGTCAGCAATCAGTCCTATGGATCTGGCCCTTGGCAGCTCAGGGAATCAGCAGCATGCTTCAGCCACAGCAGAAGAAGAGGCATCACAGGCTCCTCCTCACTGACACTTTCAGTTTGTTCTCCTTGATGCAGTGGGAGAGGCATCCCCAGGGTCCTAGTGCCTGCCTTGTCTCTCTAGTCTCTTTATTTACTAGATTTCATAAACGTTAGGGCAGGAAGGGACTTCGGAAGATCATCAAGTCCAGCCCCCTGCCCCAAAGGCAGGAAGTCAGCTAGGGTCACAGGATTCCAGCAAGATAAACATCCAAATGCTTCTTAAAGGAGTCCAGAGTAGGTGCTTGCACTGCCTCTGGAGGGAGCCTATTCCAGGCCTTGGGGGCTCAGACAGTAAAGTAGTTTTTCCTTATGTCCAGCCTAAAACGGTCACAGAGGAATTTGTGACTGTTGGACCTTGTCATCCCTTGGGGTGCTCTGGTGAACAGATGTTCCCACAGATCCTGATGAACACCCCTTGTGTACTTATAGGCTGCCACCAGGTCACCCGTGAGCCTGCACTCTTCGAGGCTGAAGAGTCTCATGGCTCTTAGCCTATCTTCATAAGGCCTATTCTCCTGTCCTCTGATCATGCGTGTGGCTCTTCTCTGGACTCTCTCAAGCTTCT
This sequence comes from Gavialis gangeticus, assembly GCF_001723915.1. Classification (NCBI taxonomy): domain Eukaryota; kingdom Metazoa; phylum Chordata; order Crocodylia; family Gavialidae; genus Gavialis; species Gavialis gangeticus. The sequence goes on along the minus strand of NW_017729029.1, from coordinate 33,290,137 downwards.
CCATGTCCTTCTTGAATTGTAGAGCCCAGAATTGGATGCAGTACTCCAGCTGTGGCCAGGCCAAGACCAAGTACAACGGGAAGATGACATCCTGGGGTTTACTTGAAAAGCATCTATGGATGCAGCCCAGAGTTTGGTTTGCTTTACATCACATTGGTGGCTCATGTTCATTTTGTGGTCAATCATGACTCCCAAGTCTCTTTCAGCCATGGTGCTAGCAAGTGTAGCACTGCCAGGCCTATCAGCATGCTGTGGGGGGGGTTCCCCCCCCCCAAGGTGGAGTACCTTATATTTGTCAGTATTGAATGTCATCAGGTTTGTATCTGCCCACTTTTTCAGCTTATCCAAGTCAGCCTGGATCACCAGCCCATCCTCAGGTGTGGACACTACCCCAAAGTTTGGTGTCATCGGCAAACTTGGCCAATCCACTTCTGACACCAGTATCCATGTCATTGATAAAGATGTTAAAGAGAACAGGTCCAAGGATGGAGCCTTGGGGGACACCACCAGTCACGGAGCACCATGATGATTCACTTCCATCAACCACCACTCTCTGAATCCAGCCATCAGACTGAGATGTAGCCAAGGATACAGTTGGCCAATTTTTCCAAGAGCATATCGTGGGACACCAGATCAAAGGCTTTTTTAAAGTCCAGATATGTGATATGTCACCTGGTCATAGAAGGAGATGAAATGAGTCAGGCAAGACCTATCCACAAACTCATGCTGGCTGTCCCTCAGGATGTTGTCATCAGCCAGCTTGTCAAGAATGGTCCCTTTGATGACTTCTTCTAGAATCTTTCCAGGTATTGAGGTCAAGCTGATTGACCTATAGTTCCCTGCATCTACTTTCCTCCCTTTCTTGAAGATGGGCACTACATTGGCCTTCTTCCAATCTTCAGGTACTTTACCTGAGTGCCAGGAGTTTTCAAAAATCTTTGCCAGTGGCTGGGCTATGACTCTTGTGAGCTCCTTAAGTACTCTGAGGTGCAATCTGTCAGGACCCGCTGACTTGAAAGTGTCCAGCCCCTCAGGGTGTTCCTTTACAAGGTCAACACCAATTCTGGGTATAAATTCACCCTCACCCTGGCCATCCCTCATCTTGCTGGGCAGGACAGTCTCTTTGTGTCGATAAAAAACCACCACAAAGTATCCATTAAGCAGGTTGGCTTTTTCCTGGGTGTCGGTTGTCAGTTGTCCCATTTGGTTTAGCAAGGATCCAGTGTTACCCTTGCTTTTCTTCCAACTTCCCACATATCTAAAAAAGGAGTTTTTATTGTTCTTGGTATGTATAGCCAAGTGGAGTTTGGTTGCAGCCTTGGCTTTCCTGATTCACTCTCTACAGGTACGGAGCAGTGCAGAGTGACCCTCCTCTGTGGTGATTCCTATCTTCCATCCTTTATAAGCCTCTCTTTTTTGGCATAAGAGGTTCACAAGTTCCCTGCTGAGCCAAGGGGGTTGCTGTGCCCTTTTGCTACCTTTCCTCTGAGATGGGATCCCCTGTGCTTTCAGGATCAGTCCCTTAAGGAGTGACCACTCCTCTTGGGCTCCTCTCCCTGTCATGGTGTGGTCCCTTAGGGCCTCAACAACAAGCCTCCTGAGCTTATCACAGTCAACTTTCCTAAAGTCAAGGACTTCTGCATTGCTGTCTGACTTGCCAGCTTTGCGATGGATAGTAAAACTGATCAGCTTATGGTCACTGTCTCGCAGCTTTCCTTCGATTTTTAGGTTGCTGGCTAGATCATCCCTTTTAGCCAGTACCAGGTCCAGCAGCACTTTACCTCTTGTAGGTCCATAGACTTCTTGGGTCAGGTAGAGCTCATCCACACATGTGGGGAAGCTTTGTGACCATTCGGATTTGGCTGAGTGCTCTTCCCATGAGATGTCTGGGTAGTTGAAGTCTCCCATGACAACCATGCACCGAGAGTGTGTAGCCTCAGCCAGTTTCCTGGCGAATTCCTGGTCGAGCTCTTGTTCCTGGTTAAAGGGTCCATAGTAGACTCCTACCATTGCGCCCCCTGTGCCACGTTCCCCATGTATTTTAACCCAGAGGGTCTCTAGTTGTCCTGCCTGGGTGCCAATGTCAGCTTGCAGGGATGTGTAGCTATCCTTGACATAGAGAACTACACCTCCACCCCTTTTATCTGCACAATCCCTCCTATACAAGGTATAGCCATCTATACCTGTGGCCCAGTCATAGATGAAGTCCCACCAGGTCTCCATTATTCCTATGAGATAGTAGTCATTCTTTTTTTAGTAGGAGGACCAGTTCCTCCTGTTTGTTCCCCAAGCTCCTGGCATTGGTGTACAGACATGTGAGAGTCCCACTGGGAACCCCAGGCTTCCTTACATTCCCAGGAGGATACCGTTCCAGGGCTGGGGTCAGAGTAGAATCCCTTGGGTGCCTTAACCTGTTGGTTTTGTAGCTATTGCCTAGAGGGCTTGCTTTGGTGGTTGTCCACCCATTCCCCAGCTAGATTGGTTTAAAGCCCAGTACAGCAGGTCAGCCATTCTGGCTGAGAAGAGCTTCCTCCCCAGTGAAGTGAGGTGGAGGCTGTCTCTTCCCAGCAGACTGCTGCCTGCCTCACCAAAGAGTGGACTGTGATCGCGGAAGCAAAAGCGTTCACAATGACACCAGTGCCACAGTCTTCGGTTGACTACCTCAATCCATCTCTCCCTCCTCAGCCCATGACCAGAAGGATAGAGGAAAAAAACACCTGCGCCCCCAACCCCGCTCTTAGAGCTCTGTAGCCATTCATGACCCAACTGGGGTTGCTCCAAGCTGTGTCATTCATGCCCACATGGATACAGAGCATAGGGTAGTGGTTGGAGGGTCAGATAAGCTTTGGAATCCTCTCTGCTACATCCCGGTTACATGCTCCCAGGAGGCAACATACCTCCTGGGGTAGGGAGTCAGAGTGGCAGATTGCTCCCTCAGTCCCCCTCAGGTGGAAGTCTCCCACAACGACCACTCTGTGTTTCGTCTTAGGGAGAGCAGGGATGGTAGCTGTTGGTGAACCTCCCTTGCATGCAGAAGCTGGCAGCTCTGCAGGCTCTGCTGGGGCTGCAAGAGGTGCACACCTGTTTCAGAGCTCCAGAGGGGAGGGGACCCTGGTGTAGCGGGCCCTGGGGCCGTTGACCACCTTGGTCCAACCCCCTGGCTTGACAGTGTGGGAGATCCTCAAATCCTCCCTTGTCCTGGACAGTGACCCTGGTCAACCCTCAGCCTTCAAGGGGTGAAAGGCCTAGCAGTAGGAGTCAATCTCCTGCTCACCATCCCTGATGGGATGCAGTCTCTGGACTGTGGTCTGGAGCTCCTCTATCTGGCACCTCAGAGACTCTAAGGTAGAGCAGACTTCACAAAAGGAGGTGGCCATGTTCCCAGTCCTGTGTGCCTAGCATCATGCCAGACAGCCCCCATAGCCAAGAGCCAGAGGCTCTGTCTGTATGGAGCCCGGAACCATAGGTTCCATCTGGGTGGAGACCTCAGAAGTGCCAGATGGGGAAGTCTCAAATTCTGAAGGGATCCTTGGGGTGCGGTGTATGGCCATCGGCATTGTACTGGTAGTAGTCTGGCTACTGCTGTGACTACCTTCCCTAGGGGCTCACTGGCAGGGCTTCAGGCCCTCCTGCTCACTCTCCTGCATGAACCCCGACACTAACTCACACACTGAGCCCAGAAGTGTTCCTGTTTGTGCGTCCTGTTCATGCAGCTCTGGTTGTGCGGCTCCC
>NW_017729029.1:33277637-33286157 GCF_001723915.1 Gavialis gangeticus | reverse complement strand
GGGGTGGGGGAAGTTGGAGCCGGGGCCGGGGGGGGGGGGCATGACCTTTCTTGGCTCCTCTCAGCTGCCTCCCTGTAGCTGGGCTATGTCCCTCTCACCATGGGCCCCTGATTACCTCTGAGTAGGCTGGGGCTCATCAGGTGTCCTGGGGTTCTCTTGGGGAGCCTTGGGGGGCCCAGGGCTCACATCAGGGGTCTGCAATGTTTTTGGGCCGAGTGCCAAAAACCATGCAACCTCAACTTAGAAGATGTTGGCATGCCAGGGGTGGATGGCAGGGGAGCTGCGAAGGACCTGATCCTCATTGTGGCAGAACAGCCCATATCCCTTCCCCAGTGTCTTCCAGGAGGCCTGCATGCAGCCACCACCAGCAATAAGCTGGTGGGAGAGGGATGGATAGGGAGGGGTGGAGAATCCTGGGAGCCAGAGCTGCTGCTGATGGAGCACAGGAGAGGGTGGAGGAAGAAGAGCGGGGAGCACAAGCTGCACTGCCCCCGACCCCTTTCCTACTGTCTGCCCTGAGGTGCATGTTCAGCTGCTGCCACCACAGAGCCAGGCCAGGGCTCTGGACCCCAGTGCACCAGTCATAGCCTCCCAGCTTCCTACTACATCCAGCCCAGGCTCCGGGCAGCTGCTGCCCACTACAGAGCCTGAGTTTCTTGCAGCAGGGCTTGCAGCCTACCCATTGCCTGCTGTGAGCAGCCCAGGCTCCATAGCCAGCAACATCTGCCCACAGTCCAGGCCAGATATAATGTGCCAAAAATAATAGCCTCCCGTGCCATGCTCCAGCATGAGTACCAGGGATTCCAACCCCTGCTTTACAGTCTCTACTGATTGCCAGGGGAGGGGCATGAGGGAGAGGTGGTCCACACTAGGCGCTAGGTCAGAAGCAGCATCCATAATCCCTGACCTAAATACTAGTAGTTAATGCGGGTCAAAGTGCCTTGGAACCTTCTGGAGTGCTCAGCACACTGCCATAATACTTCTCCAAGTATGTTATAGTAGAATTTGACTGTTAATGTAAACTTAATATTGTTTGAACAATATTTGTCCCTACTTAATTAAAATTTTAAAAGCTGGGACTGGGTGAAAAAAGCAGACAGCAAATACAAGGCATTCAAAAGCCCTTCCTTAGAGTGTGGTATGAAAAGCATGTAGATAATGTTTTTCCAATTATCTTCTTATCACCCGTGTGAATGTGAATACAGATGAACTCTTCAGGACACATGTTGTGTTGTCATATGTACTTTCACAGTATCACAGAACCCCAGTCTCCACAGAGAGCCTTTGAGTGCCTCCAAAGCAAAAACAACAAGGTAGTCTTACCTTTTGTACATGAAAACAATTCTTTCTTCCTCCTCCTCCTCTTCATGATTAGTGTCCCTCTGTTGTACACACCATCATTATCCATCAATAAAGTGAGTGCCTGAAAGCAAGCAGAGAAGGTGGGTAGCATTAGCATTAACCCATGTGAGAGCTATCATCCAGAACCTTAGGGCCTTGTTAGATGTTAACTTTAGGCTGCTCCTGGAGTTCTTAATGCCTGGATTGTCCACACTAATACCTGAAACTACAAACTTTAGTAAGCACCGTTTAGGCAGTTTAAAGTTACACTACTCAAAGGCAGGTTTCTCTCTGATCCACTTTACCCAGTTCATGTACACTAACATAGCCACTCAAGCCCACATGGTGGTCTGAGCACCCCACCTTCCCTGCTTCCCCTGCTGGCCTGTATTCAGCCCCCTGCACCTTCTGCCCCTCCCCCCAGCATCCCAGATCCACGCTCACTTCCCCCTGCTCCCTCTCCTTTACCTGTGGCTGCCCAGGGGAGCAGGCAGGGAAGGCTTAACCTGCCTGTCCAGGAGCTCCTGCTGCTTTCTGGGCCAGGTTCAGCCAGAGAAGAACAGCAGCAGCAGTGGCTTGGTCAGCAGGTTAATTCTCCCTGCCCGCTCCCCCAGGACAGACAGTGCAGGCAGACACAAGTAAGCAGGGTGGAGTGAGGTGGGGGGGGACCCTGAGGGCCAGAGGGGGAGGCCTGGGGGGCATAGGGGAAGCCCAGAATGGAAGGGGGTGGATTTTTTCCCTTTCAGTCCTCCAGTCCCTTATTGTCCTGAACCTGTGACTGCTCCAGACTCAAGTTAGCACTAACACCAATCAACATTTGTGAGGCTCGCAGTGTAACATGTAACAAGGCACTAAGAGACTACTGAATTCAGGTATTACTATTGATTTCAAAGAAAAGTTAATGCTTAAGGAGTCAGAAAGCCATAGGAAGAATGCAGACCAGTTGTTGATCACATTAGAGTGACCAGCAATATTAAGGCTAGAGACAGAAATTACACATAAGCCAATATACGGGGTTCAACCAGTTCAAATCTGTAACACAACAGAAGTTCAGTGCACATAAAGCACTTTCAAAATGGCCCAAACTGGTTTAAGATAAGCCTTGATGGGCACAGTACCAGACTTAACTGACTTAGGTTAAATTGATTTATTGAATTTCTGTTCCAGACCGCCTCCAGATTCCAGTTAACTCACAGTCCCCCAGCATCCCAACATGCTTTCCACTTCTCCCGAAGTCCCACCCCCACCCCCTTACACAGTGGGCAGGCAAACCTTTGCTCAAAATGTCTGCTCCAGCCCGGCAGGGAGGTGTGCTCTTGTGCCCCCGGCTTCTGGTCTGAGCCACTGCAGGCATGTGGTTGCATTTCAAGAATCAAAAGTTAATGTCTATTCATTTGCTTATTAGTTCAATGTCTGCAACTTAGACTAACCTGTGAAGATTGAATTGATTCAGCCTCAGGTTTTTTGACTGTCTGTACTTAGTCTAAAAAACTAAAGGAAGCAAAGATAGCAAGGAACTGCATACATGTTTCTTTAGCTTCAAAGACATCACACAGACCCAAAGCTGCTGAGAGATAGACGTGCTGTGTGACCGCTTCCTTCCAAACGCCCCATGTAAGTTTCCCACTCCCAGGGCATGTCTACATGAGATCCTATTTTACTGTACCAATGAGCTACTGTACCGTAGCTCATTGCTATGATGATGTAGCATTGCTGGACACAAACTGTGATGCTGATGCTACTGCACAGTAGCAGCCAAAAATAACTGTGTGGCAATGGGACTGTGCAATATCACTGGTTACTGCACAGTCATCTAGTACTTGCTAAATGACAGCACAGTGAGCCGCTTGTGTAGATGCAGCTCCTGAGGCATTGTGATTGCACTGATCAGTCCTTTTAGCTGCTGCTGTTGTATTCCTGTGGCAAAGCCTCTTTAAATGCCCCAATTTGCAGAGTTCCATGTGTTCCACACTTCTCAAACTGCTTAACCTGAATGCTGAATTTATGAGTAATTAAGGCAGCATTGCAACACCAGGGCAGGATGAGCAAGGAACCATGAAAACTCAGTGTTGCTGTACATCTAGGCTTTATTTTATTGTATGGACTTCGTATGAACTAGGCATCTTAAGATACTTGCATCAACTAAAGAGTGTCACATCAGAGAGGGAGCTGTACTTAGGAAATGTAATTAGAGTATAGCTCAGTGAATGTGCAGGTCTATCTGTGTATTTGCTGCAATTACATTGAATCATGGAAATGAAATAAGTCTCAGGTCAAATTTTGCTTTTGCTTATATCCTCGTAATTAGCTCTTTAAACTTTTCACTCAGTGAGTTTTCTTCCTGCTCTGTCCAATACACTTTTATTTGGACACTAATTTTTCTCTTTTAATAATGTGTCAGCTGAAGTTCCTTAAGCCCTCCTTCCTCATAATAATCTATTCATCTTTTGACTTTAATGACCATTTCTAGTGATAACTTACAGGGAGGGCCAAATATTAATCTGTTATGCAAGTGTCAATCCAGAATTCCATTGAAGTTAATGGAGTTACTTTGAATTGATCTACATGTATGGGAAGGCAGGACACAATACAAATAGGTTTTACTTTAATTATGTATTTATTTTTAATGTAAAAATGAACTTTCCACCATAAGAACTACAGAGGATACAACTGAACCTTTTCACTCCACACTGTTTGCCTCTAAAGTTAGATGGAGGCCCCAAAAGTAGAGAAAATTAAATTAAAGCATATCATTGGTGCAATCCCCAAGATCACTTCATATTCTGTAAGCTGTGTATCCTAACATTAGTATTCCCATCAGCAACAATTGTAAACCATAGCATGCTACAAGAATGCTGATCTCCCTATTTCTATAAAACATGCACACTCAGGCAAAGTATGGCCCAACAAACACTGATGCTTTTATTCCATGATAAAAACTCACTATAAACACTCACAGTTCCTCCTCATATTAGGTGCCTGTCTATCTTGTAGGTAAATATTTTCTGTTGCTGACCTAATGTCATATGTGACATGCTTCCCCAGTTAAGATTAGTTTGCTAAAGCTAGTCAAAGAAATCTATATGCTCTGATATTCCCTAGTTGCTGGTGGCCTTACATTTTGACTGTAACCATGGTGCTGCTGGATTTATCATGGCTGCATGGCACAACGTGTGTCTCATTATTCTTTCCTGGCAGCTTTGTATAGCTTTTATTTAGCTGTAAAAATAATTTATATTTCTCGAGCATCTGAATTAAAGATAAAATAGAACTTTGACATCGAGGGCTAGATATTTTTATGCAAATTTATTTACAAAACAGATCACATATAGAATACAAAATTACACTGTTGTCTCCTTTAAACTGCTTATCTCTCTTTAAAAATATTTACATCTTTCTTTTGGGGGGACAGTGCATTAAAATATAATATATAGAGCTGCAATATAAATAGAAATACAGTAGATAATCATGTGAAATTCTGAATGGTTATTTATATCTGTCAGTGAAATTTCAGAAACCAGGATACTCATAAGATTGGGCTATGTGTTGAGGAGTTTCTTCACCTCACCATCACTGATTTGAATGTATTCTAGGGCAGTAGGAAATGCTAGCCTTTTTCAGTAACTGCTAACCTATGGAAAAACTCTGGCCCTACTCAAGACAATGACAAAATTCCCATGGACTTAAATGAACCCAAGATGTAATCCCTGCAGCTCACAAAGCTGTTACGGTCTACATCAGGGTTACCAAAATCATTCAGCACATTGGCCTAGTATGGGTGCTGTATGCAGCATGTGCCCCAGACCAGCTCTGCATGCTGCATGCCTTGGATGAGCCCCATACAGTGCATGCAGTAAATGGCCCATGCTCTGCACACAGTGAGTGGAGCCAGTCCGGTGCAAGCTCCATGCAGCGCACAGTGCAGTGGAGCCAGCAGGGCCGTCTGTAGGGGTAGAGAATCGGGGTGACTGCCCTGGGCCCCGTGCTTTGGGGGGCCCCATGGAGCCAGGTAGAGCAGCAACATCCAGCCGCTCGCTACCCTTCCTCCCCCCCCACCCCCGCCTTCTCCCCACCACCGACAGCACCACTGGCTGCAGCAGCTTTTTCAGATCCAGGGCACATGGGATCTGGGCAGGGTCTCGCATGGGTTGATTTGCCCCGGGCCCCTCACCCTGCTTGGGTCAGCTCTGGGAACCAGTGCATGGGTTTCACGTATTGCACAGGACCAGTCCAGGTCACATACTTCATTTGGTTCTCAGAGTAAGTCTGAGACCCACAGGCAGCACCATAGGTCAAATCATAGGGCTCTGAGGACCAGATTTAGCATGCTGGCCAGATCTTTGATCACCCTAGTGTACAAGAAATGTATCAGTCTTACTAGTCTAGTTTATGGTGAACAACTATCTACATCCTACCTACATCCTATCTACTTACCCACTCTTTTTTATCATCAACACAGATCAATATGCAGCTAGGATCCCACCAACTTTGTGCTTATGTCTTTGCAAGATCACAGCTTATCTTAACTCTTCATCACCCTGTTCAAACATTGAGGTGCTCAATTATTTCTTAATATGAGCACTGGACAGAGCCAGAAACATTTTAATCTGATTCCGCAAGACAAAGCCAAAGTAGTTTGCATTGTGTTCCAAAATTTCAGGGATTGTATGGGGCTTTTTACTGGAAAAAATAGAGCAGTAGAACTTACAAGTTTTGTTTTGTTTTGTTTAATAACAAACAATGCAAAATTTTGAAATTTCATTTAAAAATATGCACAGGATTTTGACACAAAAGTGATCATTTAATAACATTTTACCAAAAAAAAAGAAAGGTAGTAGTCAGGGTACATAAGGATTAAACAGAAACAAAAATGGCCAACTGAATGTCACAAAATCCTTTTTTGTCAGTTTCTAATATCAGGCTCTTTAAAACAATCTTTTTTGCTCACCGGGCCATTTTAACATCATCTCATTTTTTACACAGGCTCTACTTCTTGATATGTATCCACAAATTGTCACAGCTAATTTTTTGATCTCCCAATAAAATGGGCACTACCTTCTACATACGTTTGCTATTTGATCAATGGTTTCACTACAATACTTTTTTTTTTTTTGGTGACAGCACAATCCCATCCATGCTATCCTTCTGCAGTTATGAATTCTTCACTTTGTCAGTCGGTTCTTATTGTTAATCGCTCTGCAAGGCTAGGGAAGATGCCCAAGAATTATTTTCCATTCTTAAAGAAAAAAAGATGTGACAAATATTGTGTGGCAGTATACAAACCACAAGTCCTGATATATTTTCTTACTATAAAGAAGCAGCTGTAAATGTTGCAGAACTGCATCACAACATTGCTTCTCTTTACTTTGTTCATGCAAATTATCTCAATCTCAGAGGCAGCAGCCTCTTAGAGAATAGATGATACTGCACAATGTGCTCTTATGTCAGTGCTCTAGCAAATAGTGTTTGCCTGTGGCAGTGTGATCCTATGAGAGTTGAAAGGAATACTATTGCTGTTAGGTCCCAGCTTTATAGCCAAACTGTTTTAATCCAAATCAATATTTTTCCTTCCATACTTTGTGTGATTATATCTGCTTTTAATTACGGTTGATCGTACTATTACTGACTTGTCACAGATTGTTCCTCTTTCATCAGTTCCGTTTGCTCTCTGACCATTGTTCTGTGTAGTAACCTATGTTGAATGCTGCAGGCAATATCATGCTCCTACTTTAGCTTTGGTTCTATGTTCAGGCCATATATAACTCATGAATCAAAAACAATGCAAAACACTAGTTCCCCATTCATTGGAAAGCAATTCTGCAAGGGGTTTTCTATGCTGAACCTGTATAATCCATAAGTCACCAAGATTCCTCAGCCTTTGCAGTTTGAGCTGGGTACACAAAGGCATCTGACTTGCTCAGTGTTTTTGACAGTTGTGAAGAGAGCTTGTAGTCAGATATAACATCTGCTGTAGTCCAAAGCATTTTAAAATATTTCCTCAACAGTAATTCACACCACTTTCTGTGTAATGTGATTTTGTTTCTTGCCTGCCCCAGTAACCATGTGTATGTTTACATGTCTATAGCTGAAGGGAAAGATCAGAACAAACTCTTATTTACAGTTTCCCCTTTCTGCCGCATATCTGCCATCTTACAGAACGGTCAGGGCAGCTGAAAAGTGCTAGCTACAGTTTGTCTGCGAAGCCTTTTGAGTTTCAAAAATAATTTTGAATTACAGGATCAGTGATTCAGCAGTTAATTTATAATAAGCAAAACTAATAACCAGAGAGCATTGTTTTTAAACATCTCCTCTCCCAACCTGTGTTCTTTTGCCTGTAAACTAGCATTTTACTGGTGTGGAGGCAGAACTCGCTGGCATGATTTTCTAAGAGCTACTCCTAAACAGTGAAACCAGTGACTGACATGTTGATTCTGAACCCCATAGCTCCAACACAGCATGGGAGACAAAAAACTTGTTAGTGTATGGACTGACAAATGGGAAAGCGGGAGAGAAAAGGCAAGATTGGTGAAACAGCGACTAGGATCCTGTACCTTTGCCATTCCTAATTATATCAATTTTCAACAATAAAAAAGTGATTGAGCAAGCAGAGAGATAAAATGGGAAGCATGAAGAAAGGTCAGTTTCAGATCTGAGATAAATCAATAGGTCCACTTTAGGAATAGTGTTTATTCTCAGTATGAGTAAAAGTGGCAGAATCTGGCCCTAACTTGCTGCATATCTTCAATGCCATGCAGTCATTTCCTGACTCCTACTCACCAGGGCAGACTCAAGAATTTCAATATTTCACCCTTTGCTTCACTTCTTGTTACTACTACTTTGCTCAAAAGGTGGCTAACTTTTAGCGTGCATACAATATTCTTGTAAGGTGGCCACCTGCTGTGAGTTGGCTTTGTTGGTCAGTTGTTACAACAGGAGATCGCTGTTGCTCACAGTAGCTCTACTTCTTTATCACTGCAGCAATATTTGCTTAGTGGGTGGTGGTGGGGTCTCTGAGAACAATGATCTTGTGAGGCAGTAATAAAGGATGCAGTAAGAAAATGCAGATTTATTTGCTGCTGCCATATGTTGGAAGTTTCATAGTTTCATAGTTTCTAGGGTCGGAAGGGACCTGAGCAGATCATCTAGTCCGACCCCCTGCCATGGCAGGAAGAGCACTGG
>NW_017729029.1:33275100-33276868 GCF_001723915.1 Gavialis gangeticus | reverse complement strand
TTGTCTTTAATCTGGGAAGCCAGCCCCTGTTCCATCTCTGCCTTGGCCTTCCTAACCATCCCCCTACATCCCCGAGCAACTGCAGAATAGTCCTCCTTAGTGATGACCCCTCCTTTCCATTGGGAGTAAGCCTCCTTTTTGGCAAGGAGACATTCCCGGATGTTTTTAGTGAGCCATGTAGGCTTATATGCTCTCCTGCCCCCTTTGATCCTCCTGGGGATTACCAGTATGTTTTTTATTTCATGTTCAAAACCTTTTAAGACAATGCCCTCCTGCCCAAAATACCTGGGCTGCTTAATATTCCTAATCCATCCTTTCTGCTTTTGCTTCATTCCCTCACTGAAAAAAAAAAGAAAAAAGGTAAGTACCCCTTTGCACCATTTCCTATTAATGAACCCCTCATAATCCCCCTCGACTTCAGCGGGAGTTCTGAGCACCAAATAGCAATAGAAAGTAGAATTTCTACTATTAACTTGTACCTATGCTATCAAATAACTTTTTTGGAAACATTCTGTAGCATATTTGTTACCCTCAAATGCATGTATCACCCTCATTTAAAAAATTAGGCTCAAAGGTCGTGTCCAGATGAGTGCACACATGCCTCTTGCTGCGTCTCAAAGCAGTTTGAGATGGGGCAAGAGGCATGCTGGGAACAAAAAACATATGCAGCAGGTGCTCAAAATTTAATACCTGGAGATCCAGGTATCAAAAAATAAAAAATAAAAAAAACCACAACCCAAAAAAAAGCAGGGCAGACTACGATCCAGGATCATGCCCTGAGGCAACTGGAGGCTTGGGTCCTCCACAAAGACACTCTGGTAGCCAGCCAGAGCATCTCTGTGCCTGCCTCTTGCCCCAGTGTTGCAGCACACTGCCTGCCTATGCAGGACAAACAGTGATACAGGCTGCAACGACCTGGACCTGGGCTCTGGTCCAGGTAAGTAGGAGACTTGGGGAGGGGGGGATGGAGGTGGGGGGAGGGAAACTAGTGAGGGTGCAGAGGACAAGGTGGGACAGCTTGTGAGGGGTGGGTCCCCTGCCCGCCCCTGCAGGGCCCACATGCTCCCCTGCTCAGCCCCAGCCCCCTGCCAATCCCCCCCAACAGCATAGCTCCAGCCCTACCACATGGTCTACAGCTCCTTGGCAGCAGCAGCAGCCACTGGGGTGCTCAGGGCCTCAAGGCACAGCCCCCCCCACACACACACAGCACAGAGCAACGAGGGGCAATGTGCCTTGGCCCCGGTTGCTTGGTACCCAGCACTGCCTCTGACACATTGTCCAGGCCTGGCACAGCTCGGTGAGGTGCTGTATGCATTTTGGCAGCTCTGGGCCACTTGCACAGTCACCTGGGGCCCTGCACCACATGCAGGGACCATGTGTTGTGTCAAGCATACATGGAAGCAGCCTGGTCTGAAGGTGCATGGGGCCCATGCATGCAGGACCTGGCCCAGCATGACACATGGTCCCCACAAGTGGCACAGGGCCCCGGGTGACAGCCCAAGTGGCCTGGAACTGCCCGAAAGCACATGGCACTGCAATGAGCTCGGCTGGGCCCGCACAATATGGCAGAGTCAGCACTGGGTGCCAGGTGGCTGGGGCCGATCCTCACTGCCCCCTGCTGCCCAACACCATGCAAAGGGGCTGTGCCATGAGGCCCCAAGCACCCTGATGGTGGCTCCTGCAGCTGCTGGTGAGCTGTGGGCCGTGCGGGGGGGAGGGCTGGAGCCATGTGGAGTGGGTGGGGGTGTGTGGCTGGTGCCATGGGGGG
>NW_017729029.1:33263147-33275089 GCF_001723915.1 Gavialis gangeticus | reverse complement strand
TACTCCAAGGAAATGTATGTAACACCCTTACAGGCTGGGGCTGTGTGGGGAGATGGTCCAAGTGCTGTGGTGGGGGGTCTGTGCCCTGTGTGGGGGCAAGGCACCCACCCCTCCTGAGCAGCCCCCTGCTACAAAGTCTGCCCACAAACCGCCCACACCTATCCACACATCCCATGCCCCCCGACATCCCTCCACACATCCCCCACACCCTGCTTCTGAAAACCCCACATCCCCCCAGTACACACTCCGTGTGCCTAGCTGCCAGACAGGATGAGACCTTCTGGCAGGAGCTGTGGCTGCAGGGGCAGTTGTCCCCACATCCTGGCTAGTGAAGGGATCAAGGGGAGCTCTAACTATGATAAGAAAACTAAAAGCAAACATCAGAACATATAGATATTTAGAATTCATTTGATTATGATGATAGAGACACTGGTAGGCTTCCAAATTGCTTTAACCTTGTAAATATATCAATAAAACATTGCCCAACTGATCTCTGTCTCTCTCATGGTCTTTTGTTTTAATTGTGGAAGAACATGGATTTTGGGGTATTTTAAAGAGTGAATTTGGGATTTTTTTATCAGCTATTTTGCAGTTTTTAAATAAGGAACACCAGAATTCCTGCTAGTGGGGCAAGTGGCAGTACCCAGGCAGAGAAGCCTGCTCAGGGCTGGCACCTGGGACCCAGGTGGACAGTTCAAAGTAGGCCACCACACCGAGAATATCTCCCAGGCAATAGCTACCCAGATGGCAAGGTGGCAGTACACATGGTAATAGTACCACACAAAGGCCAGAGGTGCAGATGCCTCTGCTGTGGCCATGCAGTCCCCATCCAGGTCTGGCAGGTGCACAGCCTTAGGGCCACATGCTGTCGCAGGTGGCAGCAGGTTATAGCCAGGTAGCAGCCACCACTGCTAAACTGCTGATGTGGGTAGAGGGTGCAGGTAACCCATGGTTAGGGCTGCTTCAGCAGTCCAGCTAGCACAAAGGGTCCCCAGATACTAATTGTCTGGGCCCCAGAAGCTCCTGTCTATTTGTGTCATTCAAGTACTGTGAGCCCTAAGGCCCACCTGGCTAACTAGTAAGCCCTACTGTATGGGGCTAATGGATGAATGAATGACACAACAAAATTCTTGGGACAACAAAGGCAAAAAACAGGACAGGAGTGACATTAGGGTCAAAGGGTCAAAATGTGAAAATGATCCCAGAAGCTCCTGAGAGCAAGTAGACCAGGGCAGCTTTTTATACTGTTGGGGCCAGCACCAGGCTCTAGCTCCCCTTGGCTGCAGATCTGGGAGAAGCTGGGTGGAGTTATTTTGCCCCAAGGGGCACAACTTGCCCCACACCAAAGTGCATGTCTGGGCACATGTGCTGAGGCAAAAATCCCTGTCTCAAATTTGTGCTGCTCCTATTTGAGCTTCTGCAAGCGCATATGTGTGAATGCACCCAGGAGGTGCAAGGGCCCCCCAGGCTGGGTCCCCAGTAAATGTAGTTCTCTTGAGTTCCTCATTTGACTACAGATTTCATGATTTTTACATGATATCCCCTAGAGTTTTCTCTGCTTCATCACTTTTAATTGGCCCTTTGTGTCTTCCAGTTTTAGTTTAGCTTTTTACTGCATGCTGCAGTATTTGAAAAATATAAAAGATTATATAAAACATGTCTGACAGAAATTAAATTAAAACTGAAAGTTATCTTTTCCCAAAACCTTTTGAATTTTTACTCAAATATTTACTTCTTCCCACTCTTCCAAGCTCATTATTTTCATAGTAACTGGGTGACTCTACATAAGACATTACAAGTACAGTAGACTAATTTTACTGCACAGTAGCATGTCGTAGCTAAATCCGTACTAATGCACAGTAGAATTAGTCTACTGCACATTAAATGCCACCTAAGAGATATGCAGTAGCACTACTGTGCAGTACTGCTGATTATGGTGCATTAAGTTAGTATGGGTATTAACTTAAAGCACTGTAATTATGGCACATTAATACATGTGGAGATGTGGCTGGTGCTGCCAATTGCAAGCCTATTCAGAGTAACATTGTGTGAATGCATTTGATTTTCTCTCCTCCATATTGAGACTCTGCTTTTAGTTTTCCACATAAGTGAAAACCAACGTTGCTGTTTTGCAGGAAATTATCATTTCCAATTTTTTCCTTTTCAAAATGAGATTAACATTTTTGTATAGTACAAATTCAGCTGAATTTCTACTGAATCAAAAGCTGAAAAATCATCTTGGTTTGATCATTTTTTTTTGTTGCCATTTTGGTTTTCTTGTTTTATATGATTTTGGGAACATAATAGACAAAGATTTCAAAACCAAAAGTTATGTTAAATGGAAAATTTAAACATTCAAGTTTGACCTTTGTGTAATATTCTTTTCTATTAAGTGAAATATTATATAGTTCTACAAAAAATTTCACTTTTAATACATTTGTGTTTTCTGATGTAAAATCTTTCTATTGGGAAAATTTCCGCTGGCATTTCTTAGTATTTTCACCAATACAATGAAAAAAAGAAGAATTTATCCTTTTCACAGATCTGATATTATTTCCATTTCCAGAACCAGAAAACTGATGTTATTTAATGAATTTTCAAGCTCCTATTAATTTCTGTAGGGTATGAATTTCACTCCAGTTTCGGGAATGTATGAGCAATGAGAAAAAGATTTGATTTCTTTTTACCTATTTTTAAATTCCATACAACAATACAATAATTGAAAGTATTTTTGATTGCATTCCTGAAGTTTTGTCCATGTCCACCTTACTTGTAAAAGATCTATTTCTCTCATGTAATGGTCTTTTAATTTTTCATTCAGTTAATTTAGTCCACTGTTCGAAATTATCCATCAGCTTGTCTGTATCCAATTATTACCAGACAATACCTTGCAATTGTAAATGTGGATTGGGTTTGATGTTTGTTTTACTTCTTCATTAACAGTTACTACACACTAAGTAAATTTGTTTCCATGACATGACACATCACTAACGTACATGAAATATGTAATTGGTTACATCGAACTAGAATTAGGAAATAACATTAGCTGTCTTTATTTATTTACCCAAGTAAAGTTCATACATATCATTAGGCTTTACAATGCTGTGTTTCTTTCCAGCAAAGCTTTAGTATTTTCTTCTGGCTAAATGTAGACATTGGTTCCATATTAATTTGTAAGAGCTGGGTAAGATTGAAAAACTCAGTGATCTCCTGAATGTTATCAAACATTCCAGTTACACTGTTTTCCATGCTTGTCTGTAAAAATTAATAATTCATATTGGTTTACTGCTTGATCTTGTAGTCAGTGAAAGATTTAGATCAGTGGTCTCCAAACTTTTTTGATCACACACCCCATCAGTAAAAAATTTTTGAGCATGCACCCCCAATATATGTATATAAATAGAAGTTCTAACATTTCTTCCCACACCCCAATGGATCGTCTTGCACACCCCACTTTGGAGACCACTGATTTAGATAGTCAAGGAATACAGGTTCAGGAAAATTTGGCTTTTTAGGTTACAACAGACACCACACAAATTGCTTTAATTTTGCTATTGTTGTGAACTTTGCCTTCATTAAATTAAAGATTAAATACAGATGGAACCACAGTATTCTACAGAAAACTAAAATTTAAACTAAAAATGTAATGAAGAATTAGATATTCTACATTTTTTTAACCATCCTATAGAATTCCATAAAGGAGTTCTAATTCTCTATTAAGTTCTATAGGATTATTTGAAATATGGATGGAAAACTTATAATTTCTTTAATAAATACTTAGGGGCTTAAACTTAAGGACATAATTCAAAATGTCATTGTTATTATTTTGGATATTGTTGTCCTATGGATAGTACATTTTTGTCAATTATTATTTCATCAACCTAGTCAGAAGTTGTTCAGATGTCTTGGAAAAAAATATTGTCTGATTCTCCAACACCATATTACACTTGACATTTTCAGTGTAGCAACACTGAGTGAAGTGCGAAAGAAAGCAATAATTAGCGATGTCTAATCTTACCAGATTCTGGAAGGCAGTGGGCCAGACATTCTCATCATGGTATCAAACTTGTTGGGGGGGGGGGGAAGAAAGGAGACAGGAGAGGTGGTGAATTAAAAAAACCCTAACAATTAAGAAATATTTGCATTGACACAAGTTCACTGAAGATTGGTCTAACTATGCTGGAAAATCTGTATATTTTATATCTCAAGAGGAAGTACCAGCATAACTTCAAACAGGGCTTTGCACTGTTTACAACATGTACATGCTTAAGTCCTACTGAAATCAATTGGAAGTTAAAGGGCATGTCTACAGGTTCATTAATGTGCCATAATTATAGTGCATTAAGTTTAGTATCTGTAATTACAGGTACTAATTCAACGTGCCATAATCGGCGCTACTGTGCATTAATGCCAGCACACACTTTTTTGTGACGTTTATGCACAGTAGACTAATTCCACTGTGCATTAGCACATTAGCACAGGTTTTGCCCACTGCGCTAATGCACAGTAGAATTACTGTACTGAGCTTGAAGCGTCTCATGTAGACACGTCTCCAATTTCTTTGTTTTGAATGGTGATAAGGTACAAAAGCTTTTTTAAAAAATATGTAAGTTTGAAATTAGGAACTTTTAAGCATTTCCCACTGGCTTAAAGGCTGGTCTCTGTTTTGTAGTATGATCTCTAAAGTCTCTCTCATCTCTTGGTTGATGTCTTCACTTGCTATATCAATTTATCCCTGATTTGGTGCATAAAAAACCACTTCTATGATCTCAAGCAGAAAGGAAAACAATTTTTGGAAATAAATAGAAGGAGCTCTTCTAGCTTTGCAGAGAGGCAGTGCCAAATAAAATCTAGATTTTGGAGTAACAGAAAACAAAGTGCTGGTAGATGAACTCTGTCATCTGTATGTACGTTCCATGGGTCAGGTTGTCAGCAAGCATGAAACACTGAGCATTCCATATGGCTCAAATGAACATGAAGTGTAAGAGACTGTCAGTGGATAGTCTTCCCTCTCGCTGTAACTCCAGGACTAAGCAACTGAGAATCACTCATGACCAACTCCCTGACAGCTCCTTCAGTCTGCTGTCGTTGAGCAGATCTTGTGTAAGAGGGAAATGATTTTCTCTATGTTAAAAGTGTTGGATGGGAACATGGAAGGCAAGGTGTTTGGCACAATCAGCATGAAAACTGCAAAAGGTATAAACATTCAAATATGGACTCAGCTATAACCTTGCCCATGAAATAGGTCTTTTTTCCATGACAAAAAAATACGAAAATACATGAAACTTTAAAATTCATTGCCCATAAAACAAGCCCAGTCATTGCAAAATTTCTTATCTACTTTACGATGCACCAGAGAGCAAAACTACTAAATTAAGTGTACCTAGATCTACAGGCAGTATCCAGAAACCAAAGCAGTCTACTGGAAAAAGATACAAGGTAAATAAAGCAATACTGTTTTAAGACTCTTACCATCAACTTCCTACATCTAGGTCCATCAATTATTCTCAATACTGAGTTTAAAAAGCAGCATTGTCTCTCTTGGTACAGAAGGCTAACAGAGGAATTTCATTTCTCCATGACACAAGTACAAAACATCAAACAGGCACCCCCTTCAGCAATAAGATTTTGACAAGACATGGGACCACTCAATCCTATGCTTGCTACAGTTTCTCTTTCTGAAGTCTCTATTCCAACAAAATTGTGCAAGTAAGGGATGTTCATTTTAGGCCTGATCTTTGACCTCAAGAAGTCAATCAGAGCTTTTCCACTGACTTCCAGAGATTTTTAGTCCCAATTGTTTCTGTTTGCAACAAGGGCATATGAAACACTATAACTTAAACATTTATAGTTGTATCACCTGAAATAACAAGAAATAATTGTCACTTATTATTTATTTCTATCCTTCCACTTTATGGTAATCACAGTTGCTTCTGAACACCTGGCAATATACTATTGCAACACAGCTATAATGCCGGGGGGGCGCAAAGTGCAGCACACGTATCACAAGTGGCATGGGCAGCCTCTGTGTGTGGCATAGGGCAGATGGCGAAAGGAGGCAGGTAGCACAGCAGCAGATAGGGCAAGGAGCAGAAAACAAAGCAGCAGGGAGTCCACAGCAGGGAGCCCACAGCAAAGAGTAGGAAACAGAAATAGATCAAACAGGGAGCACAGGGCAGGAAGCAGAGAGCAAAGTGACGGAACAGGCAGAAAAGGGGACTGGAGTGGCACCCAGGGAGAGCATGGGGCTTAATTTGTAGCATGCCTGCAAAAAGATTGGCCCCCACAGCTATAACACAAGGTTCCCATCCTACTTAGAGATATGCACTTCAGATTGCTTTATTCTTCTCTTTTACCAAATGCAGCACAATATATTCATCTTCCAAATGGAAGGTGATGAGTTTTAGGCATCACTGTTTTCCTAGTTACTTTATTTTCTTCTCATTTGATTTTTTTATTTATTTATAAATAGTAACAATTTGATTTTACTTAGTACTTGTGACATTGTTTCAATGATTCTTAAGACAAAAACATTGTCTTTCCTGTTTAGATTTTAATTTTTGCTGCTTTTGTTACATAAATGAAAGAAAACACAATTAGATGCACTCAGAGTCACACTAAACAATGCAACTGCTTCCCAAAGTGCATGACAAACAATAATTGTGGGATGGAAACCTATAACTGGACAGCAAAGCAACTTTAAATTAATAGTTAATAGAATGAATGAAAGGGCCAGATTCTTGTCAATTGTCATAGCTCAAATAAAATCAATGCCACTATGACAATTTACACAAGCTGAAAATCTAGACCAAGCAAATAAAGTGAAAATAATGACAGGAATTTCAGTTCTGGAAACTGGTCAAGCTCTTTCATTCTCCAATCCCTATCTTCTCTTTCTCCTGGGTATGCATCCAGGCAGCAGCTTGAACAGATGTTGACAGGCTGACAGAGTCAGGGTAACTTACTAGCTTCACTGACATTCATTTTCAGGCCATAGTGCCAGAATGCACAGCAGTCATAAACAATTGCAAAGGGTTTTTTTTCATTCTAGTTTTAAAAAGTTTTAAGCAGGCTCATTTAAATTTGAGTGAGGGAGGGCTGTAAAATGACTGAGGAGAGAATTTACAATTTCTTTCTAAAAAAGGTAAGAGGAGATGGCGGGGAGTATTATAATATCTGAGAGTGGGAAGTAACTGAGAAGCACAAGCTTTAGATGAGAAAAGATTAAAGACCAGCTTTTCTCCAAACATTTTACAGATATAAGGCCACTTTCAAGGTACATGGAACATTTGGTTTTGGTACAGTAAGGCAGCAACAACTAACATTCACAGTCAAGTAGAGACAGCCTTAGAGCCACCTGGCTCTTAGCATAATTATTTGTACCTGGAAAACTAATTTAGCAGCAAAACCCTTCTTCTAAAAGGTATATATTGCTGATGGTATCTTAGTCTTTAGAAATCTCCAACCATTATACTATAACCTCTTCTTTGAAAGGAACATGTTTTACTCCATGAGCTTATTCCAGCCATCTATTATCAGGAAGTATGGTTTGTAATGTGCAGCATTATACCAACTGTTAATAAGTATTATATAGCACCAAACCTCAGAAGGATATTCATGCTGGGAGAATAGAGAGGTATCAGCTGTCAAGGCATTCTTGATGAGGGCCCATCAATTTTGGAACTTGATTCCAATGCTTGATCCAAAATGGTCTGAAGCAGACTCAACTTGTTGCCTTTCTGGACCAGCTAATTTTTGGGCCAGCTAAACCTGATTTCCGAGAAAAGCAAGGGCTCAGTTAAGAGGATATCTTCCTTATGTCAGAAACAAGAGAAAGATTAAGGAAAGTGTGGGCCTTCTACTGAATGGAGAAGGCAACCTAGTGACACATGGGGAGGAAAAGGCTGAAGTACTCAACACCTTTTTCACCTCAGTCTTCAAAAGCAAGGTCAGCTCCCAGACTACTGTACCTGGCAGCCCAGTTTGGGGAGAAGGTGAGCAGCCAACCATGCTGAAAGAACAGGTCTGGCCACTTGTATATGTGACATTAGGAAAGCTGGATGTATACAAGTCCATGACAACTAGGAGAGGTTCCAGATGACTGGAAAAGGGAAAATATAGTGCCTATCTTTAAGAGAGTAAAGAAGGAAAATCCAGGGTTTACCTAAGTCACTGAAAAAATTATGGAGCAGGTCCTCAAGGAATCCATTTCTAAGCACTCGGAGGAGAAAAAAGTGGTTAGGAACAGTCAGCATGTATTCACCAAGGGAAAGTCATCCCTGATGAGCCTGGTTGCCTTCAATAACAAGATGACTGGTTCTGTGGATGTGGGGAGAGCAGTGGACATGATATAGCTTGTCTTTAGCAAGACTTCTGATACAGTTTCCCACAACATTCTCACAAGCAAGTTAAGGAAGTATGGGTTGGATGAATGGACAGTAAGGTAGATAGAAAACTGGATGGATTATCAGGCTTAAAGGGTAGTAATCAATGGCTGTGCAAAGCAGCTAGTATTCGCTTCAGATTCGGCTGCTTTGGGGGACAGTGACATGATTCGGTGATTTGAATCACTGTCCCAAATTGATTCAGCCAAATCTGATTTGGAGATTTGGCCGCCGCCAAATCGGACAAATCTCCAAATTGAACAGGCCCCATACCCCGCTTGCTCTCCCAGCCCCATCAATGGCTGCCCCACCCAGCCCCAGAGTCCCGGCACTTGAAAAAGAACCAATCCGCACTCACCAGCTCCTGCCATGGGGGGGTGATCCCCACTGCCCCCCACTGCCCTGTGCTGTGTGGGGAGGCTCTGCCACAAACCCCCAGAAACCTTGACAGCCACTGCAACAGCTGGTGAATGCATGACTTTTTTTTTTAAATGCCAGGAAGCTGGGGCAGGGCAGGCAGCCATTGATAGGGCTGGGAGAGCAGGTGGGGGATGGGGGCTCATGGCAGAGTGCCCCCACACAGTTCAGGGCAGTGGGAGGCAATGGGAATTCCCCCCCACCATATACACCTGGCAGGAGCCAGTGGGTGCAGGGCTTTTTTAAATTTAATTTTAATGCCAGGATGCTGGGGCCAGGCAGGGCAGCCATTGACGGGGCTGGAAGAGTGGGTGGGTGTCAGGGGGCACTCAGGAGGGCTGAGAGAGCAGGCAGGGGATGGGACCTGGTGGGGTTCCCCCCATGGTCTCCTCCCTGCTTCTCCAGCCCCTCCCCACCCCCTATGTACCAGCATGGAGCCTGGGTCCAGCTCCCTGCGGTGGCAAGCAGGGACTACCCAAATCTCCTCGAGGTCTCCTCCAAATTGATTCAGAGGCTTTGGATTAATTCAGACCTTTTTATTGGTCTCCCAATTTGATTCAGATTGGGAGATTCAGATGCCAAATTGGGCTGAATCTCTTCCAAATTGAATCAGCCATCAAAGGTTCACACAGCCCTAATGTCTAGTTGGCACTCAGTATTGAGTGGAGGGCTGTAGGGTTTGGTCCTGGGACCAGTTTTGCTCAACAACTGGAAGATGGAATGGAGTACACGCTGAAGAAGTTTGTAGATGTACATCAAGCTGGGTGGAATAGATACTCTGAAAAATAGGGCTAGGATTCAGAGAGAGACAGACAAGCTAGAGGATAAGACCAAATGAGATCTCATGAGGTTCAATAAGAACAAGTCCAAAATCCTGCACTTAGGATGGAATAATCCCATTCACTGCTAGAGGCTTGGAGCTGACTGGCTAAGCAGCAGCTTTGCAGAATAGAACGTGTTGGTTACAGTGGACAATAAGCTGCATGTGAGCCAACAGTGAAGAAGGTTAACGTGCATGCCAGGCTGCATTACTAGGCGTGTTGGGAGCAGAATGAGGTAGATGATTAATCCCCTCTATTCAACACTGGTGAGGCCACATGTGGAGTACTGTGTCCAGTTTTGGGCCCCCCACTACAGAAATGATGTAGGCAAATTGGAGAGTCTAGTGGAGGGCACAAAAAATGGTTAGGAGGCTGGGGAACATGATGTCTGAGGAGAGGATGAGGGAATTAGGCTTATTTGTTCTGGAGAAGAGAAGGTTAAGGGGAGATTTAAAGCAGTCTTCAAGTACCTGAATGGTGCTTCCATAGGGGATGTACCTAGACTGTTCTCAGTGATGGCAGATGACAGAACAAGGAGCAATGATCTCAAGTTTCAGCAAAGGAAGTTTAGGTTAGATATTAGGAAAAAAATTCTTACTAGGAGGGCAGTAAATCTCTGGAACAGGATACCCAGAGAAGTTATGGAATCTCCACTCTTATTGGTTTTTAAGACTCAGAAGACAAAGCCTTGGATAGTGTAATATAGTTGGGGATGGCCCTGCTTTGAACAAGGGGCTGGATTAGATCAGGGTGGGCAAAATACAGCCTATGGGCTGGATCTGGCCAGGCAGACTATTCTATCTGGCCTGTGGGGCCCCTAAAAATTTAGAAAATTTATATTTATTTATCTGCTCTTGGCTGCCTGTCAAAGATGACAGGAGCCTGGGGCAGGAAGACCCAGGGGGAGCCAACAGGAGTCACCAGCAAAGCCAGCCTGGTCCTGCCTCACCACCAGCCCCCTCCCACCCCCACTTCCACTGCTCTCCTGGATACTGCTGGCTGCTCCAGCACCATGTGGCCCTTGGCTGCATCACTGGACTGTGGGAGCACAGGACCACATGGGCATCCCAGAGGTCTGTGTGTGTCTGTGTGTCTGCATCTGTGTTCTTAGGGTGAGTTCCACAGGCACACTCCACCATACACATGCACCCACAGACCCCCTTACACTGCCATACATGCAGACTCCCATATCCACACCACCCCAGCCACCCTCCCCCACACACACTCCCCACATACCCCATACCCACCCACACCCCACATAT
Source organism: Gavialis gangeticus (assembly GCF_001723915.1). Lineage (NCBI taxonomy): Eukaryota > Metazoa > Chordata > Crocodylia > Gavialidae > Gavialis > Gavialis gangeticus. Next base: position 33,264,205 of record NW_017729029.1, on the reverse strand, counting down.
CCACACACATGCCCACATGCTGCCTCACCCCACACCCCTCCACAGACACACCCATAGGCCCCCACAAACCTATACCCACCCCCATGCCACCCAAGGCCTCCACAGTATACAAGTGTAAGACTTCGTTTTAAGCTATTGTGCAATCACCTCTATGTACCACTACACAAACATGTAAACCAGGACAAAAATATTTTTTGAACTAAAATTAATGAATGCTGTAGTTGTTTGATTTTTAGAACATAATTTAGAATTTTTCTGGTTCTGAGATGGCAAAACCCCTTGCTGAAAGGAGTATTTCTGGGGGCAAGAGGAGGGACTTCTAGTGGCAAAAGTTGGGGGTTAGGAGGTGGGATTTCTGGTCACAAGATGGTGACCAGGGGGCACCTGTCAAGGGGCAGGGCTACCAATGTGGCTCTTAGCTACTTGCCAAAACTTGGTAAGTGACCCTCCACCCAAAATAATTGCCTGCCCCTGAACTAAATGACCTCCTGAGGTCCCATCCAACCCTAATTTTCTATAATTCTATGATCTGGTATAAGGCAATGTGGGGTACAGTAAAAAGCTGTGCTATCTGGCATCTTACAAGCTGGCATGCTCCACTAACTGGCAAGCCGGCCTGTAAGATAAAGTGAAACTGGAAATGCCCACTGCAGCACTTCTGGTTTCTCCGAGCCCCCATGGCCTAGGGTAAAGCAGCCTGCACTGCTGAGCCCCCACAGCCCAGGGGCATAACACGCTGCACAGGGCAATACAGGATCTGCCTCCCTGTCCCACGGGGCCCACAGGGCCTGTGGGACAGGCTGTGATGCAGTGGGAGGGGCAGCGAGACACCTCAGACACGGCAAGAGAAATATGTACATTGGCTGCTGCTGTCCCTGGCCATGTCTGGCACCCACACAGGCACAGTCTGTGGAGAGAGCCACAGGAGTTTCATAGTTTCATAGTAGCTAGGGTCAGGAGGGACCTGAATAGATCATCTAACCTGACCCCCTGCCACAGGCAAGAATGAATGCTGGGTTCACAAGACCCCAGGCAGGTGATCATCTAACCTCTTTTTT
>NW_017729029.1:33246915-33258147 GCF_001723915.1 Gavialis gangeticus | reverse complement strand
CTCTTGCTGAGGCTGAACAGGTTCAGGTCCCTCAGTCTCTCCTCATAGGGCCTGTCCTGTTCCCCTCTCACCAAATGGGTGGCCCTCCTCTGAACTCTCTCCAGGCTGGCCACATCCTTTTTAAGGTACCTCTGGGGTTCTCTCTGTGCCTAGATCACTAGAAAACAGTGGTGGAAGAGGGGTGGCTCCACACCACGCACACCCCTGGAATCTGCCCCTTCTGTCAGTCCTTCAGAAGACTAAAACTTTTTGACAATAATGTGGTCTGTGAAACATTTTCTCCTTTCATCCTGAAGCTAAATCCAAGTCCATTTTCTAGCATTCAAGAATGTGGTGAGCCCAAAACTTGTCTTGGCACCTGACCTGTATATTCAAGGGCCATCTATCATCACAACATTCACTTTTATGTGCAGCCCCTGCCAGTATGCCTTGGTGCTAATCTAAAAAATACTGACAATGAACAACAAAGGCCTGCTTTTTCCTTCTTCCTTTCTTGTACTAAAGCCTGAAAACAAATAAAAAAGAACAAAAGCGCTTTTAGACCTAATAAGAATTATAGTATTTATAGCAGGTGATACCAGCCATATTAGATTAATTTTAGTAGTGCTCAATGAAACCACAAGCTATTAGTAGGAATGTTACTGTTAATTATTGCCAATGGATATAGGCCACACTCTTATTCTTACAGCCACCTTCCTTTAGACTTTCCTTACAAAAGTCTAGGGAATACTTTTCCCTACAAAAGTCTGTTCCATGGAAAGGCCATTTTATTGGAAGTACATATTCATTTAAAAATAATTGCAAACTATTAATTCATAAAGTAATGCTCAGTTTAACAGTGGCAAGAGAAATGTTTGGAAAATGAAGGGAGAAAGCAAAATTTCACATTCACACACTGATGTGTAGCTCTCTTTTAATGTTAGAATTTGCTGCTTAGCATTTTTATACTATTCATGAACACTCACTAATTCAATGAGAAATTTCCATCTTCAGCTTGTGTAGTTTTAGAGGAATTTATTTCACCCATTTCTTAAACTAAGTTCCAATATTTGGAAAGAAGTTAAAGAAGTGCTTTAAATCAAGTCTTTTTTTTTCATTTCCCATTTTTCCCCCCCAAATTCCCTTAAAGTTTTTAATCATAGTACATATGCAAGAACCTGTTAATATTTTTTAGATGATGTCAGACAGTGTTGGAAGTGAAAGACTGACTTTACATTGTTGTTTGTACCTATGATTGAATTGAATCATTTTGGAAAGATTATAGAAAATGTGTTGTATGATCCCATATGCCCCTGGAGGCCCTATGGAAATGAAATGATGCATCTTGTAAAGTTATCTTGTCAAGAAAAATTGTGCTAGGTAAATAAAAAAACAAGCATAGTATGTGATTTCACTGTGCGCTGTTGACATCTGCTTCTCTGATTTAAAGGCTGCTGCTATGAATATCATGGGTTGCTAATGTAAATTATGGTGAAATCATAGGTCAGTCACATAATAATAAATACTAGCATAGTTTTATTAAGGCCAGGAGTGGCTGAAAACTTAACTAGAATTATGATTTTACTCTCAAATAGTGGGATGTTGAAAACCTATTGAGCACTACTGCTTTGAAATGTAATTTCCAGATTTTTTCTAAAAATCTGTATAAGAAGTATTTTTGATCTGTTTAGGCTTCTGTGTTATGTTGCATTGATTTGTTGACTATCAGCTTCCACAGGATTGGTACCTAGCAGCTGCCAAACTGGATAAGACTAAAGGCCAATCTATGCAGTACTCATTACAGGCAGTAGTAAATACCAGTTGCTTCAGAAGAAGTTTGCAAGGGAGGTGCACTTTGCAGTGCCTCGGGATTCTGTGCTGTGATACAAAAAGAATGGCTACCAGTGATCAATGGTAAGCTGCTTCCATCTTAACCAGCAAAATAAAGTGCTGTCAAAATACATTAATGTGAAAGCTGCTACATTATATTTGAAGTAAGGCTGGTCAAAACAATAGGATGTAAACTGATTTTTTTTTAAAGCCCTGAAACTTATGCAGCTGTTCATGATACTATTGAACTGTCACTGACACTCAAGAAGGAAATGTGGTTTGACTAGGCTACAACTTTAACTTAACTCATCTAGGAGCTACTACACCACCCTTCCTTACATTGGCGACATGTAAGGGGTGCATGCGGGTGCCTGTGCACCCCCTGAGCTTGGTGGTGCACCCCCTACAAATAGCGCTGCCAACACTGCCAGCAATGCCTGCCTCTACCCCCGATCACCGCCAACACCACAGGTGGCATCTGTAGGCAGTCCCCATTCGCCGCTGGCTGCCACCGCCTCTGCCTCTGCTTGTGGTGTCTGCGAGTGCTCGCTGACTGCTATTTGGTGCTCGCCACCATGCTCCTGCTGCCATCACTGTGACCGCCACCACCACCACCTGCAGGCAGTTGCTGTGTCCCCCCAGCCTCCAGGAGCATGCAGTATTCATGCTTCCTTAATTGTGGTCATGTGCTGTAATTCTGCCATAACTGTTCACCTCCTCATGCCTGTTCCTAGCCTGAAGGTTGGGGGTGGAGAATGGGATTGTCCCCTCAGTGTATCAGATATTAGGATCCTTGACTCTTTTCCCCAGCTTCCTTAGTGGATGCCTTTTCCCTTAATCTATTACCAGGTCTTGCTTATTAAAAAAACAAAACTTGTAAATAAGCACCTGCATAGTATACCCTGCCAAGTTGCAATAATTTGAAACTTTTCTCCTGTTCACTGGGTCCCTAAAGAGACTTTTGGAAGATGAAAAGATACATCCTGGTTTGGCCAGTCTAGCAATAATGGAAAACTCATTCCCAACAACAGAAGAGAAATTAGTACAACGTCCACAACAGACCCAAAAAGCCTAGCCCTATGATAACCCTAAAGGTGGGAGATGATGGTTTCTGTTTGAAATTGTGCCTGGAACTCTCTATTACAGGTGTTAACAGAGCTCCTGTCTCTCTTCATGTGCACAACTCTCCCTTAAGCCATGATGATATCCTGGCTTTTCTGAGGGTGTCCCATTAAAGGTAGAACAGTCATTTTTCCCCTATGGTTTCACACACTGATCTATGCCTCTGAGGCCGTAGAGTGTTTTTGTTGCAAACAACATAAGAGTTGTGCCTACATAATCCAGATCTCAATTTGATCCAGCTGTGTAAAGTCAAAGACTATCACACTGAAATATTCTTAGTGGTGGAAGCATGGGGATGATTAGTGTTGGGGATGCCTGATAGCCAATGAACAAGTTGGGGTTCAGATTGTTAAATCATATCCTTTAGTTACTATAACACTTTAAAAAGATTCCCGCTCAGAAGTGATAAATCCAAGGATGGTATCACCAAGTGGAAATTGACTATTCAATGACATTAACATCCTCACTTGGAATTGATGCCTGTTAGAAACACACTTTGCTGAAAAGTCTGTTTTATAAAAGACTTTCCACTCTAAGATTATCCACATGTTTTCTTCTTGTTTTCCTGTAATGCCTGCAACTATTCACTGATGGGTAGTTCATAGATGACTAGGCACATTCTATCTGTTGTCAAAGTCTGAACCTGTACATACAAAGGAAATGAAATACACAAAGAGTATTTTAACATGGTTAAATAAAGAATAGGTTATAAATAATATAATCTTGTACAACAACAAGCTAAATGATGATGCCAAACAAGAGATAAAAGCTCAAAAAGGAAATAACATCTAACACATTAAACATTAAGGACCTGATCCTGAAAATCCCCCAAGCATTGAATCCTGTAGGGATTTGGCACATGTGTTTGCACATAGTCTATGGAATATAACTGTATATGTAACGCACATGAAAAATGTGACGCATGAATCTTCTACATGATAAATATCACTTTCGCTGTCTATGACGTATAAATATAGCCCACCAAAAATAGACAATGTCATAATTATTTAATTAGATATTGTGATAACTTTTTCCATTTTTGTTCCAAAAGACTTTTTAATGATAGAGCAGTGAAAACGAACAGGTAAGAGTATCTCTTTTTAATACTTACACAACTAGTAGGTATCAGAATCTTTTAGGTCAGGGGTATTCTTACGAAGAGCTAGGTAAAGATGTTACACATATTATGCATTAAGCAGGCAGAAAGTGCTGTAAAGCTGTAACAGAACATGTTCATGGCTCTTAAAGTATTTAAAAATGGTGGATCACACTAAGTTAAGCCTGGATGGATGTGTACTAACCTAAAGTGTTTTCTCTTAGTGCTCTTTGTCAAATGTCTGTGCCAGATCCCATCAAGAGGTAACTTAGAGTGCAATCGCTGCCATCCCAGGCAGCATTGTGCAGGGCTCTGCTCTAGTTTCAGATACAGCTTGCTTATTCTCCCAGAGCCTGGGATGGTCCCATCCCCCTGGCTGTCGCTGACCCTAGTCAGGGACAGCCTCTGATTCCAGCCCAGTGCATAGCCTGGCCTGGAGGGCAGTAGCAGATGGCAAGGGAGGGGGTGAAGGAAGAGGGGTTTCTGTCCCTGCATCCCAGCCCCATAGCACACCACTACTTGATAGGGGGGCCTGCAGGGGAAGGGCTCTGGGTTCTGTTCCCCTGCAGCAGGCCAGGCAGCAGGATGCTACTGCTTGGTGGGGGGCTGCGGGGGATCAGCTCCAGGGTCCCTCTCCCTGCAGCTGTCCCTGCCAGTCCCTCCACAGAACCATCCAAGTGGGAGACTGTGGGAAGAGGGGTCTGGGGTCTCTCTCCGGGCAGCAGCCTAGGCCAGGCAGCAGCATGCTGCTGTCTGGCCAGGGGAGCCACAGGGCAAAGGTCCAGGGTCTCTTCCCATACCCCCCAGTCACAGCTGGTGGGGGGCAGGGCTGGGGAGAGGGGCCACTCTGGCAGCCTCCTGAGGGGTGTGTGGGAGTGCCCACACTAGCCTGCAGTGGCCAATGCAGGCACGCTTGGAGCCACACAACGGAACAGCAAACACCTGTTTGGTTCCCTTGTGCTTTAATTTATGGTGCTTTAAGTAAAGCGCAATAGTTAAAGTGCTTCTGCCAGGGACTTTCTGAACATGTGTACTTAGCGATAGAGATCCAAGTTGAAAAGAAGATTAATAGATTATAATGCTGGATTTAAAACTCTGGACAACACTTATACTCTTCCTACACATGTATCTCCAGCACTTTAGATAACACTTTCTTCCCCCTTCAAAATAAATAGGCTTTTTTTATGAGCCAGTCTGTTTAAGACCTGTATAAGGGTAACATTTTATCCTTAAAAGTTTTATAAATTTAGTCCAGGTCTGATGGCCCATATTGATCACCTGAGTGCATTCATTAGAATAAATAAAAATCTCTGATGAAATATCTTTGATATTGTGGCTGTTCTTGCTGTTTTCAAAGCTTCCCTAATAACCATGTCCAGTTTTACCATGGCTTCACTCATCTGTGGATTGACTATATAATCTTTGTTCTTAAGCCTTGGGAAACGGTTATTGATGCCCCTGGCAAACTTTACTCTAAATAAGCATAAGAAAGGGTACAAAGTAATTTAAAATCCATAAAATATATTTAATTCATTACACAGGTATGTAAACAGGAAACTCCATAATTTTAATATGCTCATTTATGTTCTGATCTAAAGGCGACTGAAGTTAACTGAAGTATTTCCATTGATTTTAATGGGCTGTAGAGCAAACTGTGTTTGTTTCCAGGCAGTACAGTACTTATACAAATCATGAGTTATGCAAACTATGGTATATCCAGAATCCACTGCTAATGTTATAAATGCAAATGGCAAACAATCAATGCAACCTTACAACACAACATAAATTCCCTTTTAAAAAACTCTAAATGATTATTTGCTTTAAAAACAGAGCAAAATGTGAGGCAGCCTTTCCGTTCATCATATACTAATGCAGCATCATTGTCTCTTAAATATCATGACACCCAAATGGAAATTGTTCCTAATTTTAACATCTCTACTTGCAGTAGTTCAACAAAAATAAAATGTAAATGCCTTGAAACCTCTTGAAGAAGCAGTATTTTTTTCCTAATTTGCACAGATGAAGAAATATTTCAACCCAAGCTCAGCAAGGGATAACAGTGTTACAGTCACTGCATGGAGAATTTTGCCACTCATAATTCTAAATCCTCCTCAAACACTTTATTGCTATAAGGTGGCTAACACCAGCCTCTACACAACAGGACTCCCATAGCATTAACCATGAGAGATAGGCTTCCAGAAAGAAACTATAGCAGAGTAATTGTAAATCTCTAATGATGCATAAAACCAAGCTGAATTGGTCCTGAATTCTCAGCATAAAAGAAATGAACCATCAGAAGAACCAATTCTGGTGGCAGTATAACATACTGTAGTGTGGAAACTGTTTATGGTGTTTGCTGCAGTGAAAATTCCTACTAAAATGCATCATGCAAGCAATATGAATACATTAAAAAGGCTTGAATAATGCAACTTTTAATAATGTCTTGTGTGACATTAAGAGCAAATAATCAGCCAAAAGAAAATCCCATCTGTACTACCAATTCATGATCGTATTTTGTAATCACAGACTGTATCTTGCAGAATTTCTTAAATCAGCATGAACTCCCTTTCATGATGATACTGGATGTCTTGGTAGATCTTTTTTAGAATATGTGGGGCTAGATTGCAGCATATATCATACAGCCTTGCATAAGGGGCAGTATGGAGCTGTGCCACTCCAAGCAGGGCAGTCAGAGAGATTGTCCCTAAGGCAGATTCTCAGTGTACACTACTCTGCACTATCCATTAGGCAGGATCTCTCTCCCTGCTACACTGGATCCCTCTACCAGCCAGTGCACAGGATGGGTAGGGTCCAGGGTACCACTTGCTTACAACAGTTGTTGAACAATTTACTCCCCAGTGTGAAGAATCAGGAGACAGCTTTGTTTTTGCACCCCACAGTGAAGAAACTGCTACTGGAGCTGAATAAGCATGAATAGGGATCATTTTTGTATGGCTCTCCTCACCCAAATACCCCTGTGGGACCACACACAAAACACCATAAGCTAGAATTCAAAATATGGTCACTGTCCTATATTTTGATGATTTTTTTTTTACCATCTTGGTACTTGTCCTGAGCTCTAAACATTTTGCATGGTAAAACATATCCTGTGAAATAACTAAAAATTCAAATTAACAATACTATTTAATTACTTCAAGGTCTAACCCATGAAACCTAAAAAAAAAAACACAGCCCAACTCATTCTAACAACCTAACCATAAAATGAATGAGGTTTTAATCCATCAACCCACTGACCCTAAGGCCTTTATGGAAAGGCCTTTCCGGTGCTGGTGAGATGATATTGATTACCCTGGAAACTAAAAATCCTCTAGTCCTCCATGAATCAGAATTTAAGCAGTCACTGACACTGACACTTTCCCCACAAAGTTTCACATTTGTGCTTCTGCACAGCCATGAGTAAAGCATCTTTGGAGATGAAAAGGTAGTCTAATTTTTTGCCTAGCAAATCCCACTTTTTTATGGACACACTCCCAGGAAGTAGCAAAGGAGACAGGGGTTTGTCATGCTGGGCACCTGTCCATTGAGAACTAGGCTGATAGCACCAAAGCTGTTGTTTTTGTGGGGTTTTTGTTCTAGTTTCACAATTCTCTGAGCCATAAATCTTTTATTTCTCTGAAAATGAGGATATTTCATCACAGCGTCAAAATCAAAATTCACAGCTATGAGATCTGGATGTGATGATAAAAGAAAAAAGTGGGAAGAGGGTGGAATTTGCCATCAACAATTATCTCTGTACAATGCATAAGAGGACAGTATTTATCCGTAATATGCCCAAGATACTGTACATCAGTTTCAGTTCATGATTTCTCATGCAGATGCATTTTTGTGTCTTCTTGGTTGGTCATCTAGTTGCCCAACAGCACTCAAAAATGATCTTTATCAATCTAAAAAATTTAGAAAATTAATATTTATCTGCCCCTAACTGCCTGTCATGCAGCCCTTGATGACTTGCCAAAACTCAGTAACTGACCCTCCACCCAAAATAATTGCCCACCCCTGCCTTACAACAATTGATAGTTTTCTAATGAAAAGAAAAGTTAATCAATTCAAGGATTTTTTTTTAAAGGGGATTGTCCCAACATAACTTCTACTGCAGTCAGTAAGAGTTTTAACACTGACTTCAGTGTAAAGAATATTAAAATAATTCTTAAAGAAAAAGAGAAAAATGAGTTTCTACAATGACTTTAAATGAGTTCCTTACACATGACATACACATAACAATTAGGAGAGGGGAAAACTGATTAAAGAAGAAAAAAGATTCAGAGACAACAGAGCAGTGAAACCATTCAGATTAAAGGCCATATTGTGGCCACTTTACTCACACTGCAAGCTGTTAATCACAGAACCTGTCCTTTAGACTTTAATGTAAGTGAGGCCTTCCTGATCTAGCCATATATATCACCCTCAAATCTAATCTCAAAACATCTTCCAACTTTCAGAAGCAAACAAAAATCAGAATAAAGTCCTTTTTAGCATCCAGAATGTCTGAACATATATTTCCCCAACTAACTTCCAGGCTGGAAATAAAATCAGAACTGCGGAAATACCGTAAGAAAAGCTGTCCACACAGAACAGCCATCTGGGAGCAAAAATGTACAAGATGGTTAACTCACCTGTGAGGATTATAGAGGATTTGATGGCTTTGCTAAGCATCTGAATATTGGGCTGTGAACCCAAGCCAAATACAAACAGTCTTTTCTTACCCCTCAAACCAAATCTGAAACATTTAGAGGTGTGAAGAGTTTGTGTGCATGTTTGTGGGCTCTCCTGTCATCCCTACTTTAAAGAACTGGCCCTAAAATGTTATGCTAGAGGAGGTTTGATACTTAATATATCCGATACATCAGCACCCACTCAAATTGGACATGCAGTGGTATAACACTGGTCTGCTTGACACAAGCAGGACAGTTTTATTATGCACTCTACTTTTCACAGTGAACTGAAACTTTTTAAAGAGGCAAAAAGCATGTTCTTTTAATAAATTCAACAGCCTTGGCAGTTTTCAGGAGTATTCTTTCTGGAAAACAATCAAAACTACTTGACCTAGTATGATCAAAATTGGACAGAAGGCAACCACTACCCAAGATACTTAATTTGACACTTCTATATTTTGAGACACCTCCACTTTTTCCAATCAAACAGACAGTTTCTAATTAAACAAAAAATTAAAATAAGGTGAATGGGTTTATAGCTGCTTCAATGATTGATTAATAGATTAAAAAACTCAGACTTCCACCAAATTAGTTGACAAACTCAGCCATAATCTATTCCTTGTACATGAAGCTCTGCAAGCACAATATGCTGTAGCAGGAGCTCAGCTTCAAGTCCTTCTAACTATATCTTGTGCTGCTTGATTACCCCTGTTGGGTACTTACATCCCACCAATACCCTCTTAGTATTCCACGTTATTTGATACAGCCTTTCATTCAAAAGAAAGAAAGGACGGTTATTTCTTGCATATAAAACTGTTATTTGAGAATCAGGTTGTCACCTAAGAGGTTGTATTACACCCAACAAAACTACTGGATAGACAGAAGGCAATGGGTTGAAGAGTCAGCGCATTTCTTCAGCAGCGTTCAGTAAACTTAGTGGCATTGATCTTTGTGTTTTATATGTGGTTTCTGCTTCTCTGGACCTATCAGACACCAGCAAAATGTTCTACTTAAGACTGTTAAGAAACTGAAACCTGACAACCTACTTATTAAGCAGAGCATAACACTAAGAACAACATTTTCTACACTGGTGTCCTGCAGGCTCCCAGGTAAAATTCAAAGTGTAAGCACTGGCTTTTAATGTCAGAAATATTTGTGTCACCTAAAAAACAAGCCCTCTCTTTGTGCCAGTGTACTGGGATAGTAGTCAGCAAACAAACTAATCTTGAAGTTTCCTGAATATGATCATTTACCTGGAGGATGGAGCTGGTGAGGTTACAGTACCTATGGGTAGTTTTGGAAATGAATCTGCTGAGGGCAGTAGATATAAGTTGGTTAATCACCGACTACTGTGCAGTTTAAATTTTATAAGAGGCATAGGAGGGACATTTCTGTTATCTGCGTATGAAAACTAGAAATCAACATATCTGTCATGGAATATATCATTTTGTTTTGCTTCTTAACCAGAAATTGAAACATAGGCATTTTTCCCTTCACTCTCCTCCCCACTTTAAATGTACCTTACATTACACAGGTAATTGTCCTAAACCCACTGTAAGACACAGCCAGCATGTTCCAATAACATATTATCAGTAAAATAAAACAGTTTCATGTCCCCACTGAGTTCATATATACACTATTAAATGAGCAGATTTTCTCATTATTTGCTTTGATCTGGCCATAATGTGTTTAGTCACAGCTGTCACGACAGGTGTCCAAGCATCCTCCACCCCATTGTGTTATTGGTTCTCTTTTTGAAGCTTGTTGTCAAATTCTTCTGCTGCCTTGCTGTGGAAGCTTTGCTGCTCTCTCATGGGTGGCCAGTTATGGACCCATTTTTTTTACTATAAGCACCTTCCTTCTCCTTCTCCTTCTCATCCAGGACCACCTGTGCTTTGGATATAATGATCCTTCATCATATAAAGGCCATCAGTTTCTCTATAAAATCTCACAGTGTTCAGCTCATCAGAATTTACATGATAAAGACTGGGTTTTTTGTCAATAGCTTTTTATTTGCTATATCCATTCTCATTCTCCATTCCCATTTCTCCTGAAACCTAGAAGATATTCTTCAACAATTAGGGCCCCTCTATAAGTACAGGCAAATGGTCAATGGGATCTAATGCATACCACACATGAATGGCAGGAGGTGTGATTGCATGGATCATGCATTAGATCCCATTGTACTTTACTGCCGGTGTGAGGGGAGCCCAAGCCTGGGCTCCCCTGCAGTGGCAAGAAGCAAGCTCCCCTGCCTAGGAGCCTGGGTCAGCTGATAGGCTCCCAGCCTTGGGGGTGCCCCAGAGGTCCTCATGGCAGGGAGACCACAGTTGCTGCAATCTTCCAGCTGTTTGAGGGGGGCTCCATGCACCTCAAACCCCTGGCTACATGTTCAATTAATCATGTGATAGGAAGCAGCTACAAGGTTATTAGACATATTTTGTAGAATTATTTTGTAGCTTGTTCCTCTTATCACACCATTAATTGATTGAACAGATGTCATAGGGCTAACAGAGACGTGGTGGGACTCGT
>NW_017729029.1:33246319-33246904 GCF_001723915.1 Gavialis gangeticus | reverse complement strand
CTTCCGACCCTAAATCTATGAAACTATGAAACTATAAGTGACCACTTAAGGTACTTTAAGTGTAACATGTAGATGGGGGTCTTAGATTCCATTTCACTTAAGAAACCTGAACCTCTTCCCATTTCAAATTATGTCCTGACTTTCTGGAGTCTTCAGTGATGCTGGATGAGGTCCCTACTTTGCCTATAATATTTAATTAATAATTTCAAATAATTTCAACTCATAGCAAAAACATTCTTCATCTGTTTTCTTTTGTATCTCTCCTCTTGTTTTAAAGTCATGATCACAACTGTTAAGTAGGGATCATCTTAAGCTTTTTATGTAACTGGTTTCCTGTATTTCACCCATTAAACTCAATACAAGTTCTTACGTGCAATATTGTTGGAATTCAAAATACTGTATGTTCTAGAAGCCAGGCAAATTTCCACCTTTTCTCTCACAGATAGTACAGAAGCTCTAAAACACTAAAGGCCATTAGTGTAAAATCTTTCCCCATGCAAGACTAGGGTTTACATGACAAAGGCATTCCTACCATTTTGAATTGAAGGCTAGGCACAGAGTATATATACAAAGCATAGCTTTTAA
>NW_017729029.1:33218083-33241319 GCF_001723915.1 Gavialis gangeticus | reverse complement strand
TAGAATTGAAGGCTAGGCACAGAGTATATATACAAAGCATAGCTTTTAAATGTCATCTCCCCTTTCCCTAGGCCAGGGCTGTCCAACATCTAAGTGGCTGGAGGGTGCATACCATACAGTCAGCACAAGTTCAGGCCACAAGCCCCCAGCCTAACCACCCCATTGCACTGTGGTGTGTAGATGCAGCAGCCCCCATTCACAGCACCCCCACTGCAGGCTACCCAGCCACTGCCTGCTGTGCTGCACTGTGCCTCTTCTCCCTGTACCACTGCCTGACAGAGGAGAGAGGGGGAATCTGGAGAGCCCAGCTGCTTCTTCAGCCAAAAAGCAATGGAAGCAGTAGCCAGGTGCAGGTCTAGGGGCTTAACTCCTCATGGGCTGCATGCAACCCTCAGGCTGCCCTGGACTATAAACATAGTGCCTCCAGGTAACAATTCCTTATAGGGAAAAAACTCTGGGATATTATTTAACTTATTTTATCTGCTTATGACTAGTTATCAGCAGTGTGAACTAGCGGCATATGACCAGTCAGATGTTCATATTTGAAGAATCTTTAATCTCTATTGTACTTGACATGTCTTTGGATGCAATAATAGACCTGTTAGGATACTTTAATTTTATTTTACTTATTTTTTTCACTTAAATCAAAGTAGTGCATTCCTTTCCTTTTTTCACTTACCCATTTTTTTTTCTGTATTACACTAAAAGCAAAATAAAGTTTGTTGGAAACTTCCATGAGTGGAAGTATGTGAAATCTCATTGACTTCAGTCTGATCACTTGTAGGATCATTGACAGTCCCTCGAAGTCAAGGATGACATCTGTCAGGCTTAATGAGTCCTCAGGTGACTGAGGAGCCCAATTCTGGATACACACGTTCTTCGGCAATGAGGGCATGGGGGACTGGGATTTGCAGCCCTGGGCTGGTCTCCTTCTCCTTCCTTTGCCACTGCCATTCTGCCTCAGTATCAAGTCATTGGGCCTTGAAGTGGTGCATGCCAGGTGGGACCACGCTGAATGGTCAGCAGCTTGCTCCTCCCAGCCATTGGTGTTGATGCCTCCATGCTTGAGGGTGACCTTTAGTGTGTCTTTCTACCATTTCCTTTGGCCGCCCTTTGAGCATTGGCCAATGGAGAGATGAGAAAAGAGAATCTGGCAAGGGAGGAGATTCTTGGACATCTGGATGCGGTGGCCTGTCCATCAGAGTTGATTTCTCAAGAGCAAGGCTTCAATGCTGGTGGACGCAGCTTCAAGGATGACGCTCGCACTCGTCCAGCAGTCCTCCCATTTGATCCCCAGGATTTGACGCAAGCATTGCTGGTGAAAGCTCTCAAGGTTCTTAATGTGGCATTGGTAGATGGTCCAGATTTCACTGCAATAGAGGAGGGTGGTCAGCAAAATAGCCTTGAAGACCAGGACCTTCGTCAACTTCCAAAGGTCTCTAGTTTCGAAGACACATTGTCTCAGCTTGAAGAAGGTGGCACTAGTGTAGGTGACCCAATGCTGGACTTCTTCATCAATGGTAGCCCATTGAGAGAGGTGGCTGCTGAGATACGGAAAGTGCTCCACATACTCCAGAGCCTCCCCGTCTACATAGATAGCACAAGGGATGTTCAGCTGGACTCGGGAGGGTTGGTGGAGAACCTTCATCTTGGCAACGTTCAGGAACAGGCCAAGTCTTTTATACAAAGCATTGAAGAGATCTAAGGTCACTTGCACATCCTGTGCAGAGTGAACCATCACGCAGCAATCATCCATAAACTGAAGGTTGTGGATGTCCTTAGTGGTGAGTTTTGTTTTTGCCCAGAAGCACCCAAGATTAAAAAGCTTCCCATCCAGTCAATACTGGATACTGACACTGGATGGTAGATCATCTCAGATGAGGTGGATGATGATGGTCAGGTAGATGGTGAACAGGGTGGGGGTGATCATGCAACCTGGTTTGACCTCAGTCCGGATGTAAAAGGCATCGGTTTCAGATCTTCCACTCAGGATGGTGGCAGTCATATCATCATGCAGGAGCCTCAGCATGGTGACAAACTTCAGCGGGCAGCCAAAGCACTGGAGGATGGTCCACAGAGCTTCACAATTTAAGGAATTTAATGCCTTGTTCAGGTCACTGAAGGCAAGGAACAGTTCTTGATTTTTCTCCCTACATTTTTCTTGGATCTGCCTAGCAATGAAAACCATGTCTGCACTGCCCCAAGATGGTCAAAAGCTGCACTGGGTTTCCGGAGGGATCTCCTCAGCCATGGGACACAGGTGGCTCAGGATGATGCAAGCCAGGATTTTACCTGCAATGGACAGGGGAAATCCCTCTGTAGTTCCCATAGTCAGATTTGTCCCCCTTCTTGTAGATGGCCATGATGGTTGCATTCTTGAGATCCCCGGGGATGTCCTCTTCATCTCAAAGGTGGAGGATAAGCTGGTGGAGATATGATGTGGGCCAGAAGCCACTAGCATGGTACATCTCTGCGGGTATACCATCTGGCCTACAAGCATTGTTGGTTTTCATCTGTTGGATGGCCCACTTCAGCTCTCCAATGGTTGGTGGATCACCAAAGGAATCCACCACAGGGCATTGCAGGATGGCTTGGAGGGTCTCCTCTGTTATGGTGGACTCCTGGTTAAGGAGGAGTTCAACATGCTCCTTCCAATGCAGACAGATGGTATCATTGTTCTGGAAGAGCCAGGAGCCGTCCTGTGATTGGAGTGGGTTTTGTCCAATGGAGGGGGGTCTGTAGGTTGTTTTGGTAGCCTGGAAGAAGTTACATGTCATGCTGGTCAACGTAGCTCTGGATCATCCATGCCTTCTCCACTCACCAGTTGTTCTTCATGTCATGGATACATCACTGGATCTCAGCCTTCAGCTGGTAGCACACTGCCATCTTTCACCGCGTTTGTGGATGGCTTTGCCAAGCGATGAAGGTTGCATGCTTCTGCTCAAGGAGATCGTGGAGCTGAGAGTCATTAGTGTGAAACCAGTCCTGGTTCCGTTGCAATGCAAACCCAATAGTATGGGCGCAGTCATCTTGGACAGCAGAGTTGAGTTGCTCCCAGTGTGCCCAGATGGAGATGTCATCAGCTGTAGGGACTTGCTCCAGTGCACTATACAACTGGGTCTAGAACTTGTCCCGCTGTCCACGGTCCTTCAGAGCTGTGACATTGAGCTGTCTCCAGGTGGCTTTCTGGGTCTTGCGGTGTCTTGGCGCCAGGCAGATGTTCATCACTGAACGCACAAGTCAGTGGTCTGTCCAGCAGTCTTCAGATCCCTTCAGGGCCCTCATGAAAAGCACATTCCTCAGGTCTCCACCTTGGACGATGATGTAGTCCAAGAGGTGCCAGTGCTTTGACCTTGGATGCCTCCACGTGGAAGTATGTGAAATCTCATTGACTTCAATCTGATCACTTGTAGGATCAGGGCCTTTGTATATGACTTGCTTAGAAATGAGATCCAATTTAGCTTTCCTGAAGTTAAATATTGGTCTTAAAATTATAGCAAATTACAACAAAAATAGGGAAATATTCAAGAACAGATTAATAGTGTTTCTTAAAGAAACTGCAAGCCAGATCCAAGCAACTTCTTTAGTTATGCTGTAGTCCAAAATCTGTAGTAGAAGACAGACTATCAGCATTATTTTAGAGATGTCACCTTCATATTTTAGCCCATTTTCATGTAATAGCTTTAATTTACTACTTCTTCAAAAATCACTGGACAAAATGGGGAAAGCCTTGAGGTGACAATTACATTTCTTTCCTAAATTGCTTGCTTTCTGAATAGTAGCTTGGTTAACAGGTATCACTTATAAAGATGTAACAGGACAAACTTGCTCCAGTGTGAAATTATGCAAGAGTGTTAAACACCATTTTAGCTTTATACTGCAGTTCTTAAAATACAAAGACTCAGTGTTCCACATTATTAACCTTTTTCTTTTCAAGGATCTGGAAAAGATGGTTGTATTAGAGTCTGCCAACCCAAAGTTCAAGACGTTTCTGTCTAAAACAATATCTTAGAGCATAAGAACTATATAAAACCCTTATCAAAGATTGTCAGAGTTGGAATTACCAGTAGGTATTAGTCAATAATTGTTAAAAATACCTATGGGTAAGCAGCAACACTTCACATGGAATTCTTGTGTGGGGATGAAAAGAGCAGCAGGAAAGAAATCAAAACAAGAATCTTATGGAGTTCAGAGAAATGTGATGTATAAAGATATTATTATTTCCTGTGGATATTTATGATAAATGAACTGGATTTTGTGTGAACAGGAAATATTGTCAGCCTCTAAGCCATCTGAACCCCCTGCATTTCAGGGCAAAAACCTTTCCTGTAACACGCGAGGACTCAGCAAAAGGAAAGCACTAAATATCTGGGTCACAAGTAATCACAAGTTGAAATTTCCTTACATTTTTTTCATTTAATTAATCCTCTCTGCAGTTTATCCATGCACTTATACATTGGTTATTGCAGGGGATGTTTTCTGGGGCAAATTAATCCACACATGGGAAAGTGAAAACGTGCTAAATAGTAAGATATATAAACAAAAAAGCAAGGTAAGTTGGTCATCTAGTAGACAGACTCCCTCAAAGGATATCTGTTTCCATAAATCAGCTAATGCAATGAGTACAATAATAGTTAGTGGTAAAACTCTTAATCTCATTCTTAATCTCTACTCATATTAATAGCTTATGTAAAATATGAAACCTGCAACAGAAACACAGCTAAAACAATAAGAGCCCCAATAGCTCTGCTAGAAATCAGATCTTCCTACCTGAAGCTGATTCTGTAGCTACATTATATGAGGACATTTATGCAATGCATGACTTTCCCATTTAATTTTTAGAAAATAGGTATTCAGTTGCATGGATCTATTACTGTAATGATGAGACTTTGACCAGCAGTTTTAAAATTAAAGGAATGCAGCATAAATGGACAAACTATGTTTATTCTTAAATACAGAAGACATTTACCTTTGGAAAATCCAGGTGTAAACCACACACTGGCTCTGGAAAGATTTTGTGGACAAGATGCAGCTCATTTGGCTTTTCACTGTGCTACAAGCAGATTTCTAATGGAAGAGACCAAAACAAAAAAATACTTTCCGCAGGCAAACAAAAATGAAATCTGGGAACTGTCTGTGCAGTGATTTAGACTTTACAGTCATCCTTTAATTTAAATGAAATTAAACAGCCTGTATATCAATACAGAACTTGGCCTATTGAATCCAGTCAGCCAAGTACCAGGGCCAGATCTTATTCTGCCTATTAGGGATCTAAGTCCTGCTGGACTCCCCAAAAAATAGTTAATGCCAAACATAGATGGGTCTTCTTCCTCCTCCTCCTCCTCCTTTCTTTTGTGATGTAGTCTTAAGAAAAAAAATGATTATTTAAGGGTATGATTATTAACATTTTTTCAGAAATCCAGCACGTGCCCATAGGATCACATCTGGGCACCTAAATCCTCCTATACACCTAATGGGTGCATCTTGACAAGTACGCACATGCCTCTTGCTCCGCCTCAAACCCCTTTGAGGCAGGGCAAGAGGCACATGCAGGAATGAAAAAGTGTTCCCCGCACTGCAAATTTACAGCCCGAGGAGAAAATGAGACAGGGTCTAAAAAAAAAAACTAAACAAGAAAAAGTGGGGCAGGGCACAGTCCTGGACTGTGCCCTGAGGCAACCAGAGGCTGGGTCCTCCAGGGAGATGCTCTGGCTTTCACTGAAACAAATAGTAGCCACTTTGCACAGGCCTAAAACCCAATAGGTGGCATAGAAAACATGAGGAAATGTTTCACTTTCTTATGAAGTGTACAAGGAATAACACTTCCCAAGCTTCCGTGGAGCAAAAGAACTGCAGACATTTTAAAGCCTTTGTCTGGACAACGAAACCTTAAATATGTGTGTAAGTAAAGACTACGGGTGTGTATCTGGGAACACCCAGAAAGACGTCCTAGATTAAATCTCTTGATGGTTTTTAAATTTGCCAAGTGTTCTCTACATGCTGATTCCACTGTGAAGAAACACTCTTGTACGTGAGCCTTCCTTTATTTCTGTGAGGAACATGAGCCCCCTACATTCATGGAAACAGAATGTTAAATTCATGCAAATAAAGCTTTTACATCCCTCCAACGTACAATGCTGGAAATTATTAGAGGTCACATGATTCATGTGACAAATCACAACTACCTGACACCTCAAACAATAAATGTCAAGTCTTCACAGAGGACTGTTTGCATTCACTCCAAAGGGCAGGGATGTGGCGAGCTACTTCCACACTCTGCGAAGAGCAGCAGAGGCAGGAGGAATATTATGCCAGTGGTGGCAGTCTGGTGCGGATGGTATTATCTGCCATGGCTTGGACTCCCCTTGCTTCAGCTGCTGCAGCAGTGCCAGGGCAGGCTCTAGCAGTTGCAGGGGTTACTACCCCTGCAACATGGGCTCCACAAGAACTGCCAGTCTGGCACCCGTCTAAATACATGCCCAGGGCTGGCCCTCCACTTGCTTCTGCCTCCCTGCAAATAGATACCCTCTTACCTAAGAGAGAATAACTTCTACACAAAAAGCTTGCTGAATCTTTTTGTAACAAAATATTCATAGAAATCACAATGTCTCCAAGCAGAGTAAGAGGCTAAATTCAAGAGATAAATTATTCATTGATAATTATTCACTCAGCTCTAGTCTGAACTGTGCTATTAGTCCATTTTAGATTGTAAACCTCTAAGGGCAGAACCACATCTTCCACTACAGGAATATGCAGTAGAGCTCCAAGTATAGTGATGGTGTTCATCAAATACTAATAACATCATATGTTTAAAACTATTGGCATAATACAGAAACCCAAAGCTTATATTATCGACAATCTTGGAATAACTTGATCTTACATTTGAATCTTCATCCATTAATGTTCAAGCCGCTAGGCTATGAATGATTTCACACATCTATCAGCTTAATTAGAGACTCCAGTTCCAAACATCACATTCAGGTAGGTAACGCTGATTTGTTTCACTACCCAGAGGACACAGGGTTCCTAAACAAATGGACAGATTATAGTTTCATTTGAACAACGCAATCTAGTCTCAGTATTGTTTGTGTTATGGAAATAGCAAACTGAAGTTTGTGGAGCAGAAACTCTCTTGGAATAAATGAACATAGTTCATCACTGGAGCTAGGCTATGTACAGTAGCTAAGGATCTGTCTCATTGCCCTCAATGAGTACTGCAATTTCATAAGGAAGCTTGAAAATAATGATAAGAAGTAGAGGTACATCTGACATCATATTTATATGAACAGATAACAAGGTGTGTATGTGCTTGTATGTATATACACATACACACCTAATTATACAAATAATGTATTTCTCTATAGATGTGTGTGTGTGTGTGTGTGTAGGAAATATGTATATGAAATAGATTTATGGACTGTCCGAAATGAGGAGGGTTTTATTATTTGTCTTGGTTTCCTATGTAAAGTGGGTTAGAGCAGTGATTCTTAACTTTCTTAGACTCAAGGCACCCCTGGTTAGACTCAAGGTACCCCTCGGAAAATGCCAGCTTTTAAGATGTCTCTACATGTGCTCTGAGGGGGAGGGCTTCCTTTAATTAGAGTGCTCTAATTAAAGCACCCACACGGTCTCATGTATTCAGTGTCCCACACTTTAAAATGGCAGTAGGGACACTTTAACTAAAGCTCATTTGACAAGCTTTTGTAAAAGCACTCCACCACCATTTTGAAGCACAAGGATGTTGAATACACGAGACACTGAGGATAATTAGCACGCTCCAGCAGATTTGATTAATCGAGTCTGCTCTGATGCACTGTAATTACAGTCCCATACTTCTACAGGCACCCTTAGTTTTCACTCATTTTTTGACTACAGAAAAATAATAAAGCAAATCTTAAGTTGCAAAGAACTCAGAAAGGCCACAATAGGTGAGAACATTTTCGTGCTATGAATTCCTATTTGAAATCTCTGGGTTTATCTTGTGAAATATGTTTGTATACCTAACAGTGCTAACATTGTGCAGCACCCTGCATCAGCCTTGAAAGGATGTCAAGGCACCCCAGGATGCCATAGCACCCTACTAGAGAATCACTGGGTTAGAGCCTTTTGTGGCATAAGAGATTCATGTTAATGAAATGGAAGGTAGATGAGTTATTACCCAGGTAGTATGCGTTTCATTAACAAGATTCTCTTACAGCCCAGCTCCAAAAAGCTTATGCATGGCCTTCCTTTCAATTCACTAACTTGCATTACATATAATATTATAATTCTTAATGTATAAAGTTGCAGTGGTAGGAATGTGACACACCAGGTGCATCTACATGAGATGCTTTATTGTGTAGTAGAGCTCATTACTGCACAGTAAGTATTGGCATCTACACATGCAGATGCTTACTGTGCAGTAATTGGATCTAATTATGAGTAAATTTGCTACCTGCAAATGCAAGTAGCAAGTTTACTCGAGATTACTTACTGCACAGTAGTATATGTGCAGACACCTGACTGGGAGCAAATGTGCTCTCGGTCAGCTGGGCAGCAGGGGACCAGAGGTTGTTCCCTGCCCCTGGGAGCTGCCAGCTGTCAGGGAAGGCTCTGCCACCATAGCCCAGGAGGGGACAATGTCCCACTTCCCTGGAAGCAGGGAGATCCCAGCCCCTGTTCCACAATCGCAGGGCTGGGGCTGAGAGATCCTTATCACGGGACCTAGGCTGGGAGATCCTTTCCCCCCATCACCAGCTCCACCATCACAGGGCCAGTGCTGGGAGAGAAGGATCTCCCAGCCCTGGCCCCACGACTGCAGGGCTCAGGCTGGGAGATTAGGATCTCCCAGCTCCAGCCCCAGGACTGTGGAACTGCCACTGGGAGATAAGGATCTCTCAGCCCAGGTGCCACGATTGTGGGGCAGGGGCTGGGAGCTCCCTGCTGCTAGGGCAGGGGGATATTGTCCCCGCCTGGGGTTCAGTGGCGGAGTCTGCCCCAGCAGCAGGCAGCTC
The DNA here is from genome assembly GCF_001723915.1 of Gavialis gangeticus. Taxonomy (NCBI): domain Eukaryota; kingdom Metazoa; phylum Chordata; order Crocodylia; family Gavialidae; genus Gavialis; species Gavialis gangeticus. Next base: position 33,232,326 of record NW_017729029.1, on the reverse strand, counting down.
TTTAGTGCAGGGAGCAATGTTCCAGGCCCCACCAGAAGACTGCTGTCTCTGTCCCTGGGCTAGCAGCCAGGGGAGTCTAAAGCTTCCTCTGGCTGCTGCAGCAGCCCATTGCAGAGCTGCAGGGAGTGGAAGCAATCTGCTTCTAGGAGCAGAAAATCTGCCTCTGTGTCCCTGCCCATGTAGACACATGCCTGGGAGAGTTTACTTTTGAGTAGTTTACTCAAGAGTAACCAAGTTTACTCCTGGATTATTTGCATGTGTAGACACACCCACTGAGATTGACTACTTTTTGTCACACTAATATAAATCAGAAGTAACTCTACTGAAATAAAACAGAATTATACCAGGGTAAACTTGGAATAATTGAGATCAAAACTGTCACTCTTTATTGCAAGACATAAAATAAGAGTCATCTAATAATTTCTTCAACAGATCTGGCAATATTTTTTAGTAAATTACTAGATAATATGTTTCCTTATTATGCATCCAGTTATTGTCTTGGGTGGAATATGTTTATAGAACCATGTATTCCATGACTATTACAATGATTTTCCAAGCTTTCTATTATTTTTTCTGTTATACATCCAGCTCCAGTTGTTGTTCTTTTCTTTTGCACTTTAAATTGCCTTGGTGAACATGCAGAGATTCATTAGTCCATTACATAAGACGGTGAAACTTGTCCGAGTCAGACGCAGTGAACTTTGTGGGATCATCTACACATGAGCTTTACTGTGCAATAGACTAATCTGCTGCACAGTAAAGCATCACTATGTATGACAGTTAGGTCAGTGTAGACTAATTTATTGCACTGTCAGATAGTCCCATCAGACGCAAATATCTGACAGCAAAGCAAATTACTGCACTTAAATGCACATGTAGATGGTGATGTCTGGATTAGTTTACTCTGGCTCAAATTGTACCAGTTTATTAAGTTACATTAATTGCACATTTAGATGTGCCCAGTGAGCTTCTCAGCTTTGCTCAGGTCTCTCTCTCCACCAGTCCACTAGTACAGACTGGGCGCATCTACACATGCACGTTTACTGCACAGTAACTGAAATTACTGCGCAGTACAAGTGCATGTCTACACATACATGCTCATACTGCACAGTAAATATGGCAACTTATACCAATGTGAGTATAAATATGTTACCTGCATTATGCAATAAGGTATCAAATTTATGCTCAATTAGTTACTGTGCAGTAGCGCACATGTAGACACCTTACTGAGCAGTAACACTGTGTGTGTGGACTGACTTGGGACTAACTTCAAACACAGTGTTAATGTGCTCTAAAGTCTGCATGTGTAGATTCTGGCCTACTGCCACATACTATGCAGTAACTTACTGCACAGTAAATTTAAACTGACGTAAATGCACATGAAGACTCGCCCAGAAAGTAGGAACACAGCTAATCTTACCAATTTAGGATGCCTTCTGCTTAGCAAAAACTTTGCATGATATAGAAACAAATAAACATCCTTTATGTCATTGTTTCATCTTATTCCTGCACCTAAGCTGTCCTAGCTGCTAGAAAAAATCTATTGCAGAAGTTTGAAAATAAACCAGCTGTGAGGCTGTCTTAAATTAGCGTGGGGACTTGTCCAGCAGCTGAATGGCTCCAATATCTGGGTGGCATAAGCATGACCTAATCCAAACTTTACGCCTCTTTTTCTCTTGAGTTGCACTATGTGTAGGTTGGACGCAACCCAGTATCAGGCTTGTTATTATTTGCTCTATGTGGATGTCAGTTAAGATTCTGAGGCAGCTTTTTGGCGATGCATTTTGAATGTCAAGTTTTGATCTCGGACTGATTACATGATGGAATTCACATGGCTGAAGTCGCATATTTTTCCTTCTGGTTTATTTGGTTGGCTGCACGTAACGCACGTGTTGAAAACACTTTAAGGAAGAGGCTGTGTTTAGCATGCCTTTAGCCTCATTGTGAGCCTTGGCAAAATATTTTAATAAAAGATTTTTACAATGATATATACTGTATGTACTTAATTACAGATAAAACCTCTCCTTGTATAGACTTTAAAATAATGTATTTAATACACCATTTAATGGGCATAATATAATTTAAAGTTTAGCTATTGTATTTTTGTATCAATCAAAATCTTGAAGGTGTGTGAATTAATTTGGAATAGGAACTATATGCACGAGAAGAATTCATATGCACAGTGAGAAGCAAATGCCCAAAATGATCTACCTCAAGTCTTGCCACTCTGACAGGCAAATCCGAGAGGGGATGGTTCGGGGTAAATAGATGACAGAAAAGATTCCAGCAGCTGAAACTCCAGCATGGCTGCAGAAAAGTAAAGTAATCACCACTTTAAAATGCTACTACTGGTGTAGTACAAGTATTCATGATGTATGAAATGTAGGGCAAGACTGTACAAAGACAAGAGAAAGTGGTTAGGCTGTTGTAATGTGATCCTCTATTATGTGCAACTGAGATTGGTAGCTCAGTGTGGTTTGTAGATCTTTGGTGATCCATGAAACAGAGGTAGAATATGTGGTGGCTGGTCCCATGATCTAGCTTTCTGCCTTATTTCTATCAATTGTGTTTTACTGAAAAACACTAAAATATATTCCAAACTTGCTTACTTTCACTTTTCCATGTAAACAATTCCTGTAGTTGCCACAGGGAAGTGATCTGAGGGCTCATGGATGAGGAGATGGTGCATGAGACGATGTCTCTTTTAACATAAGATCCACACCATGAAAAAATTTGAGAACACTCAGTCCTTTAGGTAATTGCCCTAACCAGGATCCCATGCACTGGCAGCACTGAGTTGTTCATTATTCTGAGGCAAAAAGTTGACTTCATAGAGTGGACTTATGTTAATTTAATTCCAAAGTTGTTATTTTTGTGGTTTGAATCATTCAGCTAAGGTGTCAACTTCAATTTATATGCTATAGTAAGCAGCAGTGGGTATCAACTCTATGAAGATGCTATATACAAAGAATAATTTGCCCCCATGTATTGTATTCCAAAAAATGTCCCTGTTGCTCATACCACAGACAGTAGCATCATATTAAACATCCCTCACAAAGAGCAGACCCCAAGGTTTGAAAAAATCTGCATGATCTAGCAGGCTCTTGGGAAACTACAGAACAAGGCATTGGGTACAATCAGAACCCCAGTGAAGCCATTTTGCTTCATGTCATGGTAGCTCAAATGCTAATACTTTGCAAATTGCCCTTGTCTCTCACACAGAAAAAAAGTAGGATTTTGGCAGCTGTTCACAACTGCAGGTTTAAGATGGCAGATGCTAAGTCACACATTTTGCTTTCCTGGAATTATCCACAACAATACCTTCTGCTGTAAGACAGCTTTCTATGGCCAAATGGTTTGGTGAGAACACCACTTATTCCATGCGCAAGTAGCCAGATTTGACTGCAGCAGTATCCAGCAATATATCATGCTGCTTACACGTGACTTCAATAAATCATGTGCTGCCATTAATCTTTGTGACAAACTTAAGGCCATGAGAATAGACTAGGTGAACAGATCTTCCTTCTGCTGGGATTATGATGCTGGATAACCATGCCAATGTGGTGTGGCAGCAGGTAATGATAGGTGTCTTCATGTTATGGGCCTTATTCATTGTGCATATGATGACCTTCTGCTTTTGAAGCATATTGGGAATCCATAGGGCTTTAGGAGCAGAGTTATTTGCTTCCATGCCAGAGAAACATCTTCTGTCTCTCACACCTCCCTCTTTGAGGATATTTCCTCCCAAGAGCACGTTTTCTGTAGAACTGTCTAGAAATGTTGTTTTTTGTCTTCCTCCCTACAGATGGCAAACGTTTTGGGTTCTGCCACCGACAAAGATATAAATAAATCATCAAGATATGATCCCTTAACATATTCAGAATGATGACTGTCCTCCATTTTTTTCACTTCAAACATCAATTTCATTTCTGAATGCATATAAGCTTCAGCTCATAAAATTTAATTTTTTATACATTTAGCAAAATTGCCTAACTGATACATTTTTCCAAAACAGCCTTCTTTCTACCCTAAAAACATGCAAATCAAAAAACCATAGATGTATATAATATGCAGAATCCCCTACAGTCAGTTCAATCACAAAATTATAAAATATTCATAATATATATATATTTTTACAAAATGAATTTGGTATCCTGACTTTTTTTCCCTTATGCAGATCTTGTTAAAATATATGGACAAAATTATACAGGCATCTCTGTGTAGTTATTTCCATTTTTATTTGCTTTTCTCTTTAAAGGACAACCTCTCCCCCACCCACGAGCATGCACATGTGCGCGCGCGCGCACACACACACACACACACACACACACACACACACACACACACACACACACACACACACACACACACACACACACTGCACAAGCAAGCAGCCTTATCTGAGACACTGGCCAGGCACATCCAGCACACTCTTCACAAGCTTAATGCCCTTTTCAATTCTTGTCTGAACAGTTGTTAGCTGAAGACAAGAAGACTTATTTCTATTCATTCTCTGCATAATCCACCTTATGAATTTACACCTCACCTATCCATATATTCAAGGACCTGGAAATACAAACTATTTCCTACTGTGTTTTAAACCCACATCCTCCTGGATACAAGATAAGAGCTTAATAGCTTTGACACTGCACTGTTTTCATATTCATGCATAAGTTATGGATATAGTAACAGATCAGCACTTCTTTGTGATTCTCATTGGCTCTGGTTCGCTGCCTTAAACTGTCTGAGTCAAGGCCACATTTTAATGCCATAGACATTCTATTCAAATACCAGTATGACCACATTTTAAAAGCCACCCTGTACCACTTCATTGCCGCAGATGTCCTTTACATCTGGCAAGGGCCGTTTCTCTGCATGTCAACAGTAATTCAGTTTAACAGCTGTCTCTTTTGACAAGCTTAGTGTCAGACTCTAAAATGACAGGGTGACAGTTTTCCTTTTCTTTAACAGAACATAGTGCAAATTAACCATTTGAATGCAGGATCACTGAATGCATTTAGAATACAGTTTTCAGAGCAAGCTGAATAGGATTTCGGGATTGTTTGTATCATAACAAAAGCTGAAAACCTATAGGTTTTGACAAATCAAGGTACTTTTCATGTAATTGAGACCTGTACCTGTGAAATCTAAATGTTCACAATCCAGAATACCTTAAATTGAGATGAAATAGACATCTAAGGTAAACATTGGGAATTCATCAACTGGTGTGATAAGTACTTTTGCTGCATTGTATAAATGCACAAGAGAATTTCCTGTATATTTAGTTAAAGTGCTTGTTAATATCTCAGCTAATGGTATCATATGCATCAGCTTTCAAATGGCACACTATACACATACCATTTTCTACAAATGCCGTATGTACAAATGAACCACTCAGCATAATTTGTCTGGACTAAAACCATGCGTGAGATACTACTGTACATCTTGGTTATTGAAAACTTTAGCATAAAACCCAGCATGTGGACAGTAACAAACTGCTACTATGATTTATGAACAACTAGTAAATGCTACAAAGACTGTGCTTTAATCTGGTGGAACAGTGAACTTTATGAGGCTGGCCTTATTAGATTCACATAAAAGTGAATAAAAATATATAAACATTATGCTCAACATATTTAAACTGCATGTTGATATAAGCTACAATGGCTGTTTACCACCCATGTTATACATGGGTCTGCCATAATTAGGATGAACAATATGTCACAGACATGGAGGATATGCAGTTATAGCCAGCATTTATCCTTTCTCCATTGAAGCCAATGGCAAAACTCCCAATGACTTGACTGGAAGCAGGATCCAGCCACATGGTTTACATATTACAACCAAAGAACCATTATCAGGTTTTTTGTTTGTTTGATTTTTGTTTTTTTAAGTTTTTCTGATTTATTCTTGGGCAATCAGCTAGATATAAAGTCTGGAAGAAAATCTCTGACAAAAAGAAGATGCAAAGACCATGGCATTTACAGGCTTTTATTAATTCCTTTTGCTTTGGTTATTTATTGCTTGATATAAGCATTTTGTACAACATCTATTTTCATAGCATATGGGCCCTCTCACAATATGAAGACGTGTAGTTGAACGTTTATTCCTCTCTATAAAAAGGCATATGCATTTAAATTAACTAGAGTGGCTCTTTCTTGTTGACATGGGTGGCGAAAGCCGGGGGCTAACCTGTTAGCCCCCCACAAATACAGCTCCACTGCTCCAGCACCACTGCCAAGCCCCACCACCGCAGTGCCACACCCACCATGTGCCAGCCCCACAACGGCCTTGTGGGAGGGAGAGGTGGCCCTGCACCATCCCCCACACTTTGCCCTGCCCTGCCCCCCCACACCCTCAGCCACCCCCAATAATATTTTTTCTTGCCACCTCTGCTTGATGACATTTCAGTTTACAACTTTGCTATGTTCTTCCTGTTCCCATTTAGCTTTTGCTAGCTTATAATTTGACTTGCACGCTAAAGCAAATCAGTGCTTCTGGACCCCCATAGTATCTTGAGGACTTGGGGCAAATGAGATGAATGAGGTGAACATCTAACTTCCTCAAAGACTACCTAACATAGCCTGTCTCTTATTTTTCCCATCCTAGTATTCATGCTTCCATTTCCAGAAGTGATTCTTTCTAAAGGTAGCAAACGCTGCAAATCTGGCAAGCCAAAGAAGTACCATTTCTACATGGGAATGTATTGGTTGGTTTTTGTATGGGCACACACATAACATATGTACTTGTCCTGGGGACAGCAAGACAAGGAACCGGGAAGCCTCACCCGTGAAGCACAGCATGGAGAAAAATATGAAAATAGAGAAAGAAATACAAAATAACCACTTACCTGCAGAAGGAGTGACCCTGGAAGAGTGAGAAGAGCCTGCGTGGTTTACAAGCCACACCTTTATACGTTTAAAGCCGGCAGGTGACATCACGGGGATGCACCAGCTGGTGAGGATAAAAGTGGCTGCTGGCAGAAAGGCAGGGAGAGCTAGTGAGGAGGTGGAGGCTCTCCACGCTGGCAGTGGACAGAGCCAGCGCAAACAAGGATTGCCCAGATGACAGGCAGCAGCAGAAGCTGCAGGGACTCCTCCCACCCAGAGTGCTGAGCTCGAGCCCCAGAAGGGGAGGAGCATCTGGGGTAACTCAACCCTAATACCGCTGGGGGAGCACAGCGGTGGAGACACTGAACGGTGGCACAGCAGGAACAGCATCCTGGAGGAAAAGGCTGAGGCTAACCCCAAGGGAACAGAAGCTTCCCCACCCGGTCAATCCCAGGTACCAGGTCAGGCAAACTGCTGGGGATGGAAAGGGAAGGGGAACCCCAAGGGACCAGTGTCAAAGGAGCACTGCCAAGGGCAAGCAGGAGGGCTAGGAGACTCGGCCAGTAAGACGCTGGACTGGAAGACCCTTTTGGGTTTTTTTTCTTCTTTTCTGCATTTTGTTTTCTTTACCCCTGCCCAACAGGGGCACCCACACCAGCCCCAGGAATAGAGCTGACTGGCTCAAGGGGAGGGCCTAGGCCTAGGCCCGAGCCAACCAACCATCCTTCCCCAAAGAGCAAGGAGGATACAGTCTGAGGCATCATGAAGCAACGATTTCATAGAGCATGCACGAGGAACATCCACACCTGATGGGTAGTCATTTCAAGACCAGACGTTCTGCCAGAGGCTGGTATAAGGTTGGGGTGTAGGGGAGTTAAAGCCCCGTGAATATCTGACAAGCAGTGTGGCCACTCCTGAGGGGTCTTTTGAGGCTACCCCCCAGTGTTATAACAATCAAAGACGTGGCAAGAAAGTTCGGGGGAAGCCAGAAGGACAACCAAAGCCAGGGGATCCACAAAGCCAGGGAATGCATGCTATCTACAGCTCAGGCCAAGGCGGCATGTGAGTGGACGTTTGAAGCCAGGTGGGCACAGTACTGTACAACATGGACTTAATCATCTCAAAATCCTTTCTTAATTTCTTTAAAATCTATAACACAATAATTCTATAACTGAAACTGAATGGAGTACTATTCAGTTGTAAATTTTATGTCTACTATCTCCACCTCTTGTGAAGTGTGAAAATGGGCTTCATATCTGTCAGTCTTTTCTCAGAAACGACTTTCACTGCTTACTTAAACTTTCATTAAATAAGCTTTCCACAAGCTGTAAAAACAGAACACAGTGGAAAAAAATTGGCTCTCTCTTAAAAGTGCTGTAAAGTCTCTTTTTGAATGAGTAATTAGAAATGTGTAAACTCTTTTATGGATATGTGAGAAGCACATACAAAAAATTTTACATTCCATGTGAGTATTTTTGTGTGCTATCAAATTTCATTGTATTTAGCAGAGACCAAAATGATACAGACCAAAAATATACATGAATTACTGGATAACACTGAATTTACATACAGCATAAGGAAAATATCCTTATTTAAATCTAACAATGTATGCTCACTTTCTTAAAGAGAAATCAGAGTTGGTTTGTATTCCCTCCCACATTTGCAGAGCTACTGACAAAGCACAATTTGAGCTGGGCCTTTCTAACTGCTTGCTATTAACTGTATTGCTCTCTCTTTCTCATAGCATAGGTCAGTCTTAGATAAAGATTTTCTGATTTTGGAGTCAGCAGATGAAGAGATAGGTAGTGTGGTCTAGTGCTTGGGGAGCTGAACTTGTAGTAAGGAAGCCTGTGTGCCATGAAGAGCTGTACTCTGGATCTGAAGTCTGATGTTGGCCAAATCAATGTAACTTTCAGTGTCTCAGCATTTCCTCCCACCCTTTGTCTTGTTTATTTATTTGTATTCTATTTATGGCAGATACTCTCTTATTTTGTGTGTATATTGGGCTTAGCATAATGAAGGCCCAATTTCAGCTGATGCCTCTAAGCCTTATTATAATATAAATTTTAAAAGAGTTCTATAGTTTGCAGCCAAACATTTTCTGACATGGTATACACTGTGCAAGTATCTAGCTCTTCATGATCCTGATCACCTAAGCACATAGGTGATTTTAAGTATTTTCTTAGTTCCTTGATAGATCGGGGGTTATGGCATTTCAAATATATTATAATAGCAAACCTGCAGAAGTGTTTCCATTTTATTGAACATCTGTGAAATATGATATAAAGTGTGTGTGTGTGTGTGTGTGTGTGTGTGGGTGTGTGTGTGTGTGGGTGTGTGTGTGTGTGGGTGTGTGTGTGTGTGTGTGTGTGTGTGTGTGCATAAAAAAATGGAGAGGTATCTGCTCAGATGCCATGATGATAGATGGAAATTAATGCCTAGACATAGAAGTATATCTACAGAAGACACAAAAGAAAAACTAGGAAGTTCTGTTTGTTTGGTTTCATATTCTCACTAAGTCAGCATACGCAACTGCAACACCTGAATCAAACTGCGTGTCTCTTTGAAATACCTTTGTACCTTCTGTGTTCTTAACTTGATTCTCCCTCCACACTTATTCACATCATCAATGGCAATAATAAAGTCTTTTGGCAGTGAATGTTGTGATCAACTCCATGACATCAAAGGAAGTAAATCACTCTAAAAATGGGTAGAAGTAACCAAAACACATTAATAGAGGAGATGGGCAACTCCACAGCATGATTTCCCATGCATATCCTTTTTAATAACAGTGTGGTGGAGATGCACAGGTCTGAAGCATTGTCACAGCGAGAGAGGCCACAGTCAGATACAAACCCTCTGTATGGAAAGCTTCCCCCTCCCTCCACACTGGTAGGATGTTTGCTTGAAAAGCCAGTGGATATCATGCTGTGTATGCGTACTGTGCACTATAAATAGTAATGTGCTACTCTCTGTGGAAAAGACTGCAGGAGGGAAATAGTCTAAAATCTGTGTAGATTTCAAGTCAAAGAGAAGCAGACTCATTCTGTCCACTGTGGGGAAGCTGTGGGCAGGAGATATGCCCCTGTAATCCCATGAAGTCTGAGAAGCCAGAAAAACCATGTTCTGACCCCATTCTTATTCAGTCATTTCTGAAGAGGACTTGCCAGTCTGCCTTGCTGCCCAGCTTCCCTATTCCACTTGGCCAAAAGGTTGTTTGGCTCCTTTCTCCCCTCCAGCTGCAGACTTACCCACTTTCTGAGGAAGGTCAGAGTCACAGAGGAGAATTGTATAATGCATCGTAACACGAAAGGATTGACTACCTCACAGCTTCCCCATTTCAGAACTAGTCACTTTTAAAGGGAACCATGCCTCAAAGAGCATCTGCTTCCATATCGCATCACACTCCTTCCAAACGTTGCAGAGCACTAGCATGGAAATACTTCTGCCAGCTCCTGAGGAGAGATGAGAACCCTGCAAAGTTGCTTTCCTTGCTTTTGAGATATTCTTGCCATCTATTTGCTTCTCCAATAGAGTGACTTGGTTCATCAGAAAATTCAACAGCCAAATCCACAATAGTTTTTTAAATTATATGAGAAAACAAAGTATTCCCATTTCTTTAATGCACTAGTGACAGTGAGTTATCTGGCAGAATAGTAACATGCGTAACTGTGCAAAGTTCTATATAAAAGCAAGTGAATCTGTTGAAATGGAACAGCAAAAGGTACAAGAAAATAAAAGGGTTAATGCCTATTAGCGCTGATAATGTTCTTAATACACTCTAAAATCTCCTAGATTGGACAGTAAGGGGAATTTATTGCTTTGTCAGTACATTTGATTTTTATTTAATAACTTAAACAATATAGTACATCTGTAGCACATTCTTAACTTTCCTTAAAATACCTCGCTCAACTTTCAAACATTTTAACTCCCGGGTCAGCTCTCTCTCTGTCACAGTGATAAATGGATCTATTTAAATTTTTATCATTGGAAACTCACTTTCTTTCTTTTTTCCCACTATCAGATTTCATACACAAGATAACAGAGCACTTATTATTTTTGTTATGTTATCCACTGCAATGAAAATAAATTGAGTCGCGACATAAAGCACAGATGTCACTGCCGAACAGTTGTGTTTGCTTTGCAGATTGTGTGTGTGCATGTGTACAGGGGATCTGTCAGTGATATAGCAGAGAGTTTGTATTTATTATTAACTTAAAATTATGACTTATCAACTCTCATTTAAATTGCATAACCATGTTTCTACTACATAATTCATTTTGACAAAGCTATCCTGCAGAACCTCGGTAGAACACCAACAAAATGTGTAGATATATACTACCATAAGAAACGTGTGTGTACTTATGGACACAGCAAATAACTGTGTACCTAATAACCTTATGACAATAAGTCATTATTCCTGGACATAATGTAGAACTTCCCTAAGGTGGCCGATTATTTCCAAAAATGATCTTATATTGTATGTGAATTGGTGTTTCCAGTGCCCTAGTGTCATTCCTGCGGAGAAGAATCATCTGGAAAGGGTATGGGACTTCTGGGAATAATGTGAAAAAATAATGTGCCCCTCAGGCAAACAAAGGGCTGAATATGATATTATACAATTCATCTGGAAATTGCAAGGTATCCATGTTTTCTCCAGTAAACAAATCACAATAGCTCAACACCTCACTCCCCCTCATGAGGTTCTGTGGCAGGTAATATACTAACCTTCAAAGCAAGTTTTATCTTTCCTGGATATCTGACAATTTTTTCCTTAAAGCAAAGTAAGAAAAACTGACACAAAGTCAACAAATTCACAGGTATTATTCTAAATAATTACCTAGCTTTCCTGCCAATAATCAAAACCAAAATATAATTAAAGAACCTTTTTAACCATAAACTTGCTATATGCTTAACCTTTACTTAATAATGTTATTAAAATGTCTAATGCTCATGGCTACTGTAAAGATAGAATAAACAGATACTATAGGAATATAGCAGTGTTTAATGACAAGTTACAAACAGTGCTGGTGAAAGAAAAGCAAGAGTAAGAAAGGTTAAATAAACAAAAACTGTAGTACGTGCAGTCTCTCTCACATTAACTTCCAATAAGTAGAGAATACAATTCCTGCTGTATATGATTTGATTTCTTGATCTGTGCATTAAATATTTACTTCTAATTATAAACTTATGCGAGATGCAAACAAAAACTAATTTGCATTATTAATGATGCAAGAAATGTGATGTTTAGTCTCTTAAGATTTGTAATAAAGAGGAAAAATATGTTAGAGATTTACTTTCCATTTTTCATTTTAAAAGGCAAGTTAAAATGATAAAAATTATTTAATTAACAGAGCCTCTACTTATGAATTAGTTGCTCCTGCCAGCAAGAATTTAAAAAAAAAAAAAGAAAAGAAAAAAACTGTCTGAAATGAGGCTGAGACTACAAAGAGTCCATTTTCAGCTTCAGAGTCTCAAGGGAAAAATCAAAGAGTTTCTTTCTTTCAACAGTTTGGGTGAGATGATATTTTGAGATGTTGACAGCTGCCAAACTGCAAAAACAGTGATGAACTACCAAAATGAAATCTGTTTTATCTTTCTGAATTTTTCTCAATATTCAGCTCTGCTTTCTTTACAAATTATGACTATTTCTGCTGTTCTAAGAGGCTATTAACTGTCCACATACTTGTATCTACTTCTTCTAGCCAGATGTGCGCTACATCCTTTATGATCAAATGTAAACTATCCAAATCCTTAAATAGTGCATTATTACTCTATGTAGCCTATTACTTGCAATGGTGTCACATAGAGGCCTTAATCAATGATCAAGAATCCCATTTTGATGGGCACTGCACTCATATCAAATAAAAGAAACACCTGCTCCAAAGTGTTTATAATCAAAGTATTTAAGGCCTTACTTTTGCAAAACCTTGTGCCCACTGTCTACAAGAGGGGTCCACCCACAAGCACTGTATCATAAAGACCTAAAAATATTAGTAAAAAATGATAAATGTTTTCATCATCATCATTAGTAATTCATGTGCCCCGGCAACAAGTTTTGTTAATAATAGATCTGTCCCATGCTGGATGTTATGTTTAGGTACCAAATATTTGTAGCTGGATTTTTTTCTAACAAATATTGCCATAAATTTAATAATCCTTGTCCTACTAAAGAGAAGTCATAGCTTTTAAAATCCATTTTATATTTTTTTCACAATTAGTTGTACTGTTGTATACTTATCAAGTTTATTTATTGGACTGATTCAGAAGATACAACTTCCAGGAAAAGCGTACTGCTAGTCTGCTAGCATGATGGGCACGCACAGTGTGTGCGCACAAATGCACAGGATATGTGGGTGACATTGTTATTTTCTTTAGTCATTCTGGTATGATGTTGAGGGTATTGTTATGATATGCGGAGATTAGCAAACTCTCAGGCTTTGGGGAAGGGCTTCTGTTTACTGCACACAGACAGAAGTGTCATTTTTTGCCTGATCTGGCCCCCAAAGTGCTCCACAGCCATGAACTGACACAAGTGCATGGCTGCAGAGAAATTTAAAAGGGCCCAATCCCATAACAATCTGAACCCTCATTGTGTGAGGGTTCAGATTAAGGTGCTCCAAAGCAGAGCACCTTCATTAACTTGCGTCTGTGTGTGCCAAGAGCAGGCACAGACACAAGCCCCTTCTCCTGGTGTTGTTTTCAAAATGAGAGGGAGGTAAAGGAGTGGAGGGAGCTCATTCTGGGGGCTGCCTAGTCAGCAGTGGAGGGCAAGGTGGGTGGTTTGGACCCCCCTCAAAGTGGGAAGTTCCAATCCACCCTTCCACTCCAGCTCAGGCAAGGGAAACACCAGAATGGACTTCCCTTCCCTGCCTTTTCCCCCTCCCATCCTGAGACAGCACTAGGGGCTAGAGGTGGGGGAGGGACACACTAGGGGAACAGGCTGCAGAAATGCCACCTCTCTCCTTGGATTGGCTCCAAATTGGAGCTCAATCCCCCATCCTCCTGACCCAACAATTAATGTCTGTTGCATTGGGTAGATAGGTCTAACTTATGGCGCTTTCTGTGGAGTGCAGTGCCATGAGTTAAATCGAGGAGCTGCACTTTTGCCTGCACTCATTGTGTCATGTTATTCTCTATTATCCATTTTTACTAATTTCTGTTTCTCCTGCTTCATTAAATCCACCTTTTCCTGCTAAGCTCAGATTCATATGCTGATCACCTTGATTACTATACCCTTTCACTCCAGCCTACCACTGCCCCTATATTGACTACAAAACACTCCTTCTAGGGTACATACAGACATTTGGGGAGGTTACATTGAGTTAAAAATGGTCACCCAATCTAAAGTAAGTTAGGATGTGGGGAGGTTAGTGGGGCAGGCAACGTTGTTTGGGTAGCTTTTATCAGACC
>NW_017729029.1:33216587-33217950 GCF_001723915.1 Gavialis gangeticus | reverse complement strand
GTGGGGAGGTTAGTGGGGCAGGTGGGGAGAATCAGGGGGGTAAGGTGGGGCTGAAGGGGAGGGGTTGGGTGATTTGAGGAGGCAAACAGCATCTGCAGGGTGTTGAGAAGATTGGAGGGGCTAGCGGGTTCTGCAGGAGGGTTGTTTCAGTCTGGGAGAGTTGGCAGGATTTAGGGGCTAGCAGCATCCACAGGGGAGCTGGGGAACTCTCTCCCCACCAGGGTCAAGAGCTATTTTTAGCCCTCCAATTCCCTCCACCCCCCAATGAACATTCCCCCCAGCAAACCAACCCTCACAATTGCACTTGCCCCTCCCCCCACCCTGTCTTACTTACTTGGCTCCCAGCACTGGCAAACACTGGTAAAACTGGTATCAGGAATGGCTTGTGGGATGGAAGGTTTGGCAGGCTCATAGGGGAGTGTCTGGTCTGTGAGGCAGGGTGTCCATCTGGGGTTGGAGGAGGGGTCTGTGGGCTAAAAAAAGCCTGGTACTGGGGGGAAGGGGTAGGAAAAGCAGTTCCTTGGGGCTGGAGCTAGCAGCTGGGCTTTCGCATCGCCTGGCGCAGCAGTGAGAACTGTACAGAAGTTCAATTAGAATGATCTCTCCAAACCTGATGTAAGTTAGTTTATCTTAGTTAACCTTGAACTTCTATACAGTCCACACTTAAATTGAGCTGACTAGGGATCAAAGTTTCAGGTCCACACCTGGGCAAAGCAAGTTAGATTGGGTGGCTATTTTTAACATGATCTAACCTCCTCCTAACCTCCCCAAATGTCTGTATGTACTCCTAAAGTCTTCCCCTTCTTCTGATACATTTCTTGGCAACACATATTTATTGATGACACCAGCATCAAACAAGCTCCTCATTCTCATATTCAAGGTACTACGTTGTTTCAGTTTCAGCTGCATACAGTGCTTCCTTTCCTTTTTTCTTCTTCCCAATTCTTTCTGGCTACTGCTTTAGCACCTATGCCTGAAGCACACATTCTCTGCCCTTTCTTCAAACATCTATTCTCTTCCTGCTTCTTAAGTGGTGACCTTCCTGCTTTGTTCTCCAGCGACACCTCATGTAGCTTTCTTTACACGTACTATTTTATTTGTCCTGATTTGTTCATTCTATCTCAAAGCCAGAACTTGCAAACAACTGTCATACAAGTCAGTATCTTTAAGCATGCATGTCAGTTCATTAAATCAACTAGAGTTATATCTAAATAAGAACTTGGTGAAAATAGCAGGATTTGATCCATTTACATGAAGTCCTTTTTAGTTTGTTCAGAAAGTGAAATTTAACTTCTGTTCTCAAACATGGCAGGGCAGCATACTGCTGCTTGGTTGGCCTCCAGCTTTTTTGGGGGGGGGGGGG
>NW_017729029.1:33211712-33216458 GCF_001723915.1 Gavialis gangeticus | reverse complement strand
CTTTTTTGGGGGGGGGGGGGTTGTTATTTCTGTAGTATTTTGTCATTGCTCTACTCAGCAGGAATAGACATCTTCTGAATCCCTAAACCTAACTATTATAATACACAGGCCAGATCAGGATTTCTGTAACAAAGGACAGCAAGAAGCAAAGTGCACTTATTCACCCACTTTGAAGGAGAACAAGTATTATTATGAAATAATGACTTCATAATGATTATAAAAGAATGACTTTACTTGCACAGTTATGCCACTAAGAAACATTATAACCTATATTCAATGTCAGGGCAGATTTGTAAAAATATTTTACTAGTAATTTAAACATCATCAGGAAAACCAAGGTTTATAAATTGGCCATTGCAGTTGTTCTGTACTTTTTTTCCAAAACGAAACTTTTACAAGGGTGATCATGAGGACTTAATAAATATGTGTGGCAGCCAGAAAGATGCGAGAGAAAAGATAATATCCCCAAAGTAGTCTTTGTGGATATATCTAATAAGGTCAATGAGCCATAGACTAAGCAGTAGTTCTATGAGCAACTATAATGGTTTTGTATCAAACATAAACTTTTTAGACAGTGCCAAATTACAGAGGACAGGCCCTTACAACTTGGCAAGAGATCTTGTCAATCTCTAAAGGAATAAAAAAATATATTTCCCATTCCAAGTAGGCCTATTTACATGATATATCTCCTAAAGCAGCATCACATTATTTTCTGGACTCAACATCTCTCAAAACACAAAGAAAGACATAGGGATTTGTGATTCAATTACTTTAAGCTAGTAGCATACATCAAGATATTCTGAACAATGTTTTTAATTTTGTATGTGTGGATCTAACAGAGTAGCTCAAATAAATGTCAGTGGGAATCCTGGGATGAAAATTTAGCCTTGTGTTCTTAACTCATTGTACAGTTCCATTTCTCCATGATGCTAGGAAGATGATTCTCACACTGAAGCAAACTTGATACAAAGAAAATTTACTGAATACAACTCCCATTGAAATTGATGGGAGCCATGCCACTGATTTCAATGGAAGCAGGATGTGGCCATTAGGGCCCAATCATGCAGTTACATTGTAGGCAAAACTCCCATTGACCTCAATAGGAATTGAACAAGAATGAATTTTGTTTGCATTTCATTATTCATGTACCCCTTGCTATTGCTAAGGATATTTGTGTTTAAAATAAAATCTATCTTTCCCACAACCCAGGTCATTTTTTTCTGTTTGTTCCTGAGTGAAAAATAAAAATCGCTGAATGTATAATAGCAAAACATATTAGAATAAACACTATCGGAATGTTGCTTTGGCATCGATGCAGGATTAAAAAGGAAGAGCAGATGGGCAATGGTGACCAAATTCTGTTGAAACATGATTAATTGTCATAAGGGATAAGACAAACTATGAAAAACACATCGAAGGTGGGTGGATTTTAAGTATGATATAAGAGGAGGTTTTGGGCATATGTAATTCCTCCTTTATATGTTGATTAAACATAGATTGTTTCTTGTTCTCTAAATTTTACTCACAGATCCTTTCTTTCCTATTTGCCTGCAGTACAAGCTTTAATGAAAGCTGAAGGTACTCTGCACATTTGTATCTACAGCATGCAAGTTTATATTTTATTCTTGCTCACTAAGTACATTTACAACTAAAGATGAAAACAGGAGGCATAAAAAGAAGAATGTGCCATAAAATATCTTCAGTGTACTATGAAAAGAGCTCATGTTATTCTGTAGAATTATGATTTCATTGCAACCAAGCTCCAACTCAGAATTTATCAATTGTCATTTATGCCTAAACAAGCCTTTCTTTAGATCACAGAGAGTGTTACTTCCCTTGTTATTTGCCAGAGTAGAATGCCTTTTATAACTATTACAGGACAGAAGAATTTCATTTTATCAACTGTAAAATTCCTCACGGTGGTGCAATCACTCTCACATTTCCATACTTCAACAAAACATTAATTATGAATTAATCCTTTTCATTTGCTTGTGTTGCACCGACACTTAACTTTAACGGAAACAGGTTTTATTCTCTCATTTATTTATATGTTCATCACTTCTGAATCTAACATTAGCTCTCCCAGTATTATCTGCAAATTTCTTTATGAGAAACAATCCCATGAAATAGATCACAGGCCCCTATTGACTCCTGCATGGGATTAACCTACTCAAGGGAGTCAAATTCAATGAGTTTCAACCAACTCTTCAATGTCATCACCATGGAAGAAGTAGATATAACTCCTTTAATTGTTATCCCTCAAGGTCTCTAGAGAGGGAGGGCATTTTCAATGATGACTTCTCATATCTCTCACTGCTACTCAACCCCACTGGAGTCATAGTTCCAAACGGTTCCCTAAATCCTTCTAACAATCCTCCAATGGAAAGCTGTACACACCAACAGCTTCAAGCTGCTGCAGCAGGTGGGTTTCCCCTTCCTGTGACTGCTCCCTGACACCCCCGAGGGTGTCCCTTCCTGGCAGGGACCAGGCACTGAAAGATGGAGCTTGCCCCCTGCTGCTGCTGCTGTCTCCAGCTGACACAGACAAAAGGTAAGTCCCAGAGTCGCTCCGACTTTTCTCCAGCCACAGGCTGTATAAAGTGGCTGTTCAGAGAGCAGGGCAGGTTTCACAAGAGCATAAAGGTTTCTCCTTCCAATGCCTGCTCCTAGCCAGTGGGGGACACCTGGGCAGGGAATAGGCACTGGAAGGAGGAAACTGCACACCACTGTCACTGTCTCCAGCAGAGCCCAGCTCTCCAGTCACCTATTTCCAACATCCCAGAGCTGGGGCTTTAAAGGATAGGGGTGGCCCTGGGGCTCTCCCTGTCCCCAGGTCAGCTAGGAACACCAGCAGGGGCACTGACAGGTGAGCTCCCCTCTTCCTCTCCCATAAGCCTGCTCCGTGCTCAGGACCCTGGTGTTAGCTGCTGACCCAGGGGCTCCAGCCATGCTTTACCCCCATCTCCTCATGGTCTGAGGGGTGGTGTGCTGCACCCCTTTTAAGAAATTCTGGATCCACCCATGATGGCACTAACAATTGCCTTCCTAGAGGACATAAAACTAATTTTTTACAAAGGCAAATGTGTTAAAATCAAAACCACATTTTGCATTTTATCGGAAATTTTGAATCATGCCTATGACTAGGTTTGAGCCTCTGAAATATGTGCTAATTTTCTATCACTTTTGGCTATTTACAAAGTTATATAATCCACCCTGGATTTAAAATGGAATTTAAATCTACCAACTCTCAACTTTGTCAAGAAATTAAAGTTAGCAATAAAAAATACTGTTTCTACTTACTAATTTTCATAGTCAGATCTCTGTCACACAGGGTTGCTAGCACAGAAGTTATGTGTACTAGCACTCCATCAATGGAAGCCTTCTTTTTAATTTTGGTTATATCTAACATGATAATGAGTATTTCAGTGTCAGTTCTAGGTAAACTGAAGAGATTTCACCTCAAATACCCCTCTTTAAACGTCTTGTGCAGATGTGCAGATACAGAAGGTAACTAATTTAGCAGCAACAGCACAAGTCTGAGATTCAAACTGCAAAATTCAGGCACCCCAGCCCTGTGTATATGCTCCCCCATATTTCAAGTCTTATAAACAGCTTGAATCATGCAGCAAAGAGGACAAAAGCTTTAGCTATCTATTTATATCTGCCCCTTGCAAATGAGAGCAAATGAAAAAAAATGTGAAGCTTCAGCAAACTGTCTGCCAATTCTGGTGAAAGTCCTATTGGGTGTACCACAGTCACCCATTAAGGCTCCACTAGGCTCACCACTATTCAGCCATTTAAACTGGGATAAAAACCAAGCCATCACGCTGAGAGTGTTTAAATTCAGAGTTACAGTGGTTTTGTCTGAGACGGAGTCCAGAGATGTGAGAAATCCACCAGAAAAATAGTACGTTAGTGATTAGCTGTGTCTATTTTTCTTATAACTTCATAAAAATCAAATTTTTGTATTTTATTTTATTGAACATCATCAGTTTGAGAATTCCCATGAACTTCTTCCGCATTCAGTACCCTTATGGGGTAAATGCTCATTCTACAGAGCACACAACTTGCCTGTATTTGTATTACTATAGAACTTTCACTTTGAGATTTCTTAATCTTAGATGAATTTTTTTTGGAACAGACACAACACACTGATGTAAGCTTCTATATTTTAATATGTAATCATTAACTGAATGATTTTTTTCCCCTCATACTTGCCAGAGCTCTCCTGTTTCTTCAAGCTCTTCCCTACCATGCAGCCATTTACTATTTGCTTCTGCTTTTCTGTATTCTGCTTTTGCGAGTTTCAAGTTTCCCTTCAGACACCAAGTACATTCCTCCTTTTCAAATGCTGTTAACACTGTGAGGATCAAACAAACACTAAAGTGTTTTCTCAAAAAATAATCATTAAGCATATCCTGTAGTTCAGCTCAAGTGACAGCTGAATATTTGTTTCATTAATAAGTCATTTACAATTAATTCCTGGAGTCATTTCTAAAGGAATGTTGTGATGTTTCTAGGCTTTTAAAGTGGCAAAACACTACTTAAAGTTTTTTGACAAAACTTTAATGGAAGTGGCACATATGCTTCCAAGGCAAAATGTGACCTTTGATAGGGAAGGCCCTCTCAATTCTGGAATTCAGTTTCCTTTAGGCTTAATGGAGATTACAACACATATTAACCAAAGAAGGACCTACACACACACACACACACACACACACACACACACACACACACACACACACA
>NW_017729029.1:33184371-33211691 GCF_001723915.1 Gavialis gangeticus | reverse complement strand
ACACACACACTAACCAAAGAGATATATACACACATATACACACATACACATATGTGTATACACACACACACACACACGTGCATGTGTGTGTGTGTGTGTGTGTGCGCGCGCGCGCACGCGCGTGTGTGTGTATTAGGGCTATGCAAAGCTTCGGATCAGGATTCGGATTTGGAGATTATTCGGATGATTTGGAGGCTGAATCTATGAATCCAAATCAAATCTCTGGAAGCTTTAGGCTTTACATATTGATTTGGAGTTTCCAAATACATTCAGAAAAGATTCGGAAAAGATTCAGTGATTCAGCCATAGGGTATAATGGGGAATCAATGAAATATCTATAACTTTGTTGTCTTTTGTGTGTGTGTTAAGTCACAGTGGGATCAAAACTGCAGGCATGCTAGCCCCTGCTGAGGCCACAAAGCCTGTAAAGTTTCAAGGAGATAGGTGCAGGGGTTTGAGGGAAACTGCACCTCAAGTTCCGGACAAGCAAAACTCATGACATGGGTGACACTTGTGTGTGTTAAGTTGCAGCAGGGTGAAAGCTGCAGGCCTGCTAGCTCCTGCTGAGGCCACAAAGCCTGCCAGCTTTCAAGGAGATAGGTGCAGGTGTTCTGGGTTCTGGGGCCCTGCACCCCTAGCTGCTGACAGGCAAAACTCGTGACATGGGTGCTTGTGCAACTGACTGTCTCTGTCTTGGGACAGAAGCAGTTCCCAGCTCTGTACTGATTCTTTCCACTCCTTACTGCATTACCAATCAATCATGATTCACTCAGGGATCAGCTCAATACACAGTAGCTAGCGAGGATAACGAGTTAATGAGCAACGATTAACACCTACAAAACCACAGACTAAGGAGTGGAAAAATAGAGGTATATAGAAAAATAGAGGTATATCGAAAAAACAGATTTAAAGCTGTATCAACATCTGAATCACCAAATCCATCCGAATCTCTACTAATCGATTTGGAGGGTTCCGATTTAATTCAGAGAGCAGAGGGATTGAAGGGTCCTCTGATTCAATGTGGATTCAGAGATTCAGCCACTGAATCGGGCCGAATCTCTGCTGAATCAAATCAGGGACTGAAGCTTCGCACAGCACTGATAGACGCAGGACTTATATAGATCATATATAAAACACAAATTTCATGAAGAAGCAACTCTTGATAGCTAGTGAGTGTAATTAGTTATTATCTGTGGTAGCCTGTAGATCAAGCAGAAGGGTAGGGCAGGGTGGCACCACAAGCTGCATCCACATGAGCAAGGGAGTGCATTTGCAGCAGCATGCCCCTGCTCATGCGGTTTGCAGTGGGGTGCATTGTCTTGCTGCTTCATGTGCTGCAGGGGGGCTGGCTGGGGCACAGGTTGCCTCAGTATGGTGCTAGCCAGCCCCCACACTGAGGCACTCTATGACCCAGCCAGCCAGAGAGTGGCACACGGAGACAGGGGAGAAGCCAACCCAGGGCTACCTATTCCCTCATCTCCATGCACTGTGGAGCCCACACACTGAAGCATCCTGAGCACCAGCCTGCCATTCCCCAGCTGGCTGCAGATCAGGATGCCTCAAGACAGAGGAGCAGGCAGCCCTGGGCTGGCTGCTCCCCTGTCTCCATGTGCCACAGGGCTAGGGCTCCACTGAGGAGGCACACTGCACTGCAGCCAGCCATAGAGCAGCCTGGAGATGGGGGCTCCATGGGCCTCAGCCTAGGAGCTCCACAGCTGAGCCTCCATGCTGAGGCACATGGAGACAGGGGAGCAGCTATTCCAGGGCTGCATACTCCCCTGTCTTGAGGCACACTGCACCCCAGCCAGCTTGGGAGCAGCTGGCTGAGGCACAGGGTGCCTCAGCATGGGGGCCATGCAGCATGGAGAAAGGGGGCAGGCATCCCTGGGCTGCCTGCTCCCTATCTCCACCTTTGGCCTGGCACACTGCACTTTGACTTGCTTTGTGCCACATTTTTTTGAGAAGCTTTTTTTTTGCTACTGGAAAATCCTGGCAGGAAATGTTGCCCCAGTACTGTAAGTCAGCAGTGCGGGGCACAGTTTAACATGCAACATGCGTGGTTTGTGGCATGGCAAAGAGGTGTGCAGAGCCACAAACCGCACATGCCTGCACATCTGGATCTGGCCATAGAGACCAACTGGTTCAGAAAGGCATGAGTTTCCATAGGCAAAAAACCAACTGGTGGTCAGAGCAGTGACAGACCAGTGACAGAGACAACACAGATTAAAAGGGGTTTAAACACAGATTAAAAGGGGTTTAAAATGAGCTGGAAATAGGCGATGAAGTCACCAGATTTCTCAATAAATATCTAGTAGACAAATTTGGACGAAAAGTCTGAAGTAAACCCAGTAATCAATCAGAAGC
Organism: Gavialis gangeticus; assembly: GCF_001723915.1. NCBI lineage: Eukaryota > Metazoa > Chordata > Crocodylia > Gavialidae > Gavialis > Gavialis gangeticus. The sequence continues at coordinate 33,209,327 of NW_017729029.1, read as the reverse complement.
AGAACAAGCAACTAATCACTCATTAAAGAGTTAGGAGTAAGCAGTTAAAGTAAAAACAACTGTCTAACAAGTATAGAAGCTATCCAGTTTACTGAAGAGTGAAAAATTGTACTATCCCTTTGGCCAAGTATTGTACTGTACTGTACTGTACTGTGCTGTGCTGTAGTAAATGTCTGCACTCAGTGCAAGCAGCTCTTGATCTTCTAACTTAAGTACAGGGAGTTCAGGTATTTTATCTTGAGCCTAGAAGCTCAATGAGATGCAGAAATTCTTATGCATACAATGTTCAAGGACGTTGTAATGTAGGTCCACATCAGAACTACGTGTCCTAAAGCAATATTCCAGGAAACCTGTATCATGTTGGGAAGGAACTGAGTAGAACAGAAGGATGAAGAATTCAATCCACAAAAGAACTTCAGGGCACAGACAGAAGATACATTTTTCACACAATCAGGGCTATTAAATCCCCCCAGTCTTCTCTTCTCTAGACTAAGCCCAGTTGTCTCAGCCTCTCCTCACATCCTTTCTACAGTGGGGGGCCCGAAACTGGACACAGTACGTCAGATGTGGCCTCACCAGTGCTGAATAGAGGGGAATAATTACTTCCCTTGACCTGCTGGCAATGTTCCTACCAAAGCAGCCCAGTATTCCATTAGCCTTCTTGGCAACAGGGACACACTGTTGGCTCCTATTCAGCTTACTGCCCATTGTAACCTCCAGGTTCTTTTCTGCAGAGCTGCTGCCCAACCAGCCAGTCCACAGCCTTTATCGGTGTATGGGATTATTCCATTCTAAGTGCAGGACTTTGCACTTGTCTTTATTTAATCTCATGAGATTTCTTTTGGTCCAATCCTCCAATTTGTCAAGGTCTCTTAAACCTAGCCCTACCTTCCTGCATAACTACTACTCCTCGCAGCTTGGTGTCATCTGCAAACTTGCTGAGGGTGCACTCTATGCCATCTTCCAGGTCATTGATGCAGATATTGAACAAAAGCAGCTACAAAGCTGATCCCTCGGGCACTCCACTTGATACTGGCTGCCAATTAGACATCGAGCCATTGACTACTACACTCTGAGCCTGATGATCCAGCCAGTTTTCCATCCTCTTACAGTCCATTCACCCAACCCATACTTCCTTGCAATCAACCTTGCAAAAGAAGAAAAGAAAGCTGATATCTTCTATTTAATCCTTATCATTCCAGGTGAATTTCACTGACAGTCCGATCCATCCATCAGTTAGTTACCCCTCTAGAAAGCATCTACTGAAAACCCATTCACAAAAGTGAATCCATTTAAGTGAACAGCTACAGGTAACTTCATTAGAGATGTTTAATTTAAGCTTAAACATCAGTGTAAGGATGCAGCTGGGTGCCTGGGGCTAAGTGGAAGTAGTAACTTCCGGTTTGCGATGACAAATGCTAGGTTACCAACAACAGCCACTTTTTTTCATCTCTCTCCCCTCCCGCCCCACACATTGGTGCCAGTGCAGTTGCCCCTATCACCCCTCCCCCCTGTTATACCACTGAGCTTAAAAGGAAAATGGTCTGGAGCACAATAACTGTTAAGCTAGTATAAAAAAGTGAGCTGAACAAGAATGCATTGCATTTGAAAGCTTGTCTAAGTCAATTCCAGCCATGCAGTTGGGTCTGTGAAAAGTATTACCCACAACAGTCCTTGCCTCTTGCGTATTTCCTGGGCCATCGTGGATACAACATCATTTAACACTATAAAAAGGTTGCCATTTTGATAGCCAAGAATTCAGATAACTGCGGTGCAGGTAACTGAGCATGTACTGTACCTATTATCCTGTGGAATTTATTGCCACATGATATCAAGGCGGAGAAGAGCCAAAAAAATAGAAATTTACTTGAATAATAAAAATATTGGCATGTATACTATATAGGACAAATGTATAGGACAAATATGTCTAAGGGATATAAGTTTCATGCTTTTAAGACATTAACTGCATGGGGTTAGAAATAATACCCCTGCTTCTAGTACGCTGCAATCTAGTATGAGGAGTTTACACCTCCTTCTGAAGCATCTGGTACCAGCTACTGTCAGAAGCAAGTTACTATTGTAGACAGATTGCTATTCTAATCCATTATAACAATCCCTGTTCTCTTATATTCCTTCTATGTAATCCAAAGCAAGCTTAGTCCATCTGGAGAGTCAGCAAAACTTTTTAGTTAGAACTTACAAGGCAGAATGAATATTTTCCTCTTTACACATGATGTCTCTAGATAACATTAGGAGAAGATCTTCAGTATCACTTCTATACTCAACCTTACATCTGAAACCTGACTAGGAGAAATCAACAACACTTCTGAGTTCAAGAAGTAACCCCACCTCACTGTCTTCCCAAAATTTACCCCTAAAATGGTAGGTTGGAGACATTCCATTAATTATAACTCTTTAAAAGAGAGATACACAGTATCTGAGCAAAAAAACCTTTAATCAAAGAAGTGGCAACCATGCAGAAAATAAAAAGAATCCTAAAAAAAAATCCCACAATGATTAAGATGTAGTTTAATATTGGAATGAGTTAATGATAGTCATCAATTGCAAACTTAAAACAGTGATAACACTGAAGTATCATATATTGTGAATATTTCAAAATGTAATTGACTGAAAATAATTGAACTAAAATGGAGACATTTTCTAGCTTTGGGTATGAGGGGCAAGAGGATTTTTTTACATTTAACAATTTATTGTAGATAAAAAATGCACATAATATTGAGGGAATGTTGTCAAATTTCAAGTTAAAATTTTCAATTAAAAAGGGAACAAGTTTTCAATAACATATCAATGAAAAAAGATCCCATTTTTAGAAATAGGATTTCCAAAACTTAAACATGGAGATCTTAAAATATTAATACTTTAAGTCTCTGTCATGCAGACTTTACTAGAATCTCTCTATCTGATGTTTATCAAAAAGATCTGGTTAAAATGAATATTTTAAAAGCCACTACAGTGCCATAATTTAATAGCTAGAGAATATTAAAGTTGCATGAATATATCTATAAATTATCAAATCTAAAAATCTGGAAACAGCTATTCTTTATCTACCATCAATATAAAATGCATTGTTATACAGTGACTTCAGTGATGAAATGTTGCTTTGTACGTCTTATATTAAAATATTACAAGACTGAGTGCTATTTACACCCCATTAGCCTGATCCAGAAGGAGGTGTTTAAATTTTATTATACTTTTTTGTTTATACTTCCAGTGAGGACAAGTGCAATTAGTAAATGCACTGAGGAATCACAGGACAAAAAGTGAACATACAGTAGAAATAAAATATAGTTCCAGTAGAAATTACAGGATTAAGTACTCTAAGTAAGCCTATAGAAATGCTATAGGTGTAATGAAATTGCAGAAATTAACTTCCAAATCCAATTATAATAATGGAGAAGTGATTATCCAGTTGCATTAAGAGTTAAAATAAAGTATGATACCAGATAAATGTGTTTACTAGAAAGACTTTATTAGATTTGCTTGCATTTATCCACTGTAGTGTGTGCCACCAGCCCTTGAAGCTAGGGACAGATAGAAAATAACAGATAGAGGAGAGAGATTGAGTTCACTTGCTAAATATAGCCAGTAACAACTGAGATATTTTTACTAGAAAAGATAAATAGAGAGATACCAAACACAGGACATGTCTTGCACAACAAATCAAAATACTGCCTCTTCCTTACAACCTCACAGCTCCACCAGAATTAGTAACATTTGTAAGCACTTGATCATGCAGGAATAGAATGAAAAAGGACTCCGTGAAGAAAGTCAAAACATTGCAGAAAAAACACAAAATACCAATAAAGAACCAATTATTACAAGCATCAATATTCTAGTATTAGACAGAAAGATTTGTAGATTAAGATAAAAATACGACAACCATGCCTATCATTTGGAGAAAAGTGATACTGGGTACATGTACATGTAATGCTTTAATGAGCATTATCCTAAGTTAATGCACATTAAGGGTGCACATCTACACGTGCGCACCCTTAATATGCATTAAAATGGCAAATTTAGGCTACTTATGCCTAAAACTGATATTTGCAAATGAAGGTATCAGATTTAGGCATGATAGTTAAAGCACATTAACAAACATGTAGAAGTTTAATGTGCGTTAGCACTGTGTGTGTTGACTGACTTGGGACCAGCTTTAATCCCAAGTCAGTCCACATACAAAGTTAATGTGCTTTAATGCCTGCACATGTAGATGCCTGCCTAAACCTGTTTAATGCGCATTAAGCTAATGCGCATTAAATTTAGGCACACTTAAATGCATATGTAGACACATCCATTTTTCTGTAACAAATAGGAATTGGGACACTTGCTTTATTTGTTGATTGGACTAATAATTTGAATACAAATCATGTTTAAAAAATAACTTGTACTTTAAAATGTAAATATTTGCAAGCTTTTAAATATTCTGGAGGCTCATCTTGCTTCTCTGAACAGGTTAGAGAAAGCAAAATTACATGATTTTTTACAACTATTCCATTTCTGATTTAAGAATAAATAACTCAGATTTTACTTGCTTGTACTATTTACCCCTTGCAATTCATATTGACTTTAACTGTGTATCAGGTGCAGTGACTTTTGAAACACAAGGACCACATTTTCCAATTGCTAGAAGCTTGTGGGTCATACTTAAATTGCACATGACTTTACTTATTTTTTTAAATCAAAGATGAATTACACAAACAGTGGTAATTGCTTAGATGTGTGTGTTCTTCACTAGGAGTCTACTTTGATGGATTAGTAAATGCTTCTTTTGGGGGTTTCCCAGCAATAAAAACCTGCAGTTCATCCACATGTAGTAGTTACCAGGAGAGGACTGCTAAGGATTCCATTTTATGATGCCACAGGCAGTAACTGCCTCTGAAGGTACATTTTATGAGGCAGTCTGATCATTATTATAGTTTAAAAAAGAAACTAGAAAGAGCCTTTTATTCCTGCTTTTATGATAAGGTCTTGCAAACAAACAGAAATATGTACATATTAGAGTCTGCCTAAAGTAGACAAATCCTGAACTTTCCAAAATTACCAGAATTTTTATGGAAGGAGAAAAGGTCTCTTCCCATTTCTAGAACTAACTATTATTACCCTTTGAGTCCCTAATAGTAAAATATGGAAGCAGGAACACAGAGGTGTCTCTCTGACCATTTTATTTTGTAACCAACAAGGTATCTTTAGAATTACGTAGGGGAAGTTAACCCTACAAGGTACCAAGTAAACTAAAGAATGGTAGTATCACTGTGCATTAGCTGCAATCTGCATTTTTACTTTGTCTCTTTCTGTTTCTCTTTTCTTTATTTTCCTACATCCAGTTCTACTATCATCTATTGCCTCTAGATGAGGCATGATTAATTTAGCCAAATCTGCATAGCAATTAATTTTTTTTTTTCCTATATAAAGCCACCTATTCATTCAACATGGTAAGATTCAACAGATAATAATGATGACTTCTTGGTTACACATTCACCACACCAGAGGAACTAAAATTTGATGGCATGTTGGTGCTAAACCCATCAAACACATATAGTTGGACAGAATAGCTACCACATGAAGACTGAGTAAGGGACATAAAACCTAGCCTTTTAAGATGCAGGGACTCTTCACTTCCTCAGACTATAGTGCATGGAGGTGGTTAGCTGTATTAGTCTGAAGTCAAGCAGAAGGTAGGTCAGAGTGGCACCTTAGGCTAGGTACAAACATTACACATCACATGTTAAACAAACAAAGTGCTCTAAAGCCATAACTGAACAGACATTCACAGCTCTTAGAGCACTTCAAAAATGGTAGATCCCACTCTGAGTTAACCCTGGGTGGATGCGTACTAACCTAAAGCATTTTTTGTTGGGGTGCTTTATCAAATGTCTGTGCCAGATCCCATTGAGGGTTAACTTAGAGTATGATCAGCACTGTGCAGGGCTGTACTCTAGCCTCAGGCAGAGCTCTCTCCTCTGTCCAAGTGCTGGGCCAGCCTCAGCCCCTTGGTTGTCAGTGACCCTAGTCAGTGACAGACTCTGTTCAGAACCTGGCGCACAGCCTGGTAGGGAAGGGGATGAGAATGGGGGAAAAAGGGTGGTGCACTGCAGCCTGACCAGGGGGCTACAGGAAAAGGGCTTCAGGGTCTCTCCCCCATAAAGCAGCCCCTGCTAAGCGACACCATAGCACACCCTGGGTGAGGAGCTGCGGGGAGAGGGGTCCAAGGTCTCCCCTCCCAGCCACTGCTGACCATCACTAGCTGGTGGGGGTTGGAGCTTGGGAGAGGGATCAATCTGGCAGCCTCCTGGGAGGCATTTGGGAGCACCCCCATTAGCCAGTGGAGGCAGGCTTCAAGCCCCTCACCAAACAGTGTTTGGTTTGCTTCCGCTCTAACTAATAGCACTTTAAGTAAAGCACAATAAAGCACTTCCTCCAGGAACTTTTTCAGCATGTATACTTAGCCTTAGAGATTAACTAGTTCAGTCATAAGCATTCATGACCATGCTAGTATCTGATGAAGTAGCTTGTTGCCTACAAAACTCATGCCACTCTGAACCAGTTAATCTTTAAGGGCACCTACACATGTGTTGCATTATACCTAACTACAATGTGTCAGAGCAGGCTTGATTAATCGAGTCTGCTGGGGGGTGGTAATTAACATGCTCCAGCAGACTCCAGCATCTTGCATATCAGCATCTCTGTCCTTAAAAAAGGTGGCTGGGTCCCTTTAACTAAAGCTTATCAAACAAGCAATAGTTAAAGCACCCCCACCACTATTTTTAAGTGCAGGGACACTGATACACAAGACGTTCTAGGAACTTTAATTAAAGCCACTCTGAGAGCCGCTCTAATTAAAGCACCCTCTCCTCCCACTCCCAGACCATGTGTAGAAATGCCCTAAGGTTCCACCCTGCCCTACCTTCTGTCAGACTGTACATGCTAATTATATAAAACAAAATCCTTATTGTAACATATGGTCTAAGTCAGGGGTTCTCAAACTTTGTGATACTATGACCCCAAGTGCTGGATAGCGGCGATGGGGGACGGGGAGCTCACATCTGGCAGCCACCACTACCACCCACCACTCTGTGCCACCACCACACATCACTTCCCCATGCCGCCACATATACCCCCTGGGAAGTTTGCAGCCCCCTTTTAAGTTGCTTGCAACACCCCAGGGGGTCACAACCCACAATTTGAGAACCCCTGGTCTTAGTAGTTCACTTGGTTGTTAAGACTTTCCATGGGGACAAAGAAGAACATGCCACAGCAACAGGACAAGGAGCAGCTGCTGATTTAGTTTCCTGGCATTTATTCCAAACTCACAACTGAAGTACGTTTTGCAAAACTTATGCCCATACCCTCCAGTGTGGAGAATCAACAGGAAGTGGATCCATGGGGTGGTTGTTCAACAACCTTGCTTTGTTTCTGACAGCTGTTAAATTTGGTAACTAGGGAATTCCATAGGTAATCCACTGGTTTTATACATCCCTGTACGGTCTCCCCAAATTACTCCTCCTATCTTTACCACATAGCCATAATGGTTCCATCTTGGTAAAAATCATTTGGACCCACGAAAGAGGGCAGGATTGGGTGCCACATCACTAAACAATGCAGTGAGCTTTGTGATAAAAAAGAGGAGGTGGGGGTGGGAAAGCATTTAGTTAAGTAAGTTCTATATAAGTTCCCTTGAATTAGGTATTGCTATAGCTGAATATTTTGAGGACTCTGAATGCTTTTCTTTTGCCAAATGTATGTTCAGGATATAATTTTATTCTGGTGCTTTTGCAGGTTGATGAACCAGTCTATGTTCTCCCACCCACCAAAGAGCAACCATTTTACTGAAGATCTTTGAGACATCTACAGCACTCTGTGACATAAGGGAGTACGTTTTGTTTCATGTTTTCCTTATGATGGAGTATTCATCTTCAAAGAACCTTACCTACAAGCAGGGAGCCTCAGAAGCACATCAGGGGCGATTCAAAGAGTTTTACATGGAACAGGAGGGGGTGCCCCTTCAAAGTTTCAGTCTTGCAGCTGCCAGAGAAGAGCAAATTCAAAACCTAAGAGGTCAGTGCACCTACCTGTAGTGGGATCTGATATTCAGAAGACTCCAACTAAAAATAAGGAATAGTTATACACTATGATGACCATACCCTCTAGGCAATGTTCTATCCCTCCCTCACACAGAGACACACACAGAGCACTGCCTCCCTTAGAAAAAATAGTAAAAACTGTAGGAGACATAATGGCCTCCAGACAACTTACCCTCAGATAAGTTCCACCCAAAGCAGACCTCTTGATATGAATAAAAAAATGGTTTTCAATCAGCAGGAAGACCACAGGGCTCTGGAGTCCAAATTACCTTAAATAAGGAAGCAAGTGAGAAGAAGTGGGAAAAACACAGCATTGCAGAGCATTGTTTCATTTAAGTTAAACAGCAGAATTAATTTTAAAATGAAATACATGCTAAAATATTCTTTATTTTCCTTAAATTATTAGTATTTTTATTGCAGTAGTACCTACAGGCCTTAAAGTGAGACTGAAGCACCACTCTGACAAGTACTGTACAAACACACCGTAAAAGACAGCCTCTTTCCTAGAGTTTTTGATTAAATATAAAAGATAGATAAAGCATGGGAACAAGGAAGTATTACCATCTTCATTTTACATGTGATGTACTGAGTGAAAGAGAGATTTAGGGCTTGCTGGCATACAGATTTGTAATGGCTTAACTATAGCTGTGATTTAATTTCAACTTAGTTAAATATCACTGAAATGGATATAAATCTACTTCGTTTTAATTTAACTTACGTGAGTTAGGAACACATCTCATTTTCACTGCAGTAGGTGCAAAAACTATCTTTCACAATAACTCCTCCTATCTAGAATAGCTTTTCTGTATCTCTCCTCTTCATTAATTATTTATTTTCATACCTGAATTAAAATATACAGTATTTTTCTTACTGGCCTTTTCCTCTATATCTCTCTCTTCCCCTGTTACAATTTATAATTTACACTGCAAATATTCATTTAAATTTGTAAAGCATTTTGAGATGTTTTTTGCCTGAATGGCACAGTATAGATACACTTGCGCTACATACTGTACAGAATACTTTCTTATCAGAAATAACATTTTTAAAGTTTTAAACATTGTTTTCATTTTCATTGTCATATGCTTCGTTTACTTCAGTGCTGACTACATCATTCAAATTCAATGTATTTACTTCAAGTTGGGTTGATAAAAGCAAACTGGGATGGATCATAAACTTTATTCCTGGCTTTTTTTCTTGTGTAACCTTTGCTTTATCATATTTTCATTTGCATCTAGCGAAGAGCATTTGCATCTAGGACTGTACATTTATTGCTTCAACCTGATTTATCAAATGTACTAAGACTTTTGGGAAAATTCCAGTTGGTTAGTATAACAGTAATATACAGTATGTATTGTATATGATTGGTCATCATCTATAGTTTAATTTTCTATCAGATACATCTTTCATAAAAGAAAGGAGAAAAATGGACTGGAATCATGGAACTATTTTAATACTACCAGGAGATATGTTACGCTGTATAAAGTTTTCAGATTTTTTTAAAGCCTTTATTGTCTCCAGTTGCTTGATTTCTATCTGTATTTTATTGTTGTTGTTGTCGTTGTTGTATTTGGAGTGACTTCACTCAAAGCAGCTATGCTGCAAACTCTTCAAAGTCTTCACAGAAAGAGGGATTGGTTTGTGTCTTATATGGTTCCTGGGTTAGGAAACAACATAATAGTACAAATAAGCATGTTACGCTATTTTTCTTCCTGCTGTGTGCAATGAAGCCAACAAGAATCCCCTACTCTAGAAAACTAAGATCCTGCAAATGAACCTAAGTCACCCACTCTAATACAGCATTAAAATGATTTCTCCCTCACTCACATTTTTTGTGTAGAGCTGATATTCTTTTCTTTCTGGAGTCCTCTCCGGTCCATAATATTTTCTTTTTCTATGTCATCTGTTTTAAAAGAAAAAATAATTAAATGCGACTGAAACACAAACCTCTGTCCCAGAAGTATGAAAATTTATTTTAAAAATAAGACATAATTTTATCTTTTGTAGAGGTTACCTCTTATATCCAGAAAATCTGAAACTGAAATAGAATTAATGCAGCTAAGAAATAACCACATAAAAGTATTTTACAGTCAGCCGAAGTATGAAGGATAATGCTCCATATTTTCTGCAAATAAATCTGTACTTTGCTTCTATTACCTAAAATTATCTTAATATGTCAATAATTATATAGATCACGAGGGTAACATGATCGTAAAGCACAAAATAAACAAACAATGTTGCTATAAAGTCCTGGTAGTATAGAATTACCTCATTAGACAGTTTAGTTTGAAATGCCAGAAAACTGAAACATCTACGTCATGGAAACAATGCCATAATGGAATACAGAAAGAAGGAAGATAAGACATAGTAAGAATTAATGGTACCATTAAAAAAGAATCTGTTGCCTCATAAAACAGTATGTCAAAGGATTCCATGATGACATATCACAGAGTACGTGAACTGGTGATGCAGTTATAACCATATTTTTTCACATAGAACACACCATAGAATATAATACATGTCCTGTTTTTGAAAGGCAGAATGAAAAAAAAAGATTTTTCCAGAATTATGGATGCATAGAGCAGGGACAGAGTCTAATTTTCACCTGACTCACCCTCCCTTTCCTGCTTGCTTAAAGCTGAAAACCTAGTGGCTGCTGCAAACTGGTTTCCCTGAGTGGATCAATGATTTTGAAAACAGCTAAAAAGTGTCCAGGGCTATGAAACAGAAGAGAGACCAGGAGCAGCTAGCACACATTAAAATTGCTACAAGGAAGGTTAGCTAAATTAATGGAACATTAAGACCACTAACTCCCTTCACTGTCTGAATAGTAATAGTAATACCACAGCTGCTGCATTGTAGAGCAGTGTGCTTCTACCCCATACAGAAAATAAGCTTCCCTGCACCCCAGTTTGGGTGAGCTAATTTTTGGGGAAAGGCTATGTATTATATGTGAGAAAATACAATACATAATCTCATGAAACAGTCTATTAAAGCATTTTATAACACACAGTGGGTGCACCTATATGATTCCTTTTCCTACTGTGTATTAGCATGTCATGGCAAAAACCATGATAATGTGCTAATGCACAGTAGAATTAGTCTACTGTGCCTGAAGAGCACAAAAAAGCAATGTTCACCTTTGCTACTGTGCATTAGCGCAGCTGCTGTGCCTTTATCTAGTATCTCATATTAGAGATACTAAACTTAATGCGCAGCAGCAAAGGTGCATAATGAATGTGTAGACACACCCAGTGTAAGTCAGTGGACCATGGGGGTTTTGGGAGGTCCAGGGAGTGGGTGTTGAGAGGCTAAAAATAGCCCAGTCAGGGTCAAGGGTGGGAACAGTGCAGTCCTAGGGCTGGGGCAAGTGGCTGGGCTTTCCCGGCCCTGAGGCTGCACTGCAAATGTATACAGGCATTCACGAGATCAGGTCCGGGGTGGCCAACCTGTGGCTCTGGAGCCACATACGGCTCTTCAGAAGTTAATATGCATTCTCCTTGAATCTTTGCATAAGCACACGGTGACCAGCTTCCATAGCCATTATGTCACGTCACGTGATGCAAATGCTCGCAGTGAGCACATTACTCTGTTTGGACTTGGAAGTTTGGACACCAAAGCCATTTGTTGGCCACCCCTGGAACCCTTTCTTAGATCAGGTGAACCTAATCTCAATTCAAGTTAGTGTACCTACTCAAGTGAACTGATTTAGATCAGGTGCACCATTTTTGGGGTGATTTTAGCCCTCTGCATGCCCATATGATTGAGGATTTAGATCAACCTAACCCTGGTTAGAGCAATCTAAATGTAATGCCTGTGTGTACCCAGTGAGACTACTATTCAACTGAGTTTGTGTACTCTAGTCTGAATGGCTTCAGAGTCTGGCTATGCTTTAGACACATTAATATTTCAAATTTACTTCTAATCAGGAATTGTATTGTTTCACAAATGAGAAATTAAAAAAATATGATGCTGCCTTTCTGTAACATTCAAACATATTTCTGAACAATCTGTTTCAGTCATTTCTCTGTGCTGTCTTGTAATATTTCAAGCTATATACTTCACTCTGTATTTGGCATTTTTTCATTTGTAGGAAGTGCATCATTCACTATTACATTATTTAAAAGTTTGATCTTAAAAAGTCCTTTATGAGCCAGATCCTCAGCCGACGCAAATCAGTGGAGCTCTAGTGAAGCCAAAAAAGCCACAGTGACTGACATCAGTTGTGTCAGTAAATACCAAAAAGATGGATTTAAAACTTTTTCCAAAACAAAAGATTTTTGAAGATGGATTAAACAACATAAATGCTGAGCTGTTTTGCTAGACTGCAAATGGCATAACACATTCTTTGTGTGACATCGCTGAATTATCCCTTGGTGGTAATGTTGACATTACATTATAGTGACTCATGGAAGAAGCTTAAATACCCTTTTAAGTTTTCAAGACTCTTTGACAAAGCACTATTTCATTAACAAAATGTTAATGAAATCTAGGAAGCCTGAACATGCAGTATAGTCTGCTGGTTTCAAGGAGGTCTGTTCAGTGATCAAGAGATGAGAGTGCAACAGCACAGTATAATTTTCATTTCCGAATGGCAGAAAAGCACCATGTGATCAGAGTAGTCATCACTGGAGGTCTACCACATCCTGTTTGAGAGCAGTCAAAATAACATGAGCGAGGAAGAACATGTAATACAAAAAATGTTTCACACGTGGTTGTTTTTTTCATGAAAAAATTTGGCGGCCATAGAATACTGTGTACTATACATAGGGCTGTGCGAAACAGCATTGTTCTGATTCGACTTCCGTTTCGAGGATTTGACTGAACAGTGTTTTGCTTCATTTCATTTTGAAACCACTTCCGTTTTGTTTTGTCAAAACTGTTTTTCTGTTTCGATGCTGTTTTGATGATTCAACCATAGGTTATTATGGGAAATCATAAAATGCAGCAGGCAGGCAAATCGGGGACTCCCCTGCACCCCCAGGAGGGCTGCTGGGGCTATGCCTGAGTCTTCCCAGGGGTGTGAGCCTGGATCTGCCTGCCAGATGAGAGAAGCCAGGTGCTACCACCTGGGACCAGCACACGGAAGATCACTGCTGCTACTGGTCCCAAGCAACAGCACCCAGCTCTTGTCAACTGGTAAGCAGATTGGGAGCTCACAGCACCAGGAGGAGCTCTGGCATAGCCCCCGCAGCCCTCCTGGAGGTGCAGGGAGCCCCCAGTCTGCTTGTCGGATGACAGGAGGTGGGTGCTGCCCACTGGGACTGGCGCTGAAGCCAATAAGCCTGACTTTGAAACTTGAAATGTTGCAAAACTTTCACTTCTAAACTGTTTCAAAGGCTTTTGTTTCATTTTGATTTCACTGTTTCAAGCTCGAAACGCATCAAAACAGCTTCAACACAGAATGCCAAGTTAAATTTTACACAACCCTACTGTACAGTGCATTCTCATAAGTCATTTTTAGCAGAAGCCAATTATGAGCCGAGAACTAAGACTATCAGCTCTTAGTATTCTGCTCTCAATGCAACACTCTCTAACTCCGTTGCTGCCCCAAATCAACCCCCCACCCATAAAATAAGAAAGATGCCTGTTTTTTCATTGTTTCACATTGGCGATGAACATTATTATTGGGATAGGGGTTTACAGTACTATATAAACAGTGAAGATAATGAAGCCAGTTATGTCAGCTAGGAGAGATTCAAATTTGGACTATCCACTCTTCATCTTTCTTTTGTCTATCAGCTTACTTGCCAAAGGCATAGGCTGGCTCTTCAAAAATGTACAAAACCTATGACAGACTGTACATAGCTTCTCAGTAAGCAATGATGTACACTTTGGTAATGAGCTGGTTATATGGGAGAAGTTGCAAGTGTAACTAGAAACCTGTTGTTAGTTTTCCAATTGGGTAGGTTCTGTCACAGGGTTACACAAACCATTTTACAAGATGAAACCATTAGGGATTCTCTGTACTATAAAAGTGGACACATAGAAAATGGAAAATGAAAATATCAGAACTAAATGCAGAAGGAAAGTTGTTTTTGCACCCCACAAAATTGTTCAACATTCCAATAATTTTCCCATCCCATATTGGGACAAAACTGAGACCTTGAGAGATCTTGGCCCTCCTAATAGAACCAGCAACCTACTGGTTAGGACATACATATGGCATGTGGAAGACCTAGCTTCAAGCCCCTGCTCTGCCTCATTCAGAGTACAGACTTGAATTTCAGTCTCCCACATCCCTGTTGAGTGCTTCAACAATATAAATAATTAATGACTTATTGGGCCAGAGAGAAAGACTGACTCAATAGCCATGGGGTTGGTGCCCTCACCTGGAATGTAAAAAGACTGAGGTTTAAATCCATAACTACTTAATTATTTATAAGAAATGGAATTACATTAAGAGGAGGAACTGAGATGTTCAGTCCAGAACAACAAGGGCCTGATGGGCAGAGCACTCTTTTGGAAAGAGATTGAGTCTTTGGACTTCCAGTCCTTAGGATAAATCAGGCAGACTTGAAGTTGGACCTACCCTATCCCAGGAAAGTGACAAGACCAATGGCCTGATGACCACTTAGGGTGGGTATTCCCACAAACGGTATCAGTTTTAATGATTCAGCATTTCCCAAGGAAAATCCCTTTTGCCAAAAATGTTCTGACTAGCCCAACACAGAAAAAGAACCCAGAAAAAGAGCTTGTTACTAGGTGAACTCATACTTCGTTTAGCAGAGAAGACAATAAGACTGGCATCATTAGATGATGGTAGGTACCTTACTAATGATTAAGGGCTTGCTGCTCTATCTAAATGATTTTCATCACAGCAAGCAACCTTCATCAATGGAAAGATATGGACTCAAAGAGTGGATACCTGACTGGTAATAAGAAATGTCTTCCTTTTGAGGTGAAAGAGAGCTGCCAGAGCACTCAGGCTGGACTTTTTCAAATTGCACCCAGACTGAAAACATAGACAATCCAGTCATGTTTTATATTAAGCTTCTATTTATGACTAGTTTATAATGAATGATCAACACATGATTTAATAAATGAACAATCCTATAGGGTCCAATAGTTCAATAGGTTGTTTATAAAATATGGCTTATAACCATCTATAATGCCTCTTCCTGATTTGCTCATGGCTGTGACATGCTAATAATATCTATTAATCATTTATTACCCCTTTATAAACTATTTACAAATTAAACCATAATATACAGAGTGACAGAAAAATCCTAAGGTAAAATGACCATTAAAGACATACAAAAATCAATGTAAAAAACTCTCCCTTCTCTAACTTTTTTTATATACTCTCATTCCAAGTAGCAATTAAGATTACGATAACTGAAAGAGATGCAATGGGGAAAAATCCAGTTAGACTGTCTGTGCATTTTACAGCACTTCATGTATCATCAGTTCCTCCATTTTCCCCATGAACAGTCTATTTTCTCTATCATATGGAAAGGACGTACACAAATAACAAGCTAAAAAAATTTTAAAATAAATTTAAATTATCATTGTACGAATGTAGAACTTGACAGGGAGAGTCAAGGGCAGGTTTCATACCTGACATGGTCTCTAACTTTTTTTTGCCTACATTTCAAATTGGTAGTCTTATTCTGCTCCAGTGAGAAAATAGTCTTAGGCAGAGAAAATGGAGATAAGAATTCACTAAAAGGTTCTACACTTGTAAAGGTAAATTCCATCACCTGCTTAATGTTACACAAGATTTTGCATCCTATTGAAGAACTGTCCCTCAAATATGTCCAGAAAGTTCTTCTGAAAGAGACAACCAATCTGTGAGATACACGTATATGCACATACCAAAATATCAAATTTTCCAAAGGCAGTTACAGAGCATATATACAAGGTGTATATAGGAAAATAAGAATAGGAAAACTAACCAAATATGCTGCAGCTATGAAATAAGACTATACTTGAATACTGATATCTGGATTAACACACGAGGTAATTCACAACATGCTACTAAAACTGAACTCAGAAAGCCTCATATGCCTATTAGCCAGTTCTTTTGCCACTGAACTCAATGGCAGTTCTGCAGTTGGATTCAGTGGAAACAGGACTGAGTTATATGAAAGAAGGGAGGAACTGAGAACAAAAGACAAGCCCTTTACAGGTTGATGCTTGTCATTTACCTGATACCACACAGAGTGAAGAAACAAAGAATTTGGTTATATAGAAAATCTTCAAGTCCCTTAACCAAAGTTCTTTGTAACTAACCTTAAGGTGGATTTCTCTAATGGCTGTATCAAGTCCTTCCATGTTTGTATGTTGCTTAATTCATTTTATTGGTTTTCCTGGTTGTTCCCTTTATGTCAAGTAATCTTTGCTGTTGGATGTCTAGAACATGAGGGGAAATAAAGTACAATGTGATGCCCCAGAGGAAAGACAACTGATTTCTGACCTTCAAGGAAGGGAAGCGATAAAAGATTTTTAGCACCAGGACAAGGATGAAAGAAATGCAATTCATCTTTTCAAATGGTTTCTTCAAAGAATTTTGTTTCAGTTAATAGGAACATCAGGAGAGTTGATACACCTGAGGAGTGCATGATTTCATCATACTGATGCAATGAGATTTGAAATACATTCAGTTATTTCAGAAGAGCACTTTCAAATATAAGGAGCTTCCATCTTCTAATTCACTCTTGAAGAGCAAGAAACATGTGAATGATAGTATAGCAGTCAGCACTGGGATATTGTCATTCAAGGTTGGCATACAAGTTTGCCTTTTGGAGTATACTACCTTAGCCAAGTTTGCTCAGCTTCTTTGAGGTAGCTAAATTAGAAATAAATCTTGCTGGTCTCCAAGCACAAGTAAATAAAGTCATGATTGGTTGCCATGGTAACAATGATCATATCAAAACCAGGGGATTTTAACCTCTGAGTGGGATAAACAATATATGAGCAACGAACTCAGGTAAGCTTTTAAGACTGAAAAATCCTGATTTCAGAGAAATATATCTAATAAAAAAAGAAAGAAAAATGTTTGCAGAGCGAATGTTCCTCAAACCTTTCTTTAGGAAACATTTCATATGTTTTTATACAAAATGAATTATAGAAATGACTGGAACCACCACATTTGGAGAAAATAACTCATTTTACAGGATAAAAGACAGTTTAATCCTAGACCTAAAAGTATGCAGTCTTGCAAACAAAAGAACTGAAAAATGAACTATGTGAATGCTCTAGGTTTGAGCCATTCACCCACCTGTGTATCTGTTCCTTACCAGGGAAGCTCATTCCAGCCTTCAGCAAATCAGCAGAGTTTACATTTCTCCCTATACTACCATGCAGAAGCTTCTGTATTTTCCTAGAGTGCCGTACTAGGTTAGCATGGATTACAAAGGTTTGTCAAACCATGATAATCAACCACATTCTGCATAAATGTCATACGTATACCCATTCTGACACCTTCTATGTGTTTAGTTTGTTCTCTTGATTTAGAAAACCCCAAACATGAAAATTCCATGCATGTGTCATAACAACAGAAATCTAAGCAGTCGATATCAGTGATGTGTACATGAGGATTGAAACTAGATAATATTTATATTTTATATTGTCTCAGTAGCACTTCTGTAGTTTCTAGGCATCTTAAGTCACTACATGACATGTCAATAGTATGGCTATCACAGAACGCCCATAGGGTACCCAACCCACCGCATCTTGAACTGTCAGACATAGGTTTCTTTGGTGCAAGGCTTCTTGCCTGCTGTCAGACTTTAAATATTTTCAAGAGATGGGTGAGTGTTTTGAATGTACCACCACCACTATAGCACAGACTGTTATAGGCAAACCACATTATAAAAATAGACTGTATGCTGATACAGTTTATCCCAAAAAAGCCCAGAAAAGTTTTGATTCATTATCTTTCATGTCTGTGATGTAAGCCAATAAATAAATATGGACTTCCCATGCTGAGTTTTATCAAAATTGGCTTCCTTAATTTGTATTTGTTTTACAGGAATTATATGTTTGTATGTGCTATTCTATATCACATCCTGATATGTAGGCATCATAGAAAATTAGGGTTAAAAGGGACCTCAGAGGTCATCTAGTCCAACTCCATGTTCAAAGTAGGACCAGGCCCAACTAGATCATCCCAGCCAAGGCCATACCCAGGCCTTAAAAACCTCCAAGGATGGAGATCCTACAACCTCTCTGGGTAGCCTGATTCAATGCTTTACTACCCTCCCAGTGAGAAAGTTTTCCTAATATCTAACCTGAACTTCCCTTGCTTCAACTTGAAAACATTGCTTCTTGTTTCATCATCTGCCACCACTGAGAATAATCCAGCTCCATCCTCTTTAGAGCTACCCCTGAGGTAGTTGAAGGCTACTATTAAATCCTACCTCAGTCTTCTCTTCTCTAGACTAAATAGTTTCTTCAGCCTCTCCTCAGAAGTCATGTATCCCAGCCCCCTTAACATTTTCATTACCCTTTGCTGGACTCTCTCCAATTTGTCCACACCCTTTCTGTAGTGGGGTGCCCAAAACTAGACACAGTACTCCAGATGTGGCCTCAAGTGTTGAATAAAGGGGAATAATCAATTCCCTTGATCTGCTGGCAGCTAATGCAACCCAGTACATCATTAGCCTTCCTGGCAGCTAGGGCACACTGTTGGCTCTTATTCAACTTACTGTCTGCTGCAACCCCCAGGTCCTTCTCCAGAATGCTGCTGCTTAACCAGTCAGTCCCCAGTCTGTACCAGTGTGTGGGATTGTTTCCTAAATTCAGGGATTCTCACTTGTCTTTGTTGAACCTCATAAGATTTCTTTTGGTCCAATCCTTCAAGTTGTGTATGTCTCTCCGAATCCTATCCTTACCCTCCAGTGTATCTACTACTCCCCCAGCTTGGTGCCATCTGCAGACTTGCTGAAGGTACACTCCATCCCATCTTCCAGGTCACCAATGAAGATATTGAACAAAACTGGCCATAGAACTGAACCCTGGGGTGTTCTACTTGATACCAACCACCAACCAGACATTGAGACATTGATTACTACACTTTGTGCCTGATGATCCAGCCAGTTTTCTAACCACCTTACAGTACATTCATCCAACCTGTACTTTCTTAGTCTGCTTGCAAGAATGTTTTGGAAGACAGTATCAAAAGTTTTGCTAAAGTCAGGGTATGTCACATCCACTGCTTTCCCTGCATCCACAGAGCCAGTCATCTCATCATAATAGGCAATCAGGTTGGTCAGCCATGACTTGCCCTTAGTGACTCTATACTGACTGCTCCTAATCACCTTCTCCAAATGCTTAGAAACAGATTTCTCATGGACCTTCTCCTTTTTTCCAGAGACTGCAGAGAGGCTGACTGGTCTGTTGTTCCCTGGATTTTCCTCCGTCCCATTCTTAAAGATGGACACTGTATTTTCCCTTTTCCAATCATCTGGGATCTCCCTCAGTTGCTACAAGTTTTCAAAGATAATGGCCAGAGGCTCTGCAAACACATCAGCCAACTCCCTCAGCACCCTCAGGTGCATCATGTCTGGCCCCAGGGACTTGTACACATCCAGACTTTCTAGATAGGCCCCAACCTGTTCTTTCACACCTGTTGGCTGCTCACCATCTCCCCAAACTGTGCTACCAGATACAGTAGTCTAGGAGCTGACTTTGCCTGTGAAGACTGAGGAAAAAGGCATTGAATACTTCAGCCTTTTCTGCATCAACTGTCACTAGTTTGGCCACCATGCAAGAAAAAATAATAGTATCTGAAGTATATTAGCCTTCTGGCATGGGCACCCTCACAGTATGGACAGACACTAAATTTCCATTGTTATATTTTGTCTATATTCCTCAGTGATTTTTCATGTGCTGCAGCTAGTGCTTAAATTCAAGGGAAAACAGTTTTGCTGAACACTATATTTCCACAGGTTGTATGAACTCTTGCTTTTACTATAAGAGATTTACATTGCGGTTCTTTTTCTTACTGGTTAGTTGTTCATCTACCTGGGTTGACTTCAACCTTTGGTACTGCAAGGGGGCAGCTGCACAGGGAGCTGAATCCCTGCTTCTTCCCACTCCACTGTTTCCTCCAAGGGCCTAGCAGCTCCAGCTGCAAGGAATGCTGTGCAGAATTGAGGATGGGCGATTGCCTCCTTCCAGGTGCTCCTATACTATGCCTACCCCCAAGTTGTCTCCCATGGTCCAGAAGCAAGTGCTGAAAAGGGGGAGATCACTCACTGACACCGCCATCCCCAGCCTTGCCTAGTCCTCCATGCAGCTGCTCCCCACAGCTGGCAGCCTCAGGCCAGTGAGGTAAATGCAATGGAAAAGAAGACAGAAGGGGCCTGGCATCCTGTTCAGCCACTCCCCAGAGCCCCCAGCCAGAGTGGGGCAGGAGTGGTCCTGGAGCTTTCCCCCTCCCCCCACTTCCTCATCAGATCCCATTTGGTCTCCCAGTGTCCTGCTGCAGCTGAGGACTCCAGCCATGCCTCAGACACTGCAGGGACCCAGACATCTGGGGCCTCCGGGAAATGGAGCTTTCAGCGTGTGACCTTCACTGTGGAAGTTGGGCTGTGACCACACTTTTGCACTGCCCCTTGAACTGCCCTGGCTGAGACTATGGCTAACAAGGTCTGTGAATGTATTCTGAGCATAACCTGAGAATCAGAAGATCCTTTGTCTCAGAGATGAAAAGAGAGTTTCACGAACCAGTTCATTATTATCAACCATGGACGGTAATTCAAGATGTGTGTGGGGGGGGAGAATCATTCTTTTCCATAAACTATATTTAAAAATGCTGCTTGCACAAGTTGCCTTCACAGAAAGAAGCCTACTAAAACAAACTTGTTCATTAGTAGGTCATCTGAACTGCATATGTAAGGTCACTGGTGAAGGGAAATGGTGGTATTCCCTGTTACCAGCCATGTCATTCTGAAACAAGTCTGGTGGTCTCTAAACCATGAATTAGAGAACCATGTTATTGCAGTAAGACAATAAAAAACCTAAAGAAAAATCAACCACCCCATCCAGCTATTACTCTTCAATCCAAACTCTACAGCTCTTTGTGCAGATGGGCCTGCAGCTATGTTTAGGGCTGCATGAAGACAGATACGTTTAAGAACTTATTTTCAGGGTTCCTGGTATGAGGGACATAGGCTTGAATGTCAGAGAAAGGAACAAACCATTAAATGTACTGAGTGACAGACTAAAATGTGACAGACAAGGCATGTTAGAAACAAGTCAGAAGGCAAGGTCCATAGCTTGCTCTAAGTTACATTTGCATTGCTTTGATCCTCGTCCATTCTCACCTGTATCTACTGTGAGACACAAGCTAGGGCAGGAACGAGTCCTACAGGAAAGGTTTGCCACAAGTCTCTCCTAATTGAATTCTTTATACCAGGCATGAGGAAGTGGCTTTAGCAGTGACATAATAAGATTCTGCTGAGGGTAGAAATGTTTGGCAGGTTCTAACATACATCATTACATTTACTTCCATTTCTGTAGCAGTTTACATTGATAGAATCAGGCCTCGTGTGAATAAAAAAGTTTCTAACTGTATGTGGATATCTCAGTATGATGCAAAGTCAGTCTTAGGAGCATGAAAGACCTGTGGTTAGATGCGAGATCCCTAGTGCTGGTCATGTAACTCATAGCTTCAAAGAAAATGCAACATCAGGAGGAAGCACCTGTGTCTGGGGTCATCCTGATGGCACTTTTACAGGTTCTCCAATTGTTCTGATTAGAAGGCATCAGAGCACTCGAGCCCACTGGAGCGTTCTAATCAGAATGGTCCAGCATGCTGCGTCTTCAGTATTCAGCATCCCGGCCTTTCAAAATACCAGTGGGGGCACTTTAATGAAGCTCATGAAACAAGCTTCAGTTAAAGCGCCCCCACTGCCATTTTGAAACACTGGACACTGAATACAAGAGCCGCTCTAATTAAAAGTCCCCGCCTCCACCCCAGAGCACATGTATAATACAGCAACCTAACTTTCCACAAAAATCCTTGTCCCATTTGTCAGTGGGAAGGAGACACCTCCAATTCATCCCCAATAGTGGATACTGGCAAGGTCAAACCTCAGAGGAAAATTCAGTGGCTTTCGTCCAAGCTTCACGCACATTTATTTTTTCTGCCCACCTGAGCCACCACAGTGTGCTTCTGCTCACCGTAACTTGTATAGATGTTTGGAATATGCTTGCGCATGCTCTGTTGGGCTTCTTGTATTTGCCTTCATCCCCCTAAATATACTGACCTCTCTTTAGTGGGGTTTTGCTAAACTACTTTTACTGGTCTCCCCGCTTTAGTGAGATTTAGATATTAGATTCTGTGAAAAACACAAGGTGAGCAGAATATAGCAGTGATAGCAGTGATAGCTCAGACCAAAGTGCAATCAGGCTGCTGCATTCTGAACAAGCTGCAGATACCTGTGGTACAACCTGGGCACAGAATCACAAAACTGGAGTCTCAGGGCACGTGCTGCTGTTTTGAGGTCATTGTCACATAAAGATACTGCTGAAGCAAACTGCACAACTGAAAACAGCACTTTCTACCTGCTTTGACATGGATGTTTCCACAGGTAGGACATACAGTAATCAGACATGATATATTTCTTCCTCTAGATTCCAGTAGATACACTATCAACTGTGTGTTGCAAATACAATCCATCCCATATATGCAGTGGCAATATTAATGTGGTAAATTCCAGAGCTTTGGGGTTGTTCTAAGCGTGCACTCTTGATCACCTCCCCTGCAGGCTGCTCATTAATCTATTTTTTGCCAAGAACACCTCAGAGGCCATGAAGATGCATCATTTTAAAAGGGGGGTTAGGGCTTCTGAGAAACAGAGCTTGTCAAAAAACAGAATTTCTGTTTATTCCAATATTTAGCTATTTTTCAATCAGAACTCCAGGTTTGATTTTTTTTTTTTTTGCAAAATAGGAGTTCTAAAACAGTTCTATTCTGAAACATTGAAGTGTTTTGCTTTGCTGTAAAGTTCTTCCAGTTTGATAATGCTGAAACAAGAAAATAAAAAATACAACATGTGTAGCCTATTATCAATAGATAATATAATAAAATTATTATTTTAAGATAATGTAGAAGTATTAACGAAATCAAATGAAACATTTCAACATCATAAAAATTAATTTAAAAGTTCAAATTATTCTTCCAAACAGTTTCCCACAAAATAACGGGTCCAAACCAACAGATTCCTATGAAGTGTTTTGTTTTTGACAAAACTCCATTTTCTGACAGAAAACCATTCCATTGAAAAATAGTCAGCCAGCTCTAGCAAAGAATATTCCTCCTTTTAATCCCCACCTCCACCATAAATGTAATACACACACACACACCAAGTAAAGAACATTATTCATTCTTACTGCATGAATCCATAAGATCTATAAGGCTTGCTATAAAACTGATAGTCTCAGCCCTCCTCTCAGCAAAGGTGTTATAAGGAGTGCTAGAGTAAGGCTGATGTTACTAACTCTCCTTTACTTTAAGGAAGTAAAGTACAATGCATATACTAGTATGCCATGAGATGCTATAAATCATTTCAACAAATGATACTCATCAAAACAAAAGCACAAAATACGTTTTGGGATAAGATATCCTAGTCTTATTTGTTTGTTCACTCATGCCATTTGGCTCTCCTCAGTAGGTTTTCCAGTCATTAGTGTGAATTAGTGAGGTTCTGATGAAAATACATACAAATGTACATACCAGCATAAATGCACATACAAAACAAATCTGTATATGGCACAGAACATTAGTCCAATATACTTCAAAATGAAGCTTCCAAAGGACATTATAATTTTTATGCAACATTTTTTCTCTCCCCGTCAGCATTTCCTCTCCCCCCTCCCCACCCCCCCAAAAATCACTGAAGCTCAACAGTAGCATGGTTTAAGGGAGTCCTGCATGGAAAGCTCCTTCAGCTGCTTAGCCCAACAGCATAAATTTGATCTTGTAATTAGTATTCAGCTCAGCATCTTGGATAGAAACCAATGTTACAGCCAAGAGGTGGTTTAAATCACATAAATCATAGATCAATGACAGAACTCTAAGCACTGGATAGATTACAAAAGTAAGCTTTAGTTAAAAATAGATTAACCATTTCCCTGCAGGAATTCCTTGAAAAAAAAACTGAATATAAAACAAATAAAATTATATCTGATAATTTTTTCTAATATATGCATATACTAAATGAATTGTACTTTCCCTTGACAGTTATACCCTGATTAAAGAAACGTGTTAACATGCTATTTCAATGGAAAATATGGTAAATTGTGGAGACTATAATTTTTTTAATAAGCCTTTAATAGCCAGCAAGAATGTACCAAATGTAGTGTACAATGTACTATGCAAGAGTACAACTGGCTTTATACCAAGTGTCACAACACCTAATAGTCATGTCCCATTTTAACATCAATCAGAAAATGTTTTTCCAAGTCATGTAAAATATATTGTATTTGCAAAGTGTTAAAAAAAATAGCCAAGAGAGTGCCCAACACTAAAAGTTGTTGCATGCTCCTTACCATTACTGTTTTCAGTCCCAACAGAGGCTGCTCAGCCCCCTGCAGGATTGGTCCCCGCATCAGTCCAGTATTAAAAGATCTAAAGTACAAAAAAGATGGGGGGATTTGAATCTACAGCCTTTAGACAAAATTCCCTATGACCATATAGAGGCTTCAGAATCAAGTCCTGGGATCAGAATCTCCACTGGTATAAATCTGCATAGATCCAAATGGAAGTCAAATGGGCCTCTAAGCCAATTCATTCCATCTGAGAATATGATCTCCAGTGTTTGCAAACTCATTAGTGAGTTTTGGAATAAAAAATAATTGAAGTATTTCTTCAGACCTATGTATTCTTTGCTGTATGTTTAGAGA
>NW_017729029.1:33144597-33184117 GCF_001723915.1 Gavialis gangeticus | reverse complement strand
CTTTCCAAATGAAGAGTGTGCCTTTCTGTTTTGCTAATTATTTGATTCAAGTTGAAAATATGTAAATATAATCAAACCATTTCTCAGGACAGAGAATTTTTAAATTCTATGCTATTATGACTAGAATAATTTATTTTAATTCCCTACATTGACAGTCAGACATACAGAAAGAAGAAACGCTTCTTTAAAAAAAACAATTTGAGACAGCTAAAACAACATCAGACCGATAAAAAGCCATCTGAACCTCAGACACACATTTCTGTCACCTTAGACTCTTCTTTTGCTATGTTTAAATGGATTGTGCAGTATTATATTGGTTCAAAAATGATCAAACAAACTGAAACAAACCCAAAACTTTTGCACACTGCATTTCCAAATTTTTGATCAAATGAAAGAGATGAAAATCAAGTATTAGTGCACCATGATAAGGTTTCCAATATTCAAATCAGTAAATTAAGCATATATTAGCCATGTTATAACAAAAGCACATCTCTCAAACCATCTATATCTATTTCCATCTTTAACCTGCCATAACTAAATATGCTTAATATAGTTACTGTTTTCATATTAGTATTTTTAAAGGCAACAGCATAGCTCTCATGTGCCACTGAACATACACACATACATAATACATAATTATATGTATTACTTTTTGAAATTAATAATACTAGAGAGGAATTAGTCACTTCCTTTTACAAGGACCAGTTTTGTTATAATAAGACAAAGAAAAGCAAGTTCAATTAATGGCTATTTGAAACTGAATGTACAAATGTCAAGATTGGAATCTTGCATGCTGTAATACCACAATATTTACAATAGGGAGATATATTCAAACTATTACTGGTGTGGGTTCCAGAGATTAAAATATTGATGACTCGCCTACTAAGGGACAGATACTGTAACCCTTACTCATATGAGTAATCCAATGGGGGGGGAAATATGGAACAACACTTGTGAGTAAGGATTACTCATGTAAACAAGCTCTGAAGGACCGGGTCTACAATTCTGTTTTCTAAGTTGCTGAAAGACCTACATAAAGTTCAGGATTATAACTTGGCCAATATCAGGTTTAGTATAACTAAAAATAAATAAATAAATAAATAAATAAATAATGACAATCTTGCATAATAAACCATTTTGTCAGTATAAATGTCAGGGCTAATTTTTAAAGACAAATTTCCCTGCAGCAACAATTCTCTCTAATTATTTAAATGTGAAACACATTATCAAGCATGTTTGTTTCCTGTTCCCAGCTTTTGGTGGCTGACAAGATATTCACAAGATTCAAATATACTGCAGTTATGGCTCAAATCCACAAGGTGTTGAAAATCTTCAACCTGCATTGACTTCAACAAGAATTGAGAGTGGTAAGCACCAGACCCAGACAGGAGGCAGTCATTGTCTTGCAGGAGAAAGACCTAACCTTGTATTACATGTGGAAAACCACTGATTTGCTTTAATGAAAAAACCCAAAACTTTGGGCTCAAGTCTGCAATTGTTAGTCTGATGAAGCAATGGAAGTTTTGCCTTCACATGTAAGCATATCTACTGTACTAAAAGATACAGGAATGTCATATGATAAAGCCCAACTCATTGTATTCCAGCAACATAATACACACAATATAATTTGTGTATGTTCATGTGGAATTTTTTTCCATATTTTTGAGGATTAATAATTGCATTTAATAAAAAATATAAACCATACAGTGTTCAAGAAGACAACTGCTAATGCACTCCTTTACATGGAACGAATGCAGGATGGTATATCAAATGTTATTTTTCAAATGCAGGATGGTATATCAAATGTTATTTTTCTGGATGTTATGAGAATTACTTTTAGTGCTCCTTTCAAATAAGAGAAAACTAAGTTTAGGTGTCAATCTGGCAAGTGCCAAAACAATAAAACAGCTCAGAAAATAGAAGTAATGATGGAAATAAAACTTATTTTCAATATTTTTGTGCAGAAACCCCTAAATAAACAAGATCACTCTCTTAAATGCAGTGAATTTGTTATAGAAATCTATTATTCCATCCATGTAAGGCATTTGGGCTAGTTTCTAATATTATCTCAAGCTCAAAAGTTAAAAACCAATCTAAGTGAAAAAAATAAAGTTCTCAGAGATACCAGAACTTGCATTGATGTATGCTACTGCATTTGAATACAAGAAAACTCCAATTCTTTTCTTTTCTTTTTTTGAGGGGGGGCATGGTGGAGAAGGAGGGACAGGAAGGGTAGAGGGACTTGACTTTGGACCAACACTACCAAATCAGCTGTAATCTAATGGGTTTTTTTATACCACCTACAGTAAAACTCACTATATAGCTAGTCATAAGATTAAAAGCTTTTCAAGTTGCTATCTTGGGAAATTTCTTTCAAGGAAATTACTACAAAGCCTTGTTTTAGTATGTTCCCCTACTGTGCATCCTACTGCGTTTTTTTAATAAGGAAAGCTATCCATCCATAGAGGTGTATCCTGTTCTCCATGCTTGAGTGTCTAACAGCAGGCATATACAGTAGACACTCTGATGTTTTGCTCCTTTAATTTTCACTCCATAGCACTGGTGCCTAGTTTTCTTGACTGCACCTTCATAGTAGTTTAATTATGGGTGCACAACAAATATTTCTTGGGGGGAGGAAAGTTTTCAGTCAAAATAACAGAAGATGCCATAAACACCATTTCTATGTAAAATAAAATAAAATAAGATTTATTATCATAAATTTGGACCCAATTATCGAAGGGTGGGAAGTGGCTAAAAGCTACCAAAAGAAAGAGAGAAAAATTCATTAATAAAAAGAAAAAAAGGTAGATATATAAAGGACTAATTTTAGTTCCTTAAATAAAAATATAATTTTACACTGAATACCAAATTCTTAAAGAAGTGATCAATGTACCTTACAGAAATTGCATACAATGCCTACCTTGTAACAGAATTAAAGTAATAAGTCATGACTGAAATAAGATAGGTTCTTTGAGCCTGAAGATTTGTTTACACTAGAATTGATTAAAATTTTAATCATAAGTTGAGAAGATCTCTGATAAAGAGCTCACTGTACCATTCCAGTCCCAAATTGGAAAAACCATTTTAAAAAGCATGGACCAAAAACAGCACTGGTATAAATCAGAATGAATCAATGCTGCTCCACTGACTTCAGATTTGGTTTAAAAAATGATTCAGTGGAGCAACGTCAGTTCACACCAGTGAAGGATCTGTCCCTACAATCGGAACTAAAGAGATGTTCTTAATGAATTAAAGGCTTGAAGTCTTTACTTAGTCATACAAAATCCCTCTTGAAGTTAATGCAAAAAAGGCATTCATTTAAATCTAGACCAGCTATAGCACACATGCTGACTAGTGACACAGTTAATGTTACTACATATTGCAATCGGCTCTCATGAAATCCTAAAACATTGACAGAGCAATACATATAGCTTCCTATTATCTCACGTGGTGTAATGCCTGACTATCAGCCAATTCTCTTCCATTTCTTTAGTAACTGACAAAAAAATTAGTACAGTCATTATTTTTGCTAATAGGAGAGTATGAGCTATACTGAGAAAACATGTACCTATGCTGACAGAATGGGAGTACTTTAATTTCCAAATTATATACATAAGTAAATCAAGCTATATCACCTGATAAATGAAAGATTATGAAAATAGTAATATCCAACAAAATCTTGAAAGGCATCATAATTCCTCAAACAATTATCTTCTGTCATTTATTTGTGAGTAGCCCCATGTAGTTCAAGAGGAGGAAATACAAATATGCTCCTTTAAAATTCACGAAACCACTCATTCTGTCATAAGAGCAGGCATCTTTCATGGCTACTTATTCCACACAGTCTCATAACTAAAACTGACAGATATTTGGAACACAAAAAATGAGCATTGGACAAAGAACATTAGCTGCTCAATTCTTACATTTAAATGCCTAAAACAGAAAATAAAATCAAATTTTATATACAGTTAAAGAATTTCTGGTATAATTAAATTAAAATTGGTAGATAAAAATGAGATTGTACAAAGACTACTGGTGTATTGCTACCAATATTGGGTTGTGCTGCATCCATGACAACAGGATGGAAGGTTGCTTTTAATACTATTATCTTACATACCCACAGCTGAATGCTAATGCAGCTATACTGAGGAAATCAAGTTTCAGATCTGTATCCACTGAACTTACATCCACTAGGCAGAGAGTTTAAAACCCAGGCTAGAATACAAAGGCTAATATTATAGCTCTGTCAACTCCCAAAAGGTCAGTTATTTCAAAAGGTACACACCAACATTAACTGTCAAATATTTTGTAGTTTAAGCCAGAATCAGAGCAAAATCAGGTTTTGTAGGAGCAGTTCCTTTCCAGCTTTGTTCTCTAAAATATAGCTGTACCAGAAAATTAAGATTAACTCAATTTCCATCTTCATTCTGTATATTGAGAATTGATTGTTTTGTTTCATATAAACATTACCTCAAACAGGGTCTTTTTTTCTCCATGAAGAAGAGCCAGAAAACTAATTGTATAGCTATACAAAACTAATTGTATAGCCTTATCCTTGCTTTCCAGAAAATAAAGTAATACAAGGGAACCGTCCTAGTCTAGCTGCCCACTTTAAGAACAGGGGGAATTCAGAACCAGAATTTAATCTGTTCTAAATCTTTTCTATAAGTAAGAGTTTTTATGCTGAGTAATAGTGATGGTTCACAGAAGCAACTTCAAGTATTTGCAAAGTCCACAGTGTAATCCTTCTCCCATTGTTTAGGAGGGAAAAAGCCATTTTTTTTTTCATTTAAAACTTGAGAATTTAATTCAGAAATTAAAAAAAAGAGAAGTAATCGTTTTGTTTCTCATTGGATTAATTCCTCCTGAATACAATGTGGATGAAAATTCTCTAAATATCTCAATTGGCAGTCCTGTAAAAAGTCTCCCTCTCTCTCCCCCTCTCTGTCTTAGATAAAATCAAAATGGCTCAGTCATTTCCCAGGCTAAGAAATTATTTTAAAGTTCACTTTTTAGGAGTGCTGTAAGTGCAAATGAATGATACACCCCAAGCACAGCTCAAAGAAGGTAAAGATAGTCTCCAAAAACACCAGAGTCAGCATTCAGTGCACTGGCAATTTTCAGTCACTATCTCATCCCCATCTGTACTCATTATCTGACACTTTCCTGAATGGAGAATAAATTCAACCTAAAAGAATCACATTATCTAACAGCTCATGCAAGTGTCCTATTAGGCCTACCTGAGCTACTGATCACTTTCCTACAACATGAGGTAACCCAGGTGAAAACTAATTGGACTAAAAGACTTTGGACCATATACTGCCAGCCTTCTATAAAACTCATACTGATATCCAGTGCAACATTAGGGAACTGTAATCCTGTTAGAAACTCCTGTTCTGTCTACTAGGCTAATATAGAGTAGGGACAGCTTGGTAGGTCAAAATATTCCATTATTTTGCCACCGTGTTCTCAGTTATTATACATAATAGAGCACTTAAACCAACTGAACCATAACAAGGAAGGAGGCACTTCTAGTTAAAGCTACGCCAGTCGATGAGAAGTTTCTTAGAGAAGACCAAATCCAAGAGAGTAACAACAGAAATGAGAACTTTCTTGCAGTTTGTGCAGTAGATATGTAGTGAGCAAGCAGGTTCATCGTTCTAATAAAATAGTATACAACAATTTTAAAGGCCAAAATACAGCACAAGCTAGTATAGACATTTGAAAAATAGTCCTGTATTTCACATACTAACATGCGGACTGCAGGTGGGCAGTGAAGAAGGTGCTGTGTCTGAGGAAGAGAAAATGGAGGTAACAGGAAGGCGGGAACACTCAGTAGCAAAAATACTGGCTTATAGAGGACAGAACTGACAAAAAATAAATGGCAGTATTTTATGAAATTGCAATTGAATTAAGTTATTATTGTAAATGCATTTAAAGGAGAACCCCTCATTTAGATGTCATTTGAAATTAATGTTTATGAGCAATAAAAGTCCTTGAAGATTTATAATGTATCATGAAGTTATCCACTATCCCAGATTTTCTTGTGCCTTGCTTCTTCTCACAATAGCTGTCTTTCCATCAGTACATCTGATGTCAATTTACTCACATATTGGGTGGCAGGAAAGGATTCCACCTTCTTCATCTGAAAGACCCCTAACTGATAGAACTAGTACTTTGAGCAGACGCCAAATACTCACACACTTGCTAAACTAATAACCAGAGGCCAGAGCTCTACATGGCCCAAAGTCTCCCAAGGCTGCCCAGTCAGATATTCCTCTCTTGACCGTCTGATGACCCCAGTAAGGACAACAGCTCTGAAACTGAAGGCATCTTTTGCCAGCCAATTCTTGCTATGCTCATATTTCTAAATTAACACCATAAAGAAATGCCATTATTGTTAATGTGTATTTTTCAGATCTACATTTCAGATAATACCCATCCTTCTGCTTGATCAGTTCTACAAAGGGGAATTTGAGGCAGTAATGTTGGTGAGTTCATTTTCCAGTTCAAAAACTCTTAAAAGAAATTAGTGCTCATTTTGGGATGTATTATATGATAAATTAATTACATATATTATATGAAGTGACCTCGGAGTGTCCACATCTGCTCAATTTAAGAAAAGGCTTACAACTTCAGGATTGGTCTCTTCCTGCCTCTCATTTTTCCAGCACTGAAGAACACCTCTGGTGGGAACATGCCCAAAAAAGCTCAAGCTGAGCTGAACCAGGAACACTTACTGCTATCAGGATATCATAACATTTCTTTGGCAAACAAGGTTATTTGGGTAGATGTGATATCTTTTATCAGATGAACTAAATAACTGGAAAATTTGTTCTTTGCAAGCTTTTGGGCACAAACACTGTTCTTCAGCATTTATTCTAAATAGCTAAAGGAAAACTTTGGGTTTCGTTCATAAAGTGCCACCAGGCTTAAAATACAGGGTGAATTTTTGTCCAATTTCAAATGTTTTCACACATTTTGGGGGTGGGGGGTTGTTTTGTTTTATTTTGTTTTTCTGGGGGAGGAGTTTGTCATTGTGCTCATTTTTAATACATATAAAAACATTTATAGCCACACATACAAAATTACAGTAAAGCTGTGTTAACCGGCATTTTACTAACTGGAATAGTCTATTAACCAGAATTTCCAATATCCCCCCCAGTACAAATCCTCACTTTAGCAACCAGAATCTTTGCTGAGTCTATCCAGCATGCACATCAAGTATTTCTGTTGTTTACATTAGTTAGTGATGCTGCCAATAGAGGAGCTGCCAGGAGCCCTTCTAGTTGATATCTGCATAGGCAAAGGAAGAAAAATTTGGGGGGGAGGGAGGAGCTGAGCAAGTGCACGCATGTGTGCACACACCCCTCCTCCTGCTGGCAGGAAAGTCTGCAGGGGAGGGATCTGCACAGGGCAGGGTGGGCTGCTGCTGCGGGCTGGGGCTGGTATAACTCTCAGATAACCAGAATTTATAGATAACCGGCACCTCCCTTATCTCACTCATGCCAGATAACAAAGCTTTTACTGTAACTTCAAGAGAAGACAGTCTATAATCTTTGTTCTTAGGGTCTAAGTGTCATTGTGTGCTCTGTCTGATTATTCTAATGTGAAAGTTTCCATAACTGGCAGCATTAGATCCTCCGTCAACAGAGTAGCTACAGCACAGAGTTGCAAGCTCCATTACTTCATATATCACATTGACGCTAAAGTGATCACAAATGGCTTTGGAAGGTCCTTTATTCTCTTTAAGCCATCAGACTTTGGACTCTGAGTATCAGCAAGGTTGTTATAAAATGGCAATTCTGGTACTGTGGAATACGTGGACTATAGACAAAACTGAGACCCACAATTTATTTCAATGTAGACTACCGAATAACCATGAAACTGTAAGGTAACTATAGTAATTCATTTGAGACTATAAACCACAATAGTTTGGGGGCAACTTTTGTTCTCGTATGACCACCACACTGGCAGTGAATAAACCATTTTATAACAAAACTATCTTAAGAATAGCAAGGTAATAATTCCTGCATGCACACCAATCCATTTTCCCATACACACACTCACAGATAAGTGGTCATTGGAGCAGGTTCTCTATATTGCCAAAGTCTTCATTTTGA
This sequence comes from Gavialis gangeticus, assembly GCF_001723915.1. Classification (NCBI taxonomy): domain Eukaryota; kingdom Metazoa; phylum Chordata; order Crocodylia; family Gavialidae; genus Gavialis; species Gavialis gangeticus. The sequence continues at coordinate 33,175,994 of NW_017729029.1, read as the reverse complement.
CCACCAGTCACTTTGGCCCCCTCTACACATTACAGGTTTCATGTAATTAACTGGTTGATCTTGAAATTATCTTGAGACCAGCTACACCTGCAAAGTAGCTATCACACCATAAAAAGCTCCAACCAGCTATAAAGTTAGACCTCAAAAATATGTACTAACTTTATAGCTGGCTGCTATCCAGGTTTAATTTGCATGTGGACCATGCTCTCACCAGCAGCTGGGAACCTTGTTAGCTGACAGGGCTCCCAGCCACAGGGGTGCATCATGCCAGCTGGGGCTGGGAGTCCTGCAACTGAAGGTACTGTCAGCCCCAGCAGCTGCCAGCTCTGGGTCTTGGCAGCATAAGGACCCAGAGTCCCACAGCGGTGGAAGCTGGCTATCCCAGTGCCAGAACCCAACTGTGTCCTGGCAGCTGTAGGCCATAGCTTTGATCTCCCACCCTTGAGGGTCCATGGAGCCCCTGGGGCTGGGAGATTGTGGCAGCTATAATCTTCCAGCCCTCAGAGGTTTCATGCACACACAGGGCTGGGAGACTGTAGCTGCTGTGATCTCCCATCCCAGAGGTTTCATGCATTACCAAGGCTGGGAGATCATAGCAGATCCCTGGGGCTCCCAGCTGCCAGAGCTTGCTTCTTGCCAGTGCAGGGGGAGCCCAATCCCAGGCTCACTCTGTACTGGCAATAAGGTGTGATGGGATCTATGGAGTGATCCCACAATCATGCCTCCTGCCATGCATGTGTGGCATGGCAGAAGATGTAACTGTGTGGGTCACGCATTAGATCCCATTGCACCTTTACCTGCTCATGCAGAGGGGCCCTTTGTGGCACCTCCAGCAGTTTACCTTTCCCCTTTCCTCATATGAGACTGCTATAGTGCCACAAGCCTGACTGAGGCCAAGTCACAAAGATGAGCGTTGAAGTTTTCATTGATGCACTCACTGAGAGGAGGCAGAAACTATCAATATCATTGACCTTTGTGGGTACAGCTGCTATTTCAGCATGTGCCCCTGCCACTTTGAAATTAAATGAAACTGCTGTGGTTGCTGTTTTGCTGGTGATGCTGGTAGACAGCACACAATGGGAAAAGATTTTACATTCCATCTCTTCCCCCATTTCTTCTCTCCATTCTCCCTCCCTCTTCCCCTCCACTCCCTCTTTTTTTCCCCTCATTTTGGTTGTAGTGTTCCTAATATTATCATTACCAGATTCAAACTCACTGTCTCTGAAGCCTCCAGTCCCTTCTGACTCTCCATCAAAATAATTAAGCTGAGAACACATTTTTCATAACAGCTAATAATGCCCCCCATTTCCAAAAACAGAAAAGGAAATTAATGGCAAATACATCCTGATTTTGTTGCTAGTTCATCCTTTTTTTAAATCAAGTGAGCTCCCTCACTCTCCAAACTACCCCACCAGAAGAAGAATATTGTTAACCTGGTAAAAGATGTAAAAAAATCTGCTCATGAAAATTGAAATGGAACCACTGATCTCCATCTTTTTTTCCATCTCATTATACCACAGAAGTACAGTTTTTGCAAAACACAAAAACCCGCTCTTTGCCTACTAGGCAAATGGTGCTTTCTTCCACTATAACAATCTTGAAAAATGCGTAAAGGGAAAAAAACCTGAAAACCTCATAAAAATAGGCCCTGATCCTGTGATCTCAGTCATGAAAGGGAAACGTAAGTGTGTGATTCTCAAGGCAGGATAATAAAGGATCACCAGCATGGCATTCCAGGGAATTCTGAAAAGGGAAAGGATTTTTCCTGAAAGTTTCAAATTTCAGTACTGGGATTTAAGCTGTTTCCAGTCTGCCATTTTTTTCCAGTGTTTGTTACCAGTATGGCCTTGCAGAAAAACCTGAACAGTGATTAATTATGTTCATACAAAAAATAAAAGAAAAAAAGAAACCCAGGCATATATTTTATTAGGAAATTACAGAATCTCCTTTCATTCTGCATCAAAACTCCACTGCCTTTTACAGCCAAATTTCTGTTGGAGATTAAATATAACACTGTAAAAAGGTTGCAACTTTTAAAAAGAAACATAGAAACAAAAGTAATAATTATGCACTGAATGCAAGTCTGAATGGTCTGGAAAATTATGCTATATTTGATTGCATATTTCCTGTATTTGAATAGTTCCATATCCAGGACAGTGACTTGGATATTTTTACTTGTATTACCTTTTGGATTTTTTTTACATGAATATATGATTTGACTTTGTACTACATTAGAGAAGAAAAGTTTCATGTCACTACTACTCTTGCCAGTGAAACATGTTTTGGTACACATTCCTGTTTAGTCAAAGGTTCATCAGTAATTGCTAACCAAACAGAAAAGCTTCACAAGAATAGTATGTTATTGTGTTGGCATTGTCAACCCTTCTCCTACTCTTTAGGCCTACACTAAATCTCTCTGGAGCTCCCATACAAAAAACTAGAACTCTTGGTTCCAAAACAATACCTTTTATTAGACCAGCTGGAAAACGGCTACCAAGTACACCTCTGAAACTCTCATTCACCTACCCTGGAAATCTTCAAGGGGAGACTGGACGGTCACCGTGCTGGGGTCATCTGACCCCAGTTGTCTTTCCTGCCTAGTGCAGGGGGGCTGGACCCTATGATTTTGCAAGGTTCTTTCCAGCCTTACAATCTATGAATCAACCTATGTACCATTATACCTGTTGCAGCATCAGACATCAGAAAAAGTCCAAGCCTGTAAACAGGTAAGCACATGAGTTTCCTAGTTAGTTCTTTGTAGGATCAAGCCTTTTGTATTGAATTAACCATAGATTAATAGGTTGGAACTTAGCTCAGACTTCAAGGTGTTGTTGCTTATTTCCTTTCACAGGCACAACTGATGAGAGACCACAGAAAATGGAGCTGTCTTGTTTTGCAAAACCAAAATCAGGGATGAATTGGATTCAAGCATGTGCTGAGTTCAGATCAATGTTCTCTGTTTTTGACCAACTCTCCATTTTACTATTATCATTATCTGGCTCACCTTTTCACAGCTTTGCTCATAGACATGTAACCTCAATGTTTTCCCTTCCCTCTACAGTTCAGTGTCAAACATTGCATATGGCATGCATGTGACAGCATTCAGTATGTGGGATCTGGCAGGGAAGTGCCATTTTACCAGTAGTGATTGTGTTGATAAACAGCACAGTGATACAAGGAAAACTATTTCCAGACTTTTGCTCAGATGTGGATACAGCATATGGATAAAACATCACTTTTTGGTACATCTCACTGTGTAATGTTATAACAAGGTTTTATAGTAATGCAATGTTTGCTTTACATTACCACTGCTCTCAAAAGGCTTAACCCAGGAAGGTGCTGAACAACCTCAACTCCCATATTCTAGTGAGAGCTAAAAATGCTCAGTGCTTTACTGCATAAGGTCTAAAGAGTGAAGGAAATAGTTTGGCTACAGCAAATGTACCACAGCAGAGGATTTTTTTTAAACGTTTGCTTTAGAATTCCTCATATTATTGGAGAAAGAGTTAGATAAACATACTTGAAGAAAAATGCATTGTTCTCATTTTTTAAAAAGGTGCCTCAGGCAATGATAAATTACATAAATTTGCCCCAATTCATATCATTCCACGTGTCACAGTTATCTATGGTGATTAGCATAAAATGACAACCCAAAAGTTTGCAACCCATTTTTCCTAAATGTTAGCTTATTTCACCCACAAAAAAGTCAGATGACTGACACCCAACATAATAAAATAAAATCTCCCTTCACAATTTAATAATTTTTTTTTATAAATCATGTAAAATATAAACACTACATTTTAAAACAAAGTTATAATTCATGGATTACAACTTTCCTTACTGGCAGCAGATCTGTTGCTTCACTTTGTCTTCAAAAACTAATTGGACCCATTTTTAAAAACTGTCAAACTTGGCTTTATCAAGATATTTACTCCCCATTTTCTGGCATTCCATTGTAATTCATAATTTAGGAAAAACATATATATATATAAAATTGAGGAAAATCCACTTCTCTTAACAGTCCTTTTTTCTGCACTCCTTTCCACAAACATTTTGAAGGATCTCTGTACAATTTTAAGCATCTAAACTTCAGTAGAAATGAAAAATGAGAAAACTCTTTTAAAATAATAACAAAAACATAACCCCTTTCTAACTGTATATATTGGTCAAATGTTATAAATGCTGTGTGTATGTCTATATGAGAGAGAGAGATGATTAAAAATGTACCAAAAGCCATGAATGCCATTTTACTGTCATTTCCTTTGATTAACCTTCACCTGACCTCAGTCCCTAAGGCAATTCCAGTTTCTTTTTGTTCTTACATTTAAATTCTTCAGTATACCAGGTAAGTACATCTCTGTCATTAAAGAACATTCACTGAGAGCAGATTACTTTTACAGAGATTTTCATCAAAAAAGTTTGCTTTGGAGAACTGTCCGCAAAACCTTTGAAGGGACAATATTGAGTCAAGTTTAGCCCAAAATGAGACTTTAGACCAAGAGAAACTCTTTCTTGACTTTTTAAAAAGTGGCATATTTTTAAGCAAAAGGAAAAAAACACTGAAGTCAGTTGAGCTCCGCCAGTTGACAGCAGCTGAGGATCTCAACGTTGCCAACTTGCATAATTTTACAAGTCTTCTGATATTTTATGTTTTTCTTAAGGCCCCAACTCCTGCAGTTCTGACAACCTTGATTTTCACTTGGTAACAAAAAAATATCTCCGTTTCTAGCCTCCATGCCTCTGGAGAAAGCTGAAAAACATGACCTAATGGCTCCAAATGCAGAGAGCAGTTAGCCTGCAAACTTCTTGCACTAGGAGCCAACCTTTTGCTCTGTGCTTATATAACACATAGCACAATGGGGTCCTGGTCCCTGAATTGGACTCCTATAGGTATTAGTACAACACAAAGTTAATGCATGACAGTAATAGCATTTTTAAAAGCTTGAATTTTTAAAACTAATCTAGTGAGTGCAGACAACCCCATGAGATTTTTGCATGCTTGAGGGTGGCAATTCTTGATTCTAGTCATCCAATTACAAATGGTGTTTATAAAGTATTGAAAAATACTGGAAAACATCTGGAAAAAATGAGGCAAGGTCTGGAAAATGTGCCTAATATTGCAAGTCTTAAAGAAGCTTGATCTACCAAGCTTGGAGAAAGCTATGGGGCAATTTGATCACAGTCTGTGAACACAGGGAAGAGTGTTCTAATGGTAGACCGAAATCTGGCAGGAAAAGACATAGCATGATGGCCCTGAAGCCACACAAATTCAGACTGGCAATAAAGCACACTTTTTTAACTGTAAGGGTAATCACCCACTGAGGAAGGTCAGAGATGTTCTACTGTTTGCAGTTTTGAAATCAACACTAAATCAGTTTTCAACGGATATGCTACCTCTCACATAGAAGTTAGATACTTAGTGCAAAACCTACTGCATCAGATTCTTTGGCATCTGGTATACATAAGGTCAGACTAGATAGAGTTAGTCAGGAAACAATTTTCCTATCCCATAAGACTTTTGCTGAGATTCCAAAAATGTTTCTTGCCTCAAATCACGGGAAAAAAGTTGTTGTTGTTTGTACATTAAAAACTGGGGGTGTGGGGGGGGGAGAAATCAGAGTAAATTGGTTAACACTTTTTTTGTTGCCTGTTTTGAAATGTTTTGTTTGAGTTTTGGTCTTTCAACTTTTTAAAAACATTTATTCTGAAACTGTTGAAATGGATTTTTTTTTTTTTATCAACTTTGCAACTTTTTTTAAATTTTATTTTGAATCAGGAGAGTCACTGAAACTGACCATCTCCCTGTGGCTTCAGTTTCAACAAACTGGCATTTTCTGACAACAGTGTTTCTCTGGAAAAGCCCCAGTCAGCTCCAGTAATGGTTTTCTGGCCTTAATATCTCTTAAGTAAAACACTGAATCACACCCTCTGAAAATTCAGCTGTCTTCAATTACCCTTATATGGTTCCTTTATCATTTCTAAAGGATTTATAGAGCTGCTTACAACAGGTCTGGCAGCACTGGACTTAGATGGCTTAAACAGTGAAAGATTTTGCAAAGAGTTTTCTATCACAAACATCTATGGTCAGTGCTATAAAAATAGCCAGCTTGTTAATGACAGATGCCCTTACCTGATAGAGTGCAGTACTTAAATGTAGGAACAAAAGAATTGAAATTACCACAGGGAGAGAGGTCAGGTGAAGGTTAATCATAGGAAATGATAGTTAAGTGGCATGCATGGCTCTTGAGATTATCTACGTGTATTTTATTGGAAAATATTTTAATGTGTTTTCCCTGTATTGAGAAAGAAGCCAAATACCATGCCTAGATAAAAAGAAAAAGTCTATGCATCACTAAAGCCCCACAGTCTACAAGTGGAATTCCTCCTGATGTGATCCACAACCACTAGCTGAGGGATGAACAAAACTAGGGTGGTACCAGAACATGACAACTATTACTGATTTTATGCATTTATACAATAATTATGAAGCACAGTTCAGATTCAGGTTGGTGAGCTAAAGCATTCAATAAATTGTCAGTGTTTAGAACCCCTGGTACATATAAATCTCCTTAACATTTCCCATATATTAGTCTTCTAAATTGGGCATTTTCCCCAAAGATAGAGATCTAATCAAACAGGGAAAAGTAGATCTGGATAAATACTGCAAAAATACCTTAAAAAAACAGTTTAATTTTCTAAAGAATTTGTTTTGGTCACATTCATACCTCTTTAGTGTTTGCTTTCCAACAGTTTAGTGCAATTTGTCTTTTACTATCCATAACATTTGTTAAAACCAATCTGTTAAACTTGCACACGTCTAAATAGATATTTAAGTTCACCTACTTCATATCTTGACCTCATAAATCTGAGTATAGTCAAGTTGCCTTCAACTAATCATGGAACACAAACAATATCATGTGACTCGTGTTTGACAAATAGGCATTGAAGTTTGAATTTATGATTTCTAATTTTCAGTAGTAAGCCATACAGTCAGTGCAACCCATGGAAAAAATGTCAAATAATTTTTTTTTTTAAATCACTAACAGAATATAACATAAAATTCACCAAATGAATTATTAATAATGAATTATTCACTCAGCACTAGAAAAAAATAATATGTTTCTTCTTTTAAGCAACCAAAAGGTTTTTAAAATGTTACAATAATGAAATATGGCTGCTGATTTTGAAATGTATCCTCATCCAGCATACAGATATGTAAAAGGTTATAGTGCCAGAGTTATTAATCCCCCATCACTTTGGCAATTGATTTTGAACACAGTGTGTTGCAGAATCTTTATAATGCAAGATCATAAACATTCAAAACTAATTTATTGCTCTTTGTTCTACCTGGCAAAAATGCATTGTCAAATTGAAATTGTGATGAAACAGAGATGCAGATTAGTATAAAAATCTTTTAATTTGTATCCATGTTTGTAAATTTTCTTGTGCTATCTGTGTGCAGTCAAAAAAATTGTCCATAGAAAAATACAGAAAAGGGAGGACAGTACACAGCTATTAGTGAATGGAAAATGTTTATAAAAACAATGACAGATCTTAAACAAAAAAAAATCTTATAAGGGAAAACCATTATTTAGAGCTTTCACAACTAATATTTTGTTTTGTATTACTGATATGCTGGTTATCTCATAAATACTGGTCCTGATTTGTGAAAGAATGTCTGAAAATACTCTTTCTTTTTTCTATGTAGTTTTATATGTTTTTGTATGGATTACTGTCAAGTAACATCTGCCTGAGTGCAATAAGGGGTACGAAGAGGTATTCATTCATGTTTGTGTGTGCGCTTTAGAAAACAGGTGATCGCACAAGCTTCATCAAATAAACATGTCCTGAAAATTCACTCTATTCTGGATGAATTGGTTATTACATTTACTTTCAGCCCAAAGAGGTACACAGGTTCCAAATAAGATCAAACCAAAACCCCATACAAACAAACAAACAAACGAAGGGAGAAGGGAAGAGGAATGATAAGAGGAAGGGAAGACTTATGGGTCAGTTAAAACAGAACGTATAAATAAAAATTATAAGCTCCTAAAAACAGCCCTGTTGACTGAAGACTGTAACCACTTCTGTATGGACCCATTCAACTGGTCTGTGTGTATTCTGCAGCTACTGACTTAATTGTTAGGGAATGTAACGTTATAGTAACTGTCACATCATGTAGTACTTGCTCCTTCTGAAGTATATTTTGTTCATTTTGGCAAATAAACACTTTTTATCAATAAATTACATGAACAACTTCTCACTAAGTTTTAAGGGAATAGGATTCGTTTGACAAATATTTTTCTGGTTAATGCCTGCCTTGTAAGAAATATTTTTCTAGCCCATGTTCCCAGGCATTATATACATCGTTCATCCTGTATACTTTTCACCTATGCTATATAGTTTGACTGATTCACTTTAAATTGACATAGTACATTGATTTAAACTGATGTTTATGGTGGAGCAGGTTTTTTTAAAGGATGAAAGAGAATGAATTACTAAGAAGTTTATTATAAAAATAAAATTGTGTCCCACCAGCTGCCTCCTTTGTTAATGAATGAATGACAAGTTTTCTTAAGTCAGTTATTAAAGTACCAAATGAGACAGGAAAAAAGTATTTCAGAAACAAAATATGTGCCTTTCTGTAAGTCTCCATCGCTTACGGCTTTGAATGTAAATTTTTTGCTAGAAAGACAAGCCTGTAAATTAATTCTTATTTCGTTTTCTCCAAAGTAATTGTCCATGACACTTTTTAATTTTACATACTATAAAATATAATAGACCACAAAATATAAACTTACTATTTGCATTATTTGGAGGCAGAACTATTCAATTACCTAGACAAGCCTCAGTTTACCTTCTTTTGATTTTTTCCCTAAATACCATGAATGTTAAGTGGAAGAGCTATCTATCTGGCTGTATGCTATTTCAGTAGCATTCATAAGTCTGTAAGACATCTCTAAGATATTGAAATTAATTTCAAATATAAAACAGGTAACTGAATAACCCTAGATAAAGGCAAGTGTAATATTAATTTCATTCTTTTTGTTGGCAGTGTTGTAAAGTCCATTGCTCAAGTCATGAGCAGTTTCCTGAGCCAGATACAAATTAATTTTACTGTTCTTCTTCAAATACATATTTTAAAAGTCAACTAAAGGCTACACGGCTTTGAAACATTTCAATGATTGTTTTAATTACCTACCATACAGCTGTGAGACATTGGAAGGGGAGGGGAAGTGAAAGAGAAGGAAGAACAACACCTGGTCTATTAGTGATTGTTTTCCTGACAAAGAAAAAAACAGTCTTGAAACCAACAGAAAGCTAAAACAAAGTCAATACAGATTTTTTTTCCAGAAAGCACAAATGAGCTATTTTTATTCTCAACTCAAAATTTTGCTTTTCCATCAATATCTAGTTTTACTGTCAGATAAAACCACCAAATCTCCAAACATTAAATATATGAATTTTGACAGCCTTCAAAGCTTGCTTTTCATCCAAAAGTTGACTGGCAAAATGCATTAAATTCTTAAGAGCACATAAGGGGCTTGTTTTCTCGAGTTTGAGTCTCTAGCAAACAACTCACTGCACTGCTACATAAAGGTAAATGAAAAGGCATATTTTTGCCTTTTCCCCCTAAGTAGAACTGGGATCTAAAGACTATTAGAGCCTTCTGGTGCCCTTTGACATTCTGACTTCCAGCATCTCAACAATCAGTCAGTGCTAAGGTAACAAAAGAGCACTGAAATGTACAGTTGTCATCTCTGTGCTACATCTGTTGGCCATGCTGTTCGAAAGTGTTGACCCCATCATTTGACTGTAAACAGTGTGGAAATCAACAACAACAAAAAATACAAGTGAACAGGGAAACTGGAAGTCAGAAGTCAGGTCAGCAGATTTTCTTTGCAAATGTGTCTCTGAAGATAGAAGTAATCACTGAATTAAATTAAATCAAAGCAAACCTGCTAATTAAAACAGCTAAAATTATGTTTGTGAAGATGTGTGGCTGGTTTACTGTTTATCTGTAAATAAGCCTCCCCATTTGATAAACATGTTTGTATTTCCACTTAATTTATAATACGTCTTTGGACAGATTGTAATTAGTAGTTTTGATCTATAATGGAAGATCTATTGTTTTGATCTATAATAGAAGATCTAAATATTTTTCCTGACCACCAGAACACTTATCATTTCAGTTTCACTCTCAAGTGTTCTCACCTGTTCTCCTTATGCTGGTTGAAATCTTGTATCCAATCTGTCTGAATCAAATTGTTTATATGTGTCTGAATACTATCTTCTTCATAATAAACCTCTTGTAACTAACCACAAATGCAGGCATTGTTTTTGACTCCACCTACAAATTAAATCAAACATTATTGTTAGATTTCACCACTTTTATACTGCATGCTGCTTTTCATTTGAACTTCAAAAGGAGGGCAAACATGATGAAGCTAGAGGGCAAAAAGAGAAGAATCAAAAGTTTTACTGAACAAATGTGGTACTGTTAAGAGATCAACCTTTTTGGTTCTGTTTTATTTATTCCCAAGATGACAATGCATAATTTTACACAAACTCAATTACATAGCTCAGTGATTTACTGGCAAAGCTGGTCAGAAGCAGCTATCTGGCTTTAGCTAGTGTGTGTGCCTATTTAAAATAAAAATAAATCCTTAGAAAATTACAAAATGTCCAAAAAACCCAATGCTAATCTAAAGCCAGAAATGCATCTAATGTGACACAATATGGAGGATGCAAAGTTCACATTACATTAGGTTCTCATTGGGTAGGTAACTGATAAATTACAATTTAAATATGGGTTCAACCTCACTGCTCCCTCAATGGGATCCTGATCCAGCACTTAGTATGTGCAAAACTGTAAGCATGAGTAGTTTTATAGACTTCAAAACTAAGTGGTTGTCTTTTTGCACTTTAGAAAATTTGCTAAGGATTAGTTTGCATTGTTAATAGATGCCCATATTGCCTTCAATAGGATTATTCAGATGCTGAAAGTTACACATGTGCTTGAGTGCTTTGCCGGATTTAGGCCTACAAGACATTTAGTAACAGATCTGATAGTGCATTGTGTTAACAGTGAAACCAAGGAGGAGTGATTCCAGAAAGAGGAAAATTTCAAAACATTTATATAACCTGGCATCACAAAAAACTTCTCAGAGGAAATACAGTTAAGATTTCAGGCTCTTCCTTGGCACAGTAATTGTGAAGCTGAAATATCCAGCCAAAAATGAAAGCCAAATGTTTTTGATGGTTTATTCCTCAGGAATAACCTGAAATTATTTTATACATGTTGTTTAATCTGGGTATGTGTCACAGTCAAAGTTGTCATGATAGGCTAAGAGTATACGCATCTTCTTCTGCCCCAAAGCAACTGCCTCATAAAACAGGAGAAAATGAAATATGCCAGAACACCGAACTTTGCTGACATGACTCCTGACCTGCATCTACATCTGCTAGTGTAGATCCCTGTACCCAGGAGCAGCATCACTGAGGTCAGCATGTCTTCTGGGAAGCACAAGACTCTAGATCCACCTGCAGCTCTGGTGCCTTGACGGATATTTGGATCATTCAGATCATTACTTGGATAATATCTTACAAAATATATTTGGATGAGTGAAACACCTAGGACTGAGTTGTAAAGAGTATATTGATGGTATCACACAGATACAGTGATCAAGATGAAATTCTGACCTTGTTCAAGTCCAGAGCAAAACTCCAGTTGACGTCACTGGGCCAGGATTTTCCCCATCAAAGATCAGGTGCAAGAGACAAAGATTTTAAGTGTTGCCTCCCTGATGAACAGCTTTCATATTTTAAAATTATGATTCAGAAGGCAAGGAGCAATCTTTCCTGAAGTGGAAGCCAATCTCAGCTAAACCCCTTGAGCTAAACTCCTTGAGCTAAATTCCTTCATTCATCAGGATAGAAAACATGGTTGAATATGCCCTGCAGTGCACTAGCATGAAAAAATCCAAAGGAGACTGACTGATTAAGCAAATATAAAACAGCACCTACCAGGACAGGTTTGCACCCCCTCCCCCCTACACCCATCCACTATTAGATCCTCCTTTGACTAATTTAAGTGAAAATGTTCTGAATCTTGCTATGGAAGTTTAATCACATTGCTGGGATTCTTTTTAGTTCAATTAAATCAGTGGAAATGGTTTATCTTTTGTTGTATGAATGCATTATGAACTTAAACATAGAAAGGGGACCAAATTTCACCCTCAATTATACCCAGATGGGGTTGTAAGAATGTAACTGAAAGAAGAACTTGACAAAATGACTAAAAAATAACTCTCAGCTACACAGTGTTAAATATAAAATTCATAGATGGTTAAATCCCAGCAGATTAAAACAACGTACAGACTGCTCAGATCTAGGGGCTTTTATGACTTCAGTGTGTCTATCTAGTCAATATTTTGGTCTATATATCCATTTTACACATGGATACTATTTGGGTTTAACAGCTTCACAGCTCAACCTATGACAAGAAAGAGAATAAGACCAAAGAGATAAAAATAAACTGGTAAAGGAGAAGGGAGCAGGAGACAGCAGACATTTCTGCAGTGGGCTTTCTACCCTGGGGATCTTTGGTTGTGTTGCCAGCCAACTCCCTGTCCTCAAATAACAGCCACTTTTTCAGAATCAGACTCTCAGACGTTGTAGTGGACCATAACATGTAGAAACTTGCTCTCTTGACAATCATCCCTCTCCACTTTTAAACAAGTTCTACAAATCTTATTCCTGTCCCTCAGAGGTATTTTTAGGAAAACCAGTTTCCTATCTATCCAATTACATGGTCCCCATTACCATAGCAACTAAGCATTTCACAAATGGTGATGCTTTTTATCCTCATAACAACCTGTGGCAGTAGCGATGTTTTATCCCAATTTTACCTGTGGGGAACAGAGGAACAACATAGAGTCATTTGTTCAACCTCACAGAGGAAAGCTGGCTGAGCAGGGAACTGAACCCTGATCCCCTTATAACCAGCCCAAAACTTGTCATCTCATCTTTCCACCCCTGTTTCTTCTTCTCTTTTATCAGAAAATATTAACTTGTTGAAAACAGAGAAAGGGACAGACAAACCAACCACTGGGCACAGAAAGCAATGTGGTGAGGTCCCCAACCTGGGATGCAAGATGCCCAGGGTCAGATCCCCACTCAGAATCAGGCAGAGCAGTAATTGGAACATAGTTCTCCCATATCCCAAATGAATGCCGAAACCACCAGGCTGGTGGTTATTCTGGAACAGAATTTGTGTTTTGTTCATGAACAAATTCAAAAGGTCTTATTTTCATTCCCATGTAAAATAAAGACAAAGCTGGAAACCTCAAATGTTGGGGGAAACAGAAATAGTTGTTTTCTGGCCAGCCCAAACTGTATGTACTCTTGCTTTATTTAAATGTTAGCAAAAATCTATCTATGGATGAATAAACGTATGACCAAAAGATTGGCTAACACTTTAAACAACGAGGAATCAGGTCTCTGCCACTGGCTTGCCACAGACAAGAGAGCTAGGCCAAGAGTTTAGAAAGTGACCACTAATTTAGGCACCTCCATTTTCATGTGCCCAAGTTTGAGACCTGTTTAGTAGGGTATATGAACCTCCATAATTAACATTTACTTCGCCTGGAGAGAAGATAGCTCGGCACCTCTGAAAATCAAGGTATTGGCATTCCAGGTTTAGGACCAAGAGTTGAGACACTCAGGATTTGAGGAAATATGGAAAAAATTAGCTGGGTTTCATGGACTTTGTTTTACACAGCTATAAAATGGGTGTATAAATACCTGCATACCTCTCTCAGTTTAACCTGGTTTGTAAAGCACTCAGATTCTCAGAGGAAAGGCATCATGCATCTGTAAATGCGCATTATTATTATTACTGTAAATAATCCAGTTCAAGAGCTGTCCAAGTTAAACTTAACATTGCCTTTCCTGAACATATTTATGTTCTCTTATGGTGTCCACATCTGTACTCCACCCTATACAACAGCTTCTCTGTGAATTTATGCCCCACTACTGCAAAGAGCCCTATGAAGAAGCGACCCCATATGGCCACATGGAGCTCCCTACAGAATGTGGCCTTGGCTTCTTAAATCTATAGAGCAGTAATGTAGCATGCAGTGGGTGAGCAAGGCACATGCCTCAGGTGCTCCCTAATGGGGGTGGGGGTGGCCAGAAGGGGGAAGAGGGTGCTTCACCCTCCTATCCCCTCTCCATCAGCAAAGAGGGCTCCAGGAAGCAGCCAACATAGGCCAGGTGCATCATGGAGCACAAGACATTCTAGGAATTGTAGTTTTGTAGAGGAGCAGTGGAATTTGCTGATGCTGGGGAGAAAACTGGCCCCTTTTTCTGCTGCTGAAATTAGAATTTTTTTGCCCTCTCAACATAGGCTTCAGAGGCAAAAATGGGATGACATCGTCCTACATCCCTCAGCAGCAGCAGCAAACTCCACTGGAGAACTACAATTCTCCATACACTTGTAATCCAGGACACACACTGCCTGGCCATATGCCTTCCTGCTACCCCGCACCAAATCCAGAAGGATGGGGGAAGGATGAGAAAAAACTACCTTGGAAACATTCTTCAGATGTTGCTCTTCTGTTATAGAGCTTGCATCCATTTGCTCTATAATAAATAAAAGGTGGCAGTGAACATCAAGGACACCTTTTTCATGAGTTTATAAGTACTCTACTTTCACTTCACAAGATTCATCCTCAGACTAAATGTGTATTAGGTTTTTCAAACTGCATTCTTTGACACTAAGATCCAGCACTATAACTATACCTTCTTTATATGCCATAAGCTGAGTTAGCTCAGACAAAAATTAATTAATACTTTTCTTATACATTTTCCAGGTATCATAAATGGCAAGTCCTTAGCTGAACTATCACTTCTATAAATCTGTGGTTCGGATTTTCAAATTTTTATTTCCCTTATTTAAACCACTGAAAGACTCCAGCCATTTTTCAAGACAGCAATAACTTGAAGGACCTTTCTTCTTCAGGCTCAGTTTCTCCATAAAAAAATCAAAAAACAAAAACAAACCAAAAAACCCCAAACCAACAGATTTGGTTTTTAGTTTCAATGACTCCAGTTGAGTTCGCTCATCCATTTCCATTTGAGTCATTGAAGAGACATTTAGTCACATCTGCACTGGTTGAGTATGGTCATGAGCCTACCGTAACCCACTGTTTGTAGGCCTATGACCTGTACTTATGTGAATTTAAACCCTGAAAAGTTCCACAGCTATCCCTTGGTGTTGTCTTTTCTCCAGTAACGTAATGTTTGGCTAGATATACTTGTCCAGTATGTTTACCATAGAATGTTTAAAAAGTAACCCAAGCAGAGCCAGCAAAATGTACATTTCTGGGCTGAGACCAAACGTGAGAAGAGAACATAGTGCTGAAGTGTTGCCAAATTCTGCTTCATCTCAAAGGCCTCCAACATCTTTATGATGGAAACGGTAACAGATTCAACTACAAGTATTTCAGTGCCCAGATGTATTAATGTCCAGTGAATGCACTTCTATTGAATCTGTTCAAGCAAAGTAAAAGCATAATAGTGTTTTCTGCATTGGACCATAAACAGCCAAGGTTAATACCAAACCATATTTTGCCACTGAAAGATCCTTGCCAGCAGAGTCAAACTGTTCTAAAAGACACAATTTCAAAGTTGACTTCAAGTAATTGCAAATGAAGGGCAGCATGTCAAGGTCAAGGATGTTGCCTACTAGAAATCTCATGCTTATGACAAAACTTGTTCGAACCTTTGCGTATGAAACAGGAACATTATATTACTGGTTTGCTCTAGGGTGTTCTACTTGTAGTTGTGGAAGGATTATTCAGTTAATTAATACAGATAAAAGAAACAATAGTACATATTCATATAAGAGGGAGTCGAAACCACAAAGGACTAAGTATAAGAGCTACTGCACAGCTCTTTTTGGACTTTCTGGCCCTTCTTCAGCAGTATTTTTAAAAAGAAGTAAAGAAGCAGATCAGATATGGTAGCAAATATGTTGCCTATAAATAATCAGAGATAGAGATTGAAAGTCAAAAATATTTGGCATCAACAATGAGCTTCTACAATTTAAGAGGTACGATAGATACCTATTAGAGACTGAATTAACCATATGCAGTATCTGCTGCTCTATTCTGCAATGTGGTGTGTATTTTCTTTCACTGAGCTGCAATCCAAAAGCACTCATATTTAGTTCTCCCATCCCCCTAAATCTCTCCCACAAAGGACACTGTCACAACCAAAGCTCTACAACAAGGATCATTTATATATCTGACAACCTTTAAACCCCCAAAGAAAGGAAAAAGGAAGCAGTAAAGCTCTCTGAAGAGCTCTTTGGTGGAACAAGCAGAATTATGAGCAGCAGGAGAAATATGAGTAATTAAGACAACAGTATATCTATATCTTACAGCTGACAGAGTGAGGCTGCAAGTTAGCTCTGGGCAAGGTGTTAGCAGAGGAAAGAACTGAGCATAGCGTTTCTAACGTTATTGTTGAAAAGCCAGCTCTGGAAAAGGGCTAAAGGAACAATTTCATTAAAAAGAAGGAAGTAGAATGGCTTAAGCGAGCAGTTAGTTGCAGACTTGAAGCATTAAAGGAGCAGGTCAACAGTTATCTATAACAAGACAAGCAATCATTTTGGAAGTCAGCTAATGTGGTAGTCTTACTGTTCTTAAAAGGAATGATCCTAAATGATCTATCAGTGGGTTACACAGAGAATTAAAGCTTAAGATTTATACTGACACACAGAACAAAATACTGAAATGGATCTGGATTACAAGAAAAGTAAAGAAGAAGAGACTCAACACTTCTGGGTGAATAGTTCAAAAACAGTGGTTTCTATTAGGTACTATAATGGGGTAACCTTGTAAAAACACTGACTAATACAGCAATATTATTACCTTGAGAAATAGTACATACCTGAGATAGATCACTTAACTAAGGATAAATGCTGAATTTTCTCCTACCATTTATGTATCAATTGCATATATTCTCTACTATGCTATATCCCCTTTGAAAAGTCCATAAACTCTACTTCACTCCTTCTGGCCCCCAGAGCAAGACATGACCTACTAAATCCCCAGCTGGCATAATAGTCCTTTGTGACTACAGCAGCATAGTTTATAGCAGGCTTGAAGCTGTGTTTTCCACCTAGTATATAACAGTGAATTAGCAAAACATTTGATCTTACACAATCCACAGAACCAACACAGAATGTGGCATGATAAGGGAGTTTTTGTTCATGAATGGAGTTGGAGGTATAAGATGCACAAAAGAAACTATAGGCCATGTCCTTGTTTCATGTGTAAAAAATGTATGGAAAAGAAACACTTCTATTTGAAATTGAACTCTGGCTTCTGTATTCAGACAGGTAAAACAGTCTGTTTAGTAACCTGGACCAGCAGAACTGCAAAAGGATGGTACAAGGTGTGAATACATTTCTACTGGCAGCCACCCTCCGGACACAGCTGTTCTCTAGCTTAAGCTCTGTCCCCTTAGGGGCAAGGGGACACAGCAGCTTTGTTGCCAGTATTGCCACTGCTGTGCTAGCAGCAGCACAGCCACTAATGCTGCCCCATGCATGCCTACTGCCTAAGGACCTCAAGTACCCTGTTACACCCCTGCTCAAGCTTACGCATGTTGACCACCTCTACTAAAAACCCCTTACCATTAAATACCAATAGCAGTCCAACATGACCCCAGAGGAACTCTTAACTTTCAGGGCCTGTGGTTAAGTTTCCTTCTAGACTGTCCCTCAGTTCAGGGTATTCAGGATTCATATAGCTCATATAGAGCTATATGAACAGACACTGCATGCTATAAGCACAGGACACCTGCCAACACCAAACCCACAACTCTCTTGTCCTGACTTCCAGCTGTTCTGCCCCACATCCCTCTTTCTACTGCTTGTAGTTTGAGCCAAGCACTGAGGAGAGACGAGTACTGGGCAAACTGATTGCTAGAAGAGCTTTGCTTGAACCTTCATGTTTCTTGAGCAGAGTTCTTCTAGGAATCATTCATCCCACTACTTGTTTCTCTTTCTGGGCTTGGATGCAGCCACTGCAAGTTAAGATATAGATAGGGGGAGAAGGTTCACGTGGCTTAGGCTTGCTAAAGGTAAGCTGCAGGGCAGACACTAAACAGCAGTACCAACATAGCCACAGAAGGTTCGTGTTCTGTAGGCCACAGGCAATGATGAACAACATTGTGCTCACAACTACACTAGTGTAAATCTGGAGTGATTCTGTTGGAAAGCTATTGACAGATTTACATCAGTGTAACTAGGAACAGTATTGGTCAAGTAATTGCCCCTTTGCCCCCTGGTTCCCTACCATAGCTGTCTTAGAATCAAAGGGCATTTCTACAACTTCGCTAGGTAACCTGTTCCAGTGCTTTACTACCCTCCTTGGGAAAAAGCTTTTCCTAATATCTAACCTAAACTTCCCTTGCTGCATCTTGAGACTACTGCTCCTTTTTGTTATCTTCCACCACTGAGAACAGTTTAGCTCCATCCTCTTTGGAACCCCCCTTCAGGTAGTTGAAGGCTGCTATTAAATCCTCACTCTGTTTTCTCTTCTCCAGACTAAATAAGCCCAGTTCTCTCAGCCTCTCCTCAGAAGTCACGTGCCCCAGCCCTCTCACCATTTTCATTGCCCTCTTCTGTACTCTTTCCAATTTGTCCACATTCTTTCTATAGTGGGGGACACAAAACTGGACACAGTTCTCCAGATGTGGCCTTACCAGTGCCAAATAGAAGAGAATAAACACTTCCATTCTTCTTTGCCATAATCTCATTGACAACCCTAACAGCTATTCATTATAATTATTACTATTTATTCAAATTGCGGTTGTATCTACAGGTCTCAGCTCCATTGTATTCCATTGGGCTGGACAGTGTACTAATATTTATGTGACCCCCCATCAAGGGCTATAGGAGTTAATGGTCCTTTGGGTAGCATTAACTTACATGGACAATACTCATGTAATATATGCTTCCCTTCCATGTTTTTCTATAGCCTCCTTCTCATATAGCACAGCAATGGGAGGAATCAGTCACAATTACATATTTGCTATCCAAAGCAGACTAGGTAGCAAATTCTGTGGTTTGCTACTAAAATTGCTCTTCATTATTTCAGCTAATGTAAGGAACTTATGTGCTTATATATGGAAGTCTGTCTAAATTTTTCCACATTATACTTGATGAGACCAAGCACTCTGCCCATGTTCAGCCACAAACTCTAAAGACTCCTTAAAATGCATACTTACATTTAGCACATAAATAAAAATGGATGCAGTCAAACCCTGCTCGTAGATCTAAATTCTTCTTCCTTTCATATGTATCTCCCATGTGTTCCTTCACAGCTTTACTGCCCACATTTTTGCATAAACTCCCTAATCTCATGCAGGCTCTGGGTGAGGGCACCAGGGTATACAGACCTTAAAAACCTGAAAATCAGCACTATTATTTCTGATTTCATGATCATTCAAGTGCATTTAAAATTAGGACCTACTGTCACTTTGTTGACTTGCCAGTGAGCTTACTCACACCATAAAGCAGTAGGTTTCATAGAAATGTAAAATGTTTAACACAATAAGAGAACAAACTTAGCAAACTAAAAGTGAATTTCAACTCTGCATAAATGGAGTTATGTCTGTTCACAACAGATGATAACCTGGCCCCTGTAGTTAATGCTTTCAGTGATCAAGAGTTAAAAAAAAACATTTAAAAGCAGAGATGAACTAAATTACATTTGAGTGGTTTGGATTGTCTAAAAATTAGGAGAAATTACCAAAATGCCAGCAGTGATATGTTTGGTCTGTTTACACAGATTTTCTAATAACTCCATCTGGAAAACTGATGATGATCAGCATTTACTGTATCTGGTATTTTTAATGTAATCTCTTTAGATGTTTAATTTTTACATTTTAAACATTTTTAAATGTTCTGGGCCTTGGCATTCCCACTTTGATCATCTCACATAGTGTTACAGTTGAGAACATGATGTGATGTAGCCAGCTTAACAATCCTGCCAAAAATGACGTAATAAAGCCAAGTGACCTTAAAAAAAGGTTTTTGTCATGAGCACCATTTTTTTCAAATGTCTTAGTTTTCTTTTTTAAATGCATTTCTTTTTCATTTTGTATTTTTAAAGTATATATAGGTATATATGTGCATGTATTCATAATTTGTATTTTCATAACATTTAGTTTGCTTTAATAAGGGCTCAACTCACTTCCTCTGAAAAACCACCTTTTGAAACCAATGGAAATTTTGTATGAATAAGGAATGCTGCATAGAGCCCTTGAAAAACAATAGTTATTTTTTTCTTTGTTATTAGATTAATATACTATTAAACTATTTCTTAGCATCTGACTTGAAAGGGTCCAACTTTAATAATTGTTGATTTTACAGGAGGTATGGAGGGCAGAGAAAGGGAAAGGCAAGAAATTCTATCTTTGACAGAGTTTATATTATTATTCTGATGCAAGAAGACAGCTGCAAAAATGAGTATGTCCATGATCAAAATATTCTTATTGAATTTAGTCAGTGTGATTTGCATCGTACTACAGGTCACATCCTGCCGACCCTTATTCATGCATGTAGTCCTCATATACACATGGAGAGTTCTGTTGACTGCACTGGAAATACCCATATGAGTAGACACCATGAAAGTAACTGTTTCAAGTTCTGGCCTTTACTGTTTCTAAATGCCTTACCTTACTTTTTAGTTATATAGCTGATTCTCTGTCTGAAAATTGAAACCATGAAGAGGCACCTTTTAATTGGGTTCATATCTGGTTTGACAAATTATTTGGTGGAACCAGAGTATTCTAATTATTGCCACCTCCTCTCAGCCCCCATTCACCTGGTGAAGAAATATATAATTTCGGGCACTAAAAGTGACTAAATTTGGTGTATTTCCAACTTGTATTTTAACAATGCATTACATCTTGAATTACAACATAAATATTAATAGACAGATTGATAGGATATGTTTGCCCGTAGTGCCCTTAGAGAACCACAATCACTGCAAAGGTAGCAACAAAGAGGAGACAGCTTGTCCAAAATAGTGACACCTGTCCCTGTCCCCAGATTCTACTAATTCCACCTGAGATCAGATGCCCTGCCCATGTAATTATCATAGCAATATCTCAAAAAACACTGTCTTCAAAATACAGGTTACATATTGCACCGATCCTCTTTCCTTCACGGGTGGTGCAAATCTTACAGACCTGGTAAGGCCTGATGCTTGCCATAACTATATCAGCACAATCCCATTGATTCCAAATGGATCTACACTTTCTGTATGTTAATTAGCCACAACAGTGGCTTTTTTCCAAACCACACTTTACATTTCACATCTTCTTTGCAGATATTTTTCATAACTAATACCCAGCAAACAAATCTATAGTGATTATAGGTAAGAATTTCCTCCATATTTTAAGATCTTAGGTCATAGTTTTAGAAATGCTGAGAAGGTACTGACACAATGAAAAAAATCTTGGGGCCACTGTGCGTCCAAAACTTTTAAAAAATCAGGTCACTGAGTAAAATACCTGAATATGGATTTAAGGGCTTCATCTCAAGAATCTCCTTCCAAAATCTATACCAATATTTGGGTTATAGGAGAATATACTTGTGTTTTCTTAACATAATAATTGCTGTACTAGAACCTCATTTAAAATTCCGATACGTTGGTCATATGAATTACATGGAAAATATTTCTGTCTCATACCTATCTGCTTTGTGTACTTTTATTGGGAGTGCTGATGGATCTGTGCCAAAACTGATACAAGGGTTAACTTAATTTAACTTTTACCAACTTAGAGAATTCAGAAAGTTTCAATCACAAATAAACTCTGAGCAGTTTGATAACTTACAAATGTTCTCATTTTCATTCTATATAGACAGTGCTCAAATCATCATAAACCATATTTAGGGATGGAGATATATTGGGAAGGGATTGTTCTATACAATCAAATAAGAGAAAAATGCAACTTACTGTTTCAAAATTAAATCTGATGAAATTACCAGAAATGTTACTAGAAACAGAACATCAAGAATTCATTATTGTTTCAAAGTTAGTTTATCATAAATCTGCCCTATGACACATAATAACTAGTAACGTGCTGAAGGTTATTTGATAGCAAGTTCAACAGTGTAGGTGACTGAAAATGTGAGCTGCATGATAATGAGTCCCTAGGGAAATCAGGCTTTAGGATGCAGGGTGAAGCATCCATAGGCTTTTATTCAAATGGAAAAACATATTCAAAAGTTTATTGTTTATCTCATAAGAACATCAAATAATACACAGTCCTTCAAATCAAATGTAGAAAGTGCATTAGAGAACCACTTGCTAGAAAAAAAAAAAAGACTGATTGATTTGGTCCAAATTCATAATACCTAATAGCTTATACA
Source organism: Gavialis gangeticus (assembly GCF_001723915.1). Classification (NCBI taxonomy): domain Eukaryota; kingdom Metazoa; phylum Chordata; order Crocodylia; family Gavialidae; genus Gavialis; species Gavialis gangeticus. The sequence continues at coordinate 33,153,535 of NW_017729029.1, read as the reverse complement.
TTGAAATGCATGGAATGATTTTGACATAAAGGTTTTTTATTTTATTTTATTTTGGTGCATTTGCTCTGTTACAGAACTATGAACTAAAAGGCATAGCAAGGCAATTTGGTTTTGCATCAGAAACTAGGAAGAGGAGCTAGAGAGCAATAAAACTAGTTGTTTTGAAATCTTCTATATTTCAGTACAATAAATAGAGCTCTGTAAGTGTGACAAAAATAAATTGCACTCGCCCTGAATTTAATTTTTAAAGTATGCCATCTGTAATTGATTAATTCTTAGTGTACAAATTAATGTGAGGCCAATAACGAGTAAGAGGTATTAATTTTATTTTTCAGAAAGCAGATGCAGGATATATCACACTTTAGGAGAGTAAAACGTACCCTGCCTCCATTCAGCACTTAAATAATTGAGTCTGACGTTGTGCCATGGAAGTTAGTGGTAGTTTGGTCACTGCTGATAATAAAAGCAGAATTGGGCCCATTAACTGTGCTGGAAAAGCATGTAAGACACAACTTTTCTACATAAACTCCCAGCATCTCAAATGCCAAGGGCAGCCAGCATTCCAAATCCTTAACTACACAGCTGCTGGCAGCCTGCCACCCAGCCCCACATACTGATACAGAAACAACACAACATGCCCCTTCAGTCTGAGCTGTCTCTTCAGGCTGGAACGCTGGGTCAGTTACCTTCTATCTGTTTTCCCTAGGCACTGTAGATTTGCAACTTTAATACTTCTGCTTATCTCAAGCACATGCATATTTTTTACTTGAAAAAGTTGCTGGAAAATACATTGGGTTTAATGACTGTTGAGTTTAAGGATATCATGTAAAAGTGTATTACTGAATTTCCATATTAAAGGAAGTATCTGAAGTATTAAAACTAATCATATGTGACTCATTCAATTTAGGTGTATAACCACACCTGTCAAGCATACTAGTTTTCTACTTTTAATATCGTTATATATTCCCTTCTATATACAGAGAGGCTATTATTCCATAACACATTTTGGTCATTCAAAGCAAAATTAGACTTTACTTTCAAAATGCCTTTCAGTAACTAAAATCCATTTTCTGTATCTTTCTAAATTTGCCTCTTTAGAATGCATTACTCACTCTGTTACATATCCTATTCTTGAGCAGCGAAAAGTTAAGGAGATACATTTTACCTCCTCCAGCTCTACCTGGAATGGGTCTATTGACACACTATAAATTACAAACATCATTAAAGCTCCTAGATTCTTTATTGACAAATATCTAAAGGCTGAAATGTTCTTATAATGACATGTACAAAGTTATCCAGTGAATGTTGTATTAGTATGTATTTGAACATGCAACTTAATTCTATAAAATTAACTTTAGAAAAACAATAGCTTAACGTGCACTAAAGGAAAGAAATGAAAACAGAAACAAAGTAAGGCTTTTTAATCTGTTCTTATCCTTCCTAACAAGGAATTATTACATTGAATGACAATTCAAACAAAAAAACAGAAGAGAAAAAACTATATTTGTCATAGACCATTGCTAATTGCACTTTTGGATTAATTCCTTAAAAGTACTATATTGTTACCTATTTGACTTCTTCAAATGTTTAGACATGGGGGATTTTCTGATAATATTTGAGTCTCATTAAAACATAAAAACCATGCAGATAAGTTCATGCAATCATTCATAAAAATATAATACTAAAAAGGAAATGGTATCTAACAAGACGTTCAGATCTGTATTTGAACTTAAATTATTATATACTTTACACCAGTTAGCTAGAAATTTATATTTTTAGATTAAGTTAGTTCTGCCTAGCTCTGTAATATCAAAACATGCATAAATCAGTATGCTCGTTTTCCTATCAAGCATAAAGCTTCTGTATGCTAGTTATCGGAGGTATTCACAGATATACACAGAGCAAGTCTATTCTGGGTCCTTCCTCTGTGTGGTCTTTTAGAACTGTCGTTATCAGCTTTCTGTTTATTATTGTGCTCAGTTTAAAGGGAATTTGCCAAGTGATCCCTGGACTCCAATCTTTAGGCCTGTTGTCAGGACAAATTAATTTCTGTGGAAACCCACTGTGCCTCAGATACCATCTAGGAAATGTAGGATTAATGGAGTCCCTGTACAACAAGCTTTGTAGTGTAGCTGCTGGGGGAGGGGAGCAACATTATGAGGCAATAGAAAATAACATAAATAAAGCCACCAAGTTTGAGTTGTTGTTTTTGAAATTACATAAACTAATATCAATAATAATGTAAAATATAATACAGCAACATTATATAAGCAGGCAACTTTTTTGCAATTTCTCTATGAATGGAAGCAACGTACTGTCAAAGACTATGGGATTGAGGACTAATCATCAGTGTTTTGCATTTCACGCACTAAGTTCATCCCTTCAGCAGGTGAGAACAGAATCTATAAAAGAAACATTCTACTATAAGTCTAAAAAGAAAATAACGAAACTGTAGTACATGATCATTTGGAAAGGAAGTATGAAAACAGGATTTGGTATGGTATCAGGGCATTAATATATTAAGTAACATTTGAGGATTCTTTCATAGACCATTGTTACTAACATGCTCATCAGCTTTCTTTGTCTCTCAAAGTAAATATTTTGAAAGTATTACTTGGAAAGTAACTGTTCTGAAAGAAAAAGAAAAAAGTGAGGTAAATTTCTAAGTAAAAAATAAGACAGAGTGTTAACAGGAAAAGCAGTACTGGTCTTCATGCCTTGCCTTTCTCCAAACACTACAGCTGGAAGCCTGAGAATGGAGAAAAAAAAAGAAATCAGCATCCCAATACGTTGTTTATTGATCATCTTCTCATTTTCAGTTGAATGGCTCTTTGCCCATGGTTAGAGATACAGGGCTAGTATCTAGTAAATTGTTAATTCCTACTCTTATTCTCTTCTTCTAAAGAATAAAATAGTTGAAAATATATAAGGTGAAGTTATTTGACACACAGAGCCAAATTCTATGCTGAATTACACCTTGCGACTCCCCAGTGAAGTCCATGGGTTGTAAACCAGCCCTGAACTTGGCCCACAATGGCACTATAACACCTAATGAATTAAAAAAGGGATTTGAAAGGTACTTTCATTTAAGGCCAAATGGTATAAGCAAATTAGACTCTGTAACGCAGTGCTGTTATGATATTAAATTGTTAAAAGCAGTTTAAACATTGCCACATAGAGCAGTGAATTTTCAGTGCAGTCTTGATATGTTATATGATTGACAGATGCAGATGATGAAACTGCACCAGAAGGCTCCTTTAACATGTCTCTCCAATTTGCAAATACCTAAATATATTCTGGTATTCCCTTAGCATGCAAAAAAACAGAGCTGTATGAGAGTTATTTTTTTTTTAATATGGTGCCACATTTTCCTTAGAAGAGCACGGTTATGCCTTTTGGGTGACTGTACTGTGAAACCCAAACTCACCTGCAAAAGAGGCTGCTTTCTTTACATTAAACGTTCCAAATGAGCCTATTTCTTCCTAACTAAAACAGCTAGATTAATCTTGAGAGACTTTTTATATGCCATTTTTTACTATTATAGAAATTCAATTAACTCCATAATTACAAACACAATTATCTTTGAGAATTACATGCGATTTGGTGGTGGTGACTACAAGACACTCACACATATTGTTTTAAGATTAAGCACATGTAATGATAATAATAATAATAGGCAAATATTCTCAAAAGACCATTCATATTCCTCTTGCAGTTAGATCCCCTGTTTTATGTTATGTGCAAAACAATTTTAAAATAGTATTTGCTCACATATTGGGCATGATATATTTACTTCAAGCCAATATATTATTCTCAGTCACAACCGGCTGAACCCTCAGCTTGTATAAAATGGCTTAGCTCCATAAAAGCCAAAGGAACTACGCAAACTGATGTTAGCAAACGACGTGTCCCAATGCATTGCATATCCAAAACAATAGCAGAGACACTGTGCACAGAGCCCAAAATAATTTGTGCTTGAATACAAAAAGGTAAGAATTGTAAAGAAAAACCCAATGAAGTCTTTAAAAACTTTGTAAATAATAGGTCAAATTCTGCTGCTAGTTACACAAAGGTACATGCCAGTAAAACCTGCCGGCAGAAGATGGGAGCAGAAGTTTTTGGTTGCCACAAAAAGACTCTAAAAGCCTTTCACAACAGGAGCTATGAGAGGGCATGCCAGGGTGGAGCCTTCAGGTCAAGAGGCACGGTTCATATGTTTGTGCACATACACTTCCTGGCAGTAACAATTATGCAAGCCCACATGCAGATTATTCCTGTTGTTAGCAGGGAGGCTGCATTGGGCCAGTGCCAACCAGAACATGGAAGCACATCAGTGGTGCTTTAGCAGTGTTAAAGCGTGCATTTTTCATGGCCAAATTGTGCAAAGCCTGAAGCTGGTCATAAAGCAGCTCACAGTTACATTTTAGGAAATTTCAAACTAAAGTCTCTAAAATAATCTTAAAGAAAAATGTTCCTCTGGGCAGAAACTTGTACATAGCCTGTTCCAAAAACTGGTATGTAAAAATTAGATTATTAAGATCTGAATAAATGTGCTTGTAAATACTATTTTATATACAACTTGCTAAAAAGTACTGCCCAATGGTATATTATAGATTGGACACTGTGCAAAAGTCAAAATTTACCTGCTGTTATCACAAATTATTAGAAGCATCTGTGCCATCTCATATACCACATAGCTGCTGACATCTTGTTGGTAATGTCTGTATATGTACTAATTAAAGTGTACTTTCTGTACATTGGAATTCAGTTTATACAAGTAAGGCAATGATACAACCAGACAACAAACTGTTTTCATAGGCCAATAGATGACTTCCAGTTACGTAATCACATGATCAACTGACATCTGACACCTGGATCACCTAACACCCTTCAAGTGATTTTTGTCTTAGAACAAAGTAGGCTCAAAATCAGGGGCTAGATCCTCAGCTATTATGAATCAGCATACCTCCCCTCCCCTCAGTAATACTGCACTGATTTACACTGGCTAATAGTCTGGCTCTACTTATTGTTTATATCACAGTGATCCACTGTGTCATTTGCTGCGCTTTGCATAGAGCCTTTCCCCCTAAAGTTGGTTGGGCAAGATTCCTGGCAGAGCAACTACTTCCCAGTTGAATAGTTCTATGGACTTTAAAGGCCCAATAAATCAACAATCTCTTTAAGCTATAATTAACGTGCAAGTAATTTTAAACCAGGATTAATCAAATGATTTTTCTAAGCAAAAATGTTACCACCAATTTACAAATCTGCATCCAAATTACACACTTGTCAAACATACAAAATATATATACTATGGTCATAATTCAATCCCTGGTGGAGGCCAGTCTCCACCGCAAAATTTCTGCAGAATGCTTATGTTTTAAGAAAACAAAAGGTTTAGAGCAGAGGTAAAATGGGTTTCTAGACTAGCCAAGAATTAAGACTTCTCCATTGAGCAAAACGTTTAAGCTATAACTGAAATAAATATATGCTAATACACATACAAGAAACTAATCAGAATCATGAGTCTGGCTTCTTGCAGAAACTCATATCTCATAAAAAAAAGGGATATATGAACTCATTTTACCCTCTTTCCTCTCACCACAACCACAAAATACATTCCTAAAACTTACAATATTGGGCTTTGTAATGGAAGCTCTACTGGACTTAGGAGATAGAACATGCAGACCCTACAGCTGGTCATAACATTAACAAAAATGATTTGTGGAAAAAAAGCTGAGAAAAAATCATGCTCTTCCATCAAAATTAGGAAGAGTTAGTTTTAATTAATGTCTATTTCCCCAGCCCAGTGCAATCTGTGGGTGCAATTCAGACTCTACAGTCATATCTTCTTCCATGCAAAAGACTAAGGTCCCTGGGCCATTCTAGATACCAAATGTCTCTTTATATTGGTCTATTTAGGTTTTAATCTTAAAGAAATAACCAAAACAAAAGAGAACAAATGGAGTGAGAATTATTGGAAGTAGAAGGAAAGGTAACAAAACAAGGAAGAGAGGGAACTCAGATATAATTTCTTGCATTTAACCCTCTGTAAATAAGAAAGAGCTCTCTGTATGTAAAGGAACTCCTCTCTCTTACCACATGGATACACTGTAAACTCAGACAAACACGACAACATCCCTGAAAGCTACAGTCCTTCTGATAACAGACACCTGATCTCCTTCCATTCAGAGATTACTTCCATGGGACTACATTAGTTAATGTTATTGCCCTTTGAGACACTTTCTTACCCTCTGCATGCAAATTATTTGTATCCCCCAGCACACAGGCTGATGTCATGTCAGCGCCCACCTTAACAGATGAACTCTATTATTTACCAAAGGTCATTTTGCAGAAGTCAACTACCTTGTGGTGCGATTCAGATCCCCACACACAGTAGCTCAGGTGTGTCACAACAGCACCAAGAACTTGAAATCCTTAGTTTTCAATGCATTAAATCTATCTGATGTCCAATAAAGCTTATTCATAATCTTAAAATATTCTAGAGATGCCATTCTGAAGTTCACTGCTTTGTCATTTGTTTTCCATAATTTATCCCACTCCATTTCCTGGTGTAAGAAATTAAGCTTGTTCTCCTCTTTGATATTCACACTGTGAGAAATCTTAACTTCCAAGTTTCACAACCATGAAAGAACTGAAATAGGTAAAGAACCAGTTTCAAACCTGGTACAAAACTAGTTTCTCTGGAGAAGTGATTAGAAAATGCCGTCTGTACATGTAATTAGAATCATTCAGAAGCACTCCCCCTTTCAGCATTAAGCTTTGATTTATTTTGTAATTTTTCTAAGCACATAACTTTCCTGTTCAGAAATAATTTGAGATGCTGATGTTAAATAATCATCTTCTTATTTGGTAATTTCAGGTACTTTTGCTGTTCATTTGTATGTAAGAATCATTCCAAAAACTTGAAATGGAGCATTTACTATTGAGCAGATAGACTCTGATTTCTTTCCAGACCAGTTTATGAGACACGGATTAATTAACAAGGGGACATTAATAGGCCAAACCCTGAAATCATGTATATAGGCAAAATTCTCCTTGAAGTCAATGGGCAATTCCCCTGACAAAAGATGGCAGGATTGGGCCCTAAATCTATTTTAAGGTCATAGTTTACTGAACTTGATACACATCCTTTGCCCATTAAAAGGGGGTATTTTAGCTGTAATTTTTTTTAAATTACCTTTATTGACATAGCTTCTGGCTTAGCAACCTATATTTGTAGATCAAGCCTACATAAACACACACATATACATTGTATAGAGTTTACTAAAAAGACATTCAAAAAAGTATTATGCTCGGATTAAATGCTTTCAAAAATCAATTCAAAACTGCCAAACATGTTAATTAGTCTGACCTTGTAGTTACACAGTAAACCTTCCTATAGCAAACGGATAAAATATTGCTACAATTTAAGTTTCAATAGTAATTTGAAATAGTACAGCATACAAAAATGAAAAAACATGGCAACATTTAAGGAAGGCAATCCATGTATACTGTGTGCAGAAAACAGAAATATAGGACTCCTTCAGTTTCCTTTGGATATTGTAATATTAAAATACGCTAGAAAAAGAATGTTTGCAGTATACAACACATCCTTACTATAACAATCACTTGCCATTTCAATCAGGATTTTTAAGTAGATAATATTCTAATCATATAATCATGTCCTAACCTATTGCTCTGTGTTCCTACAACTCACAGTTTAATGTCAAGTATATAATGGTCAAGAAAGAGGAGCTGTAAAATGTAGTTATTTGGACATTTAAAAATATATTCCAAACTAATTTAAGAATTATGTAGGATAACAACAAACTAGACGATTTTGAGCTACATATTCCTGAGGATAGGACTCATATCTTATGATAAAAACTAGAATTCTTTTCAACAATATTTTTCATTCTTAGTTATGTCAATAGCACTGTAAAACCCCAGGGCTTTAAAATGCTAGCAGTAGTTTGACCATATAAATGCATTATCCGGTAATTAAATCCAGTCTTAAACAACAAAACAAAACAAAATCCATAGCAATATTCCACATAAAGCTAAATTGTATTGTATTTGCATCCACCATCTCTCAGTTCTGGGAAATTCACAAATTCATTTGTCAAAGGTAAAAATACTAATACAAAATTCTCTCTAAATCTTTTGAAAGGGTTTGCTCAAACTCTTGACATAGCGTTTTACTCTAAACAAATTTCTAGACAACCTTGTGATTTTCCATCTCTGAAAACACACTGTTTCCCCTCCATGAAACTAGAACAGAGGGTCTGAGAGAAAGGAAATTATTAAGCATTCTAGTGGGTTTTTTCCAACAAAAACTAAGATAGAGGTCAATGAATAAGTATGTGCAGGCTGGAACTTAAATCCTCTGGGGTGACTGTAGGCTAATTAATAATTAATGCCAGAGACACGGTGTTTGAAATGCAGATGTGATAACTGGAGGCCTGGCAAAGCTGTTCAGAGGAAGCAGATTTGGATGCTATGGGGAATAGGCACTCCCTTGCCGGCTGGCTCTGAAAGCAGACCTGGGTGCAAAGCAGGGCCTATGGTTTAGATTATATTCCCCTCAGCTGTTAATTACCTGAACCTACTTTGAAGTTCTTCTCTTTTTATCCTCTGCATGAAAAGAGATTGGTTCAGCCAAGGGACTTGAAAAAATGATCAAATACATGGGGGAGGGGAGGAAGGGGGGCGCAGTGCGTAGGACACAAAGCAAAGCAGAGCTTGATGGGGCACGGGAGCGATTTCACAATCCTGCCTTTATTCACTGTGCACGGGCAGGGAATTTTCTTTTCATTACTACATCATTCAAGATTTGCTGTAGCAGCTCCAAGAATCACATAACCTTATCCTGCACTCACGTTAGCACAAATAATTTAAATCAACATTGCTGTTGGGAGAAATTGTTGTTTGGGAA
>NW_017729029.1:33141797-33142843 GCF_001723915.1 Gavialis gangeticus | reverse complement strand
GGGGGGGGGGGGGAACAGAACTTCAGATATAAAAAGATAAGGAAGAAAAACACTCCGTGAAACATACAAGAACACATTAGGAAGTGCATGAGTGAGGTTCAATGTTTTAAGCCAGTTCTGCTGCTCTGTGTTATTTTAATGTAATCGGTATTAAGTAAATCTCTGCACTTTTTATGAATAGGTTTGTTAGAGAAATGCCACACTGGATGTATATAGTTTACAGTAATTATTAGATGAAAGTAAAATAGGTGATTTTCTATGCTATTTTTAATTTAATAAAGTCATTTAAAACCTCTTTGTGTTTGGGGCTATTCAATGAGGTGTGCAACATTAATAGAATCACCAATGAGCTGTTGCTACCAGAATGAGGCTTTTGTGAAAATCACTTATTCTGCTGAAGGACATGGATACAAAGCCCCAGATCCTTAAGGGTGCTTAGGCTCCAACAACCGCTGAAATCAATGGGAGTTAGGCACCGCAATACCTTTCAGGAGCTGGCCCCGAGTACCGCCGATTCCACGTGGGCATTGCGGATCAATAGCAAATTGTCCAAGCCAATGGTCAAAGGGAATCAACGTGGGATGAGTAAACTCTTAAATGCAACAGCACGCACTCGGGTTGGGTTTTGAGATTACCGGTAGGTCTGATCTATTTAAAAATGGTAAGAGTGAGTGCTCCTAGGCCCCAGCAGAAGCCAAGTGAGTGTGAGCCGCACGTGAGAAGCTGTTTCCGTTTGCACTGCGCATCACTCGTGCTACAGGAAGCGAGGTGTTTCTCTGACACACACGTGCACACCCCCATCAGGCATATACTGAGCATCCCTGAACTATCCGGTTTCCTGACAGGTATGGAGCCGCTCTCTCCCTCAAAGGAAAAGACGCGCCTCCACTACCGGGGCACTCTGGCGCGCGCCAGCGCCTTGGCACGAGCGGGACAGGCAGGGGCAGGGGCAGGGCCGGGCCAGCGCCCCGCAGGACCGCGCTGTGGCGTCCACCGGCTCCTTGCCCCGGGCAGCCGGGCACAGCTGGGAGCCCGGCCCGGGCCCG
>NW_017729029.1:33140616-33141103 GCF_001723915.1 Gavialis gangeticus | reverse complement strand
GGCGCGCTGCCGGGCTAGGGCTGCGCAGGCCAGCGGCCCGGCCCGTGGGGAGCTGGACTGGAAGAGGGGCAAAGCCCAGGGCCTGCCCTGCAGCTCGGGCGGAAAGTCCGCCCGGGGCTGGGCTGAGCTCTGCCAAGCCCTTCTGCCAGCAGCAGATCGGCAGAGCCGAGTTGCGCGCCCCGGCAGTGGGGGAGGGCGGCCGGGCTGCTCCTCCCTGACTCCTCGCCCAGCCGGCCCCGGGGAGGGGGTGCACGGGCCCAGCAGACACAGGCTGTTGCCGGTCCCCGGCCTCCTCCGAGGGGCTCTCCTTCCTCTTTCCCGCCGGCTCCTTAACGCCTCTGCCCAGGCTGCGCTGGCGCAAGCACACCAGAGTGCTTCACAAAAGTTGAGCTGGGTTTAAACCCGGCCGTTCAGGCACAGGCAACTTATGCTCACACCCACTACCTCGGGGTCCTCACACAGCCTCTCTTGCTACTAATTGGAAAGG
>NW_017729029.1:33133970-33135616 GCF_001723915.1 Gavialis gangeticus | reverse complement strand
TCGCAAAAGTTGGGCTGGGTTTAAACCCGGCCGTTCAGGCACAGGCAACTTATGCTCACACCCACTACCTCGGGGTCCTCACACAGCCTCTCTTGCTACTAATTGGAAAGGGGATGCATCCCACTGCTAAGTCAACCTCGTCTGAAATCAAGTCCCCCCCCCTTCCATTGTTATATTAAGGAAACAACCAGCTGAAACAAGTATGCACCTGCATCACTTTCTGTCTCCTTTGTGGCAAGAATGTGCTGGATTCTTTCGGTCCGGGGTTAGGTCGTTTCCCTACAGCCAAGCAAAGCTCGACATGAAGTTAATGAAGCTTTATTGGTAAAAGGAGCTGTATAAAAGTCTATTGATCTCAGCCCCAACGTTTTCGCCTGTGACTGGTGCTGCGTGTTGCACGTGGTAAGCAATGCAACGCAAAGCACAGGGAGACTTCGTGGCCCCTTGCCTGAAAAAAGGAAGAGGAGAGCATTGAAAGAGGAGTCTAATGAAATCATAACATTAAAACAGTTTTATATTAAATCCTGCTAATTTTCTAGGTGAAGGCTGCAAGTGAATGTGAGGAAGCATTAAAAGGGAATTGAATTTGCATTCCTTCTGCTACAGGCACATGTTTACATGACCTTTAAAACAGAATTAAAGCTGTATCATCAGCAGCTGTAGGCAATTCACATTACTAAGGCAATCAAATCAGAAGGCTAAACTAACTATAAAACATAAATTAAACTGATAGAGAATCATCCTAATTCACTAGGTTTACTCGCAATTTACTTATCCGGTACTAGTCATTTCTAAACAGTTTGTAGAAGGAGCAAATCGAAAATACGTGGACCCGGAGCGTTACAAGGGGAGGCCAAGTGCAAGAGCGGGTTGGAGCAGCTCGGGGCGGCCCGCAGCCCAGCCTCACCGGGCACCGCTCCCCTGGCCTTGTAGGGACTCTGCTTATTGAGAGAAAACTTATCAATAATGACCCGCAGAAGGAATCCTAATGAACCGGGCAAACGGCAGCCAGGTGCCTGCCCCCCGCCTAAAGCAGGGATTACTGGGGGCTCCCGTGCAGCCTGCTGCTGGCGGGGGAGCGGCCCCTCCGCCCGGTCTCTGCGGCCTGTACCTGGCACTTCTCCATCCACAAATCCCGAACTTTACGGGGTTCTTTCCCGCTCTCCCCGCGAGGCACCTTTCCTCGGTGGGAGTTTCATGCGTGCAGTTTATGCTCGAAAATAGGGAAACATTTCGTGTCCAATAGATTTCCAACAGCACCGTCCCCCCCCGTCCCCCCCGACACTGTGCAGTGGCTGCAGCACCATCAGACCGAGATCGGTAGGGCCCGTCATGCCACGAAAAGTTGGCAGTGACTCCCCGGCCCGCCGCTTCCATTCCCGGGAACAGTGACCTGGTCCTGGCACATCCCTAAATCCGCAGGTTAGTGGAGGGGGCGCGGATTAGCGGCGGCAGGGAAAGGGCCTGGGATCAGCTGTTCCCTGGTGCCAGGCGGGTCGCAACGAGGACCCAGGCTCTGCTCTGTAAGGGGCCAGCAGGCCCGGAGGGAAAGGCCGAGCGAGCCCCCCCTCCCCGCCCTGCTGGCCTCCTCGCGTGCCCCGCACGCTGTCCACTCCGCGCGGCGGAGCTTTATTCTTGCCACGAGG
>NW_017729029.1:33126192-33133148 GCF_001723915.1 Gavialis gangeticus | reverse complement strand
TGGACAACGCGGCCGGGCTGCGGGGCGCCGCGGCTCCCCCTCCGCGCAGCCCGCGCTCCCTCGCCGCTGCCCAGCCGCAGCCGGCGGAGACCGGGAGGGGAACAAGGACGGCATTGAGCTGGTGTCGGCATTGGCTAATTTCTGCTAATACTCCAAATTCTGCCTCCCCCCCCAACCCCACCTGCACGGGGGAAGCGAGCGGGCGAGCCGAGGAGGCCGCGGGGCAGCCCGGAGAGCCCAGCTCCGCGCACCTCGGCCAACTTGACTCGTGCTCCCTGCCCCCTCCCCCCGGGCCGGCCCCATTGCAGCCGGCCTGAAATTTGCACTTGTTCCCACCGAGCCCCGTCTAGCTCGCCCGTCTCTCCGGGGCACTCGTGGTGAAGGTGAAGTGTTCCCTATAGAGGTCGTGACACTGAGCCGCAACTCACGCCTGGAGCTTCATGCTGTATTAAACACAATCAAAACGAGCCCCTCTCAGCCCCTGTTTTGTTTTCCTCCCGCGGATGACTCATGAGAAACATCTCGGGGAAATCAATCTATCTATCTGTCTATCTATCTATCTCCACAGCCCCGGCCGCACCTCTGCGCACACGCTCCTGACTTCCCGAGCCGCTGGGCTGCCCCCTGCGCCCACATCAGGCCGTGCCCCGGCACCTAGGAGCACCCAGTAGACAGCAAGTTAGAGCCCTGTTGTGGGGTGACCCCCGCACCCCACCCTCGACCCTGCCTTGAGGCCGCAGGGTGCGGGGGTCCCACGCAAGGACAGCTCCTCCGCTTCAAAGCCGGGGGCTCTGCGGAGTGACTTCTAGCTGCCCCGAGCCTCCAGGCTCCGGGGCTATTGTGATTTTGTTTTCATGCCAGAGATTTAGTAGAAAATATATCTATCCATACACATAATATGAGGTGGAGTGGTTGGTTGGTCGGTCGGGGAAAGAGGCGTCTTTCGAGTGCAAAGGCACAGAAGGCCGAAGAGCTGAAGAGCAGAGTCCAAACCCAGAAACTTTTCTTACTTTAATGGGTTCCAGTCTATGAAAAATAAGTTACAAATTCTTGCAACAGTAGCTTTGCATGTACTTATTTTTCTCCCATGTCCAGACGGGGTCGTCTATTGAATAAGGCTCTTTTATTCTGCATGGGGCAGGGGATTTGTGACCATGGTCCCCCTTTTATTCCTCTCTCTATGGAAACCCAGATCATGGGGAGAAATATGCGAGGCTGAATAAAGAAAAGCAGCAGAAAGGACCGCTTGAGAGCGGCATCTGTTACACTTGGGAAGTTAGACTGACAGGAAAGAGCTAAAGAAACCCTCTCCAGCAGATTAGTTAGAACAGCAAGAAGATTTAACTATATGCAGATAAAAACACTTTAAAATAAAGCATATAGCGAGCTCCGGCTCTCCTCCCAGGAGCAGGGCGTTATGGCGTTGGGGTCTGCTGCAGCCACATTTTGAAAAATACTAAAACCTGCTATTCAGGGGTTTTAGTTCCCTCCTAAAGACTCTTCCTTCATGCAGCGGCAGATTTATTTTCACGGGCAAAGGGATCTGAAAAATTGTTTTAGAAGTCGGAGTGCAAATTAATTTTAAATAATTTAGTTGCCTTGAAAAAACAGTGTTCGCGTTTTTTCCTTCTTCCCAGGCGTCGCTAATATTTATTTTAAGAACCTTGTAAAGGTAGAGAAAGAAAGAGTGTATCTATCTATCTATCTTCATCTCTCTCCACGCATAGCAAATCAACTGCAGCTTCAATACCTAGAGCCTGGCTCGAAACCTTGCCGTCAGAAATGCAGCTTTTAGAGGGACAAAAGGGTTATGATTCTCTTTTGCAGAGACATTTTTCATCTTCTGACCTCTAAACTGACCCTTCGCGACACGCTTTCCAGCGACGTTTTCAAGGGAGCTGCCTTCCTCGCACCTGAAAACTTTTCCGAAGTTCTTTTTTTGCTCGGCAGCCCGGAGCCCGACTGCAGCTGCGAGAGAGGCAGGCACCCACCTTCCTGCAAAAGTGCCCCTCCAAAAAGCCAATCGATGTCTGGGCTAAAAGCGGGTAAACCCTGAAAATGGAACATCATCAATACCAGACTGACGTTCCCCTCCGTGCCAAGCACGCTTCTAATCTAGCAGAAAACAAAGAGGAAAGGAGCATCTCCCCCCAGTATTTTGCTTTTTAAAAAATATCAAAACCTATTTCAAACAGAATACCCCGCTCTGCCATTTAACAATTACATCCAACATTTACAAATGCTTGTCAGCTGTGCTATGCTGAGGCTTTGATGAGAAATTATGGTTATTACTACAACGAGGAAAAGTGATGCTGCATAGCTAGAAAGGAATCAGAGGAAAGCTCACCTTGTTTATATATAATTTTTTTCATTTTCTTGCATTTTCTCCAGATCTGTCTTCTCAGAGAAACTAATGCCTTAATGACTTTCTGGTAGCTGCAAGCCTTCTTTTATTTCTGCTAAATATATGAAAATGTATGCAAATTTAAATCAAGCTTAACCTAGGAGCTCTTGCAATATATTTAATGGAATTTCAAACCAATAAGGGAACTCTGATGCAGTCTTCTGTAAGTGCAAATATAATTACGCAGCTAGGTTACCTCCAAAATTATGCAAGGAAAGGTCATTTTTTAACTTCAGAGATTTTCTAAGGTATTAGGTGTTTAATTTTCTCAGCTTGAGCACTACAACAACTGTGAAACACCCAGCTTTGTCTGGCTCTGCTCCTTAGCAGAACATTTGAAAGAGGAAGAGTAAAACGCAATGTTTATTTCCCCCATTTCCGAACGGTTTGAAACTTAATTTAAGAGGGGAAAAATCAGCATTTCCCACACTCTCTCTCTCTCTCATTGTTTGCTCTGGTCGTCAAAATATAATTCGCCTTTTCATTCTTGCACAAAGCACATACAATCCACACACCTAACATAGCGCTCAGTGAACATACACCTCGTCCCTTTCTTTTATATTTCGAACTGGGATGTAAAAGGGAAAAAAAATAATTTTTCTACCTAGATATCTCAAAGCACCTATTTTATTTTCCAAATGAGCAAAACGTGCCTTCGTGGAGTAAACTAAATTAGAGAGAGGAGCTATATTTTGGCCACATTTGGGGGTCTTGCGGAAGGTGTGCTCAGGCTCTGGGGCTCAGAAGTTGTGGACCTGCTGGTAGGAAATGACATTTAGCAGGCAGAAAAAAGCAAGGAGCCCAACTGACCGGAAGATCGGGGAGGTAAAATTTAGGGTTGTTGTAGAACAATACTAAGAGTCTGAAATATTTGTATTTCAATCGGGAGAATGTAACTGTTAGCTAAGAAAGAATACATTTCAATTTCAATCTGCCCAGTGGGGGGGGAAAAACAACTGTTTTCTTTGATCTGCTTAAAAATCCCAGACAGAGCTGTGTATATTTAGAGTTGCTGGGTTGGGGTTTTTAATTTCTGCTCCTCGGAAATGTCTCCGAGCTGTAAGGCTTGCGCACGGTGCCTGGCGTGTGGTGTCGGAGGGAGCGCGCTTGGGTGTTTCGTTTGTTTGTGGGGGGTGGGGTGGGGATTTATGCTGTAAATCTATATTGTATTGTCTCGCAGTTACCTTGATGGTGAATTTACAAGGCTGGAGCATTGGGGAGTCCCTATAAACTGTGCTAAGGGTAGATTGTCAGTCTTGGGTGCAAGCATTTAACCTCTGGTTTTTGCTGTACCTGGAATTAATCACTACAAATTTAAACCATGCCCTGTCATCCTCCTTCCCCCCTCCCCCCGCCACCCCTTGCTCATAATGAAATCTTAAAAACAAATCTTGGCCTCCAGCGCAGAAAGAGTTAAACAAATGAACCGTGGAGAGTCAGCCAGCAGCAACCAATGGAGCCTAAAGATTGATTCACTTCCTGCTTCAGGCTCACTTTAACTCTTGGGTTTCGCAAACCTAATTTGGACAGCGCGACCTGCCTCCTCTCCCCCCATTGGTGCGAGCAAAAGCTTCCCAACAGACGAGCCGCTGCCATTGGCTGGCCGAGCTGCCAATTACTAAGTGGCTGCTGATTTGGCTCCCTTGCCTGGTAGATGTCAAAGGCTGAAGCTGCTCCCTTTGCCACATTATAACTAGTAGGGGATCTACACCAACCATGGCCACAGCTGCCTCTAATCCCTACAGCATTCTCAGTTCCAGCTCCTTAGTCCATGCAGACTCCGCGGGCATGCAGCAAGGGAGCCCCTTCAGAAACCCACAAAAACTTCTCCAAAGTGACTACCTGCAGGGAGTTCCCAGCAATGGACACCCGCTCGGACACCACTGGGTGACCAGCCTGAGCGATGGGAGCCCCTGGTCGTCCACCCTAGCGTCGAGCCCTTTAGACCAGCAAGACGTGAAACCAGGAAGAGAAGATCTCCAGCTTGGCGCAATCATCCATCACAGGTCGCCTCACGTTTCTCACCACTCGCCCCATACAAATCATCCCAACGCGTGGGGAGCTAGCCCAGCTCATAACTCATCGATAACCTCCAGCGGACAGCCTATTAATGTCTACTCCCAGCCTGGCTTCACAGTCAGTGGCATGCTGGACCATGGGGGTCTGACACCACCTCCAGCCTCCGCCACCACCCAGAGCTTGCACCCAGTGCTGAGGGACACCGCCGAGCACGGGGATATAGGCTCCCACCACTGTCAGGATCACTCTGACGAGGAGACGCCGACATCAGACGAGTTGGAACAGTTTGCAAAGCAGTTCAAACAAAGGAGAATCAAGTTGGGCTTCACTCAAGCAGATGTGGGCTTAGCACTGGGGACTCTCTATGGCAATGTTTTCTCCCAGACTACAATCTGCAGGTTTGAAGCCCTGCAGCTCAGCTTTAAGAACATGTGCAAACTGAAGCCACTGCTGAACAAGTGGTTAGAAGAGGCAGACTCATCCACAGGTAGCCCGACGAGTATTGACAAAATAGCAGCCCAGGGCAGGAAAAGAAAGAAGAGAACCTCCATAGAGGTGAGTGTCAAAGGGGTCCTGGAAACTCATTTTCTTAAATGTCCCAAACCTGCAGCCCAAGAGATCTCCTCCTTGGCAGACAGCCTACAGTTAGAGAAAGAAGTGGTGCGTGTCTGGTTTTGTAACAGAAGACAAAAAGAGAAAAGAATGACTCCGCCAGGGGATCAGCAGCAGCACGAGGTTTATTCTCATAACGTGAAAACAGACACATCCTGCCACGATCTCTGACTAGAGGGCTCGGCTCTCAGACAGGACTGGCAACAGCGCGGATTTTCTAAGAGGGGGTTAACTTATGTTTAAAAAGAGGAAACATAAAACAAATCGGCCAAGACTTAGAGCATGGGGCTTCCCGCTCCTCCGCCTGGGCAATATATTCTCTCAAACCTTTTCGCTGATCACTACGTATTGTTTACTATCAAACAAGGTTTGTTTTCGGTCTCCACTAGGAAGAAAAAGAGAGAGAGAGAGAGAAAGAGAGAGAGAGAGAGAGAGACAGATGTGTGCCTATGAATAACCTTCCAGCGCCTTGGTTATATCAGCTGTATTTCAGGTGAATCTGTTTTACAATAGACTAGTTTTGCATTTTTAAAGACTTATATAGCGTTTTTAAATGTCTGAGGTGTTTTACTACAAACTGTACACAATATTTGTGACATTATTCGTACCCACTCGATCAGCCAACGTTTCTCCCGTCTCCATGCATTGAGCACGTCCCTCTTATTTAAGGGGGGGGGCAGGGATTAGACACGTCCCTTTCTCTTTAGGCATCTCCCCTTCCTCCACATCCCAAGCTAGGGGAGAAAGGGGTCCCTGTTCCGCACCCCAAAGGCAAGAAGTGGTGTCTGCTCCCCTTGATCCTCTCGCACACTCGAGTGCCGCATGCCCGCTGGGGCTCCTTCCTAGCTCTCTCCCTCCTCTGCAGTCGTTTCCCAGCACGGCCAAACGGTCAGATTGAAATGCTTAAAAAAACCCTAAATAAGTAGATAAATACAAAAATAAAACTAAGATTCCGGCTCATGGGGGAGGGGGGGGGAGGCAAAACAAAACAAGAGCTCCGAAATTACGCATCAGAGCCCAAAGCAAGCGTTGCCACTTCTTTTCTTTCCGAAGATGTGCTGGGGCTTGTGATCAGCGCCAGACTGCGAAGGTCTGTAGTAAAACACCTTTCTAATTCTGCGCTTTGGCTTCGGAAATCGGTTTCTGTCTTTTGTTTCAATATCTAAGCGGCCTCCCGAGGTGTCTACATGAATTCCGGGGAAATGCCCGCATTGAATGAATGCTGAGCTTATTTCCGCCTCGCAGGGAGATGCTAGGTTTGCTGAAAGGCTTTTATAAAACATTGAAAAAATAAAAACAAATAATAATAAAACAAGTCAAGAGGATAAAACGCTAAAAAAAAGAAAAATTAAAAATCAATGTAACATTTCCCCCCTGGCATAGGAAAGAGCTGTGCTGTCCCCTCCCCTCTGCCCCGACCCTCAGCAGACGTGGGCTTTACAGGCGTGTGGACACACACATGTGCTATGTATGTGTGTACAGCTGCAGTACGTGCGTGTACATGCATACATGAGACGTGTGTGTCCACCACAAGCATACACAGATCGAGATAGATAGATATAGATATCTATATAGAGAGAGATCTGTCTGTCTATCGATGGACATATCTATCTACCTATATAGAGAGATATCTATATAGATATAGATATTTATAGATATCTCTATCTATAGATATATATAACCACACACCCTCCTTAAACGCGATGCATGTCCCCAGACGTGGGGCACGGCCGGCCGGGCTGTGTGCGCGTGTGTCCGTGTGTGCAAGGGCGAGCGAGATCTCTGCACCCGCAGTGCATGGAGATGCGCACACAGGAGCCCGGGCAGGTCGGAGCCCAGGCCTGCGGCGGCGGCGCGGATCTGCTCCCCGCAGCACGCGGCCGTGCGTTCCCCCGCAGCCAGATTCCCCCCCCCCCCCCCC
>NW_017729029.1:33125830-33126123 GCF_001723915.1 Gavialis gangeticus | reverse complement strand
CCCCCCCCTTTCTATTTTTCAAGTATTTTTCTGTAAGCGGTAAAAATCTCGACACTGAGGACCTGCCTATTTCTGCCAACTTTATAACTGTACAGTTTTGTATATTAAACGTTTTTTGGAAGTTATTAATTTAAAGAAAAAGATCATTTAGTTTATTCATTTAGTAACTGATGTATAATAAACGCTATTTTCATTAAAGGTGCCTTTTCTCAACTCTTTCATTCCCGACTTGCCTGGCGCCGTTGCCAGCGGGTCTTTCTTTTCCAAGGGGAATTGCAAAAAAAAAAAAAAAA
>NW_017729029.1:33120547-33120830 GCF_001723915.1 Gavialis gangeticus | reverse complement strand
AAAAAAAAAAAAAAAAAAAGGTCTCAGAAAGCCGAGCTGGGGGAAACAGTGATGGAGAGAAGAAGACCGGCGCGATCTGCTGCCAGGTTGGATCGCCCCCGCTTCAGGCCGGGGGCTCGTGTGGACACGAGATGTTGCTGGACAAGGAACCCGCCAAAAATATATCGGGTTTAAATTAACGTTAAAAAAAAATAACCCCCCCCCCGCGCGCACGTGCGTGGGTCAGGGCTGCTCGGGCCCGCCGGCTGCTCCCGCGGAGCCTCCGCGCCTCTCGCCCGCAGCC
>NW_017729029.1:33102169-33115547 GCF_001723915.1 Gavialis gangeticus | reverse complement strand
CTGCCGAGCCGGGCTGCGGGCCTGGGAAGGTAACTGCCCGCAGAGGAGCAGCCCGAGCCCCCGTCTCCGCGGCACGACGCCCACGTCTCTAGGCGCGGAGCTGTGTTGCAAGTGCGGGCGCGCTGCGCGCACACCCACCCTGCATCCAACCCAGCCGGGGGGCTCCGCTCCCAGCCCCTCGCACACCCTGTGCCGGCTGATCCTGCTTCGGCTTCGCACGAAATAGGACTGCCAGCGGGAAGGCTGGAAATGAAAACCAATTGTCTGACTATTGCCTTTCTTACAATTCACCTCAATACGCCGGGAACTCAGCACTGGGAAATGAAGGAGCAAATTGATACCAGGTTGATGATGAAGCTGTTCGATCTCGTTTAAGAGCAGCAGGAAATAATAGCACGAATGAAGTTTCTTTTGTTCCATATTTCTCTCCGCCCCACCCTCCCCCATTCCCCCTAGGAGCCAAGAGAAAGAGGTGCCTGGGACCGAGTCTTAGCTGTGCTGATGCCCCTGCAGATGGCCCTTGGCAGGGAGCAGCTTTGGACTCCGTTTCCTTCGGGTCCTTATTACTGCCTCTGTGTCCCATGTGAACAAGAAGTGGAGTGTTCAAAAGGAACAATAACAGTTAATCATATCTAATGGGGTGAAACTGAAATGCTTCATCCCCATCACCTGATCAGAGAATAGTATCAATGTTGGGTGGGAGTAAAGGAGGGAGGAACGTCTCTGCACCAGCAAACCAAAGTAGTTGAAGCACCAGTAACATGTCCTATCTATTTTAAAACCGAATCCGGAATTACAAATATCGCAATTTAGAACAGAGCTAGGAGAAGGTATAACTAGTAACAGAAAGTGTTTCCAAGTCCTTAAAAAAGGAGATCACTAGGAAGGAGCTGTTTGTCTAATAAACTGTTCCCTGGAAAGTGTTTAGCATTCATAGATTTCCACTCTCTCACATCTCAGGCTGCTACTGCTGCCTTCACCACACACAGGCTACACACAGAAAATCCCATATTAGACAGAGAGGTTTGGAGCTCAGAAACTGGACTATGTTTTTCAGTCATAAGAATTATTTAAAAAAAAATCTTTAACTGCTGCTACTGCATTTGAGGTCACAGCATTAAGGGCCTGATCCTGTTCCCTTTGAAATTGGTAACAAAGCTCCCCTTACTTCCAAAGCAGTCAGCCTGCATTCATTAGGTCATAGTCTTGCTTAAGTTAATGGGTATGCTGCCTGAGTAACAACTGTAAAAATTGGACCCTAATCACATTTTGGGCCCTAATCCTATGTAACAAGTGAATAACCTCTGTTAACAGCAGTTATTCATGTAATAAATACTGTCAGGACTGGGACTATAATTTGTAACCATTTCAAAAGAGATTTAGAACATGAAGGAAAATAATTATAAAAAGTCACAGCACTTCTTATGTTCAACCCTTCACACATACAAATATCCAGAAAAGAAAAAGAAAGGGAAAAAAATGTAAACGGCAGTTTGTGTACTGAATTACCCATACTGAATATTTTTAATGACTCCCAAAGAAAGACACTTGGGGGGGAAAAAACTGAGATCCATAAATAAAATGCTTATGATGACTATTACAGTTCAGAAGTGGTGGGAATTAAGCTTTTCAGAAAGGTGCTGGTTCAGAGTAGAAGGTTTGAGGTAAAATTGGGTCATTTTAGCATCGTTCTAATGTTATGTAAATGTGGGTATGGTATGAATTGGTCTTTTTTTAATGGTGAATACACTTCTAAATTCTAATTTCTAAGGTAAAGTGGATACAATGAAAGAATAAAATACATTTTAAAAGCAGTATTTTATTGACCATTATTTCAAGAAAAAATAGGAAAGGAAAATCCACCAAAAAAACAACTCTGCACACCATTCCCTATATAATTTAGTGCCCCTCTGAGCAAAATGAAACTCTTTTGTGCCACCTAATGTTAAGTATAGATCACTGTCCTCACCTCTGTTCTCATGTATACGTACATACATTATACACACACAGGCCTAATTGTCAGAGGTGCTGGACAGCCAGAGCTTTCAACTGGAGCTGACGGGTCACTGCTTCTGAAGAAGTCACTCCGATGAATATTTTCCCTATACTTACTCAAAATAAAAGCCAGTTAGTGCTAAAGCTGAGAAGCCAAGCATCTAGGATAATCACCAGTCCAGAATCTATGAGATGTAAATAAACATGAGTGAGGAAGTACATAAGTATAAAGGCCCCAAATTTGCTGTCAGTCACACTGGTATATAACTGATGTTTATTGAAACTTTTGTAAGGCTGCCCATCACCATGGCATCTAAACATTTGACTCTATTGCAGTTACTCTGGATTTTTACCAACACCACTGAGAGCAGAATTTGGTTCTTAGGCACTCTATCTTTCTTTTGAGATCTGGCTTGGCTTTGCTCCTGTTGTCATCACACAAGGCCAGCTCCCAGCGAAGTGTTCATGTAGGAGGGATATACACTGTGTGCACAGCAGTCATTAACATTAATGGGAGACACTAATTTAGTGTTTAAATAGCTCACATATTTTTTTCCAGCCTATTCTTCTCTGCACTATTTCAGGGATAACACTATTTCATTGCTGGTGTGATTTTAATTGGAGAGCTTTAAACACTTCTTCATATATAGTTTTTTTAAATCACCTTTGCATTTTATGCCATTCAAAAAGGAGAAACATCTGATGCTTTTTAAAAATATATATCTTAAATATATAGAGGAATCAGTGTTCTCCCCCCCCCATAGGAAGGATGTCACCTCATAAAATCGATCACTGTAGAGTAAAATTACTAGCAGATGGAGAGAGATGGTGTCACCTTATTATGCTGTGACCCATACTGCTAATTCTGGAGATGCATCAGTAGCCTCACACTTGAACCGGTTTTGACCAAGAAGCTTTGAAAAACCTTTACAATAAAATCAAGAGTTCTAATAAAAAAAAAGTGATGCCCCAGCTTCAACTAAATGAGCACTGAAGCATCTGACCATATTTTGCCCTGAATTCATGTTTCAAAACTGCCACCAATATCTGTGGCAGATCCATATGCAGCATAGGTTAAATACGTAACTAGTTTTGCTGTGAGATGAAGAGAGTATGGTAATAGGTGATGACCATTTGTAGTCTATATTGGCTAAGGGTGCCAACCTGAAGTGCACGCACCAGGAACAATACATGTGAGCAGTTCCATTTCATTTAATAGAACCAGCCATCCACAAACTTATTCATGTGTGTTTTCAGGATCAAACTCCAAGTCCCCCATCCTACAAAGGATATACACAACATTTTATGCAGGTGACGAAACCTATTGAATATTCCTACATGTAAAGTTACTCACATCTGCACCTTCAGGTGTGCAGGATCAGGGCTTAAATTTATATTTACATTCCCTTCTCTGAAAATAAGTATTATGTATCCAATAGACCAGAAAGGCTCCATAGTAATTACATATTTAGGATACATGATAGCTGTAGTCAAGATTTTTGCAAATGATTACAGAATAAAATTTACTTTAAAATGTACAAGTGACGATTTCTAAACCGCAATCTCTCAGCTGTTTTCCATTAACATTTTTAAATACTGAAAAGCAATTATATCATGCTATGGCCTAAATGCTAAATAAATCCTAAATCAAAACCATTCTTAAAGCAGTAAGCATCTATTTTTATTAAAACTTTAAAAGATGGATATGGCTAAACTGAATAACTGAATAACTAAATAATGTGCTGAAAGTATTATAATGAGAGGTTTGCATCTATTCTGACACCTTAATATGTCAAAATTCAGCCAAGACTGATTTTTAGTCAAGTTTTAAGATCTTTGAAAATAGGATGAAGATGGGGAGGGGAGGAAATTCAATAACCTTCTCTGACATGTACGGTTCGAAAAGTAGTAATAGTGAGAATTGCATATGCAGCCACATATGCTGTAAGAATTTACTCCAGAGGGATTCTACAAGGCGGGTCTTTAGCATTGAATGGTTCAGACAATTACTACCAGCCGTAATACTTGCAACCATCCTTGCTCAATGACAAGCATTACATCTGGTTGTTCCTTTGCAGAACTGGGCTCTTGATACAAATTGCAAAAACCTGTTACGTCTTGGAAGGGGCTAAAAGGGAAAGGAAGAAAGATTCACTACTGTTAAAACACAAGTCAATAAGAAGTTAAAAAACTACTGAGAATTGTTGTTTATACTGACCCCTTCTTCTTTTCATATTGGTATCTGCATTTCGGGTTCTGAAACTTTACAGTATTCCTGGCCAATTACATGTTAGCAAGTGACAGGGTGGAGCAGGATGAAAACAGCACGAAAAAGTTAGGCTGTAGAAGAGTAAATTTAAAAATACACAAAAAATAAGACACAAGAATCTAGATGGCCATTTCTCAAATTATTGTTCATTATATTCAGGAACAATGACAACAAAAATCCATTGCATTATTCCAACATGCGATTTTTTCTCTAATGATTCAAGGCTGACTTCTACACCCGAATTACAGATAATATGTATCCAATGTAAAATTCAATTTTAGATCTAAAATTATTTTCTATTTTTATCCCACAGCATACAGGTCCTTTTTCATATTTACCTTCAATCTTTAAACACACACATACACACAGACACTGCTCCTACTGACAATAAAACACCAAAGAACAAATGACTAAATCTTAACTCTTAACTTCCCTTCCATTTCAGATTCAGGACAAATGCCAGGTAATATGAGCAGTGTAGAAGGCCACCCTGTTCGGATTTTGTAGTTCTGTTTGGATTAAGGGATTAGTCTCTGTTACACATATCTACAGCTAGTAACTTGTGATCTAGTTAAACCAGATTGAAAGCCCACCAGCAGGTGTTAGGAATCTTACAGCAAGACAGAATTTATATGCAATTACAGTGAAAAAACAATGGATTTTATTGCATGACATTTTTTAACTACATTACTAAAATCAAATAAAAATAAAAATATCCACTTTTCAGAATACTATTGAGAATCAAGAACATTTGACACTGCTATTTTTTTTTCTTTTAGATCTTTATAATGACATTGTTAGCTAAAAACCTAGGCTATCGAAACTTACAGGATTTATTTTATTGCTGGTTGCACAATATAAACTGTATAACCTTGTTGGCTAAGGCAAAAGTTGACCTAAAGTAAAAGCTATAATGCTAGAAATGTAGCTTGTACAAATGTTTTTTATCAGTTGCTTCGGGATAACTAAACCTACCAAAAGGATACAGTTCTTTATCCAATGCCATTGATTCTAAAGGACTTCGTGAAGAAAACCCCTGTTTTAGCCAATGGAATTAGGTCAGAGTAATGGCTTCAGGGTCAACAATACCAGTGTACCTTTAAATCAAGTGTACCTTTACACTTGATCAGTGTACCTTTAAATCAAGTCGAACAATCCCTAATGCATAAGAGTAAACAAACTAAACAAGCAGGAATGACATATACAGACATAGGCAGGAGCCCATAGCCTGCACTGAATGCATAATACATTTAACTTCAGTGGGAGTTTTGAATGTTCAAGGATTGTAGGAGTCAGACTACTAAGTGTTAACTCTTTCTTCTTCTGTGACAAATTATTGAGAGCCCATCTGACAAAGACCAGTCAGAGCAGCTCCCTAAAGAAGTATGTGATCAATTTATTGTTATCAAAACATGGTGTTTTTTTTAAAATAAAGCTGCATACTTTGTATTGAGAGAGGTAGTAAACTGTGTAATAGCAAAGAGTACGAACAAATGCATTGCTGATGAGATGGATTTAGCAGCTGGATTACATTTAGAATAAGAGCTCAGATTAAAAGGTTCAGTAAGACTAGGATGCCAGCAGCCTGAAAGCTGGGGGTTTGAACATTCAATGAAAAATGGTGGAAATGGTGTGTAATGTGAATTAAATGCTTGCAACAGCAGGAGGAACCAGGGGGGCAGTGTGCAGAGCCGCGCTGACTGTTAATGTGGACTACAACTCCCAGAAGCCCCTAGGGGATGGGGCGGGGGCAAGGAGAAAAGGAAGAGGAAGCTTGGGACTGGAGTAAAGGGGAGAGCAGCTTGTGCAGGTGGAGCCTGGTCAGCCCTCCAGAGAGGAGTGCAAAGTGGAGCTGAAGATGTCACTGCCTCGGTCAGCCAGAGCTGTGGGGTGAAGGAGCTGGCCTGGAGTCAGATGTGGGGCAGCTGCAGGCTGCTGTTTGAGTGCCCTGTGGACCAAAGGCTTGTTTGGGGGGCACCTCTGGAGATGTGGGAGGAAACTAAAGGGTGCTGAGTGTATGTTACCGCAGCACTGATGTTTCTTTACCTATTACCTGTTCCCTTCCTTTGGCCCATTGGCTTGGGATCCTAACCCCTATGATTTGCTAAATAAAAGTGGGAACCTTCCCCTTGCTTCTGCCATTTTCTGGAGATGCAGGGTTGACACATGTGAAACAGCTGTCCTTTGTTTTCAAAAGCAATCCAAAACGGAAACCTAAGGAGATGCTTCAGATATAGATTCAGCGAAAGAGGGAGCGAATGAATTTGATGGTTTATGCTTGAGACTCTTTACAAACGTATCCAGTGAAATAAATTGTGCAATACATTACATAAGTAACTTCTGTTCACAGTGACTTGGGCTAAGAATGCATTTATTTGACAAGTTTTAGAGTTATTGTTGAGTGTCCTTTCATGTTTAGGTTCTTACTGTTCTATATCTGATACTAGAGTTTTGTTTGCATTTAGAGGTATATGGATTAAATCAACCATCTTTAAAGCTTGTTTAAAACCTGAAATGGACTGTTTATTTTCTATCTCCTGCGTGCTCCTCCTATTTACAGAGCTCCACCAATGCCTTCACTTGATCTCTAGTATGAGAGCTCTTTCTTTCCTGTGCACAGACGGTATTGGATGGCTTCAGAAATTGTTCCTTGGGAAAAAAAACCCAGCATGTGTAGCAATCTAAATTCAATTTACTAAAACTCAGTGCTTGTTACAGCACCTTAGTCCTCAGTCTTGACTGAAAACAGGAGGTTTGTATTGTCCGATATATATGACATTTTGCCATTTGCAACACTGCACCAGTTTTCAATGATTTCCATTTAGAGAATATCAGCGGTTGCAAATTCCCTATGTATATATTCAGTGCACAACTTTTATATATTTGACTATAAACTGCTTTCTGACTTTTTATACAAAATCAAACCATGTCATATGAAAGAATAGTGAACAATAATTTTAGCACTACAGCATGTTCTGGGAGAGCTCTTCCTAGTTTCATAATAAAAATACAGTATTCATTTTGAAATTGCTGCTTTGCCTGTTGTGCACATTCAGTACATGCCAAGCGGTGAACAGGAGGTGCAGTAACCTAGCATGACCATAAAACTGTTAAAGAAAATGAGTTAAGTATGTTCTAGTTTCCATCCACATTACAATGATTGTCTTAAGAGGAGATTTATGTCATGCCATTTCTACTTCTTGCCCCAATCTAAGTCACAAAAATGTGGTATCAGAATTGTAACGCCTCATATATTCTGAGGAAGATAATAGTAAACTGCACTACTTTGACCTTTTCAGTATTTCTGCTGTTTGATTCACTAGCCATTCCCATTCTTTCTGTTTACAGCCTTGGTAACCTGTAGGGATGAAGTGGAATGAGTAGCCAATCAAAATACAGAATATTGAAAAGGTTAAAGTCTATGTTTATGAGTCTATTAAATGTTTATAGTCTTTCACAGACTATACTGGGCATTAAAATTATGATATCTCGTTCTCATAACAAACATTGTAACGAGAACAGAAAATGGCAAAACATGAATTCATTCTGAAGGCAAAATTTGTAATGAGAATACAAGAAAACCCCCAGCATAATATTAAATTCACTCCTTTGACAATAGCAGCAAAAAGAAGAGATAAGATGCAAATCTGAGCCATTTAGAGAACAAATCTACAAATCACTTAGGAATTGCCATACTAGAATGGCCCATTTAGTTTAGTATCAGATCTCCCACACCAACCAATATTGGCTGCTTCAGAGAAAACTAGGAAACCTAAAAGGTGGCTAGAATTTTTTCTTGACCTTCAGCTGATGATCAGTTTATGCCCTAAAATCTGAGAAAAGCCTATTTTAAAGACTGCTGATAGTAGGTGGCATGGCTGGGAATGCTACTTACAGTCCCACAAATGTATCTCTTTCAAGTCTCGACTAAGCTATTTGTTTCTCTGTGGCAGCAAATTCCATGGGTTAATTACATTTTGTCTAGAAAAATATTTCCTTGTATCCGCTTTAAATATGTTACCTTTTAATTTCATTGGGTGCACCAAGCTGGAGCTTGTGTTTTTGTGGTTGCCTACATAGCAATTTTTTTGCATGTGTCAAATTTAATAAACTTCAGAGTGAGATCCAGAATGCATTAGTTCCTCATTTGTAGACACAATGCTTAATCCACTAGACCACGTTCCATCACAGGCAGTCCTATATTGCTCCCCTAAAAACAAAATAAATCAACAGCAATGTATCATACTACAAACCCAGCTTTGGTAACTCCCAACAGAGGAGCCAGCCATGGACTCTATTACTGCTAACTTATTTTATGTGGAAGATGATGATGTAGTAATATATTATTTCTTATTTGTATTATCACAGCACCTAAGAACCCTAGTCACGGATCAGGACAGTATTGTGGAACACCCTCTTCAAAACACAGCAAGAAAGAGTCTTTTTCCCCACAGAGTTTATAATCAAAGCATAAGACAAGAAACATATGAAAAGAATGAGGCAACATTAACCAGCAATATAAGCAGTAGTCATAGCACATCAGCAGCCTGATAACTGATGCTTTTTTGTAGGCACCACCTCAGTGGAGACCATAGGCAGCGAACCGGTGACAGCAGCAGCACCATGGCACTGTTCAGTGTGTAGCTGGGCCAGGAACCCATGTGCACTCAGCTCCACGTGGCTGAGGATGAAAAGGCTATCTGCGCATGCATTGCACCAGGCAGAGCACAATGGGAATTGTAGTTGTTGTGCTGATGCATGCATTCATCCCCCCCCAATAATATTTTCTCCCTCCATCTATAGTGAAGACTTTTAAGTAGGGGAACGAAGGAAGGTAATGGGGTAGCTTTGCCAGTTGTAGCTTTACAGAGACTTCCTCCCAAATCTGAGGAGCAACATGGGAGAAAGCACAAAGGTGCTTGCATGAACAATGACAGGAGCAGCATAAGACCATAAATATGGAGACAGACACTGAGCAAAGGAGCCATCTGAAGTGGAGGCAAATGGTTAACAAACAAGGGGCCCAATTGGCCCTGCTATACCCAGAATTATTCTGTGGTGCCCCTAGAAGTGGAAGTACCAGTAATCCTAGATTCAGTTAAGTCCCAGAGGCAATAGATATCCCATGAAGAGCATTAAGAAGAAAAGAAAATCTAAGTTTCAGATCTAATGACTGATTTTGCATTTTGAAGGTTATGTATAATTGTAATGTATAGTGATATATGTATAGCATCCCAATGTATAGCATCCCAAACAATCAGTGACAGCTGCAAGATTTGTGGGTCCCAAAGGACTACTGTGGGTGGGTTTTTGTTGTATTACAGGACAAGGTGCATATGAAAAAAACAGACTTTCTTTCTGATATTCATTTGCTTTATACACTTCTACCTCTTACTCCCTTACAAACTGAATAGCTCTAAAGGCAGTCCCCACTCCCAGCTTTATTTCTAAGCTTTCTGACGAGGCTTCTCAAAGTAAAGGGGGTAGCTGTTTTTCCTTAAACTAGTAGTCTGTCTCCCCTCATGCTTTATAGAAATCAAACTGCAAGTTATTCATTTTGGCAACTACCATCAACATGGACACAGGCTTTTCTGTCATTCCTCATCTGCTCTGATGAATCCAGGTAATCCAATGCTACCCATGTGCATTTGAAAATAATACAAATGGAGGTGGGTTGAAAACCAGACAAGACGGGAAGGCAATGTACCCTAGCTTTATCCAAACTATCCTAGTACATAGGGCTATATAGGTTATGCACACTCAAAATGATGTTATCTATATTCATTCCTTAATGGGAGTTTGGGAGGCATAAGTAGTATATGAAAATGTGACCAAGGATAGCACAAAGGCCAATGTCAATGACGATATGCAGCAACATCAGATACAGCATTTTGAAAAGGGCAGTGCTGGAATACCAAGTTAGCATGAGAGCTAAGAGAGAAGCTGGAGCAATGAGGGAGCATGGGAGAGTAGTGGGAGGACTAAAGTGAAGGAACAGTGGTGTTAGAAATGGTCAGGTGAGGACACAGGAGGCCAGCAACATGACAAGAGGACCAGGACAACAAGCACTGATCATGAAAGTCAAGATTCAGGAGCGGCTAGACAGAGGGGCTAAGCTTTCTTGGAAAGGACTGGCCCAGCCAGGGCAGAGCTAAGGAGAGGTTCACTTAAAAGTAGCTATGCCATCTGAAAGGATGACTGCGCACTATTCTACCTGACATCTCTTGAAGTATAGAGACATGGCACTGAGAGCCTTTTTAATCTCGCTTGTTACAGCAGCTATACCATACCCTTGATCATCTTGGCTGCCCTTTTCTAATTCTTCTCCATCCTTTTTGAGATGTAGAAACCAGAACTGAACACAATATTCAAGACATAGGAGCATCATAGATTTGTATAGTGGCATGACGATATTTTCCATTTTGTTTTCAATTCCTTTCTTAATGATGTCCAACATTTATCAGCTTTTTTGCTCACCACTGCATATTGAACTGTGGCTTTTCAAAAACTATCTGCAATGACTCCATAGTCTCTTTCCTGAGTTATAACAGCTAGTTTAGAACCCAACACTGGGCATGTACAATTGAGGTTATTTTTCCTCAGTGCATTACTTTACACTTGTCTACCCTGAAGTTCATCTGCCATTTCCTTGCCCACTAATTTAGCATGATGATATTTTTCTCCAGTTCCCCTTCATCATCTTGGGATTTGACTATCTGGCACAATACAAAATCATCTGCAAATTTAGATATTTCACTCTGCACCCCTATTTCCAGGTCAGTGATTAAAATGATGAACAAAACTGGGTCCAGCACAGATCCCCACAGGACCCCACTTTTGACCTCCCTCCATCTTGAGAAGCGATCATTTAGCCATACCTTTTTCATTCCGTCTTTTAACCAGCTCTCAGTCCATAAAAGAACGTCCCCTCCAAGCCCATGCCAACTTCATTTTTTTAAAAGCTATTGGTGAGGGATTTGTTGAAAGCTTTTTGAAAATCCAAATATTTCATATTTCATAGACATTTGGGTTGGAAGGGACCCCAGAGGATCATCGAGTCCAGCCCCCTGTCCCAGGGGCAGGAAGTCAGCAGGGATCATAGAATCCCAGCAAGATAAGCATCCACATGCGTCTTGAAGGCGTTCAGAGTGGGTGCTTGAACTGCCTCTGGCAGCAGCCTATTCCAAACCTTGGGGGCTCGGACAGTGAAGTTCTTTCTTATGTCCAGCCTGAATCAGTCACAGTGGAGCTTGTGACCATTCAATCTTGTCATCCCTTGGGGGGCTCTGGTGAACAGATGTTCCCCCAGATCCTGATGAGCACCCCTGATAAACTTATAGGCTGCCACCAGATCACCCCTGAGCCTGCGCTTTTCCAGGCTGAATAGCCCCATGGCTCAGCCTCTCATCATAAGGTCTATTTTCCTGATCTATGATCATGCGCGTGGCTCTCCTCTGCACCCTCTCAAGCTTCTCCACATCGTTTTTGAATTGTGGAGCCCAAAACTGGATGCAGTACTCCATATATTATGTCAGTTAGATACCCCTTGTCCATAAGCTTGTTGACACCCTCAAAGAACTCCAGGAGACTGCTGAGGCAGGATTTCTTGTTACAAAAATCATGCTGACTCTTCCCCAATATATCTGATTGCTGATCTTATTCTTTATTATAGACTCTACCAATTTGCCAGGGATGGAAATGAGACTCACTAGTCTGTAGTTCCCAAGATCACCTCTGGAGCCCTTTCTGAAGATGGATGTTATGTTGGCAACCTGCCAGTCCTCTGGCATGAGGCTGTTTGTAATGATAGGCTACATACTATTGCCAACAATTTTGCAATTTCACATTTGAGTTCCGTCAGAACTCTCTGGTGAATGCCATCCGGTCTCAGTGACTTAGTACATTCTGCCCTGGGAAAGCAAATATAGACTTTAGAAAGCTTGTAAGTTGCCGGTATACCTTTTACTGGAGATGTATGATGTATGTCTGTAGTACGATGTCCCCAAATAATTTTGGATCCATCATTCTTTCTGAATGCTCAGGTGGCTGTGGCACACCATGGCACACAATGCTAGGGTCTCCAAAACTATTTCTGGTATACACCTAACTATAATTTCTCATTTCTAATGTAGCCTGCCAGAGTTAATTCAATGTACGGTACTTAGGATACCATATGCCTGAAGGAAACTCAGAAGGTTCAATTAGTGCAGAAAACCCATAAGTGTTCATTGCTTGAGTCTGGCAACTAATTATGAACATACCATACCAGGTCTCTGTTATCTGCATTTACTGATCATTCATTTCTTATTTTAGTACAATAGTTACAAAATTAATGTGTGTACAGAAGTGCTCCTGTGCACATTTTACAGCTCTAATATAGAGCACTTTTTATAGCACTATAAAGTTACAGTGCTCTTAAACATGACAGAAGTGCAGTGCTTGGTGCAGGGGGTGGGAAGCCTCTAAGCCTCCCTGCGCTTTCCAGGCTAGCGGGCAGGTGGCACTCCACAACCTCCTGGGGCTTCTCCACTGGTCAGAAATTTCACCAGCATACAGAAGTTATTTAAAGTGTTGCCCTGTGGGGTCAGGCCAGCTCTCAGGATCTCAATATTGCACTGTTAGACAGGAGGGTGTGACACAATTGCACATATACAAACACACAAATCAATTAGGTGCATACACACACACACACACACTCACTCTACCAGTTTAGGCACATACACATCCAAACCAGCCTAGGCACATGCATACCTATCACCAATTCAAGCACATACACTATACACCCCAAAAGTTAGATCCAGATCACTAATTCATATATCATGCACACAATGCCATATATATATATATATATATATATACACACACACACATATACAAACTCACCAGTTCACACACATACAATCCACCTATACATACACACAGGTAAGTTCCTAACTTGGATGGTACAGTGTGTATGTGTGTGCTTGGGGTACTTGGGAGAAGGTTCAGGTGAGAGAGAGAGAGAGTTGAAGTGTAGGGAGTGAAAGTTGCCAGAATCAGGATTAGAACTGGTGGACTACAAAGAAACTGGCTGAGGAACTGAGGCTTGGGTTTACTTAAGGTAGGCCAGGGCTG
>NW_017729029.1:33083458-33097169 GCF_001723915.1 Gavialis gangeticus | reverse complement strand
TCATGAATTATACAGTTGAAACACATGGGATGCCTGGGCAGAGGACACAAGATGGAGGCTTGACACAAACTTGACATGACTTATACTAACTTACAAATATAGGCCTAAAACAATAATCATACAATATAAAAGCAGTACAAACATAATAATTATCACTTATAAAACAGTGGGTATCAATATTAAAATAGCAGGGGACTTATTTTAAAAGAGGGGAGAGAAAAATAAAACTTACTACTTAAAACAAAATGTTAAAGCTTATCCTACATCTTAGCTTATTTATACTTATCTATAGGGAATAGAGAGGGAGAGAAAAAGTCAGAAATGTTTGGGGAAGGGGAGGGAATGAGTTTAAAATAAAGAAAAAAAGTAAAACTGGGGGTTTTGCTACAAAAGCACTGTAGAATGCTCAAGTGATGGAAAATACAGTGCTTCCAATACCTCATTTAACAAGGGTTAATTTAAAATGCTGTATCCATTTTTGAAGGGCTGTAAAGCCATTAACTTCTGTTAAGTCATGGCAATAAGGTGCTTTAAATAGTTAAAAAAGCTACTTCTGTACACACCTATACCCTACATGGTCTGAAACCAGCTATTGAGTCCACATTGGAGTCCGCTTCAGAGTTGAACTTTCTACATTCAGTTACAGGACGTGTAGGTATGGAACCTTTTTCAGCAGCCGGGAGCTGGAGGAAAATTTGAAGTTTTATCACAAACTATTCGGAAGTATTTTTGTATTTCTTTATTTTATATATAAAGCATTTATATGACATCATGTTGTGCCTCCTGCCGCCAAACAGGCAGGGGACATACAATGCAGCCAGCACATAGCTCCCAGGGCAAAAGCAGCAGGGCACAGAGCCTCAGGGCAGCCTGCCTGAACCCTGCATACAAATCTGGGGGGCACATGCCCCCCATGCCTCCCCAGGGGTGCATGCAGTGGTGGGGAGCTGTGCCCTCAACCCCACACCCTGGGAAGAGCCTCCTGCGGCTGTCCCTTGACCCACCCCAGCCCTGGGGCCTCATTTACCTCTGCCCCTGCCCCACTCCTTCCCTCACTGTGGGAGTCTTGATCTTTCCCCCTCCCTACCCCTTCCCTCTCCCCCCTCCCTTCTCCTCCCCAGACTTGCTTGCTGGAGACTGCTCTATAAGCCACTGCTTTCCTGTAGTATTATCATATTTCCATTTTCCAAAAAGTGGACACCAGTGGTGGGGGGGTAACATGATTGTGAGGGGGGGCAGTGATATGCCTGGGCCCTATCTCTGCTTCTCACTCCCAAGACACAGCCCCCCAGCCCTGCTGCTGCCCCTCACTCCCGACCCACAGTACCCTGCATCCTGCCACACACACCCACAGCCCCCCACACCTTCACAAATTCCCCTCCCACACACCCCACCCCACCCATACAAAGTACCTGCATAATTTTGAATAATTTTGAGTTTTTAATTTGCATAATTGAGTTTTTAGCTGTGCAATTAAAATCGCAATTAATTGTGACTAATTTTTAAATCATGCAACTAATCATGATCAACTTTTTAAAATCATTTGACAGCCCTAGTAGCCATACAAAGAGACATGTTTCATTTTTTCATGGTACTTCAAAGTTTCCCTGAAGTTTCTGATGATATAAAGCAATAACATTGGAAAAAAGTTAAAAATATGTAAGATTGCTGCCTGGACACCTTTCTCCACCATGGTCATCACAAGGCTTCCTTATACTGAGCCCAGTTTGAGTTACAATCTGTCTCTCCAGGGCTTGCATTGAGTCCACGCAGGGTCTACTGCCCTCAGTTTACCTCCAGGCTTCCTGTTCCTAATTTGGTCACAACAGCACCTGATAACCCATACTAAGGAGTTCTAGGGCCTGATAACATAAGCTCAAATGAACAAATGCAAACAGTTGCCCATGAGTGCCCACAACCACCTCCCTTTCCCCCTTGTTAGCCATCCCATGCCTGGTGGCATCTCTGCTCAAAACAAAGAAAACCTGAGCAGATACACACTGGGTGCATCTACATGTGTGCTTTACTGCAGAGTTGACTAATTAGCTCCGCAGTAAAGCATCATTGTCTACACGTGCGCTGGCATTAGAGCAAAGTAAATTCTACTGCAAGATAGTACTGCTGGGGACAGTACTATCCTGTGGCAGAGTCATTCATAGATTCATAGATGTAGAATTAGAAGGGACCTTGTAGATCTTCTAGTCTGACCCCCTGCCCTGGGCAGGAGAGAAAACTGGGCTCAAATGACCCCAGCTAGGTAATTGTCAAGCCTCCTCTTAAAGACCCCCAAGCCAGCACTACTTCCCTTGGAAGTTGGTTCCATTTACTACACAGAAAGCCTGTTTGTATGGTGATCAGCACTGCAGCAGTTTGAGCTAAGGCAGAGCAGCCCCTGGCTGGCAGCAGGCTTTGTGGAGGGGGTCAGACACATGGCTCCACACTTTGAGTGCTCTCATGCCCCAGACAGCCCTGACACCACCCAAAGCCATCACCTGGAGCCAAGGGCTGACCCTCTGAGCCTGCTGTCAACCTGGAGCTGCTCCACCCCTGCTCAATCTGCTGAAGTCCCAGGTGCACATGAAGACACTGTGCCTAGGAGCAACCGTGGCACAAACCGCACCAGAGTTTATTGAGCCACACTAATTGCACTTGTAGATGTGGCCATCATAACACAAACAAATCCCTCTACTAGTTGGCTACTGGAGTCACAGCTGTTACATAGGGTTACCCTATGTTTTGTAGCATGAATGCTGCATGCCCCTGGAGGCTGGGGAGGCATGGTGACCGCCCACAGGTGTTGGCGGTGGTGTTGGCAGTGGGGACGTGATGGCAGCAAGTGGGGAGCTCCAGCAGGCGGCTGCCATGGTGTCGGCGGTGAGGGCGGGGCGGCGAGCACCGACCAGCAGTCAGCGACCACCCACAGATAACAGTGGTGGCCAGTGGCAATCAGGGACCACCCGTAGACACTGACAGTGGTGTCAGCAGCAGGGGAGTGGGTGGTGAGTGGTGACCACCCACAAGTGCTGCCAGCAGCATCTGCAGCGCTTTTGTACTGCCAATCTCAGGGGGTACTCATGCACCCACATGCAAACCCTACACGTTGCCAATGGTTTGTAGTCTGTTGCTCCCAGCTGGCAGTCTCACACCTCTCCATGGGGAGTTCCTCTCTCCTCTGTGGTTTGGCTTAGATTACTTGGTTCTGCTCTGGAGCCCCTCTTATTTCTAATCTGGTTCTAGTAAATCCAGTTCCAGCTTTCTTCATCTTAAAGGGATCTCTCCCTTTTTCCTTGTCAAGACTTCCCTCTGAAAATGTGGCAGGGGTTCCTTATTACACAGTTACCAGGCTTAGAGCCATGCAAGCTGCACTCACTCTCAATCCCTTAACAGGTAAGGGGTTCCTATCACAGGAGACACCATTCTTTTAGCTTACCCCATTACACCCATGACTGCATTGGCAGTAACTGGAACTTCTCTAAAGAATAGAACATCATCATCTCATTTTATTAATTTTTTCGTGGGCAATTCTTCTTCAGAACAGATGTCTCCTCCCACTCCAAAAGCAAAGCTTTGCTGAAGATATTAGAAAAGAAGACACCTGATATTTTTAAACATCTCTTTTTTGATGATTTTTCATTCTAAGAGGCCTCAGTAGATTTATAGTTTTTAATAAAATATTTACATGTATGCTACTAAACTTTATGCCTAGCTTCATGAATATGCTCATATATTTAAAAGGTAAACAACCTGAAAGAAATTTTAAATATGTCACTGAAATATTACCAAGTAAGGGGTCCAACCCTGTTATCTTCCCACTGAAGAAAACAGAACCAATCTTCCTAATGCAGAAGGACCAGGGAGGGCTCTGAAGTACATAAGACATTCCCCTAAAATGTGATAGTTTCACAGTGATTCAACTCGTATTCCAAATTTCTTTTTAAAAAGCTAAAATGCAAATTTTGGTGATCTGTGACAAAAACAGATAAGTATATTAAAACAATATTTGCTTCAATCCTTTTACATGTTTATCGCAAATATTTATAAGTGAGTTTGTGTTCACTAGAATGAGAGGGTGAAAATCTGATACATGAATCATTTGTACAAGGGTTGTCATCAGAAGTTTTGACAAGGTAACACTTGAAGTCAGTTTCAGGAGTTAGTTTTTAACAAAAGTTAAAAATATTCTGAGAGCAGAGAAAACACTATTTAACTTGGGTGAGCAATCACATACTGGGAATAACTGAAGAATCTGGTGAAGCAAATAGTTGAAATATGTTTACAAAATGTTCAACTCAATTTCAAACAAATTTCCCCTAAAAAAATTGTTTCCAGATAATTTGAAACAGAGGGGGAAGGCTAAATGGATTGCTAGTTACCTTTACTAAACAACTTATGCTGTTTGTAATTGAAAAGTACATCTGTGGGTTGTAAGATAGCAGGTAATTTAAAATCACAGTTTTAAACAACCAAAAGCTAAGTATATGATAGAAAATACTAACAAGATCTTAAATGCAGTACTACATTATATGAAATCATATTATATGCTATGGTAGTAATATTAATTTCTGTTTGTTTTATAACATGGTATAAAGAATGACATGGACCAGATAATATCCAATGCAAGGATTAACAGATATACTGTAGGCTCAAAGAGAAGATTAGTACAGTTAAACTTTTAAATCATGTATTTAAATTTAAATGATATACTCTATCCAGCAGGGACAAAGTGAGACATCTAGCCAGAAAAAATATACAGAAAAAAACACAGGTTTAAATAAAGCTGTTGCAGAACCTGCATGTTTCACTTCTGAAATGTTAGACTCTCCTTCTGCCTGAAGAAGGGTGTTTGTACCCAAAAGCTTGCAAAGAACTCTTTTTCCAACTGTTTAGTTGGTTTAATAAAAGATACCACATTTACACAAAAAACCTAATAGAAAACAGACATTCTAAAAGAGTTCCACAAAATTTCACAGACATTTTAATCCAATTTCATTATGCAGCATTATTTCTTGGAATGCTGCTGTCATCTCCATATTGTATTGAAATGTTGTGAAATTTCAAATCAAATCCAGGTTTCCTTATTGCTGTTCTCAAATTATGTGCAGTTCCATGTGCAATATTTCATACAAGTCATTAATTTCCCTCCCAGGGTTCCCTCAAGAAGTAAAGTTAAGGCCAGGCAGACAAGAATTTGTTCCCTTTTCTAAGGAAAAGGGTAAGACATCATAAGACAGCATGGCCAGGAGGAGCACAGAGCATGGAATCAAGTGAGATAATGTTCATTATGTGAGGGACACTAGCAGTCGGCAGTATCTAATAGAGAAGTGGTTCTTAACCTTTTTTGTACCAGGACCCATTTGTAAATATTGATGACCAATCCTGACCCACAGCCCCCTGGCATTGTTAATGCCCCTCACTCGTGACCCACAGCTCCAGCTCCCTGGCCCTGCTGATACTCCTCACTTTAAACCTGCAGCCCCCTACCCCACCCCATCTCTGTTGGAGGGGGTCCCTAGATGCCCCCATCCCACTGAAGCCACAGTGCAGTGGCTGCCGTGGCTCCAGTTCATGTGAGTGGCAGTGGAGCAAGTCCGGCCTTGGCATGGGCTGGAGGGAGGAGGAAAGGAGGCCTACGGCACACCCCCATGCCCTGGGCTGAGGCTCCTACACTTCACGAGGTAGCCTAGTCACATCCTCCCCCACCCCCGACCAGCATCTCCCAGCTGCCCTGCCCCAAAAAGTACAGGCACTGGCCCCCCAGTGCCACCACCCCTAAAGCACTCCTGCCCACCCCCTTCACCCATTGAGGGGTAGGTGCTTTCCCCCCCTGCCTTTCCTGCCCTGTTGTAGCTTTGGTGCCCAGCCACCTTCCCCCAGTGCTGCCCTATCGTTAGCTCTGCTCCCCATTAGTTTTTCACCTTTTTCACCAGCAGGACACAGTGACTCAAGCAGCTGCTATTCTTGCCTTCTTCCTTCTTTTCTGCAACAGTTGCCAGAAGGATATACAGCATCTGGTGAGAAGACAGAGAAAATACCTGTAATTGCCTTCAATTCTAATGCCATAATGACCCTCAAGAGCCTGGAGGTAAAACTGGAGGAGCGCCCTTCTCAGTCCTTATAGCCCTGCTCAGCACGTGAGAACTGGAAAAGAGAGGGACATTAAGCATGAAGCATCAGCAGCTACCAGATATACCTCTTCTGTAGCACCAGTGCCATAGCAAGGGGCGGGGCAAGCGGGGCAACTGCCCTGGGCACCAAAGTGAAGGGGTGCCAACAGGCACTGCCCAGCTGGTGTGGGGCATGGGATGGAGCTGCGAGCAGCTTGTTGTGGGGAGCATGGGGGTGGGGGAAGGGCAGCTCCTGCCACTGTGTGCACTCCCGGGCAAGAATGGTGGGGCATGTGCCCCCCAGATGTGTGTGTGGGGCAAGGGTGGGCTGCCACTGCAGGCTTTGCCCCGGGCACCAAATTTCATTGCTACAGCACTGAAAGCACTATTGGCTGTACAGTGCTAATAGGAGCAACAAAGTCTTGTCCTATCAATCTAGTAAAATTATGTTCACTAAGCTCCATTCCTGAGATGCAATGACTCACATATTATAGGCAAAAACCCTTCAAAAAATCTTATTAAGCATTATTTTAAATGTAAAAATAAAATAAAAGAAGGAAACAAACCCCTAAAGCAATATTCTTTTTTGTTAATGTTTTGTTAAAGCACGCATCTCTCCTGCCCCTTCCCAAATGAAAAATAATTTGTCTCAGCCTGTGAATGTTTATACCCAATCTGCAAACTATTTTTGTAGTCACGCCATGAACCCTTTAAGGGTAGCTGACAGAACTATAGACTAACCATTTAGTTTAGCCATCCTACTTGGATATTACAGCATAGTATACTGGCTTGCTCTGAAGATGTATTATGAATCAGAAAAATAAGAGAAGGCACTTCAATTCTAAGAGCAAGTATTTTCAGGTAAGGTTATGATGTAGCAAATAGTGCACCTTCTTAACAGTGTTTAACATTTGTGCAATATTTTGAGCAATGTATTTGTGCAAACATCTGTTGTTTCAGTGGGGAAGTGTATCATGGGAAAGTATGATCAAATATATCAAATCTCATAGATCTTTTGTGTGAAACGCATGGTCACACAGCAAACTCACATATTTCTGCTTGCTCTAGTTGCTGATCTATTGATTTTTGGGCTGCTCTGATTCCCCCAGTGTCTGACTGTGGATGCAGAAGAGATGAAGCAACTGGGAAATCAGCAAAGCAGCAAGCTGAGCAGTACAAATTGGCAAAAATTATTTAATACTGGGAAGCTGAACTACTCACCCCTTGGTAATACTGTCAATTAAAGGTATGAAATGAATATTAATTATCAGTAATGAATTGTTTGTGGGTATAGCACTGAATATATAAAAATCAGAGAAAATACAGATGATATTGTTACACTGTAAACATGCAGTATTTAAAAAAATTGTATCTAATGTGCTAAAACCTTGTTTTGGTTCAGTTGAAGAAGTTATTCATATTTACAATACTTTATTGCTGTTATTTTACTTGCAAATCAGTTTTATAAAATGCTACTAAAACAATTGCATAGACTATGAATGATCTTTGATGCAACTGGTAATATCAGAGTGATGTTGTATCTGCAATGGTCTAGGAAATGTGTGAAAGGCAAGGCTTTTTTCCCCCTCAGACCTGAAGAAGAAAACACTGTGTTTAAAAGCTTGTCTAAGTCTATCCCAACCAAGCAGTTGGTTCAATAAAAGGCACCACCCACAAAAATCCCTGCCTCTGTTAAATGCAAGTTATACTTATCTTTAAAAAAAAGTTTAGAAAAGAAATAGATCAATACAATAGCATAAAGCTGCAGTCAACGAATCAACCACCTTTGAAAAGGGGAAAGTAAGGATGTCTACACTGCATCCACAGGGCTGGTGGATTCCCTAGCAAGACCTACCTGCCAGTTCCCATTTGCATGTCCCAAACCCAAAACTGCAGTGGGGAGGTCACTCAGGAGTGCCCCTGCAGCTGATCTCAAGAT
Organism: Gavialis gangeticus; assembly: GCF_001723915.1. Taxonomy (NCBI): domain Eukaryota; kingdom Metazoa; phylum Chordata; order Crocodylia; family Gavialidae; genus Gavialis; species Gavialis gangeticus. Next base: position 33,089,126 of record NW_017729029.1, on the reverse strand, counting down.
TTCTCTCCTGCATATGCTTGGCAGCTTCACTTGCACAGTTCCAAGTTTGGTGTGTTCAAGTGAAAATGGGTGGGTAGAACACATTCAAGAGCATGCGTATCCGCACCCCTGGGATGCAGTAGAGAAGTCATGTGTGGAAAATGAGGCTGAACAGTCTATTTATTTTACCATAAAACAAAAGTTATCTTCAGTAACCAAGGAAAAAGACAATTCTACCCACAATCAAATGTTAACCCTCACATTACCAGAGATATTGTGCTTTATTTCTGGAATATATTTGGGGACCAATTCTCAGCTCCTCATGCCCTACACTGAGGAAGGGAACAGGGAAAAACAACGGTGATATTAAGCCATTATTTCCTCCATATATCATGGGGATGACAGGGCTTTTAAACATACGTTAGGGCAACTCTAAGGCTAAGACTGGGCTTCCTATAGACGTGCTCATTCACATTCTAATTAGAATGTGTCAGAGCATTTTTGATTAATTGAGTCTGCTCTGCATTCTAATTAGAACACTCCAGCGTCACCTCACCATCATGTGCATTAAGTCCCCCAATATTTCAAAATGGCCACAGAGGCACTTTAACTAAACTTCATCAAATAAGCTTTAGTTAAAGCACCCACATGGCCATTTAGAAACATGGTGGAGGGCTTAATACATGTGACAGTAAGCTGTTTTAATGAGAGCAGCTATCCAGGAAGTGCTCCAATTCAAATGCTCCTCCTCCCACCTCCCACCCCTCTGAGCATGTGTATAGGCAACCTTGGGTAGCAGAGTATGGTATTGCACCTCAAGGGCTAAGCACTCTAGATAGTCTGGACAGGATTCCCAGACACTCTTGTTGATGCCATGCACAGTTAGCTGGAACCAGACACAGAATAAAGCAAATGATTTGTAAGACTGCAGATGATTTAAAACAATGAATAATCACTGAACACTACCTGATACCATGTGTAAAATGAGTCAAGAAAATACTTTGAGTAGAAGACTGGGGCAGTTAAAGTTTAAATTTTTTGGAAAAATGGAAAATGAAGATTTAAACACCATTTCATTCAGTATCTACAATTAAGGAGTACCAGCCAAAAGGAAGATAGACAGGAAGTAGAACTGTTTCCAAAAATGGGTGGTCATCATCATCATTGGCAATCCCTCAAGATTGAGGATGATCACTCCCATGGGTCAAGTGTTGTGGATGACTCCATTAGTGACTAAGAGGATCAATCCTAGAACTGCAGACTCTGGCAGATGCTCCAGGAGGTGGTTAAAGGGAGAGTCAGACTGAGTTTCTTGGTCTTGTTTCCATTCTTTCTGTTTCTGTCATTTTTCTGCTTCCAGGGTGAGACAATTTTAATCAAAGTAAGATATACCTTCTCTAACAAGGTGTCACCATGTAGCCCTGTCCTGGGTTAGTTTTTCCCAGTTTGTGTTGTCAATGCCACACTTCTTAATGTTTGCCTTGAGGGTGTCCTTGAAGCATTTCCTCTGGCCCCTGCATGTCCTTTGTCTTTGACTGAGTTGGGAGTATAGCAGTTATTTTGATAAACGTACATCAGGCATGAACACACAATGCCATGTCCACTGCAGCTGATGTTGAATGATTAACACTTCCATACTGGTGGTGTTAGCATTAATGAAGACACTAGCATTTGTGTGATGATCCTCCCACTTTATGCCAAGGATCTTGTAGAGGTAGCTCTGGTGATGGCATTCCAGCCTGTTCAGGTGGTCCTATACATCACCCAAGCTTCACAGCCATAGAGGAGAGTCAGAGTTACCACAGCCTTATTTAGTAGAAGCTTTGTTTGAGTCCTGATGTTGTGATCATTGAACACACCATGATTCAGTCTTCCAAAGGCAGAGCTGGCACATCAGATCCTATACTGGATTTCTTCATTGATGTTTGCCTTTTAGAGATGGCTGTCAAGGTATGCAAAGTGTTCAAAATTCTCCGGCTCCTGTCCATCAGTGAGGATCATTGCTGGGGGCGGGGATTGACTGACCCGGAGCAGGCTGGTGAAGAAACTTTGTTTTTCTAATGTTAATGGTCAGTCCCAGGTACCGGTACACTTGATGGGAGCAGTTAAGGGCCATGTTTAGGTCCTCCTCAATATGTGCAATGGCAACATAATCAGTGGCGTACCAGAATTGAGGCCAATGTAACTTTAGTTTTGGCATGGTGATGGGAGAGACTGAAAAGGTTCCCGTCCATCCTGTACTTAATGCTGATGCCACATAGCAGACAGTCACAAATGAACATCTTGATGACCACAAGAAAGATGGAAAACAGAATTGGTGCAATCATACATCCCTGCTTGATGCCAGTTCAAATGGCAAAGGGCTCTGTAGCAGAACCACTGCATAGGATGGGGACAGTCATCTAGTCATGGGATGCAAGTCTTAGGATGGTGATAAATTTCCCTGGGCACCCAAACTTCAATTCGATCTTCCATACAGCCTCACGGTTAACAGAGTCAAAGGCTTTTGTGAAATCAATAAAGGCCATATACAGTTCCTGGTATTGTGCTCAACATTTCTCCTGATTCTGCCAGGCCACAAAAATCATGTCCATGGTGCTTCTCAGTGGTCTGAAGCCACACTGAGACTCCAGAAGGATTTCAACAGCAAGAGGGGGCAGTCAGTTCAGCAGAATTCAAACTAGGATCTTCCCAGAGATGGAACAGGGAGATACCTTGATAGTTTCCACAGACAAACGTATCTCCCTTTTTAAAAATGGTGACAATATTGGCATTCCTTAGGTCACTAGGAATTTTCTCAATGTTCCAGATTTTAAGAAACAGTGGGCGCATCTACACGTGCCCCCAATGGTGCAGTTATTACTGTGCCATCCCAGTGGCGCAGTTATTTTTAGCAGCTACATTGCTGTAGTAATGCACTTAAGTAAGGTAGCTCATCGCTTCCAATTGAGAAGGGCTTTGATTTCAGCTTTATTTTTGTCCAACCAGACCTGATGGCATTGGGGGATAAATCCAATTGATTCATAGATTTCATAGACATTTGAGCTGGAAGGGACCCTGAAGGATCATTGAGTTCAGCCCCCTACCCCAGGGGAAGGAAGTCAGCAGGGATCATAGGATCCCAGCAAGATAGACATCCAAATGTGTTTTGAAGGCGTTCAAAGTGGGTGCTTGAACCACCTCTGGCGGCAGTCTATTCCAAACCTTGGGGGCTTGGACAGTAAAGAAGTTCTTCCTTATGTCCAGCCCAAATTGGTTGTGGTTGAGTTTGTGACCGTTCAATCTTGTCATCCCTTGGGGCACTCTGGTGAACAGGCATTCCCCCAGATTCCATGGAAGCCTCATGGATAGTCTCTTTTAGAGCTTGCTAACCTTCCTTAATATAAGTGTTATCATTTTTTATCCTAAGTTTGGTGAGTTTCTTACTGAGATGTGTTTGGAGGCCTTCTCAGTGTGGAAGGGTCTGAAGGCATTTGATGCTGTACTTTCTTTAGACTGGTCTAGGTTGCTTTCAATGTTTAAAGACAATCCTGATGGATGTAATTGATCTCTCTAAGCAATGACTGTTCCAGCTGTCATCAGCTCCTCTCAACATGCATGATATGAATATCTTTTAGATCACCCACTCTTATTATGATGTAGCCAAGAAGGTGCCATTGTTTCGAGCAGGGGTGTTGCCATGTTGTTTTGTACCCGTTACGTTGTCTGAAGATATTGTTACTAGTGACAAGGTCATACTCTGCACATTTACTGAGTAAAAAGATGCCAATGCAATCGGCCTTCCCCACTCCTGCCTTCCCAGTGGTGCCACTCCACATGTTAAACTCTTACATTTAAGTCTCCAAGAAGGATGATCTTGTCCTCTTTTGGGATGATAGTCAGGATTTCATCAAGGTCAACATAAAACTGTTCTTTCTGTTCTCTCTCAGCATTGATTGTTGGGGAGTATGCACTGATGATGGTTGCAAACAAATTGCTGCTCAGTTGGAAGCAGAAAGTCATAAGACATTTGTTAATACCAACTTGGAACTCACGAGAGTTTGTAACAGGAGGCCTTCTTGGGGCTCGTCTACCAATGGCCCGCCCACCTGTTTCTGGACCAACCGCCTGCCTTCTCATCTGCCATGCCTTGATGATATTTAATTAACTTGTTAATTAGACGGGAGGCTGCCCATTCCTTGCCCTGATGCCAGGGGGCACTATCTACAGCTCCGTTCCTCCTCTATTCCGCAGCCCAAGCCTCGCAGATGGCATCCTCTGTTGTTAACATTATCAGTCCCACACTGGACCCCAGAATCCTTCAGTTTGAACCCCACCTGGATCCCTCCATTCAGGCAGCCCTACTCTACCTTCATTCTAGACTACATATCTCCCTTAGCTGTTCTGCCTTATGGGTGTGGTCCCCCCAAGACCTTTGGCCACACAAGCCCTGGCCTTGCCTCCAGGCCAGTCGGAACTCCAGGCCTGCAGGTCTAGGCATCCCTCGCGGTGGGCCCCTGGCCCTTCTGGTCCTGGCCCCAGCATTGACCAGCTGGGGGATTTCAAGACAGGTTTCTGAGTCTATAGCCCCACTCTCTCTCTGGGGTCCATCTTCCAGACCCTACAAGCAAGTAACCCACCCGCTTGTGGGAGCTGGGCTTATTAAGGTGCCCTGACCCACCATTCACCAGGGTGGTAACTGGCCTGGCATTTTCTGGAGGCTCCCACACCACTGGGAGCCCCATCAGGCCACCCACTCCTGGCAGGGTGCAGTTTTAGGTCATGTCCAGGACCAGGAGCCTCCTATCCATCCTCTACAGCTCCTGCCCTTACTTCCAGGATGTTCCAAGCAGCCTTGCAGCCAGGCAATGTTACTTCCTGCCTGCCAGCAATGAACTGTTCTGTTTATATAGGTGGCTAGGGATCTAAAATGGCTGCCGCAATCAAGGACCTGCTGGCTGCTTGGCGGAGCCCTTAAAGTGGCAGGCACAAGCAGTGCTCTGCCACAGAGTTCTTGGATAAAAATAGCTGTATTATTTTCTGGTCTGTCACTCTTCAGGCTGTCTAGTACAGTGGTTCCCAAACTTTTTTATACTGCGGACCAGCATGGGAGTGGGATGGGGTTCACAGAGCTGGCTGCCTCCCTCCCAGGGACTGCAAGGTGGCGGAAGCCACTTGCCCAGGTGGACAGACAGGGGTCTGAGCAATGGGCTTATGCCACAACCTGTCAGCCAACCCTTCAAGGTCTGGCACCAGGCTGCAGCCCAGTGGCTGGGAACTTCTGGTCTAGTAGGATTTGTACATTCCAGGAGGCAAAGGACATTTTTGCATTTTGACTGCAATTTGAGTGATCCCCCTGGAAGTGGCTATCCAGTTGGGTAAGGTAAAGTGGGACAGTCTACATTTGGGGCACCTTTTCTAGCCCCTCCCCCCCTTGTGGGTTGAATAGAGGGGATCCTAAAAAGAACTCTTCAGTCATGATTGCAGCTGCCGAAACCCCCTCTTCATAGATTTCATAGACATTAGGGCTGGAAGGGACCTAGGAAGATCATTGAGTCCAGCCCCCTGCCCAAAGGGCAGGAAGTCAGCTGGGGTCATAGGATCCCAGCAAGATAAGCATCAAATTTGCTCTTGAAGGTGTTCAATGTAGGTGCTTGAACCACCTCCGATGGCAGGCTGTTCCAGACCTTGGGGGCTCGGACAGTAAAGA
>NW_017729029.1:33071748-33082784 GCF_001723915.1 Gavialis gangeticus | reverse complement strand
GGGTCCAAGGACAGAGCCTTGAGGGACCCCACTGGTCACAGGACACCATGATGAGTGACTGCCATCAATTACAACCCTCTGGGTCTGACCACGGAGCCAATTTCCCAGCCAGTGGATCATGGTGGACCCAAGGCCACAATTGGCCAGTTTGGCCAAGACGTGATCATAGGATACCAGATCGAAGGCTTTTTTGAAGTCAAGATGAAACAGCTATCATGCAACCACTGCCTGAATATGGATCCATGACTAGAAACTCCCAGCAATCATTTTGTCTATCCCCATCACCACTCATCCATCACCACAGAATGTTGTAGTAGGTATTGATCATGCCACCCACATGATCCAGGAACAACAGGGCAGACCCTACAATGAGAGACTGCGGGACCTGAACCTGTTCAGCCTTCACAAGAGAAGGCTGAGGGGGGACCTGGTGACTGTCTATAAACTCACGAGAGAGGACCAGAGGGATTTGGGAGTGACCATGTTTCCCCTAGCGCCCCCTGGCATAACAAGGAATAACGGCCACAAGTTGTTGGAGAGTAGGTTTAGATTAGACATCTGTAAGAACTACTTCACAGTTAGGGTGGCTAGGATCTGGAACCAACTTCCAAGGGAAGTGGTGCTGGCTCCTACCCTGGGGGTCTTTAAGAAGAGGCTTGATGCCTACCTGGCTAGAGTCATTTGAGCCCAGTTTTTCTCCTGCCCAGGCAGGGGGTCGAACTTGAAGATCTACACGGTCCCTTCCGACCCTACTTCCGTGATTCTATGATTATCATAATAGATGTTGGACCAGTAGGAGAAACCTGCATATGACTTGTTTTATAAGAGGAGGCCATTGCACATCAGCAACTGCACAAAACTTGGTGAAGGAGAAACGTGTGTCTAGTGGCAAGGAGATCAAAGATCCAAGAAGAATGCCTTCTGCATCTACCTGCTGCACCATTGAGGTCTTTGTGTTGTGTTGGACTGCTCTTCATCTGATACCTCACCTTTGACCTTACCACTATGGGTGACCCTAGCAGGAGTATAAGACTCTCAACAGTGTTTCTCTAAGGGTCATTGGTACATGCAAGCTTCTCCACTACATCAAGGTGGCAGTCCATGGAGAGGATCTATGGTCCTCTGAATATATTGAACAGTTTTCAATATATTCAGAGGACCCAGTGCTGTAAAAACACTGAATATATTGAAAGTTTTCAGGCAGAGGAGGCTAACTCTGAAATTGCATTGCAGAAAATCAAAGTAGTATTGCATTCCATGTAAAAATGAAACATAGGGGCAATGGAGTTTTAAACAGAAAGTTAAAAAAAAGTGAAATAGTAGAAGAATCAGTGACTTATCTACTATAGAAAAGTCTTGCAATTTGGGAAGGCTCACCGAGACCCTGATAGGAAGAGATCTTGCTTGAGATTTGAATCAGAAAACTCCATACAGATGATTGGCAGACCAACGATAAACCTTTGATAAAGAATGAAAAACTTGACAAATAAAGAATTTTCCAAAATTTCTTTTTACCCAGAATGAGGCCACGGAGCATGAACATTGCTCTGGCACTCTAGACATGAGACAGAGAATGCTACAAGGGGAAAAAAAAGAGACACACAAAGACTTAGTCAGAACCACCAAAAAACAGCGAGCTACAAAAGATGTGGCAACAAATAGGGGTGTGCGAAATGGGCCCTATTCGGTTTGGATTTGGCCTGAATCAGGGACAGTGACTCATTTAATTGATTCAGATCACTATCCCTGATTCAATTCGGCCAAATCTGAAGATTCAATGCTGATTCAGAGACTCCCTCCTGCTCCTTCACCGCGTTCCTTCTACATACCTCAAGGTACCAGCGCAGCTCATGAACGCTGTGATACTGGGGCGGATGGAGCATCCCACAGGAGCGGGGGTTACCCCCCACAGTGTGCTCCCCAGCAGACCCAGAAGTGGACTGGAAGTGCTTCTGGTCCACTTCCAGGTCTGCTGCTGAGCACACTGGGAAGCCCCCCATGCTCCTGTAGGAAACTCCATCTGCCCCACCATCGCAGCATTCATGAGCCATGCCTGGTACCTTGAGGTATGTAGAAAAAACATTTAAAGCTGTGCCTATGTCTGAATCACCGAATCAATTCGGAGGGCTCCAATTCAATTCAGAGAGATTAAGGGGTCTCCTGATTTGATTCAGATTCAGAGATATGGCCACTGAATTGGGCTGAATCTCCTCCGAATCAAATCAGGGACTGAAGCTTTGCGCAGCCCTAGCAACCAACACAGGTCAAACTAACACCTGACCTACAGGAAAAGATGCAAGAATGCAACAGTTTACATCACTCTGAAAAAGTTTGCAAGCACCCGGAGAGAATGCAGAGCACAAGCAAGGGGAAGGATGACATTATCACTAAGTTCTATGACTTCTTTACAGGAGCAACGGACAATGGATAAATGTTGCAACAGAATACGATTGCACTACCAAACTGAAAGCAAATGGGTTATTTATTAATTTTAAGCTGGACATAGGTGAGCAAACTACTGCATTGGCAAAAACAGCATTATTAGCACACAAAAAATGTATGAGAAGGTTGACAGGTAAAACCTAGACTTACAATACTGACTTTGTCTTCACTTAAAGCCTGTATCATATCAAAAACAATGAAAAGACACAGTTTACACTAATAACAGGGAAAAGGACACCCATTAAAAAGCATCAAGCCCTTGGTCTCATGAAGATATAATCTTCAGAGGGAGTAGGGGACCAGAACAACTGAGCAACCGTTTTTTCTCAAAGGGACAGGGAAGCTCTCAGAATACAGAATGAAGCTGAAAGAGTTCAACTCACCAGAAATTCATGCCCCTAGGAAAGTTTCCCTTCTCCCAAGGCAAAGGCTGGAGAGTAGCTGGATAGGCATAAACATGTGCTTAGAATCACAAAGGAGGAGATGTATTTGAATATTGTACAATAAAGAAGGTAAAGCCTTTTGTATCTATAGAGACTGGAAAGAATTCAACAGAAATGTGAATAGGTACATTGCTTCCTGCTCAAGGAGACATTTTGGGAGAGATGGCTTCTGCTAAATATTTTTCTATATTTCATGCATCATCAGGGTGCTTCTAGGTGCCTTTAAAAAACAGAATCAGCATTGTGAGCATGTTCTTCTTCTAGGGCACACAATGTCGTCTTCCCTCGTTTCGGTGTCAATCTCACCTGCCATTAGCTCTTCTTTCTGCTTTGCCAACAGCTCACTTCCTATTTGGGGCTCCCCCGGTTCTCACTCCAATACTCTGGGATCCCCTACTTCACCTATGTCTTCTTTCATTAACCAGGACTCTCGACCGTTCTATTTCTTTAACAAGTTTATGTGATAAACTTGTCTTCTCTTCCCTGGTTCAGTTTTTTGTACTTCATAATTTACAGGGCCTAACTTCCAGGTTACCTGGAATGGGCCCTGCCACAGGTTTTGACTATGGTCAGGTAGCAATACTAACACCCGATCACCAGCCTGTAAGTCTCTTTCTTGGGCATGACAATCATAGGAGCATTTTTGTCTTTGTTGACTCGTCTCTAAATTCCCCTGCGCCACCCTCCTGTACTCTCTCTAAACATTCTCAGAAGTCCTGCATGAACTGAGCGGTCTCTCCTCTCTCAAAAGATCTCTCAGACCAACCTTCATAAACAATATCCAGTATACTTCTGGGTTGATGCCCATAAACCAATTCAAACGGGGTACACCCCATTGAGGCCTGTGGCGCCTCTCTGACCACAAATAACAACAGTGGTAGCATTAACTCCCACTTCTGAGGGTCTCCCTGAATATAGTCCTGCAGCATGCTTTTCAGAGTTATATTGAACCTTTCTATTAAACCATCCATCTGGGGGTGATAGACAGAGGTCCTAAGTTGTTTTATTCAGAGTATCTTGCATATCCCCCTCAAGACGTCTGGACAAAGGTCTTGCCCTGGTCCGTCAAAATTTCCCGGGGTATTCCTACCTGTGATATCCACTTTATCAATTCTGCAGCCACCATTGATGTGGTGACACTACACAAGGGTATGGCTTCAGGAAACTGCATAGTATAATCTATCATGACTAATACATACTGAAACCGAGCTGCGCTCTTTGGGAATGGCCCTGCAATATCTAACGCAATCCTGTTGAAAGGGCCTTCTGCCCGAGGCATTGGTATCAAGGGTACCCAAACTGGCCTATAACATGAAACTCTTTGACACTCAGGACATTCTTTACAGTATTTCTCTACCAGCTGATGAATCCCAGGCCAAAATACTCTTTGTTTAACCATGCCTTGGTTTTGTCCCATCCCAAATGTCCTCTCATGGGCAGGGTATGAGCTATCTCTAACAGCCTCGGCCAGTACCGGCGGGGTAGCAATACCTGGGTGACTTCTTCACCTTCCTTGCCCTTGTCTCTCCAATACAGAATCCTGTTCCTTACCTCAAACCGAGGAAGCACCTCCATTAACTCAGGTCGGATCATCTCTTCCTCCCTCCGGGTGAGACTCTCCTTGTAAATGTTCTGGAACAATGGTTCTTGTTCTTGGAATTCCAAGAACCGGCCTTCGTCTATTACCTCATCTAAATTTATTTCTCCTCCCGTCCGAGCTGTTCCTGGGTTATCGTCACTGTTCCCTGTCAAAATTGCAGCCCTCTGCATCCCGTCATCTTGAGTCCTAGCTTCTCCCGTCACGTTTGTGACCACCTGTTTCAAATAGGGCCATCTGTCCCCAGTAGCATTGGGCAAGGTAAAGATTCAGCCAAGCCCACTGCGATCACCTCTGTTTGATCAAGGATTGTTAACTTTAACCTCTTCCTAGGATAAGTATAAGAAGTCCCATGGATACAGACCATATTCACCAGGGACATGGCTTCGCCCACTTCTGGGTTTCCTAATTCAGAGCTTAACATTGTCTGAGTACATCCAGTATCAACTACTGCGAGCACCACTAGGTCCCCAATCTTTACTTCCACAACTGGTGTGGCCTGCCGTCAGGGCCCCTGGTGTCTCCCAAAACTGCAATCCATCTGTTCCTCATGAGGTGGCTCATGAACCCCCTCACTGACTCGCCTTTTATTGCAATATCTGGCTCTTTCACCACATTGGAAGCATATTCCATCCCTGACTTCCCAACTTCTAGTCTCCCTCATATTAGTCCTGCTGCCTTCGTTACACCATGCCCTAGTCTACTCTCAACCCGAGCTGGGGTTCCTGGGTTGCCCACCCTTTCCCTTCTTACTGGTTCATGTTTGAACCCAGCACTTGCAAAGTCCTCTGCTACCATTAGGGTTTCTGCCAGAGACTGTGGTTGATGATGCTTCACCCACTTCTGGGTATTTATCTCCAAGTCCCTCAAGAACTGTTCTAATACTGCTATATCCACCACTTCTTCTACTGTCTTACCTTCCAGCTGAATCCAACACATGTCCGTATCCTTTAAGATCTGGGTCAGTACCCTGGGTCGGGACTCTTCTGGTTTTTCTTGGCCCTGAACTTCTGTCTAGAAGTCTCAGGGGAAATTTCTAACCTGTAGAGAATGGTTTCCTTGACTTTTCTATAACATCTAGCTTCTTCTCTGGAGAGAGCACAGTAAGCTACCTGAGCAGGTCCAGTCAATAGGGGGCCTAACTGGATGGCCCATTCCTTTTGATCCCATTCTGTGGCTATTGCCGCCCTCTCAAAACCTTCCAAGAAGGCCTCCACATCGTCAGATATTGTCATCTTTGGTAACCTGGTACTTTCAGACCCTGCATGAATAGTAAGTGGTCATGCCTCCATTTTCTCACTGAGCTCCTGCTGACAGGATAATAGCATAATCCAGGCTTCTGCCTCCTGAGCCTGTACTTGCACCAGCTCCTCCATCTGGGCCTGTTGTCCTTGTAATATCCTCATCATCAGTGCATGAGCTTACTGCCATTCTGCTGGTGGTCCATATTCATTGCTTCCATTACACGGATTCCTGGCCAATGCACCAAAATTTGTGAGCATGTTCTTCTTCTAGGGCACACAATAAGATGTTATAGCTTTGTCTTCCCTCATTTCGGTGTCAATCTAGTCTGCCACAACTTTGATGGGAGTAATTAAAGGGGAACACCACACGAGAGGAGTGCTCACTTAGTTTTAGTAATGAGCATCAGCTGTGCCCGCTCACAAGTAGTGTAACTCGGCTGGCCGCCAACAGTATGTCCCTCAGCCGGCTCTCCCTACAAGTTCCCGATTCACTTATCAATCCCGCAATGAATACTTACTGGGTGGGCGTTTGCAAGCCTGCCCCATTTATCAATTCACAGCAACAAAGTCCTTCTCGTGGATCTGGATGGAGCTGCAATCATCTGGCTGAATCAGCAATTCGTCTTCCAATGGGCCGGATGCCTGACACTTGCCACTGCAACAAGAAATTCTTAGCAAATCTCGCTCATCACCTGCACCTCTGCACTGGCTGCTTGCTGTCTCTGGCATCTAAAGTCTCAGCTCCTCTTCCCCTTCCAGGGAAGGGCTGACTGCACCAACAGTACTTTATACAATGTTTCCACCCAGCTGTTGTCAATCTCCGGTTGTTCACCGCCAGTCGGGAAGACTTAATTGTCAGTTAAGCCTTTTGTTATCTCAATCTGATTGAACACCTCATTGCAGTCAGCAAGTAATGGATACTTCACCGAAGTCCATAGCGGGTACTTAGTGTCCTGGATGGGCAAACAGTCAATATGTTGCCCAGTTCCATGGGTCAGACAAAAAGTTCTCAACAAAATGGGTGCTTTTCCCAGATGTTCCCGTTACAGGGGCAGTCTCTCTCTGTTACAAGTGTTTATGCACATTCAACCCTCTGAAAGACAATTTCCACAGGTGTCCATTTTGGCTGTATTCAGAAATCTAAGATGTTTCACCAGAAAATACAAAATATATGATAGCCAAGTGTGCTATAATTTACACTGAGTCTGTTCTGATCTTGGAAAAACAGAAGAGCAAGAGCAGAAGTTCTTGGCAACTTTGAAACAAAAGCTGCTGAACTAAAGCTAAACAAAAATGTTAATTTAGCATAATAGAAGTCTCACATCTGGGAGATAAATTACCAGTGAATAGTAGAGGTCACCATTAGTGTGTCTGTCCCAACAGAAAAGAAAGGGCACAATTTTCATGGAAATGATGAAAATTTGTGTTTAACTTAGTTGCTTAAACCAGCAACTTGAGAGAGTGCTACCATGCAAAGTTATCCAATAGATGTATGATTCAATTTATTTTATAAGGAAACTAAAAGAGTTTAGCTCATTTAGCCTAGTGAAATGAAGTATCCTTTTATAAACATATTTGCAAGATGAATATCAGGTAAGAAGAAAATTTGTACATGTTTTAGAAAAATTACCAGCACACGGTCAAATGGCTCCAGACTGGTTATGAAGAAATTTACATTGGAAATTAAAAGATTTTAACTATTAGTGGAGAGAAGCTTTGGAATAGTCTCCTGAACAATCTCCATGTTGGGGTTGAGAGGTGACTCTTTGCATGGGAGGTACCTAGTAATCTCATGCTTCAGGGATGCTACAAGAGCTAGGAAGAATTTCCCCCCCCTCATGATTGCTTTACAGGTATTTGGGGAGGAGGGTAAGGGAGATTCACCATACTCTGAAGCATTAGGTATTGGCCACTCTCAGAACTGGAAGGCTGGTTGGGAACTTCTGCAAGTACTTAGCAACCTCACAGGTGCCTGGCTGGAGTGTCTTGTTCTGTTCCAGGGCCAAACTGATCATCAGATTTGGGGGCAGGAAGAATTTTTTTCCTAGGTCAGACCGGCAAGGACTCTAAGGAGGTTTGCCTTCTTTTGCAGCATGAATTACAGTCCTTTTCCTGTGATCTTCTGAGCATATATTCACCAATTACTCCCCTGCCACTACAGTGATGGTTACAGTTCCCTTGTCTCCCCTGTCATTTACCTATGGCATACTGGAGAGTTGTTTGGGTTTATGAAATCTGTTTTGTGTTTGTAGCCCATGTGGAGTTTGAATAGATGATTTTTAGGGTTCTTTGGATAAATGGTTGCCTGTGAACTTGGGAGTCTGGACTCAATGGCCCAAGAAATCTTTTCTAGATAAAGAGTTTGAGGAACTGAAGGAGTTAAGGTGGTCCCAATCCTGCATACTATGGCAGAGATAATTTGGGTGTGGAACTGTTAAGTTCTTCCTGCTTTTAGCTATCTGGAACCAGCCGAAGAATTAAGTAGATCTCTTGTGTGAGGACCATAAACAGAGGGACTCCTGAACATCAAACACAAATATAGTTACTCTGATCATATAAACAGCACACCTTCTTTCTCTGGGCTCTTCAGCTCTTGCTATCTATTTACTGTGTCCCTATAATAATGTCTGGGTATAGAGCCCTTATGCCTCCTATAATGCGGTTGAGGAAAGGCACTCTCAGGGGACTTTCTCAGCACATCCTCCCCTAAAGTTCCTTTATATTGCCAGGCTGGTGAATAAGGGGGCTTAACATAACAAAGAATCAGGCCCATGAAACATGAAAAGATTTGTAACTTGTCTAATTTCAAATTGTTGGAGAGGATTTTAAGTAAACTTTAGGGTTTTCTTGCCCTGCAGAATTTTTTTTTTTTAAATATACACTCGTTTGACACTTGTAGTCTGTCCTATTTGAAAGGCAAAATAATACTTCTTCAAAAATGTTCTTCTGATTTCAAAAATGAGGTTTTTTAGTAGGGAGAATTTGCAGCATTTTGTGGGTTGGAAGTTGAAGCTTCACTAAAGGGAGGAAAATCACCCCAGTTTTTCCTTTGGTTTGGTGGTCTAATTTTAGGTAGGAACTTCCTGGTATCTCAGATATACCAGTACAGCAGTGAGTAATTACTAGATTGCCAAGTTTAGATTGTCAACAAGACAGGATAACTGGGCTGTCATCTTTGGGCTCCTTAGTCTAAAAGTGAGAGCTCCAGACTGGTGGGAACTAAGCAAGTGTACCTATTAAGTTAGTTTACCGACTAGTTGTAACATGGCAGCAAGTGACAATAGCTTTAGAACAGGTAATTGTTTTGCCTTAGAAAATTTATAAGAATTAATCCAGAAGTTCATTGGTAGAAAATCGTTACCAGACAAGAATGATAAGGAAATTCTACCCACCTGCTTGGCTAGGATCAGCCAAACCATAGACAAATGAAGAAGCATGAAAGTTGGAAGCAAGTCAGGTTAGGAATTCAGAACATATGCATCCAAGGTAATGCAGAAAGCTGAAATGAGACGATTTCATGGGGGAAAGGCGCAGTAATCAAGGAAGAGGAAAACTATAGTTTGTTTATTGTTCTTTAAATCAAGGTGTGAAAATTGGGAAGGAGAGACGGCAATGATTAGCCTTAAAAGGAACTGAGCTTATAGCACTTTCTTTACTAAACTACATAATCTTTTATTACCATACATGGAAATTCAGAGAGATTAGTTTGGTTACACAAAGATTCATGTAATAATGAAACAAACTATACTGAAACATCACCGTGGTTCAGTGTGGTATCCTGTAATAAAGCCCTTAGCAAGAGGGCAGAGGGAAAAGAAAATGCTAAAGATGTCTCCACCGTTTTCCCAAAATTCTTACATCACAGGGCCGGCTTTGCCTTTTCCGCCTCATGCACTATGGAACAAGCAAGGGGTTGACCACCAAACCATGTAGCTCTCAGGGATCTATTGAAAGTCCAGGCTAGCTGTGCTGCTGTGGCTTCCTTCCACATCAACAAGTCCAGTCAATTTAAGAAGGGATTTTCTGTGAAATGTGGACCCTGGAATAGTTTTTGCTAGGTTCCAAGATACATATTCCCTACCTCTCTCATCTTTTGGTGCTCTACAGTGTCTACAGATCAGGTAGGAAAATGTTGCCCAGGTGGCTGACTCAGTTCCAGGTTAGATGGATAGAGGTGAGGGCTTTGAAGCTCAAGTTACATTCAAATGAAAAGGAAAGATCAACCTCTTATGAGGTAATAAGTAAATACCACCCAGTCAGACAAGGGGTTAGTCAGCCTCATCAGATCCCCAAGCACAGTTATTTGCCTAACTCCCACCAATAGGAGTTAGGTGCCTACTTTTCTTTGAGAATCTGGGCCATTCTCACTTTTTCTCTCTGTTAGAAGTCAAAGTTGTAGTTTCCAAGATAAGTTGTATTCAAATCATGTGTGGTTTTGTCACTTGGGCACATTCTCAGCAAAGATATTTAAGTCTTGAAAATGCATCCATCCATTTGACAGTGAGAGAATAAAACACAAGAATTTTTAATAAAACACAAACGCCACTGGATTTGAAGAAACTACTTTAGAAACATAAGGCAATTTACTGACAACCCAAGTTATACAATTATAAGTAGAGCTGGCTGAAAACAAAAATGCTCCACAAATATCTACTCCAAGAGGTACCCCCTCTCCAATTGAAGGGATCAAAGAAGGTGCACAAGAGCTGTGGGATGTTTAGGGACTCTCCTCCCCTATAGAGCAGAGCCAGACCACCAATGGGGACTTAACCATATACCTTTTGATACTGGGAACATAACAGGCATAAATCAGAGGATATAGTGGACACTACAATGCCCCAAGGGGGCAGGATTCAACAAAGGTTAGACACTTACAATCAATGACAAAAACAGGGTTAACAAAATATAAAACACAAACAGCAGAACAAACAATATGGGTTGGTGCAATATAAAAAGGCACAAAATGCAAAATGTCAAATGACAAGGAAACATAGGGCCTTGGTACCTGGAGGGGGAGAAAGGGGGGAAAACACAATGGCCCCTTTCCACTGCAAGAAGATTTGCTTCTTGTTAGCTCACTCACCCCAAGTCACCTCAGCTAAGACTTGAATCCAGATCTCCCACATGGTAGGCAGGAATGCTGCCACACAGCCACCACTGGTGGGACTGCTCCAACCTGCTAGGGGTCTTGACCTTCCTGGAGCCCTGGCCTCACATCAAGCTGCCTGGCCTCTGATTGGAAGCAGAGCTGGAAGCAGAGCTGGGAACCTCTCAGGTCACTGCTCAGATCCTTCCTGGAGCAAGGGGAGC
>NW_017729029.1:33064135-33066748 GCF_001723915.1 Gavialis gangeticus | reverse complement strand
TCTATTTAATTATAACTACTTCTACATGGCTTTTTTCTGTTCCACAAATATTCTTGTGTGAGAGCTTGGCTAGTGTCAGGCTGTTGTAACACTGATTTTTGCTGGTAGAGTGAAAAAAAATTTGGCACTAAGGCTAGGTCAGGTTGATGAAACAGTTTTTCAAACAGAACAGCAACAAACACAAACATTGCCTCTCCACAGTATCATGAAAAATCAGTATGTACTCTTATTAGAGACCAGCTGTATTGTACTCAACTGTCCCAATCTGGATGGGAACCCAAGGGTGCATTCAGAGTGCTGTGCAGTCCCAATCCCCTTCATTTCCCTGCTGCTGAATTCATCTGGGGGTATGGGGAGGACAAATAGCAGCTACACTCCAGAGTCTTGTGAAAGCAAAGGCTCCAGCCAGACCTGGCTTAATCAGGTGGTGATCTCAAAGCTCACATGGAGCTCCAGTCGAAGCCTGTGCTGCCTGGGCAGTGAGCTCAGAGCTCACCGTGGAAGTGTGTCAGAGCCAAAGGTGGGAGGCTGCACCCTCCTTGCCCATTAGGTTTGGGCCTGCACAAACACAGAATAACCCTGTTGCCTAGCGGTTAAGATGCTCATGGCTGGGGAGGGGAGTACTGAGTTTCATTTTCTGCTTTCAGGACGATTGCTCTTTTCTATCCAGTGACTGCTGACTGTAAAGTGCATGAGCAGTTCAGGGATCAGGGATTAGGACCAAGGACTGCCCACTCCTAGCTAAGTGTTTTAACCATGAGGCTACAGAATCAGGTTATTTTTGATTGCTCCTGTTCTGGCTCCCCAAATCTTGTATTCCCTTGCAGTGACCCCATTTCAATGGTAGGAGTAGAGGGTGCCCCTACTGAGTCTAGGTCATAGCTTGGTAGTTCAAGCACTTCTGGGAGACAGAAAACATGAGTCTAACTCTGCCGAGGCAAACAAAGACTTAGAATCTGTCTCACACTTCTGGGGTGACTGCTTTATCCACTAGGCTACTAGAAAATGAAAGGCACCATACCTCTTAGCCCAGAAATATTTTGATATCTTTTACTCAGTTCTTTCAGAGGATGCTAGGATCCAGACTTTAGATCTAGGCTTTAGATCTCTGACTCAGGCACCTCCCTGTAGCCCTGGTTCAGACACTTGAAGGTCCAGAAACACCTCTATGTACAGTGTTTCCTGTGGGGCAGCTCTAGACATTTGCTCACTCCATGTGTGGGTTTTGAGATCACCCCTTCTGAGGCACCTAACTCTGCTCTGGCATTTTTGAAGAGCCCAAGTGCTCTTTAAAATCCTGGGTTTTGATTCCACTGTGGTGCAGGCACTGGGTTGCCTTGGGTGAATCTGGCCTTCAGTCTCTTCAGCTAGATCATGCAGTAAGCATATACGCATCTAGAAAATCTATAGTCAACAGCACTCCTTTCAATGCTGTTATCCATATTCTTCCATCATGTATAAACACAACCCAACAGAAGGCAGGTGATGAGGGCTTTGCAGGATTGTTGCTGGCTGGGAGGCAGTCAGAGTTAAGGGCCAAATTCTGGCTGGTTTTAAGAAAAAATATTTTTAAAAAGAAGCTATCCAGGGGTGTTGTTTCATTATAAAGTTATTTAAATGCTGTACTGTACCTTGAACACACAGAGGAACAATTTAATTTCACTGCCTTATCACAAGCTGCACAGACAGCAGTGTTACATGTAAGGATTAACACAACAGGGCATGCAACTGTTGTGAGAGATAGAATGCATGCCTCAAGTGTATAGCAAGTGACACATAAGACCCAGTGTCTCCAGCACTCACAAAGGGCATACATCTCCCAGCAGCTGCATGCTCTAGTGAGTGCAATTCCACTCAAACACTTTTGGGTTTATAATTTTTAGAGAAGAGATCAAGTGCTGAATTGATTATGTCAGTTCAGGTGTATAAATGTCATTCAGCAATGGTGTCATAGCTGGTTTTCTACAATATCCATTTATATAAATAAATGTATATACAATAGATTAATCTGACCCAAAACCCACACCCATATGCATGCATTTTGCAACTGATAGCTCTTTGTGTACTGGACCGAATTAAGAACCTGGGTTTCCAAATCCAAATTGTAGGGAAATTGAGCTTTTTTTCTGCAATTTGGCTTCCTCTCTAATTCATATGTATGTGAATCACAGAAAGACTGCAGGGGGTATTAGTCTTTCAGTGTCTTTGCAGCAAATGGCAGCCTTGTTTTGAGCCACTTGGGGAGGTCTACTGCATTTCCGTCACTCCTTGAGGCAAGACTCTCAAGCATGCCCATGCAGCATGTGCCAAACCCGGATATGAGGTGATGAAACCCTACCCAGGGTCATGTAAATGATAAGTAAATTGAAAGAAAGAAAAAAGCTCCCCTTTATTGTTTAAACTCTTAATTTAAACGCATCAACTACTCTGTACCATGATGTGCTCTGTGGAATTTCTTTCTGCTCTCCTAGTCTGCCATGGCAAAGACATGTCCAAGGTTATGTGCTGTGTTTGCAAAAAAAAAAAAAGAAGAAGAAAGAAATAAAAAGAAAAAAAAGGAAAGAAAAGTTCTGGCAAGTTCAGACTGAGAGGCAGAATGTCATATTGGCATGT
>NW_017729029.1:33059694-33064112 GCF_001723915.1 Gavialis gangeticus | reverse complement strand
GAAAGAAATAAAAAGAAAAAAAAGGAAAGAAAAGTTCTGGCAAGTTCAGACTGAGAGGCAGAATGTCATATTGGCATGTGGCCAGGAGACGTAGACAAGCCACTGTTCCATTGTGAAAAAAGTGTGGGACTTTCAATGACAAATGGTCAAAATCTTCATTTTGCAATTCATTCAAAAGACACTTTCCTTTCAGCATAGTGACCGCTAGCATCATGCCAGGTCATTGATTCAGTAGACACAGAGGGAAGTGTGTGCTGCCGTCTGAATTCCACCCCCCTCATAGCAGTATCCTGTGTTTCCCTTGGCAGATCCCCACCCCCAGGTTGACTGAGTCTGACACTGCTTAGCTTGCAAGGTCTGATGAAATCACAGTAGATGGTGGTATGGCTGTAGGCAAATATATAAGTATGACCAAGACAGCACTAAGCATCTCCCAGATGTAGGAATACATCACTGCAAAAAATGTTCTCATAAACAAATTGCTGCAGGCAATTGTCCTTGCCTTTTTCCTTCACCCCCCCCACTCCACTAACCTGCCAAACTTCTCTTTGTTCTGCACCAGTTTCTCATTTTTTTGTGTTTTCTTTTTCTTTTTTATGCTGTGATCATGGTATATTCTGATGCAAACTACACATTGCAAACAGAAGCAGCAATTTTTTTAAATACTTACACAGTCTCTCCTGCACTTTCCCAGGCACATAACAGTGGGTTACTTTTCCTAATCATAATCTATTTCTGAGTCAGGCTTGTCAAACTGGAGAATGTCAATATTTTACCAACCACTTTACATACTATGGGAGATGAATGCCATAAATACGCACTTGGAAATCAGCTTTTATCACTCACATTGCAAACAACAAATATCAAGTGTTAATATAAAAACAACAGAAGAGCTGATTTGATTTTACCACAGAACACAGATGTGGCAGGAGATTGGTCACTATATTCCAATAGCACCCCCTACTGGCCACACAGCAGAAGGAGATCAAAACTGGGGACTGCAAAAAGGAAAAGGCAAGGAGCCATCACAGCCACAACATCACATCAACACTACCCAACAAGGGGAAGGACAGGTGTCGTTTCCACCTGCTCTGCTTTCAAAAAAAGTTCTAATTAAAAACAAACAAACAAACTTTGACATCAATTTTTTTTTTTGCTGGAAAAGTTAAAGATTATGAAAAGCAAGTATTACATCCAGCACTCATGGGAAAAGTATTCATCTGGACTGGAACATTAGGAATTCAAAGCAGTTCTGAATGCATAAAGCTTCTCTTTCAACAGTCATGCGTGCCAGTTTACACAGAATCCATTTCTAGATCCAACAAACCTCTGAGAGAATCCAGCTTACATATCAGCACCCACACTCCCTTGACATTTCCATGAGAGTAAGGGGAAAAAGATCCTAAATTACACTAGCATTTTGACTTATGTCTAGGGTTTACAACCAGTTTCTTAAAAAAGCAGTCGTTGTGCTTGGTTGACAGTCGCACAGAACAGTTACTGATGTTTGGCATCATACGATAAAGAGACTGGAGGCAGATCTTCAGCTGGTGTAAGCGGTCACTGCCCTTCTGAAATCAAAGGAGGCTGACAATACTCACCAGCTGAAGATCTGCCTGGGAGCATGGTATAACACAATAGTAACCTCTTTGCTTTAAGGACACAATGTCTGAGCCCCGTCCGCAAATGGCTTTTTCATGCTAAAAGATGAAATGAATTCTCTCCCTCATGAGGTAGAATGGAAGGGGACCCTGGAGGCTGTAGACTAAAAGGAGACCTTTTCCCACAGAGTAAGATAATACTTGAGAAGGGGGAAAAAGAGGTTTTAGCAAAGAGCAAGATCTCCCTGTAAGAATTCCCACTAATTTTGAGCTCTTCACTATTCCATACCTGAGAGGCAAATGAAAATTTCGTTAACTTTGCATCCTTTAATTTGTTAGGTGTAGCAACACTACTTCGTATTAGGGGAACTAGGAAAAGTACAGAATCAGTGTTCGTTTATTCCTTTGCAAATGTATGAGTTTCACAAAGGAAGAGAGTCGGTTTGCGTGAACTTACATTTACCAAACCAGAATGTCTACTGTTTTCTCACATAGAGGCTGTATAAAACAGAGAAGGAAAATATAAAACCTGCTTCCAAAGACCTGTGTAACTGAAAAAAAGCAACTGAAAAAAGCAACAGTTACAATTGTACCATGAACAGGGGACAGAAGAAGCATTTCAATGATGGCTTCATCCCAAGGAGGTACAGAAAATGTTGCCCTCCCCGCTCCCCATTTTTTAAATTAAGAATTACAAATGTTTCTATGCAGTGAGAAAATGCTGAAATCTCAGATGTGTGGCATGGGGGAAAAACCTGGGTTTCTCACTGACACATGGCAGAATGATTATAAATCAATGGTATACTCCATATATATAAAATTCCTCAGGGTGAACTTCATGAGACAGAAAGATCATGTTGCACAGAGTAATACTGGTCTAAGCAAAAGACTAGGAGGGAGGAACTCTTCATTCCTAATGTACCTTACCATTGTCTCACTGTGTGGGCTTGAGGATCAAGTCACAACCTCTTTGCTTCAGTTTCTCCTTCTTAATCTTGGGATAATAAAATGTTCCTGCCTACATACAAGGCTGGAGTGAAGATTCTTTTACCCATTGTAAGACAATACTTGGTGCTTCCACTGCACTTACCACCCGAGATCTCACAGCACTTTGAAAAAGACAACATAAAAGAGTTACCCTCATTTACAGATTGGACACAGAAGACAGAGAGGTCAAATGAGTTGCATCAGTCTCCCACATCAAGTCAGTGAATTCCATCAAGTTAGGAAGAGAAACTGCTGCTCCCCTGGACCACACTGGCTTTCATTTGTTAGCAATCATTTTTAACTGTTTTGTACTATGCTTTGCAAATGTAAGATGCTCTATCAGAGTTGAGCATTATTAGAAGTGGAAGAAATGCCCCATCTGGAAAAAGCGTAAAATCTGTATATAAAAAGCCCACATTATAAGTTACAAACACAACAATGAGATTGTTCTGCCAGCTTCAGGATCAGATAAATGCAGACTATTTTGTGAGATTAAGGCGAGGGGGGAAAAAAGCAACCTACAAGAACTGTACAATTACCAAAGATTATTTTAATTAGCCAAATACAAAGCAGTTGGTCTTGAATGTCACATTACTAATGGTCTGCTGAAACAAATTCTTGAGGCTATAAGTAACTGCATGTTGGAAGAGCTTACTCTGGAATACACAAAAGTAGAGGACTGGAGAGCTGTAAGAAACATTTGTAGTGAAACTTGAACCTGCTCAAAATTAGCTGGGATTTTGGTTTCACTACTGAACTGAAAATGTAACTCATATGTGTAACAAGTCCATGAACTCAGGTTGTGTTTCAGATCCATGTTTTCCAATTATTTTTCTGACAGCCTTTCCCACTCCCACCTTGCACAACAGGCATCCCAACTTGCTACCACCGAAAGCCTCCAACTTCTATCTCTTTACCAATAACATCTTCTTGAGGATGGCCAGCGAACAGTCATTCGTTTTGGTCCAAGATCTCCCCCTCCAGGAATCCTCTTGTGAGTGACAATTTTATTCCTACCTCTGACGTGCTACACATTTGGATTTTCTTTAGCAACTACTGAAAATGGTTCTTCTCCCTAATATTAATATTACTAAGGCATTTATCAAAGTGGTATTCATGGGCAAAAACCTGGTCAAGGTTTCCTGCTGTAAGGGTACAATATGGAGGGAGCAGGTTGTACTTTGCAGCTCAAACAGCTTTTCTCGGACTTGGGGAGAGGGGTGTTAAGACCTCTTCCACTCTCCCAAGAAGGTATGAGGAAGAAAACATCTTCCTTAACACAATTTCCTCTCAAGTCATCCTTAGAGAAGAACAATAATAGATCACAGCAGAAGGGCAGGGCAGTGGAGGGAATTGCAGGTGCAGAAGCACTGGAGGCAAAGGATTTTTAGGGGGTTCCTCATGGATTTGGGAGGTTGCAGGAATATGACATTTCCAACAGAACTCCAGACACCAGCTATTTTCCAAATCAAACATGCAAATCTCGAATTGCAAAGCCAGCACAAACTTAGATCCACAGGTCTGGTGCAGCACTGCTGCTGACAACACAGAAGGGCTGGTTCTGCAAACGAGGCTAGGCCAGTCATCACTGTGGTCAATTGTGGAGCTTCTGAGAGTCGATTTCAGTCTGTCAGAGGCTCCATGATCAGGACGGGCAGGACGTGCATGGCTGGGGCTGAGCCATGCCCCCTGGGCCAGGCTGAGTGACTGGGGTGAGAGGCCGGGGGGCATGTCTGGGAGGCGGAACAGTGGCCGGGGGGGCAGGGCAGGGCACAGTGCGGACAGGGCAGGGGGGTTGTTTAGGGGCCTCCCCCTGGGTGTTACAACACT
>NW_017729029.1:33052608-33054694 GCF_001723915.1 Gavialis gangeticus | reverse complement strand
CAGCTATTTTCCAAATCAAACATGCAAATCTCGAATTGCAAAGCCAGCACAAACTTAGATCCACAGGTCTGGTGCAGCACTGCTGCTGACAACACAGAAGGGCTGGTTCTGCAAACGAGGCTAGGCCAGTCATCACTGTGGTCAATTGTGGAGCTTCTGAGAGTCGATTTCAGTCTGTCAGAGGCTCCATGATCAGGACGGGCAGGACGTGCATGGCTGGGGCTGAGCCATGCCCCCTGGGCCAGGCTGAGTGACTGGGGTGAGAGGCCGGGGGGCATGTCTGGGAGGCGGAACAGTGGCCGGGGGGGCAGGGCAGGGCACAGTGCGGACAGGGCAGGGTGGGGGTTGGGGGGATGGGACGGTGGATCCTGGGGTGCTGTTTACTTACAAAAAGTGATCTTCACCATAAAAAGGTTGGAGACCACTGGGCTAGGCTATTAAATATCAGTAGCTGCATCTACACAAAGACACTGACTGTGTAGTAGCCTGTGACTAGTGCACAGTAGCACTGTGTGGCAGAAAGCGTGATGCGACACTACTGCACAGTAGTCTTGGGCTACTGTGCAGCCAGCATCATGAAAAAGCCATTTGGTGGTACTACTGTGCAGTAACTCTGGTTACTGTGTGGTCATTTAGTACTTGTTTATACAAGTATTAAATCACTGCGCAATAATGACTGCACAGTCAGCCTCATGTAGATGTGGCCAGTGACTGTAATTATACCTAAGTGTGACACTATCACTGGGATGGATGGGTCTTGCTGAAAGGTCATGCCATACCAATGTACTTCAAGGTGTGATTCTTTTAAAAAAGAATAGCAAGTTAAATAATCTCTTTTTAACATGAAATCATCTAAGCTAATAAGACTTAACTATTCAGAGAATGTGTACAAGCCCCAAAACTAACAAAAGATATGGTAGTGTTAAAGGTCAAAAACAAGAGGTGGCTTAGGTGTAACATTTGACTAACACCTCCAAAACTATATACATGTTTTAAGGGCTACTAAGAAGGGGATAGAAAATAATGTGGAAATTTTTTCTAACCTGGAAATTTATTCTGGCTGGGATGATCTAGTTGGGAATGGCCCTGCTTTGAGCAGGGGGTTGGACTAGATGAACTCCTGAGGTCCCTTTCAACCTTCATTTTCTATGATTCTGTGAAATAGAGTAGGCTGTTATATAAAACTCAGAGCATAGGTGCTGACTTATTTTTGCTGTGGGGTAGAGGGAGGCTAAGACCATGGACATGTAGGATGATGGGCATTGCATTAGTAGGCACATTGCTGCATTAGTAGGAGTGTTGCCAACAGATCAAGGGACATAATTATTCTGCTCTATTCTGCACTGGTGAGGCCACATCTGGCGTACTGTGTCCAGTTTTGGGGACCCCACTACAGAAAGGATGTGAATAATTTGGAGACAGTCCAGAGGGCAACAAAATGGTTCAGGGGATGGGGAACATGACTTATGAGGAGAGGCTGAGGGAACCTGTTTTATTTATTCTGCAGAAGAGAAAACTGAGAGGGGATCTGATAGCAGCCTTTAATTACCTGAAGCGGGGCTCCAAAGAGGGCAGAGCTGGACTGTTCTCAGTGGTGACAGATGACAGAACAAGAAGCAATGGTCTCAAGTTGCGGCAGGACAGGTTTAAGTTGGGTATTAGGAAAAACTCTCTCTCTAGGGAGATGGTGAAGCAGTGAAACAGGTTACCTGGAGATGATATAGAATCTCTATCTTTGGAGGCTTTTAAGGCCCAACTCGACAAAGCCTTGGCTGCAATGATCTAATTGGGGATGGTCCTGCTTTGAGCAGGGGGTTGGACTAGGTGACCTCTTGAGGTCCCTTGCAACCTCAATTTTCTATGATTCTGTGGGGAAAGTTTTATTCATTTCAGGTGACAGCCCTCTTCCCAAGGGGGGGCTAGGGCCCTTGCGCCCCCGTGTACTCAGCACCCATGACTCAGAGGCAGTTTACATTCTCATGTTATACTGGAAGTTCATTTTTTTTTCTATTCCAACTCACAAAAGAAAAAGAAAGGTGAACAGTCTAGAGAAGAGCAATAAAATAACTGCAGGCATGAGAGAGCA
>NW_017729029.1:33041685-33047608 GCF_001723915.1 Gavialis gangeticus | reverse complement strand
TGCAACCTCAATTTTCTATGATTCTGTGGGGAAAGTTTTATTCATTTCAGGTGACAGCCCTCTTCCCAAGGGGGGGCTAGGGCCCTTGCGCCCCCGTGTACTCAGCACCCATGACTCAGAGGCAGTTTACATTCTCATGTTATACTGGAAGTTCATTTTTTTTTCTATTCCAACTCACAAAAGAAAAAGAAAGGTGAACAGTCTAGAGAAGAGCAATAAAATAACTGCAGGCATGAGAGAGCAGTGGAACTGTTTCTATATGAAGAGAGACTAAAAAGAGTAAAGCTAGTATTTTCAAAGGCACAAATGGGAACACTTTGAAAATTCTGTCCTTACAGTGTGTGAGTTTTGAGATGAAACACTAAGAGGAAAGATGACAAGATAAAATAAAGGAGGATGTAGAGGTCAGCCAGTTCTTATTTACCTTTTGCTTATAAGACCAACAGTGATACCTGATATTAAAAGATAATTAGGAATGTAGACATTCTATTTGTTTGACCAAACAGCAGCATATCTAGTCCAGTAGTCTGTCTGAGAGTTATCAGTAAGAGAAGCCTCAGAGGAAGATGCAAAAAAAATCCAATCACAGAATGTTATAAAATAATCTCCCAGTACAGGAAATGTCTTACTTACTCTAAGCAGTTATTAATTATCTTATTCACAGAAACGGGAGGGCTCATAACCTTTTTTTTAAAAAAGAGCCTCATTTAGTATAACTGGGAATTTTATCACAAGCCACATAAAAGTCCCACGTCATTTTAATCTTTCTATATTAAAGCCTCAATGGCATCTTGAAACAGTGAGTTCCACAGATTAATAAACCATTATTTATTAAAAACCTGTCCTTTTGTTACATTTACATTGCCCATCCGTTTTCTTGAATGACTGTTATCAAATTCTGGAAGAAGGGAAAGGAAGCACTGGTTGTTATTTTGCATTTAAAAACATAAACAAAAATGGCTTGATTTATCGAAGCATTCAACACAAGCCCTACTGACACTGGAGGTGCTCAGAGTAGGTTATTTTAATTTAGTTGAATAAACAGGTGACTTTAATTTAGTTTGATATATTCAGATGTAGGGAACTGGATTTGAAAGTGTTGGTCTTTGCATCTTTGTAAGACAAGTTTGTCCTTGGGGCTTTGCTTTACCAGCATCTCCTACTTAGTTTGGTGTATGTACAATACTATCAATTCCATATTAGCACCAATTAATAATTTGCCACTATTGGACACTGCTGTCAGGGAGTGGCATTCCACCCAGGCATTTTTTCAGAAACCCACAAAGATAAATCTTCGAGGCATGAACTATTCAGTGGCTTAAGATATAGAAAAAATATAGGGCCTAAATCTCAGTTTTGCCTGAGCTATCTTTGGTTCAAGCACAGGAGGTCCAGGGACAAAGATGGTTTTAAGTTATATTGGACCTTCCCACTTCCTTGGCCTTGCTGGCCCCTATCTTAAAGTTAAAGCAGCCTTTGACCTGTTTTAATTTATGCTTAACTGCAGTATCCCTCAACAGACTTTTGTGGCAGCCAAGAATAGGCAAACCATGGCTGCCACCTGGCTGTGCCACCCTCCCTGGTCATGACCCAACAATGCCTTTATGTTGGAGCCCAGAATCATTCTGCCACTCCAGACCATATAGGAAACCCCTCTTATGACATGGATTTTCTCTATGGCCCAGTTCCGCTAGAGAGTCTTAAAGGAGCTGGAAGACTAGGATCCATAGTAGAAGTTTGCAGTCTTCCAAACGGGACGGTGGTAGATGTTTTAGAATGCCCAGTTAGAAATCAAGTTCATACTCTCACAGGTACTTTTCAAGGTTTTCCAAACAGGACAAAAATTACAGATAGAAAAAACTCATTGGGTCATCTAATCCAGTCCCCTGCCAGTGCATGATTGGCCACTAGAATATATTACTCTGCTTCAATCCTCACTTAGAGTAAAATTCATCCCTGTGCAGAGGCTCAGCATAAAGCCTGTGCATTATTCAAGTCCCACTTGTATCCTTCTTTGAAGGCTTAAGTGAGATTTAAGCACAGTACAGGCACTGAGTTTGTCATCTGCATGAGTGAATTTCACACATGGAATTTACATACAAGTAATATTTTACTCAATAAAATAATAAATAAAGGTGGTCAAACAAACTGAAATCATCAGTAGCAAGTTTACAAAGGTTTTTCCCAGTGAATCCCAAGAAAGAAAAAAAATCCAATAATCTTATGAGAACCAAATAATATGCAAATGTAGTCATCTTATATCCATGAGAAAAAACTTCTGAAGCCCTACAGAGTATTTTCAGCTATACATAGAAGTTATTGTTGACTATGGCTTTACATAGCAGAGATTTCCCTTCATCAAAATACTGTAAGTGATATGCTTGTACTGTCTGTCTGGGGAATTATTATCTCTTGGATAACTTTCTCAAATAAAATTTATTTTCCAGTGTCCCACCCAGTGAATTTAGGTGATAAGCACATAGCCACAAATTAGGTCTCACCTGTAGGTCTCACCTACAGAGGCTACACACAAGGCTGAGATAACACACACAGAGCAGCATCTCAGCAATTTAGATTTTGCTATTTCCAGTAACCCTTAATTCCTTCAGAAATAACAATGTCAAGTTACAGTTGAGGCAGTATACACAGAGCATTTTTTTGTATGTCATGTTGTTCTTGAAAAAAAGATTATGCGTATTTGCAAGTGCAAAAGTCGAAAATTAGTTATTATGACACATAACTTTGCAGAGGCTTAGCCAAGGCACCCTTGATGTTTTTGAATAGCATTGTCTAAGCCCTTTTCCAAATAAAGTAGCTGCCTCAATGATATCTTCATTTCTTGGAGACAGTTGATCAGTCTCTTTTCTATACTGTATGTTCCACATTAAGTCATTATCTATGCTGTTCACTCCATTAATTCTGCTAGTTTTATTAGCAAAGTTCTGCTGCCTGGTCCTGTAGCAGTGACAAGCATTTCTAAAAGCTAATCTGACAGATAATGACTCCATTAAGTGTTGAATACTAATTGGTTTACATCAGGGGCCTGAAATTAATTGATGTAAATAAATTAGCACCTGAGCATGCATCACCCCAGCTTTGGATTTTCCTAAATACCAATGATTTTTAAAGCTTGTATCTTCAGCAAAATGCAATGGAATATAAACAGACAGGATGAGTAATTAAAATGTGGCAACAAAATAAGACTATCAAGAGGAGCTTAACAAAGATTGTTTACCAATTGATATAAAGGGTAGAGTCTGCCTGCACATTCTGTTTATACTGTTCTGACTTGTACAAAAGATGCTTTTATGACAGCCTCCAAGAGCTGTAATTACCATTTTTATTAAGGGTGAAACTGACCCACACACCATGGCTAAGATTTAGCAAAATTATTTGAAATACCAGGGAATAAATGTGATTAATCATAATGAACTCCTTTATGTTATTTTCCCCCTAAATGTCAAGACTGCAAGTTGTCACATATGCATAGGATTAATAAAAGTTATTTTCTTTCAAAAGGATAAAATCTCATTAGAAAGGAGCTTTGCCGCTGTAATGAAAAAGATAACGGCTTGTTTCTAAAGCTCAACAGTCCTGAAGGATAAGTATATTTTTCAGGTGCTGCAGAAGCAGTTAATAGGT
This sequence comes from Gavialis gangeticus, assembly GCF_001723915.1. Taxonomy (NCBI): domain Eukaryota; kingdom Metazoa; phylum Chordata; order Crocodylia; family Gavialidae; genus Gavialis; species Gavialis gangeticus. Next base: position 33,043,966 of record NW_017729029.1, on the reverse strand, counting down.
TAAAGACTGCAAAGTGATTCTATTCTTATTCTTATCTGTAGGGCTACTACTCTTCCATTTATTTTTATAAAGACATTATGACCCAGGTAAATTATATAATAACTTTATTATATAATAACTTTATTATATAATTTATTAACAATAAAAATGTAAAATAAACTTGTCTGTCTCTGGAACACAAATGTCATTTAAAGAGGTGATGCAAACTGAACTGGAGACACTGAACAGACAATATATTTCTGTCCCAATAAGAAAGTCCACCAGTACATTGGGATAGTAATGGTACAGGCTGTTTCAGTACACACTGAAGTCAGCAAAAGATCTCCATTAACTTCAGTAGGCTTTGGATCAAGCCTAAATTACCCACATCAATTTCAGATTGGAAACACAATACTCAAATTCTTTTTACAAGAACCAAAGAACACTTTGTTTTGACAGAAGTATTATCACTATGAAAACCCTAAATGACTTAAATTAACTTGTAAAGGACATGATCAACTTTTCTAGTAGCTGACACCTCCTCTTGGCAGAATTAGGAAACACTAGGACACCAGGAGGAAAAAGAAGAGTTCCAAAACAGGATGTAACACCACTGCTGAAAACTACCCAGAGACACAAAACTTCACCTTCTATGATAAATAATTCTGGATATGATATAAACCAGTGATTTTTTACTTTTCATTTGCAGACCCCTAAACTTTTTTCATGGAGGTGTGGACCCTTTTGAATTCCAAGTGTGGGTATTCACATACTTTTGATTGATCCTAGTTACCTTTTGCAGACCCCCAGGGGTCTGAGGACCACAGGTTGAAAAACACCGTTATAGACTAATACCATGAGTATGTTTTTTAGTTAACTCCATTTTGCAAAAGCCCAGGCAACCCCTTTGCCTGACTGGGAAAAACAGATTGTCCTGCTCACAGCACGCAGCCTCCCCATAGGCTAAGATTTTTTTTTTTTAAATCACAGTGCCAGAAAAATGTAGCGATGTGCGGATACAGCCAGTCAAGCGCCCAGTCATCCAGAGTGCCACAAAGCATGGGGAGAGGTTGTACTGCTACTTCTCCAGTCAAAGGGTCAGTGTGTTGAGATCCCAGCATGCCCTGCAGGGGCTCCCATCTCTGGAGGTTCCCAAGGACAGCCAAGTGCAGAGGAAAGCATCAACTGGCTGGCTACTCAGGAACTCCTTCCTCCCTCACTTTCCCCACAATCACATTGGGAGAGCAGAGCCACAGTTTCACTGGTTGGTTTCCAGCACAAAAGGCTCAGTTACACTCCCACATCTTGGAATTAATCCCCACACCTCCTGGTCCAGTATTGCCAGCAGGACACATTCACCTTGGATGCCTGTCAGCAGAGTCAAGATCTGCTACCACTTCCTTTGCAAGTTCCTTCAGCACCTGTGTTGGTTTGTATGCAGCACCACGAACAACCACATGGACATTACTGAGGCTCTAGCCACAGATGTCCTTGAGCACTGCTCCCTGTTTGTGTCCCACAACAACCACATGGCCAGCAAAGGCAATGGCATACTGGACACCATACCATCTGGGATGATCCAAGACCACTTACAGATGCATGTAACACCACCCTGGGGAACGCAATCTTAGTTCAGACTATGGGGAGCACATTCTCCTGGTAATCTGGGATGGCAATCAATGGCAGCAGAACTTCACAAAGGTAGCCTGGCACTTCCTGGAAATATCCACTGAGGTGGCTCCCATTCCTGCATGACAGGGCATCAACAGAAGGGTACACCTCACCATGGATAAGTGCACAACTGTTGCCATCACCATCTGGAAGCTCACAGCTCCTTCTGTCTTACCTTGCTCTGTCAAGGCACTTTCTGACTCTGAGAAGCAGCCAGCCCAGACAATGGGCATCACAGAGCACAGGAGTTGTGGGAATTTCAGTTCTGTAGAGCAGCAGTAGAATTTGCTACTAACTAGAGAGGAAGAACTGACACCCATTTTTTGCCACCAAATTCAACAGGGTTTTTTTAAAGTCTGGAATTGAGCAAAAAAGTAGAGTGAAAGTTTCCTCCACAGCAGCAGCAAATGTCACTGCCCCTCTAGTGAACTACAATTCCCAGAATACCTTGTATTCCCTAAGACTGCCTGGTGCTCCGCTCTGTTTCTGCACCTACAATCAAGAAGACAGGGAGAAGGGTGGTGGGAAGGATAAGAGATGGCTTTCCAGGGTGAAATTTTGTACACTAATGCCTCTGGTTTTGGGTACTTGCATGTTTCATAGTTTCTAGGGTCAGAAGGGACCTGAGCAG
>NW_017729029.1:33039448-33041674 GCF_001723915.1 Gavialis gangeticus | reverse complement strand
GTACAGCCTATAGCCCTTGACATTCACTGCCCAGTCATGTGAGCTCAGTGCCCCCGCTGAACTTGCAGATATTGCCAGAGATGCTGAAGGAACAGGAATAGATACCTATAAAATGCAACTAGAGGTTTTGCCAGGAGGAGTCATGCTGTGCATTTCAAATGATAACACAAGACTGTTTGAGTGGAGCTGCCAGCATGATGCAATTCAGAGGCTCAACAAAATGATCACTGGAGTCAACTCAAATTGGGCAGTGCTTCGGGAATCATTTGAAAGTTGACTACAAGTAAAGCCCTGTTCTCTAGCTGTTTTCCACATTTCTGAAGTCTTCACTTGTGAAGGGTGCTATTCTTTGAATCAGGAAATTTTATTAAGTTTGTTTCTCTTTGGCACCATATCTCATGCAATACTCATGCAGAACCAAGCAGCCTGACAGAGCTCTGCCTCATTCAGTGTCCAAGTTCTGATCAGGAATGCACAACCTGAGCCTTTGCATAACATAGCAAATGGCCCATGTCTGAACCTCTTACAGATTCAGTTCCTCACAGAATGTTATTTCCCTTTTGGGGACTACTTGTGTCTCCTAAGCCTCAGGACATAGGCCTCCCTTGGCTTCTTCTTCATGTAGGCTCTGCTTTAAGATCTCCCAACTACAAGATCTCACAATAGCCATAGCCATGGTCTGTGAAAGTAAGGTGCTTCTGCAACAAAGAAAGCAGCTTCTCCTGGTTGTATGGCATTACTCCAGTGTTTTTCTCACCCTTTGACAGAGCCCACATATGCGACAGCAATTCTTTGCATGCCTCAGTGTCCCTATGTCAAGACAGAAGCTGCTTCACTGCTGCTCAGTTCTGCCCCAGCTTCCTCAGTGTGGAAAGACAGTGCAAAGTAATACCCTGGGATAGTGTGAAACATCTGCCCTGTGCTGAAATAGAAATTGGTTCTTCTCCTGCTCCCTTCAGACCCAAGTCTCTGTTTGCAAACACTGGGAAGTTTCCCTCTCCTGCTTTAAAGCTTTAAAATACCAAATAAGATGCAACTGTATTTACCTCATGCAACAATGTTCTCTACAGTCTAGATTTGCTCTATATTCCTTTCCCATAGCATAGTTCTGTCTTCCCCTGCGTTCTGATATCACCCTGTGCTCTCCATTTTTTACCAACTTGCCTGCATTACCAGGGACTATAGGTCAGGAGTCAGCAACCCCAGGTATGCATGCCAGAGTGTGGCATGTGAAGACATTTTGTTTGGTATGCCCGCCCTTTTCAGCCAGATTGTTTCAGACTCAAGGTTTTGCCAAAGTAAAACCTCTGTGGTGGGTGGCAGAGGCCTGCCTAGAACCCAGGCTGGCTGTGGCAGGCAGCCGGAAGGCTGCAAGTGACTGCACTGGGGTCCACAGAGCCACAGCCTGGTTCATTGCTGGTGGCGGGTGCACGTGCAGTTCTGGGCAGACAGCAGGGGAGTTACAAGGGGCCCGATCCTTCTTGTAGCAGCGCAGCCTCAAGGCAGGTGTGCACCCACTGCCAGGAACAAGCTGGGCCAAGACTCCATGAACCGTGGTGCTTGCAGCCTCCCCACCACTGGCCTGCTCCATGGCAGGTGACAGGGGCCTGCCGAAAGCCCAGGCCAGCTCTAGTGGCAGCTAAGAGGCTGCAAGCAGCTGTACTGAAGTCTGTGGAGCTCTGGCTTGGCTCATTGCTGGTGCCAGGTGCATGTGTACCTCAGGGAAGAGGGTAGAGCTATGCTGCCACAAGCAGAATCAGGCCCCTCATGACTCCCCCACCATCCACCCTGAGGTACACGTGCACCTACCACCAGCAATGAGCTGGGCTGGGGCTTCACAGACCCCAGTGCAGCTACTTGCAGCCTCCCAGATACCCGCATGTCAAAATGACATCCCAACACGCTTAAAGTAAGAAGTGGCCTCACCAGTGCTGAGAGGGGGATAATCACTAGCCTTGCCCTACTGGCAACACACCTACCACTGCAGCCCAGTATGCTGTTACCCTTCTTGGCAACTAGGGCACACTGTTGGCTCATATTCATCTTATTGTCCATTATAATCTCTGGTACCTTTGCTCCATGATTTTTCCAGGGACTGAGGTAAGACGGACTGGTTTGTAGTTCCCTGGATCCTCTTTTTTCCCTTACTTAAATATGTTTACCCATTTCCAGTCATCTGGGACCTCCCTTGATCACCATGAGTTTTCAAAGAGGATGGCCAATGAC
>NW_017729029.1:33033594-33034448 GCF_001723915.1 Gavialis gangeticus | reverse complement strand
CCCTTACTTAAATATGTTTACCCATTTCCAGTCATCTGGGACCTCCCTTGATCACCATGAGTTTTCAAAGAGGATGGCCAATGACTCTGCAGTCACATCAGCCAACTCCCTCAGCACCCTCAGGTGCATCCCATCTGGCCCCACAGACTTGTACATATCCAGATTTTCTAAGTAGTCCCTAACCTGTTTTTTTGCCACTGAGGGCTGTTCACCTCCTCCCCAAACTGTGCTGTCTGGTGTAGCAGTCTGGGAGTTGACCTTGCCTGACAGAGGCAAAAGAGGCATGGAGCACTTTAGCCTTTCTGCATTCTCTGTCACAAGGTTGCCTTCCCCCATTCAGTAAGGGACCCACAATTTCCCTGATACTCCTCTTGCTATTGACATACTTGTAGAAACCCTTCTTATTACCCTCCTCATCCCTTGCTAGCTGCAACTCCAGTTGCACTTTGGCCTTCCTGACTTCATCCCTGCATGCCTGAGCAATGCTCTTATATTCTTCTCTAGTTATATGTCCAAGTTTCCACTTATAAGTTTCCTTTTTGTGAATTAGTTTACTGATGAGTTCCCTGCTGAGCCAAGCTGGTCTTCTGCCATACTTGCTAGTCTTTCTTCACATCAAGATGGTTTGTTCCTGCACTTTCAGTAAGGCTTCTTTAAAAAAGGGACAACCCGGGCTACTATAGGCCTGTCAGTCTTACCTCAATCCTAGGGAAACTCTTTGAGAAGATCATCAAGGAGCACATCTGCGATGGGCCGGCTTCAGGGATGATGCTCAAGGGCAACCAGCACAGTTTCATTAGGGGCAGGTCATGTCAGACCAACCTGATTGCCTTTTATGATCAGGTCACAAAAGC
>NW_017729029.1:33028966-33032836 GCF_001723915.1 Gavialis gangeticus | reverse complement strand
CCAGGCAGGGGGTCAGACTTGAAGATCTACACGGTCCCTTCCGACCCGACTTCTATGATTCTACGAAGTACAGCCAGGTCTCCTTCCAATTCGTCCTGCTTGTTTCCCCCCCGTTGCCCCCTCCTGCTTGCTAGTCCTTCAGGTCTCCCACTTCCCCACTTACTTCAGGGCTTTGGTCTCCATCTACTGGCAAACCTAGTTTAAAGCCCTCCTTACTAGGTTAGCCAGCCTGTCTGTGAAGATGCTGTTTCCTGTCTTTGTCAGATGGATCCCATCTCTTCCCAGCAGTCTTTCTTCTTTGAAGAACATCCTACAGTTGAAGAAGCCAAATCCCTGCTGACAACACCACCTGTACAGCCAGGTGTTGATCTGCAGGATGCACCTGCTCCTGCCCAATCTCTTGATCGGAAAGATTGACAAGAGCACAACCTGAGCCCCAGACCCCCCCCACCCTAACACTCAGAGCCCTGTAGTCACTCTTGATATGTTCAAGGTCTCCCCCCAGTAGTATCATTGGTGCCCACATGGAAGAACAGCATGGGGTGGTAGTCAGAGGGCTGGATGAGCCTTGGTAGTCCCTCCGTGATATCTCAGATCCAGGCTCCATGCAAAAGCAGAACTCCTGAGACAACAGAGCAGGTTGGCAGATGGCTCCCTCCATCCCCTGCAGAAGGGAGTCTCCAAACACCACCACCCATCGCTTCTTGGTGGTGGTCATCTTGATCCTGCCCATGTTGATGAGGCCTGGCCCTTCTTTCTCCACCAACTGAACGTGCTCCTCCCTCTGCTGCTAGGGCTGCATATCTGTTCTCCAGATGAACCATTGCAGGTGGAGGTGAATATCTCTGCTTGCTGCCAGAAGTCACAAATCTCCAGCTTTCACCCCCTTGGGTGTCCATGTCCCCTCTCTTCTCTAGCGCTACGTCTGGCATTTCTTCCTCAACAGTCCTGGAGGTCTCCTCCAGCATCAAATTGATGCTCACTAGGAGGGTAGTAAAGCACTGGAACAGGTTACCCAGAGAGGTGGTGGAATCTCCATCCTTGGAGGTTTTTAACACCTGGGTAGACTAAGCCTTGGCTGGGGTAATATAGAGTGCCTATAGACATTTAGGGGCCCCACTCTAACTTACATCTCTAACACCTAGACTTAGAGCCCTGCCCCCAACCCAACAGATATTCACTTGTTGGGTTAGCGGCTGAAGCCTGCCTGCACCAGCCCTGGCCAGCAGGCAGGGGTGCTCCAGCAGCCTCTAAGGAGGCTGCTGAACTGCTCATTCCCCCTCTCAGCCCCAGCTCTGGGGCTGTCAGTGGGGGAGGGAGCAGCAATAGCTGCCAGCTGAGCTTAGCCTGGCCAGAGCTGGGACAGGGGAAGGGTGGAACAGAGCCCCCACCCCCAGTTATGCCACCTAGATTACTGGGGGGAGCTGGGCCTGGCCCATGAGGTGAGGGGGACTCCCTTCCCACACCCTCGACTTGGGCCTCTTGACAAAAGCAGCCAACTATGCCCCTGAATGAAAAATTAACCCTTGAGGGAACATAAATTCCCTAAAGCACTCTGCTTTAGACTGCCTTCATCTAATACCACATTTGACAATGTTACATGACAATTGTAGAATGCTTTCAGGGGCCTAATCATGCAAAAATGTAACTTGTGTAAGCATCCATAGTTGGGATGGTCCTGCTTTGAGCAGGGGGTGGAACTAGATGACCTCCTGAGGTCCCTTCCATCCTAATTTTCTTTGATTCTATCAGATGCAAGTTCCATGTATAGATCCTTCTAGCAACAGATTAACCTGGAACTTTGAAGGATGCTTCTATGATTCCCCCCACCCAAATTTTCAGACCAAGGCCAAATGTTTACGGGTTGAGTCCATTTGTATGTTTCCACCGTACAGGCTTAAGTTCTCTACACTTGATTATTGTGGGCCTATGGGTAGATGCAGCACCAAATCTTCCTATATGCAAATCAGTGACAGCCTAATACTATGACAAGCTGGTATTTTAGAGCAGACAGCAGTGTAAATTAGCTAATAGGTAACTGATAGACTCGCAGAATGGGAGGAGGAGGAGGGCTGGGGTCAGGAACTCAGGAGCTAGGTTAGCATCAAACTAGTCAGGCAGTTTATTATAAGCTGCATCCACCCACACAATCTGTTACAAATAAAAGGCTGCTTATTCATCTGATGCCCCTCATCATATGTTGTAGAATATATATAAAAAGATAAAAAAAAATAATCAAGGCCTCTGGCAAGGAGTTGTAATAGAATCAATCTGGCTCTTAATTAGAATCACCCGAAAGATTCTTCATTTTACATATTGCAACCATTAACTAATTTGATTTGCTATAATAAGAGCTAAGAGTTAAATCATTATCAGCTCCAAAGAAACATCTTATAAGAATGAAATCTCCTTTGCAACTTATGGCAATACTACCACTGAAATATAGCAGTAAGTGATTAAGCAGCTTTCAAAGGTTTCCCTTAAGCTAAATAGTAAGTCAGAAACATTTAATAATGTGTAATAATATGATCTCCCTTTGCTGATGCTGATGGCTGAAAGATTCCTTTACAAACAATTATATAAAAGAGTACATAAGGTACTATCTAACTGGGTAGACCTGACCTCATCTTCCAGGCCCCAGCCATCACTTCATTAATATTACACTGTTATAAAACACATGAGGTCAGATCTTCAGCTTGCGTACATTGCTATAAAGATCAAGGTTGTTATATAAACATTGAACAATCACCTGGTCAGCTAATGCAGGAGCAGAGCACATAGGTCTTGAAAGGTGTATTTTCCTGTCATTTTAGGCATCTCCCTTCTCTCCTTCAAAAAGCCACCTGAGCAGATTGTCTTTAAAGTTCCCAGTGAAATTACTTTAATTTAAGTGCTACTAGGCTAAGCACTGCAAGGCATAATCAATTAAGTAGTAAAAATGAATTACAGCTGTATCATTTGTAAGAGCTTTTTTGATCACTAGCTTTTAAGTGTAATTGACAATGCAATAATATTTACTTGGAAGTATGGAGTTTTGTAGTAATTTGTATGTTTAATTTTGATTCCTAATGAGTTTGGAATTCTAAGTTTTCCATGGTACGTGGGATACCTCCATAGTAAATAGCAGTGAATTGGAACATGGGAAGGCTGGGCATCCAGCTGGCTCATACACATGTATTCTCTTTTTCTGATGGCTCTGAGGGCCTCACTACTGCATTACTCTAATCATTATTATCGGCATGACAAAACTTCGGACAAATAATATATTTCCTACAATTGGAAAGTATAAAATACATTAGAATATGAAGGAAACATTAAAAAAATGTGTTCATTTCAAAGCATGTTCATGTACAAAAATGTAATGATACCACATTAAGGAACATATAAGGCCATAGTGCCAGAGTACAGTTTTGCTATATTCGTACGGTTTACATCTCACAGGTTATGGGATGCAGCTGGAAAGTGATGAAGAGTCAGCTAGCAACATTACTCAGGCAAGTGCTCAGCTAGCAACATTACTCAGGCAAATGCTGATGTGACCTCAACTTGATTACCACATTTAGAAAAGAAAGAAACCCTTCCATGAAACAGTGTCAGGGTGGCAGCACAACAGAAAAATCCTCTCTCCAGCAATTACAGGACTTGACATCGACACTTTGGAGGTGTGTCCCGTTCCTGTAAATAAGCATCACATGGGCCTGTCAAAAATGGTTTGGAAGAGCTATTCATCCTGGTAGGCAACACTTGTTTTCCACTATTCTGTCCCTATTTCATAAAGTAAGGAACAGACAGTGGAGATTTAAGTGGAGAGTTTTCTTCTATGCTGCAGAATGAAAATGTACAGTAATTATTCTTTTTTTTTTTTTTTTT
>NW_017729029.1:33025081-33028939 GCF_001723915.1 Gavialis gangeticus | reverse complement strand
AATTTTTTTTTTTTTTTTTTTTTTTTAAAGAGAAAGGGAAGTATGTTTCATGGAGACAGGTGCTTGTTATTTTTTACTTGGTTTTTGTTAATCCATGCCTGTACATTGAAAATCTGGAAACTCCACAAAATTCTTGTTTCCTGTAATGAAGGATCTGAGGCACATGCCCAAAGAAAAGCAGAGAACAGCAGCGAACACGGAAGATCGTTACATTATCTCTGCTACCTCTTTAATTCCCTTTGATGGATAAAACATTGAGTAGGCCTGTCTAATCTAAGCATTTCTAGCATGCCAGCATCTGGACATTATCTAAGTCACAGTACAGATTTAAGAGCTGACATGCTCAAGCATAGTCTATGTTAGAGAGATCACTCTGGGGGGAGGGCATAAGTGGTACAAGCTAAAAAAGAAAGTGTCGCTGGGTGCATCCATGTGTGTACTTTAATGTGCATTAGCCTATTTTAACGTGCATTAAAGCATCACAAAAAAACCCACACTCTTTAGCTAATGTGCATTAAAATAGGCTAACATACCTCTTTCTAGTACCTCACCATAGAGGTACTAGATTTAATGCACATTACCTAAAGCACATTAATGAATGTGTAGATATACCCACTATGCACTAAAAAAAGCATGAGGGATACAATGGAATAGAAATTTATGTGCCTTTGGGGACTGATTTTATTGTGGTCTTAGTAACTCAGAAGTGGTAGGATGGTGATAGGGTGGGGAGAGATTAAGCAGCTGTAAAAATCATGTGTGGGTGTTAATTATTTTTAAAAAGGGATCATAGGTGGGAATGTGTTCAGAGAAGAATATACAGATGACAGTAAGACGACAAAGAAGGGAGTGTCTATTTATAGACTAAATTCCATGGAAGGTGCATACAATTAAGATTAAGTGGCAGAGATGTTAGTAGAGATTGTATAAACCAGCAGGGAGGTTACAGAAAGGTGAGTGGAGGCTCAGTTCAGATCTTATCAAAGGCAAAACTTCTCCTATGGGACAAGGTTATATGTAGTGTTCAGGAACACATGAGACAGACAGCTGCAATAACTACACAATCTTTGTTTGACCAAACATATAAAACTCTTCTCTTTTTAAAATAAAGTAAGGAGTCGCATATCTTGTCAATACCCAGGATTCCACCATGCCCTATATTTTAGGTGTCCCTCATGACAAGGAAGGGTCAGAACTCATTTGGGGAAAAAATAGCTCCCAAAGACAGCCCAGTAGTTCTCAAAGATTCTCCAGCTCTCAAACTAAACATTAATGCGGTGGTTCTCAATCTTTTCAGACTCAAGGCACCCCTCAGAAAATGCCAGCTCTTAATTTTCACTCATTTTCTTGACTCCAGAAAAATGATACAGCAATTTTTCTGTTGCAAAGAACTTGGAAAGACCACGAGGCTTTTAACACTATGAATTCCTATTTGAAATCACTGGTTTTATCTTGTCACTTGCGTTTGCACATCTAATGGTGCTAATGTTGTGTGCCACTCCACAGCACTCTTCAGAGGATCTCTAGGCACCCCGGGGTACTGCAGCACCCTGGGTGAAAATCACTGATCTAATGTCACCATACAGGGGCTTAATTCTTTTCACACTTAAATTGCTGTAAGCAAGGAACAACTCCACCAAAGTTATCTAACCTTTTTAAAGCATTGCTTTTCTGAGGTATCTGGCTTCCTCCTCATCAAGGTTTAGATAAAGACCTTAGGAAAAAATCCATGAGACTGCTAGCATTACTATTTAGGTTGCCTAGCACTTCCCATTATAAGACCTATTTTTCAGATGCATACTATATTAACTGTTTGGAAAGTTTCCATGATGCTTCAGAGTGAACTGCTTTGGAAAAATTCAGTGAAAACAGCTCTGCCATTTCCAAGAAGGTTAGTGATATATCTGTTATTTATCCCCCATGTTAAAAAGTTCTAGTTCCTCTTCTTGAAAAGATTTATGTCCATTTTCCTCATGCATTCTGTATCCTTTTCTAAGGTTTTATGTTCCTGGCAGGCTTTGAACACATTTGTTGAAAAGCTTTAACCAGTTCTAAGATATTTGAAACAAATACTATGAAGTCAATATTTTCCTTAGCCATTTGGTTCTCCTTATGCCAGTTTCTGGCTACAGCAACACAGTAATTGTCTTCAAGGACCACCTCTAAAGGAGATCATAGGAAATTTATCTTCAGTAAAATTCTTCTGACAGTACAGTGTAGAGAAATAATTAATGAAAATATAACCAAGTCCTAGGTGCTTCTGGACTTTGTTCAAAAGATTCTTCCCAAGTCATTTCAACCTTTTAATCACTATGAATGTAGAGAACCTAATACATATAAGGAGCTATATCAATAAATGTACAGCACATTATATATAGGCTGTGTATAGATGTTAATTTCTACTGAAAGAAATTTCCCCTATATAAACATAGCCCTGGAGCTGGGAGCCTTGCAGCAGAGGCACAGCAGCCTGTCTTGCCCTGTGATCTCCAGGCTGGCCCAGAGCAGAGTGGGGCAAGGCAGGGGCATTTCACTGAAGCTTTGGCACTGTGGCTCAGCAGCCTGCCTTACCCCTCTCTGCTCTGGGTCAGTTGAGCAGTGCAGACAGCAAGGGGAAGCTGGAGGAGCTAGGGATCAGAAACCTGGCTGGGGAAAGCCTCAGCATGCCCAGATCCCAGTCCCTTCAGTGGTCGAGGGGCAAAGGGAAACTCAGCTGAGTGACAAGGGTGCAGCAATGTAAAAGCCAGAGGAGGCAGGAGCTGGGCATGCAGAGGCTTTCCACAACCCAATTCCCAGGTCCTCACTGTCTTGCCACCCTGCCTGCCAGGTAAGTGGTAGCATCACAATTTAAAAAAAGGCAGCAGCTGAAAGTGGGATCTCTGGCTTTTAATCATTGCCCCACCACTCAGCTGGGTGATGGGGATGGCAAAAGGAAGTAAACAGGAGCCAGAAAGGCACCCTACCTCAACCCCAGTTTGGAGAAGAGGCAGGGAATGGTGGCTACCTCTTGGTCTATGGCATGGGAGGAGCAAATGCCCCCTTTGCCTTCTCAAGACCAGTGTGCCCTGGTCTTAAGAAGACAGGGAGACTTTCCCCAGCTCCACTCCTACTAGTCTTCAGGAAGAGTTAAACCAAGGAAAAGTATATAGATGATCAGACTCCCAGGAAAAAATTTCCCAGGAGTTATTTAACTTAGGTCATTGCCAGTTTATTTTTCTCCTGGAGCAACAATTTTTGTTCCAGGAGAAAATGTCTGAATGTCTGTACATTTTTGGTTTCTACTGGAAGAATCACTGTTCTCCCAGAAGAAACGCAACATCTGTATCGAGACATAAAAAGGAGCTATGTGGGTCTTAGGACATATTCTCTGCCTCCTGTCCCTTCCCTGCTAACCCTCCTGCTAACCAAGGACTTTTATTATATGTGGATATAGATCAGACATTAGGATGTAACAAGAGCCGTGGTAGTGGGCTTGGGTATATTACTTAGATGTATTAGATCAGATACAAGAAAACAAACTCAGCCAGTGTTATGAATATAGCTCTTCAGATGTAGTACAACATAAAGCAGCTCCAAAACTTACAGAAATAAAAGAAAAGAAGAGGCAAAATGCCTGAGGTTATGAAAATACAGTGAATTACCAACTAGAACACTAGGCTGTATTCAAATAAGCTGGAAAACAGATCTAAGCAACAGAGCTGGAGAGAATAGTGGTTATTCCCCCAAACAGTTTTTACATGCCCCTAATGTTTTCTAGGCCTCCTTTTTATCTGTTTCCCTAGGATAATCCTGTGTGCAAACATTTTCTTTATATGTTTTTGAGCTTTGAGCTATGGGAACCTATTGTGTAGTACTGCC
>NW_017729029.1:33015976-33020081 GCF_001723915.1 Gavialis gangeticus | reverse complement strand
CAGAGGTTTTTATACAGGTTTTTTCAGTCTAGTAACATAGGCATTATCACTTACCTTTTTCCAATAAACAAGACTGTTATGGACTCTACCAAAGATGCTTATGTCAGGTGTGGGCTGTGCTGTACACACACAGGCTTGATATATTAATTTAATTTGGTAAGAAAAGGCAGATACCTTCACGTTTTTGTACTAACCACACACCCCCCACCCCCCGGTGTGTTATATTTCACCCTCCTAAAAGGGAGACATTCTGTTTCGAGGATGGACCAATCTAGCAGACACGTCCTAGACTCATCTGAGAAGCATTATGGTGAGAACTGCCTTTCCTCGCCAAAAGAAACATTGGGTTTAAAGTCCCTCACTCCATAAGCAGCTGAGACCTGACTAGAGGGGTACACCAGAATGAAACATGGAACTGGTGGCCTAGCTGGGGTTCCATTAACACATTTCTGCTTGTGAATTTTGGAGTCATCCATATTTTACATTTGGGAAAAGTCCTGATAAACTTCTTAAAGGGAGTGCACACACTGTCAACCATTCCCTGGTCCCACTCCAGCGACCAGCTGTGGATTTGGGAAATGCTATGTTCAGTCCATTGGCAATGCCAGAGCAAACAACTGGGGAGAGGGGGGACAGGAAGGTCTTAGTGGGGGGGGGGAAGGCCTTAGTCAACCTGCCATGAATATTAAAAAACCCCCCTGAAAACTGAAAAATAAGATAAATTCAGTTCCAAACAGTTGTTTCAACAGTTATTTTTATGTTTTAGAAAAATAAAAATAAACAGTAATACTGAACGAAAAGTTTTAAAATAAAATTTTGAAATATTAAATTAATAAAATTGAAACAAATTATTTTGACATTTTCATGTTGGGTTTTTGTGCAATTCCTCAAAACCAAAATAAAATTGCAAAACGTTCAACAATCTTGGAGCTGCCAAATCTGTATATTTTGCCTACCAAAATTCCTTCATATAATGTTGCTCCAGGGTGACAGCAACTCATGGCGTTTCCAAAGCAGTGCTTCCTTGGGGTTAGCCTAGAGCATTTTCTTATTTTGTGGGGGGATGTTGCTGTACTCCATTGCACCCCAACTCATGAGCTAATCTTCATTGTAATTAACACTGGTCTTCCCTCAGCTATAGTCCATTCTACCTAATGTCAGGCATTCAAATAAGGGTCTGCCTCTGTTCCCGGATACTAGAGCTGCCTCAGGAATTAGCCTTTCTAATTACATTATGATGTTGGCTGTACAAAACCCAGCACCTCAAAATATTACTACAAGTCGTCATTACCCTACCACACAGAAAGAGAGAACTGTAATGCTGCATGCATACATTTGGCTGTTGACTAGATGAGTAGGACAAGTCGATTGTTATGAAGATTTTATGGCATTTGTAGAGTTGCAGCTGTTCCTTAGCTTCTTCTTAATTGTATGTTGTTTTATTAATTTCATTATTACTGCCTTTGCTAGAATTCAGTTTTTTCTCATGCTTTGTTTGCCTGTCTCATTTCTTGCATTGCTTGAAATTTCAACTCCAATGTTCCGGGGGGTGGGGGGAAGAAGGGTGCAGAGTTATTTTTTTGTGATTCAGTATTCCCATTTGTGACAAACTTAGAGTAAAATTAGACTCCGTAGAAAGTCTATCCAACTCTTGAAGAACAAAGTTTATCCACAGAGCAGAAACAGCATTAATAAAGAGCATTAACCGTCTTCATTAGGGTTCTAAAGGAATTGCCTCCAGTTGTCAAAAGATATTTCAGTTTCAGTGGTGACTGCCAGCAAAAGCATTAATTAAGAGCAACCTGCTGATAGCTCTTATATGAACCTTGATCTACTACAAACTAGACTACAAACTCCAGGTCCTTTCAGTGCAGGTCAGTGAGTAGTCTTCAGGCGGTGATTTATCCTCACTGTCCCCTTGGATAAAATATGTTTGTCAGCTTTGGGAGAGAGTTTTTAAAAGTTTACAAGCAAAGATTTGTTAATATATTTTAAATACTTTATGTGGTTTACTCAGAAATATGCATTATACTATTTCCAAAATAAAACACAGAAATTTTACAAATGTGATGCACATAATGGTTAACTTGTGAATGGGAATCTTTTTGAATAGGTGATTTTTGAGAATCGCCATTCGAAGTCCAGGAATTTTGCTTTGTGAACACTGGACAATATATTTTTTTAAACTGTACGTTGGGAATAATCTCTGAGACAGTTTCATCATATCTTACATTAATTTAAGACTGAAGTGTGTTTTATTTGTATATTTGCCAATATTTTGAAATCTCCCTCCCAATCTCCTGTCCCTTTTTAAACTGTCTCCTGAGACTCTGATGCTCCTAGAATGAAAGATCCCACACCCCAGAATCCAAGAGATTGTCTGAATTGGACACTTTCCCAGAAGGAGAAAGGTTGCTGAAGGGTCTATTTAAAATGAAATA
The DNA here is from genome assembly GCF_001723915.1 of Gavialis gangeticus. Taxonomy (NCBI): domain Eukaryota; kingdom Metazoa; phylum Chordata; order Crocodylia; family Gavialidae; genus Gavialis; species Gavialis gangeticus. Next base: position 33,017,640 of record NW_017729029.1, on the reverse strand, counting down.
TAGCCTAGTCCACAGGGTCCTACCTTCAGTATTTTTAAAGCCTGATCAAAGACAGTATTAGCCAGGATTATGTGCAGTATTAATCTCTACCCTATAGATGGATGCACCTTGTTCTTTTCAATAACAGTCCTACTGTGGCTCAAAGTATCTCTGCTTATTTTCAGTACATATTATGCCAGATTCTAACTGGGAAGACAGAATTCGTGCTAGCCAAGAGTCCTACAAACAGCACTTGCTTGCATTCATGTTCACCATTTGAACAGTAACCTAAACATACACGCAATCCCTTTTTGCTTCGATGCCATTTATGCACAAGACTGTGCCACTTAGGGACAGTCTTACATTGGGGACCAAACCACCCCAAGGGGGAGCACACAAACTGGAACAGCTTTTCATGAAAGTTAGCATACCTCCCTTGTTTCCCCAGTGCTGCTGCCACACCCACGAATAAGGTGGAGTTACAGCTCTTTCTACTCTCTGCCAGCACTCTGCTCCATTACAGATGTGGTGAAGGAACAATTTCAGTACATTTTGGACAATGACATTGTCCCCAATTTTTATACCAGTATAAGGAAGAAAATATTTTTTCCAAGCATTTTTGAATGCATAGACAGCTAAGCAAATAATAATTAACTTAATACAACAGAAACAACACGTGTCACCACCATTAGCATGTAAGTGTACTTCAGATGAAATTCTTGATGTGATTTTGTATGGAGTTTTGATATTCAATGGAACAACATACTTCCAAGTGGCAGAATTAGTATAAGATTGCCATCTACAGCATTAAAAGTGGCACTGCAAGATGAACAGTTAGAGTATGCTTTGCCATTACCCTTCACTTTGTGTGGTTCTTGCATCAGTGAAAAGTTGCATAAAATATGACCAGAGAAAAAAGGAAGAAATTTGGACCAAATTTGCATGGGCTTAAACAATTTTTCATAGCATGGGGTAATGCTGAATTGGGACCTTCACTTCATTTAAAGGGTAGGAAAATCATTTGGTTAAGTTTTGAGCTTTTTACTTCGTGTTCTCTGACAAAATTCTCACTGAAACATAACTGCCATTATCCTAAGACATTGTCGATTTTTTTATTTATGTAAGAAAAATAGTTAGCCGAGTCCTGCAGGGAATTTTGCTGCCTCTGCACAATGTGTCACTTGCTGCGCATTGCAGCCATAGACTCGGATATCGATTTTCTATTGAGCTGTAATCCAGTTTTTGTTTATTGCTTACTGAACTGCTGGGCCACAGAAATCTGCAGAACACCACAGAGAATTCTTGCAGACTTCCACCAGGTTGAGCAGAGCACTACAGACTGGTAACTCTCCTTTGATGGCTTAATATCAAATAAACCCACTTTTAATTTCTATTGCCAGTGTACTTATGGAGATTTAATGTTTGTGAAACATTACATGCATGCCGATCTAACTTGGGAATGTAACCAATATTGTTGTATGCTGAAATTCAGAAAACAGCGTGCAATGAGATACGAGTTTGGCTCCTCACTTGGGTTTGAAGCCTAATATTTCACCTCTATTGGAGTTACTATGATGTTATTCAAACCACTTTTAAAGTTTCAAGCCAATTCAGGTAAACTCACTTGAATGTTTTTTTAAGCATGTTAGTTTCATAGATTCATAGATTCATAGATTAAGGGTCGG
>NW_017729029.1:33013705-33015965 GCF_001723915.1 Gavialis gangeticus | reverse complement strand
AATGTTAACTGCCCAGTCATGGGACGAGTCCCACCACAGTTACCTAAACTGTCTTCAAACCAAATGAACCTGACCAAGTTTTGAAACCAGCATAGGTCCCTGCTACACTTTCCAATAAAGCTGGATAGAAATCAGGTATAGACTTGTTACACATTTTCAAGCACTAACTTTCTAGCTGGTTGGCTCTTTTTATAGCTGGATAGTCATTTTTATTGCACATGTGGTGAGTCCATAAACCTGATTCTGCCCTTAGATATTATATTCCATGGGGTTAATCTTAGGCAAGTATAAGTCACTGGATTAAATGATGGACAATCAAGTCCAGCATCCTGTCCATAACAAGTGACAACTACCTACATTTCTGAGGAAGATGCACAAACACCAAGGGTACATGAGACCAGAATGTGGTCATATGGGCATATACTCAGCTGCCATAAAGTGTCATAATTCCCTTGAAGTCAATATAGCTATGACATATGAGAACCTGCCTCCACATTTTTACCCTCAGTAAAGATAAGGCCTAAGGCCATCTCTATAAAAAAAATAAATCTGTGTTATCTATTGCTTTCCTCTCTGGCTTAATTATTTGTTTAGTGCTTCAAGGTCTCCGGGTGACAGATGCTAGAGAGATGAAAAAATAGTAATTTTCAATCACATCAGTCACTTTTAATTACTTAATTCTAATGTTTGTAAACTGATTTGAAAATGCAAAGTGTTCTATCTTATTTTCTAAACTATTTTTCTACAGTAAGAAAAGAAATGCTTAGTAATACCATCCATTGCTTTAATACATTTGGCAATTCTGTGGTCATGAATGCAAACTTAATACAACTGATTTTTCAATTCCAGCATCTCAGAGCATTATGGGGGAAACTGATGAGCACTGTCCTTGGTGTAAACCTAGACCTAGAATCTTTTATCATTTTAAAATAAGAGATAGCAGAGATCTGTCAAATGTTACCAAAGCATGCAATATTTAAGAGCAAGTTTAGGGACTAAAAGATTATTAAAATAGGGAACACAGTATTGCTGATGGAGATTACCAGTTGATATTCTTTTGAATAAAATCAGATACAATATCAGTTTAATATTGGTATAACTGGTATTTTATTGGACTTGGTATTTTGTCTTCTCCTAGTGATGAGCTTTCTTTTCTCTCTCCAGGTTTTTCCTGCCTGTAACTTTCTCAATGCTAAGACTTCTTTTCATTTAATTAATAGGCAGGTTCTAATTAAGAAGATGATTTGGTGTTGTGGTATGTTTTACATAACTGGAAATGTATTTTACCTCTCACTTCAGGAGCATCATATTATATTCTTGGGAAAGTAACATCTTACAAACACACTTATAAAAACTGTCTTGCATTAAATTTTGATCATATGTTTTTGATTTGCTAGCTCAAGGTTGTCCAATGGATGGCTCCTGGGCCACTTGTGGCCCCAAGAGGCTAATATGAAGCCCCTAAGGTCCTTGTCTGGATGCTGTTCCCTCCTTTGCTCTCCAGCTGCTGCTGCTGGAGACCCAAGTATCCCCCCACTTCCTGCAGGTCCTGCTGCTTGTCCCTGGCCCTGGGGCAGGCAGGGTGGTGTGGTCTATGGAGCTGAAGGAGCTCAAGGGGACCCTGTTTAGTGCAGAGGTGCTGGTGTGGTGCAGTGTTACTTGCTGGGTGGTGGGGGCTGGGTAGTGCATTCACCTGGCAAAGGGTGGTGGGTATGGCTGGGGAGGCTAGCCCAATGGGGGATGAGAGAGAATAGGTCGCCCAGGAAGCTCATGGGCCCTGTTGCTAGGAGAGTGTGCACAGTGCATCAGGGACCTGTGTGGTGCAGTGCAGTGGAAATGCAGACCATACCGTGCATTGTACAGCCCCTGCAGCACATGGCTGGGGTGCCTGTGGCCCCCAGACAGCCCTGCACTAACTGAATGCACTAAAATTTCATTTAATGAAAAAAGTGGTGCCACTGTTGGAGGCTGTTCCTCCAGAAAAGCCTAGGAGCTATGATCAGAGACATTCACAGAAATGCCAGTGCAAGCAGAGCTCCTCTAGAGGGGCCTTTATTTTGCAGTTCTGAATTACATCAAAGATGGTAATACAATAAGCCTTCAGTGTCATAAGAGCAAAATTAAATTTGCCATTATTATCCCTGTGTGCAAGTTCTCATGGAAGAGTTGGTTTTATTTGTATTAGGCAACTGTATTTCATACTGCACTAGTTAATATCAGCGACTTTAGAGGTCACCAAACTTGACATGAACCCCCTGCC
>NW_017729029.1:32998999-33008705 GCF_001723915.1 Gavialis gangeticus | reverse complement strand
TGGAAGAGTTGGTTTTATTTGTATTAGGCAACTGTATTTCATACTGCACTAGTTAATATCAGCGACTTTAGAGGTCACCAAACTTGACATGAACCCCCTGCACCTCCCAACATTAAAAAAAAATTAACCTAAGAATTTTCAACAGTTAAATACAGCTAAATAATTAATGACTAAGAAATTGAATTTCCCATTGAGACTGGATTAGAATCCAATGTGGGACACTGCTGCTGTAGAGCCTGTCTCCCAGGGGATCCTCCTAGCAAAAATCAGTCTCCTTATTGCTTTCCATATCACTAATAAAATATGAAAGCAGAGAATACAGTAAGATTTTCATATCATATTAATGACCTTCAGAATGCAATCAGACCAGCAGCAGTCTTTGAGCAATTTGCTAACATAGTATAAAAATGTTAATGCAATATGAAGGTCATGAGTGCAGTGTTAAAGTTGGTGTAAAGACAATGATAAGTCAAGGCCTTTCAGTGACAGGAATGATCAACTCACCAGCTAGGTTGTGCAACCTGTTTATTGTATAACCATTGTTCAACATAATATGCTAATAGCCTTTTGGGGTGTGAGAATGTCTAAGCAGGGGTTGCATCTCCTCCAACTTCACCAGTTAAAGAACTCATTTTTTTGTGAATGCCCTCATGTCATCACTCAGTCCCTCTCCTGCACTGCTGCGATCCCAGGACAAAGGGAAGGAATGGAAGGAATGAAATGGAATGAGAGACAGTTTGGAGAGACAGAACTACAGAAGGTGACTGGATGCTAGATAAGGGAAATCCAGACTGGATGGTGAATATGGGGCCCTATGCCAAGGTATATTTCAGGGGTCTTCTACATACTTACTCTTTCATAACACTTATGCTTGCCCTTAGATCAAGGAATCTGAGAAAGCATTCTTTACAACCATCTGGTTGTTAAATGCTGGCCAGGGCACCCAAATCAAAGACCACAGTCTGCCTTCAATATGTGCCTTCACGAACGTAGGTTCCAATCTGGAATGTGCCGACACTCATGCACAGTAGAGCAATCAAACAAACACTGAAGTTAAATTCCCCTCCTCCCCCTCTTCCCTGCCAGTGGGCCAGGGGCCCAATGCCATGGCATAATCTGTTTATTGGTTAACCCAGTCCTGATGAAGCCCCGAAACCTGAAGAGGTTGTATTAATTTAACGGGAACAAATGGGAAAACGCAGGTCTGAGAAGCCCTGGGACTTAGTGAGCTGGGAAAAGTCACATGTTCACTTATTAGAATATACAACTGGCAGCCAAGAGGGTCAGTTTCTATTCCTCATTTTCTCAAAGACCTATTAGAGAACCTGGGGAAAGGTCCGCCCATCTGTCCATCCATCCTAACATTTATCTACCACTCATAAGCATTGATACTAAGTTAATACTGATGAAGTATGTTGAATTCTTTGGGTGGAAGATGAAGAGCTGTGATCAGGAATATTTGTTCAGCCAAGGAAACTGTGATTTCTTGGAGTTATTTTGTGCCATAAGATACAGTGTAAATTCTTAACACACAGGTTGATCTTGTTCTGTAGACTGGCTGTGATTAGGGTTCAGACATCTCTGCAATATAAGTAATATTTTTTTAAAAAGGAGAGGTTCTATCATTGTGTTAAATAGTGCTCTATTGAATAAAAAGGCTTTTTCCTTTTCTAAAAATTTGATTTGGTTATACAGAAAAGTACCAGAGAAATTTAAAGTCTAGGATATTTTAAAATACTTTATTCTTTCAAGCAAAATAACCTTGTTTATCGTTTTATAGATAACATTGCTAAAGGTGCTATTTTGAGGGCCAAATGAGCAATCTGAAAATACTCTTAAAACAGTATTTTAAGAGTAAGCAGGTCTAGTTAGAATAAGATATTTTATACAGCGATTCATTTGTGTGATCTTTATCCAGTTTAGGACTCAAGTCGGATACTTAAACTAGAGGTACCCCAAATCAGCAAGCACCCCTGAAAATTTAGACACCATCTTAAGACCTTCATTTCACTATTTCTAAATTGAGCCCAGTAATATTCACATCTTCATAAATTTAAGAACTTCTGTTGTAAGAATTTTCTACTTGCAAAATATTGAGGTTAACAAGCTTATTTTATGCAAAGGCAGGAAGTTAAGGGACAGGGATAACTGGTTGATTCATTCTTTTTCTTTCACCTGAAGCCCATTCTTTTGCTTTAATTGTTAAATAACTTAAGGTATACGTGTGAATTATGCCTGACATTTAAATGTGTTGCAATTAATTATGAATTATCTACTAATTCTATTGGCAATGGCAGCAATAACAAAAGGAAAAGGAAACTGGTTAAGGAATCTAAAAGATTCCATAAATAGAATATTTTTTCCCAAACCAAAACAGTACATTAACATACTTTCCCCCCCTCAATATAAAATGCTGACATCACTCAAAGCGTATTTATAGTGTTCTGTATTTTGGAAACAAAAGGGAGTTTTTATTATTATGGGCAAAAACCCATGCTCTATTAAAATGCATGCACTTACTCTAAATTTAAAATAAACTGCAGAGCTTGGATTAGCAGTTTAGTGAACACTATGCTTGTCCAGTTACAGCTGCACGTTAAAGAAATAGGGGCACAATGCAAGGCCACTGAAGTGGAGGCACTGCCACTACTGAAGTAAACTTTGGGAATGGCCATTAATGCAGTCTCTCAATATACAGCAAAGGCATATACTATCCCTGAGCTTTGCCCTTAGACAAACTGTTACTTTCATATTTTGACAAATATGTTCTCACCTACTTAGACATGGTTCTTTAACTACCCAACCTGAAATCACTGTCAGCTAGTCATATTGCTCTTTCCATCAAAGCCCCTTTATATGTGTTTTATATAACACTCAATTAGTATTTAATTAACCTACAATTTCTGCCACACTCAGTCAATCTTAATTAAATGCATACTTAAGCAAAGAATTTACAGTGTTACCAGAATGACTGAGTGTAGAAAGCAGCTTTATGTTTCCCCCATGCATAAGAAACAAGGAATAGAGAAAACATATCCTTAAAAGGGGGAAATCTCTGCAGGCAAATAGTTATTTGAAGATGGACCTCCACAGGAGTTCTTAGATTTCCCCTTGAATATAGGACCTTTCTGAGGGGTAAACCTTTGAGCAGAAGAAATTCTTTGAAGGAAGAAAACCCTTTATCTTAACTCACAGGATCTCTTTGAACCCTCAAACTGAGTTCCAGTTTTTGAAGCAAGAACTCTAGCACCTTTCACTTAGTATGTCCACACCAGGAGTTTGTGTAGAGTACCTAGAGCTTCGCAAAACCACAGTTTAGCTTGATGCACACTACCTTTGCCACACAGACTAGCCCTTAATGGGATTATACTGTGTAGAAACCGAACATGCAAAAGCCTTGGAACTAGAAAAAAAAAGGCTCTACACTCATCCAAACTTAATATAAGCAATGATCATCAAGTATCGTTACAATGCCATGGTATTTGCAACTCCAAAACTGACTAGCTCCTGTTACTTTCAAGGCTTCTAAAAGCAGGCCTTTGACAGCTGCTTCCCCTTCCCTGGCACTAGGATGGATCCAGGAGCACAGAAATAGTTGGTTTAGCCTTCAGGTGTGTGGCCACAATCCCTTGTCGCCATCCAAGATGCCAGTGAGCAACCTGAGTTCACTGTTATGTGAGCACAGCTCCCGCCATGCCATGAGCTCTGCTCAGTAGTTGATCCACGCAGGCTCTTGTTAGAACTCCTGTTTTCACATGGCTGCAGAAGCCAGGGGGGAGCACCTCCACTGCTTGCCCTCCCTTTCTCCCTCCACCCAATGGGTCATTATTCAACATCTGATTGAGGGGCTGTAACAGGGGGCCTTCACGGGGCCAATTGTCCAGTGGCCTGCCCACCTGTTTCTGGGCTAACCGCCCACCTTCTTTCCTGCCACGCCTTGTTGGTAATTAATTAATTCATGTTAATAAAGCAGGAGGCTGCCCATTTCCTGCCCCAATGCTGGGGGGCACTATCTGAGGCTCTGTTCCTCCCCTACACCGCAGCCCAAGCCTTGCAGATGGCATCCATAGTTCTGACAATCACTGGCCCCTCGCTGGGCCCCAGAATCCTACTGTTGAACCCATGATCCCCCATTCCGGCAGACTAATCCACCTTCATTCTTGGCAACAAAGGGGTAACCCACCCAGTTGTGGGGGCTAGGGGTTAAGGAGCCCCACCCCACCTTTCACCAGGGTGGTAACTGGCCTGGCATTTCCTGGGGACCCCCATGCCACTGGGAGCCCCACCAGGCCACCCACTCCTGGCAGGGTGCAGTTTTAGGTCATGCCCAAGACTGGGAGCTTCCTGACCGTCCCCTACAACTCCTCCCCTACCTCCAGTTGATACCAGCAGCCCTGCAGCCAGGCAATGTTGTTGCCTGGCCTTCCAGGAGCAAAATGCCCTGTTTATATGCGCAGCCCTGAATCTAAAATGGCTGCCCTCATCAGGCACCTGCCAGCTGCTACCTTCTGGCCCCTTAAAGTGGCAGGCACAAACAGTGCCCTGCCACAGGGGCCAATGCTTCAACAGTTTTTATAGTTTAACGTTTTGGGTGGTCTATGTGTGATGTTAAACTCCTGTGCAAGATTCTTGATATATCTTTTCTTTTTCAGTCCTCTTCATCCTAAATTTTTTACTAAGGACCAACACAAGAACAAAGGTAAACTAGGCTGGTACTTTGTCACAAAGGAACTAAACATTAAAAGCTCAACATTTTCAAACTCCAACACCTGAACTAACCCCGCCCCCCGCCCTTAGCCAAACTGCCGTGCAACTATGTACACATACAGAACCATCTGCAAGGTCAAATTTGCACTAAACTAGTAACTCAAAAACAAGAATAAGCACAAAATGGGACACTTCTCCACTAGTACCACCGATAAGTGTTTGACATTTGACAAATACTTACATGAGAGTACCTGAAACATCTTTTCCAAGAATACACTAAAATCATGAAGTATAAAAAAACCCATAAATCCACTTCTACTACCATTTATATCAGTGTGCACAGCTACCAAACCGCTCTAACTGTTCAAACACAATGCAGTATGAGGTTTACCTTGAATTCATGGTACAATTTGGTGAATCTGAAAGTAAAATCAGATTATACATTGTAAAGCTGCAAAGAACTAGAGACAGATTAACTGCTAATATGCCAGACAAACATTTAGAGATTTTTTGCTTGTTTCTACAGGGGTGGATAATATAGAGCTATAAAAATGTTGACAGTAGATATTATCTGGAGAAAATGTTCAAAACTTTTTCACCTTAAAGTTGTCTTTAAAAAGTGTGGGTTTTTTTTAAATGGACCATACAAATTCACACATTCCATGTCTTACTATACCCAGTAGAAAGTATTTGTTTATCAAAAATGGTGACCAATGATCATGTACTCTTCTATATTTTAAGACCCTTATGAGAAAAAATGTACTTCTTTATGGCATCTAGTGAAAATTGTGCTAATGAAAACAAAAATACTCAGTAGATCATTAGATGACTAATGCTTTCAGTGTCATATTCAAGAATACATTAGGCTGCTTCCATATTTTGGATAAATATTAGGCGGTCAGCAAGATACATGTATCCATATATTTTTAACAAATTAAAAATATATGGATACATGTCAAGAGAAAACAAGCATTTAGGGGAAGTGGCCAGTTATATTGCTAAATATAAAAAGCAGACATTTTGTTAATTTCCATTTGATATTATAGGTTAGCATTGACATAAAGCAAAAGATGCTTTCCTAAAGCCACATATTACAAAGGTTCTCTCTCTCATTTATGAGCTAAGAAGGATAATGTCAACATTAAAAAAAAACCAGGGCTTGTCTACACGAGATGCCTTACCAACAGTTGACTAAGGCTAGGGCAGACATCCAAAAAGCCTAAGTCTGAATTGCTTCAGTCTTTGCAGGTTAGTCTAACCTGGCTAGGCTAAATCAATTTGTGTTCGTACAGACATCCCAGACATGTAGGCACATGCCTGCAGTGACTCAAGCTAGAAGCTGAAGGGCACTAGACCAGCCCTCCCTTCCCTTCTACAGAACTGAGCTGAGGGGGTGAGGGGTGGTCAGGCCTCTAGCAGGATGCTCTGATTAGCCCAGCAGGGAATTGATAACAGTGTTTATCACCCCATTAAGAAAACAACAGAGGGAGATTACCAACTAGGTGTTGATTCTGTCTGTTGATTCTACCTGTTGACTCAGCAGGGACCATAGCCAGCATGTGGTCTTCTAGCTAATACAAACACCTCTCATTAAGGCAGAAGGGAAGGGGGAATTCCTGCTTACAAGGGAGTGGTGACAGGGAGGGGGGAAACAGCCCACAGTCGCTGCGGGAGCTGCAGTCAGGGAGCAGAGGGGAGGGGCCAGCCCTGCTGTGGAGCAGAGAGCCCTGCCCAGTCCAGAGTGCATGCTGAGATGCTGGGGGAGTCTGGTTTATCTTAAACCAGCAAGGGGTCTGGGATAGACATTGCATAAACTAGTTTGACCCAAATCAGATAAGTCTGATACTACATTCAACCAGGTTTATCTCAAACTTGTTTCAGCCATTTTCAAACTGGTTTATGTGCACTGGACATCTTTCTTTTATAGGTTTAAGCCAGTTTCTGATCACTTCAGCCAGTTTGCATGTGATGTCCGTCCCTAGCCTAATCGACTGTGTGGTAAAGTATCACTGTTTACATACACAGGTGCTTACTGTGCAGTTAATTTGCTACCTGCAAATGCAGGTAAATGCAGGTAGAAAATTAACCATGCCATAGTAACTGTGCAGTAGGTGGCAAACATTACAGGGAAGTGTGGGCTTGCCCACTGCACCATCAAAGCTAAAGGTCCCACACCAGGTTCTCAGGTGTGCCTGGGGCACCATGGTGATAAGCAGCAGCAGGGCACAGTGGGTCAGGCACCCCTTGGTCTATGCAAATAGCTTGTCACAGCAACCTGGGCACACTTAGGGTGTACAGCACATGCGGGGGGGGGGTGCTGCCCCAGGGTGCCTCTCTCGAGTCCGGGCACCCTGGCCCTGGTGACAATGAAGAGGATGGCCTGGCCTGCAGGAAAAGTGGGGACTGGGTCTGGAGCAGCCACAGCAGGTACTGCCAGAAGCCAGGCCTGTCCCAGCCATAGAAAGAGGCAGGGAAGGCAAGCTGCCTGTGGCAGACACCCAGCAGCCCACCTCCTCCTCCTACAGAGTGAGCAGGGATGGAGGGCTTGGCTGGCAGCCACCTGTGCAAAAGCTTACCCTGCCAACTTACCATGGTCCCTGGGCACCTGTGCACACATGACCCCCTGATCTGAGGCCAAGCAGTGCACAGCACCCTGGTATAGTGCATGTTATCTGAGAAATGTTGCACGATCTCAAAAACAGTCTCTTTCTCTAGGCTTTGCAGGACCAGCAGCTGAATGTGGGGGAGAGGCACTAACTGTGCATGGGGATGCACCATCTTGGTCACTGCCAATATTGGCCAGGGCCTCCGTATGCACCAGCTCCAGCAGTGGTGGACCCAGAACTGGACCCAGCTGCTGAACTGGCTGGTCACCATGGCAGAGGAGTGGCTGGTGGACTCATGGGACTGGTGCATGGAGAACACCACATGAAAGTAGCAGAGCGACCAGCTGAATCAGGCATTTCAGGAAAGACTCTTGGCCCTTGAGAAGGTACATCACCCTCCTCAAGAAGACGGTGGAGGCCCAGGAGTGGCAGGCTGCCATTGTGGCCAGGGCAGTGGAGGCCATGAAGGACCCGTGGGTGCTGTACACCATCCTGAACCTGGCAGTAACCTTCATCCCACTCACTGCTCTGCCCTCAGCCCTAGTTGTGCCAGACCCCTGGCAGCCACCTGCTGCCCAGCCAGGATCCCTCCCAGTGGGCTTGGACTGAGGTGCAGTGATACCTCCAGTGGCCAGGTCCCTCTGCCCCAGCACCCAACCCAGGTCCCCTGCCAGCCTAGGCCCACCCCTGCCACTCACCCTGGCTCCATGGAGCCCTGGAACAGACTTGCCCACAGTGGGACCATCACCATGCACAGGCCCCACTGGCCCTGGCCACTGGCTGTAGGAGGGGAAGCCAGCCCTGCCAGAAGAGCAGCAACCACCTGCACCCCTGGGTGAGCCCCCTGACCTCCAGCCTTGCCGCTGCATGTGCACCCATGCTGGTGAAGCCATAGACTGGAGGGCTGGGCACCACCTAGGTGCCTCCACCCCAGTGTCCCCCATCCTGGAGCTGTCAGGGGAGGTGCTGGCCTGGGCTGTCAGAACTGTTGGATGATGACGGGGATGAGGACCATGGCAGGACAGGCTCCTGGGGCCTGGAGGGGCCCTCCCTAGCTGATGGTTTATCATCACTCCCACACTGCAGCAGAGGCTCCAGCAGGCCGCCTGTGCTGGAGAACCTGCTGCAGCTCTGCCCAGGGTTCTGGGATGCAAGAATGTGGTCCCACTGCTGCATAAAGGGCATGGTGCTGTGCGCAATCCCCAACTGGCTATTGTGGTCAGTGATGCTGACCCACTATCCCCACAGGGTCTTGACCTTTATGAGGTACTGGCGCACCAACTGGTCATGCCTGTGCACCCACATGTGGGCTGCCAGGGCCTCATCAGTGCCTGCCCAGACAAAGTGGCTCTACACCTTGGCCTTGCCCCGCAGTGCAATGAGGTATACAGTTTCATCCTGGGACCAGCTAGATCTCCAGGAGGCAGCGTATTGTATCAGGGATGAGTCATAGGTTCATAGAAGTAGGGTTGGAAGGGACCTTGTAGATCTTCTAGTCCGACCCCCTGCCTGGGCAGGAGAGAAATCCGGGCTCAAATGACCCCAGCCAGGTAGACGTCAAGCCTCCTCTTAAAGACCCCCAGGGTAGGAGCCATCACCGCTTCCCTTGGAAGTTGGTTCCAGATCTTAGCCACCCTGACTGTGAAGTAGCACCTTCGGATGTTTTGTCTAAACCTACCTCTAACAACTTGTGGCCATTATTCCTTGTTACCCCGGGGGACGCTCGGGGGAACAAGGTGTCTCCCAAACCCTGCTGGTCCCCCCTAGTGAGTTTGTAGATGGCCAGCAGGTCCCCCCTCAGCCTTCTCTTGCGAAAGCTGAATAGGTTAAGGTCCCATAGCCTCTCTTCGTAGGGTCTGCTCTGCTGTCCCAGGATCATGCAGGTGGCCCTCCTTTGGACCCTCTCAATGCTGTCCACATCCCTCCTGAAGTGCGGCGCCCAGAACTGGACACAGTACTCTAGCTGCAGCCTGACCAGTGTTGCACAGAGGGGGAGGATCACCTCCTTGGCCCTGCTTGAGATGCATCTGTGGATGCACAACAAGGTCTGGTTAGCCCTACAAACTGTGACCTCGCATTGTCGGCCCACGTTCATCTCGGAGTCAATAATGACTCCAAGATCTCTTTCTGCCATCATGCTCTCAAGGAAGGAATTTCCCAGTTTATAAGTGTGCTGCTGGTTCCTACTGCCCAAGTGCAGCACCCTGTACTTGTCAGTATTGAAACCCATCCTGTTTTTGTTAGCCCACCTCTGTAACCTGTCCAGGTCCTGCTGTAATCTGTCCTTCCCTACTAGCATGCCTACCTCACCCCAAATCTTGGTGTCAACTGTGAATTTAAACAGGCTGCTTTTGACCCCATCATCCAATTCACTAATTAAGAAATTGAACGGT
>NW_017729029.1:32990266-32993999 GCF_001723915.1 Gavialis gangeticus | reverse complement strand
CCGCAGTGCAATGAGGTATACAGTTTCATCCTGGGACCAGCTAGATCTCCAGGAGGCAGCGTATTGTATCAGGGATGAGTCATAGGTTCATAGAAGTAGGGTTGGAAGGGACCTTGTAGATCTTCTAGTCCGACCCCCTGCCTGGGCAGGAGAGAAATCCGGGCTCAAATGACCCCAGCCAGGTAGACGTCAAGCCTCCTCTTAAAGACCCCCAGGGTAGGAGCCATCACCGCTTCCCTTGGAAGTTGGTTCCAGATCTTAGCCACCCTGACTGTGAAGTAGCACCTTCGGATGTTTTGTCTAAACCTACCTCTAACAACTTGTGGCCATTATTCCTTGTTACCCCGGGGGACGCTCGGGGGAACAAGGTGTCTCCCAAACCCTGCTGGTCCCCCCTAGTGAGTTTGTAGATGGCCAGCAGGTCCCCCCTCAGCCTTCTCTTGCGAAAGCTGAATAGGTTAAGGTCCCATAGCCTCTCTTCGTAGGGTCTGCTCTGCTGTCCCAGGATCATGCAGGTGGCCCTCCTTTGGACCCTCTCAATGCTGTCCACATCCCTCCTGAAGTGCGGCGCCCAGAACTGGACACAGTACTCTAGCTGCAGCCTGACCAGTGTTGCACAGAGGGGGAGGATCACCTCCTTGGCCCTGCTTGAGATGCATCTGTGGATGCACAACAAGGTCTGGTTAGCCCTACAAACTGTGACCTCGCATTGTCGGCCCACGTTCATCTCGGAGTCAATAATGACTCCAAGATCTCTTTCTGCCATCATGCTCTCAAGGAAGGAATTTCCCAGTTTATAAGTGTGCTGCTGGTTCCTACTGCCCAAGTGCAGCACCCTGTACTTGTCAGTATTGAAACCCATCCTGTTTTTGTTAGCCCACCTCTGTAACCTGTCCAGGTCCTGCTGTAATCTGTCCTTCCCTACTAGCATGCCTACCTCACCCCAAATCTTGGTGTCAACTGTGAATTTAAACAGGCTGCTTTTGACCCCATCATCCAATTCACTAATTAAGAAATTGAACGGTGTGGGCCCAAGGACCGAGCCCTGGGGGACTCCACTGCCCACTTCCCTCCAGGTCAAAAATGACCCGTCCACCACTACCCTCTGAGTATGACCCTTCAGCCAATTTGCAATCCATCTGTGTACGCATCAATGCCACAGTCACCTAGTTTTTTAATGAGAATGAGGTGGGAGACCATGTCAAAGGCCTTGCTAAAGTCCAGAAAGACTACATCCACTGCGACACCTCCGTCCAATGCTTTTGTGACCTGATCATAGAAGGCAATCAGGGTGGTCTGACAGGACCTACCCCTAATGAAACCGTGCTGGTTGCCCTTGAGCATCATCCCTGATATTGGCCCATCATAGATGTGCTCCTTGATGATCTTCTCAAAGAGTTTCCCCAGGATTGAAGTTAGACTAATGGGCCTATAGTTGCCCGGGTCCTCCCTCTTCCCTTTTTTAAAGATGGGGGCCACGTTGGCTTTCTTCCAGTCATCTGGCACCTGGCCAGAGCACCATGAATGCTCATAAAGCCGTGCCAGGGGCCCTGCAATAACCCCTGCCAGTTTCCTCAACACCCTGATGTGGAGAGCATCTGGACCTGCTGATTTGAACGCGTCCAGCCCTTCCAGAAGCTCTGTAACCCAGTCCTGCCTGACCTTAGGCCTGGCAGCATTTCTCCCAAGTCCGTCTTGACTTTCGGTAGGGGAATCCCGGTCCCTGCACAAGAAAATGGAGGCAAAGAATTTGTTAAAGAGGTCTGCTTTCTCCTGTGGTGCAACCACCAGATTGCCAAGCATATCCTGCAGGGCCCCACATTACCCGGTGCCTTCTTCATTCTCCCTATATATTTAAAAAAGGACTTTTTAATCATCTTTGATCCTTGATGCTAGTCCTAACTCTGTATCTGCCTTAGCTTTTTTAACAGCCCCCTTACAGACCCAAGCGGTGGCCAGCTTGGCTCCCTCATTGGCCCTGAGGGGCTGTGGGTAAGAGTCTGGGGCTAGGCAGGTGCCTGCAGCATGCAGCACAGGGGCACAGCATGGGACAAGCAGGTAGGTGATAGGGCTGGGCTGAGCTGGAGGCCAGCACTGGGGTTGGGCAGGGTGCTGTGGCTGGCCCAGGACCTCTGCTGTGGGACCCTGTGGCCAGAGGCATAGAGCAGGTGGCACAGGCCCCCAGGGTCATTGCAGAGTTTTAAAGGCCAAGCTGGGGCAGACAAAGAGCTGCTCCTGCCCTAGGGCTAGAGAAGCTCCAAGTCCCATGGCCCTGGGGTACCCTGAGACTGGCCCCCCTGGTGGGGGCACTGACCAGGAGCAAATTTGCTCTTTGAATTAGGACAAGGTAAGGGGACTATAACAGGGAGCTAGGGACTTCTGTTACTTTACGAGGAAAATGCAGCCAGCAAGGTTTGCAATCAGAGGTGAGCAGCTGGGCAAGAGCAAGCTGCAGAAGAGCAAGTGACCAGGGGAACCTGAATATAACTAGCTGCAAGTTTGGCTCAGTAAGTTAACTTAGGGTTGTACTACCAGGGCCACTCCAGGACTGAAGAGCAGCTTCCCAATATACCACTTATATCAAGGCAGTGAAATAGTGAAGAAACACATCAAGGAGCTGGAGCTGGATTAGTGGAGTCACTAGGGAAAGCCATGGCCACCCTCAGAGGCTGGTCCTGTCATAGGACATCATAAAAACCTCTATGGTGTTATCTGGTGAGGTAATAATGTTGCAAGTCATTTAAACTGACTACATGCACTGTGTGTACTGGAGATAAGACTGCTAGCCAGAGAAGAACACAAATAAATGGAAACTGCAGAAGAGTAAGTATAAACAATGAAAAATGCTTCTTATAAATTAAGGGTGATACATAATAACGTATGATACTGAATGTTAAACCATACCAAACTTACCAGTATATATATTAAGTACAGTAAAACTTAAGAAAACAGCTTGATATACACTACCAAAATTATTGGATCAAGTGCACAGTAGAGATACAGGACTTAAAAACTTTAAAAGTTTTCCTATAACTGTGCCAGCAGTTAAAAATCAGTAAAGCAAAGTTGTCCATCAGATAATAGTGTGTTCAAATAACCAAGGATGTACTGTGATGCCAACACTTAAAGGGCCCATTACCAGAACATTGGAATGCTATACAAAATTGTAATAAAATACACACACAAACTAATAAATGTCCCAACTAATCTGTAGTTGGATACAAAATTCACTGAGGCCAAATTCCATCTATTTAAATACAATTTGAACCAGGCCCATAAATTCCATTTCAGTTTATCTACAAAGGGTGTTGACACATGCAACAGCATCACTGTTCCCAACATCACTGATTGGGAACCAGTTTACAGTGGTCAGAGGTGCCCACATGTGCAGTGTTCTAGTGTTCCAGGTAGAACAATCACTCCTGAAATATTGAAATGCTGTGGCTCCAACACAATGGGGTGGGAGTGATCACCCAGCCAGCATCTCTCACAGTTGGGGGGCAATGTTTGTACCCATGCTTTGAGTGCCCAGGGGCCTAAGGCGTGATGATCTGTGGCTGTAAGCATTTTCACTTTTTTGCTTTTCTCTCTCACAAACATAAATTCAGTAAAGATCAACAGCCTGCAGTCAACTGAAATTGTCTGACCTAGTGTGGCTGGGCAGAGGAAGGGAAACACTTGGACTCACACTTCTGGCTTCCCAGGGTATAAGGGGGGCATGATGAGGGGCTGC
>NW_017729029.1:32977419-32985266 GCF_001723915.1 Gavialis gangeticus | reverse complement strand
AATCAAACCGTTCGGCTAATACCTTTGGCACCTTGCCTGCATCAGTGGTCAGTACAGATAATATTTTTAGAAAAGGGCGGAGATCACATCCCTCTAACCTGACAATGTGTTGGGTGGCTGCGCTGCAGTCAAGGAGTGAGAACACAGCTGGCTGTTAGAAAAATGGTGTTTACTGAACAAGCGGTCCTAGAGAGCTCAGTTAAAAAGGGCCAACAAACAGGGGAGAACAGGGAGTAGCAGAGTTCTGTCTGTGCATCAGAACAGCCAGCTGCAGCAGTGCTGGGGGGGGTGAAGAGCAATGCAGTGCAGGATGCCTGGAGGACTGACCAGTCCTGTGTCACAGAATGCTTAGTAGCCACATCTAAAATAGCACTTACCTAGTGCACTGTGAACCAGTTCAAGAGAGTTCCTGTTTTTTTCCAGGTAAACTTCTAAACAATTGCAATTTAAACTAGTTTAATGGCTTGTATGCTCGCCCCCTTCATGTGTAACCTGCCTTTAAACTGGGATTGGTATTACCTGTGTCCATTTACAAAATGTCTTGAAATGAATTTAGTACTTCTTGCTAAAGGAAAACTGATGTGATCATTAAAGTTGCTTAGTACATGTTACAATTTAAAAACAAGAAACAAACCTTATCACCTAAATTTATGTTTCCTGAAGTGTGTTTCCTTTATAACAACAGACGAACGAAAAAACAAATTATAAGTTAGGGCAACATTCCTATCCAACCCAATACCATGCCTCAAGCAGTAGGTACCATCACAGCATTCAACCGCATCAGTGGCTTCTCAAATTCATTCACTTTCAGTTCTCTGAATGTTACTCTCAATGAATGCAATGAAGAAATGAAAACAATACTGCAGCATACAATCTTAACTCTGACGTTATTCAATATTTTAGAACTCAATTGTGCCACCTAAGCAGAACACACAGTAAGAGGCAGTGTGAGGATGCACTAGTAAGGTGAGCACAAGTAAGCCTTCTGCCTTAAACAGATAGAATGCTTTCCACCCAACATGCAGTGGCTGCAGAGCACATTAACGAGCAACCCTTTGAAAAGGGGAACCCATTTAGATCCCATTATCCGAAAGAGGAGGAAGGGCCTTTAGAGAAGAATGGAGTCAGACTGAAGCCCCTTTGAGAGATACAAGAGAAGGGCCTCAGCATTGAAAGAATATTGGAGAAGCTGTGTTAAGGCTAAACAGGCCAGAAGGATAATTGGTGTGAACTTATCCAAAAGATAAAAAGGGAGACTTAAGAACAGGAGACTGCAGAAGGGAGAAGACTAGTCATAGGAGACCTTGCACCAGGAAACACTCAAGAGTGTCAGCTACGAGAGGCTCCACATATAAACAGCAAGGTCTCTTCCCCTGGGAGTTGCCAACTGGTGAAACCTCAAAGTATGGCAGGTGAGCAAGAGTGAAAAGAAGACCTACATAAAGCAGGACCATGAGGGCTGTTCCCCACCAGGAGAAGGGTAGAGCTGTAGGTGTCACACTTCTTCATTCTGCACAGCTGGGCAACTCCAGAGGTGATATTTTTGATGGTCAGATCCATGATGCTACTTTTCTCTTAGTGTAAGCAAGGAAGTTTAGGAAGATCAGATTCTGAACCATGTACGGAGGGACATAGGGTTTCTTTGCACTCTGGCCTGTTTAAAAGCCAGGAAAGCACTGATCCTTAATGATAATTTTAGTACTGGAATTATAAGCCTGGTATCTTCACCTTCTTCAGTGAGCTTTGGAACAGAGAGGTTTCCAACATACGCCCCTCCTTGGTTTCTATAAGGAAGCAAAGATTATACATTTCTGAAGAGGTTAAACTGAACTGCATTTCATCAGATGTTACATGCATTTCCAGTAAGAACCTTGTCATACTGAAGGAGTTATAGGAAGTTCTCAATAAATTATCATTTTAAACCTAAGAAGTTAAGTCTCACTCCATTTTTTTCCAGATGTAATGATGAACTTTATGAAACTTCAGTAGAAGAAATCCTCGATGAAGGAGTGATGGAAGAAATGAGCAAAAATGAAAATGAAGTACTTTTTGATGCAACAGATTTTGCATCAAAATTTTCTGATACTTGCGGACCTTCAGATTCTACAACCACAAAGCTTGATCCTTCTGAAGAACAGCCTGCCTATGAGGACTCATGTATGTAAAACATTAAGCTATTCACCTATTACAATTTGACATAAAAATTTAAAATAGAAAAGAGAAGTGCTAGAAAATAGTCCTAATTTTCCTGACCAGTTCTGCTATCCTAGTGATATTGAGATTTTGCCTCTGTAAAGATAATAAGATAAGTCTTTTGGTATATATCCAGTATACCTAATATTAGAGGTTTAGCAACATAGCTACAAAACTATAAGCTTGAATATTACCTTATAACTTTGGTTTATATTTCAATAATATAGAGGGGGAATATAGGGGAAGTCAGTCATACTAGGCATCATGACATTTTAAATGCCTTGGTTTCTAATATGACGAAACCAAGACTAGAGATGTGTGTAGGCAAGGCCTAAGACATGGGTGTAAAAAACAGCTTGACTATACCACTTTACATTTCTGCACAGATGAATCTGAATATGAAAAACGCCTGCAACTTCTCCGATTGTCCACTGATCTTGTAAGGTAATTTAAACAACTAAAATGCAGATATAGTTATATGAGATACTTATGCCAGTTCATCTGAGCAGCAATGTATACGTCATTTAAAGGCACAATCAAACTGCTGATTTTTCACCTTCATGTGTCTTAGGCTTTGCCTGCACACAGTTTTTGTCTAAGTTCAATTAAGTGTATTCCTAACCTGATATAAAGTCCCATGATTCCTAGTATGAGTGACTTTATATCCTTCTTTATATTATATGTGCACTGGGTGTTAATATTGGTTTATAAATCACAACCACAAATAAAATGGGTAAATTAGTACAAAAGCTGTGTTTTTACTATGCCGTGCCTGTGTTCTGGCCAGATTTGTCAAAAATGTCTTGCATTCAAAAGCTTGTCTAACTCCATCCCAACTACACGGTTGGTCCAATAAAAGATGCCACCATAAGAAATCCTTGCCTCTCACTTTTCAAGGTCTCACATGAAACCTGCAAGGTTATCTTCACTGAGAGCAGAGGGGTTCTTGCTTCTTTTGTTTACAAGGGCCAAAACTTGCTCCCAGGGAGTTAAGAGGAAAACAGAATGAAGTTCCTTTATGCAGGGATCTTACACAGAGGTTTATGTACCACCTTAGGCCAAATTTACATTTCAGATTTTCCTTGTATAACTTTTGGCTCATGGTGGGATATTCCCCCCCTTTCCGAACTACCGGTATAATCACCAGCATGTATACTATAAGAACAGTATAAAGATGTTTCCTTTCTTGTCTGGGTATAGGCATATGGTATAAAGAACCTTTATACAGAAATAACTGCAATCATACTAGAGGGATTATGCCAGTAGCTAGACCAGTTCAGTGTTACTACTTTCGAGGGTGGACAGTAACTAAATCCAACAAAGCCCTGTCTTGGGTATTTAAATGGCACAGAGCCTTGTTCAAGTTTCCTACAGAGGAATGAATAGAAAGGAGAATAATCATCATAAAACAGGAACAGTAATAATTGCAATGGATTTTTGCTCTCTCAAATTCCTGGGACATCTGGTGATGGAAGAAGTCTTAAAGGTGTCTAAGAAACAGCATTTCTCTTCCTTTACACGATGTAATTAAATTCCCAATCATCAGTCCAATAATTATCTTAAACTCATTAATATTTTCAGGAAACTCCCATATAGTTAAGAGAGCGTTAGTCTGCTCATTACAATGCAGCAGTTTATTCTCTCCCATAAATATAGCTGTGTGCTGAAACTGGATTTATAAGATCACTGTTAAGTTATAAAACTGCATGATGGTAACAGAAACATTAATTCTTCTGATTTCCCTATTTAATCTATTGCCGTGCTGTAGTCCTGGATTCATTTTTTGGTAAACTACCTCCAAAGTCACTGATCAAGAGCAATCTCCTTTTTGCAAAACCTGCGCATCCCAAGCGAAGACCACCAACAAAGCAGTTTTCACTTGTTACCAACAAAGAGGTGAGCAGTGAATATTTAACTCGGGTGCTACATGCTGAAGCAGTATATTTGCTTTTCAATTTTCTTTCCTTTTTTTTTTTTTTTTAAGCCTTCTTAAAACAGCAAAAATAAAAGAATACAAAAACCAGGGGGACGATTTACGTAACTAACTGCCGAACATATACTTTAAAAGTAAGGATCAGACCTCTCTTCCTGCTGTTGAGATGGAAGTAGTTCCTGAAACAAAAAACAGACCCTTTACCCATCTCAACCGGTAACCAAGAATTAGAAGACTTACACCACGAGTCACTTGTTAAAGTCTTTGCTTTCTGCTGCAGCCTAAGAAACAAAAAAGTCTTATTTTTTGTAGTCAAAATTAAAAGTATTTGCAAGCCAATACAAATACATAGACAAAGTTATTTGACATAGACTGGAATACCTTTTAACACATTTCTTTTCACAAAGAGGAAAAAAAAAACTTGTTTTAAAGGAGACCGACAGGGAATAGTGAGAACAGATAGTCTTCCAAGAGGGTAAACAAAACTAGTGAAATTTCTTGGTGTTTGAAAATGGTTACTTAAGATAGAAGGTCACTTCCATCTAGGGAAGGTGGCTCTTACTACAGAGTTGTACTAATTATGGAACAGATTTGGCTGGAGTCTTGCAAAACTGTGCAACCCTTAAGCCAATTGATTGTATTATTGAGTAAAATATAGTCATTTATTTATTACATTAGATTTAACATCATGTAAAAGGACATGTAGGTTTTGTGCTTGGTAATTTTTTATACAGATTTTGCAGGTCTTTTTAGTCAACTTCCAAGATATTAAAAAAAGTAACAAGACCTGAGACTTTTGCTTTAGCTACTTGAACAAGCTCGCCAAATCTGAGAAAAACCCATTTAGACTGGCACATTAAAACTCAAGAAACTTGCTGCTCCTGATCAGATATTTCTCTTTAAATGAAGACAGTGTAGTAATAACTTAGTGGAGACCATTTGAGGCCCTAGTGTATGCAGTCATTGCTGGGAATATTTAATGCTTCTCCTTTAATGAGGGAGAAAGAGCAAGCCACTTGCATTTAAGTTTGTTCATGTTTATTGAACGTTTAAAGAAGGTGCTTGTCTTAAGTATGATTCAATTACTAAAATGCTAATAGTAGTTTCCCTACCATCATTTAAGTTGCCTGTAGCTGATGAAGGAAGAAGCCAAGAAGCAAATACTGAAGCTCTGGAAAAGGATGGTAAATATGAAAGTGTGAAAAAACGTTTTATGCGCATTGGTGGGATGCTGGTTATGCCTGTGCCAGTGCCAGGTCCACTCTTCCCCAAAGAGGAAACATGACGATAAAGCAAGATGCTCAGCAGGATGAGAACATTTCAGAATCTGCCTCAAAACTTTCCATAGACTCCAAACCAAACGGTGACTTGCAGCAGAGTGGAACAGGAGCACCTTCGTGTACTGTTTGAATGTTGTTCTCTCCACACTATTCATCCTAAACTGTCACCTGCCTGTTAAATTAAAGCCACCAAACAACTGAGTCTTGATTTCCTTTGGTCTTTGCTTCTTGATTCCTTGGACGATTAACTGGGTTATGTCACCACATAGGAATGAATGGAACATGAACTACAAAAAAGGATGTTTAGTTAGATTTTAAGTCTAGGACATGAGTTATTAATTTTTATTCAGTTTTAAACTCACACACTTGACAGACACTTAGAGGGAAATTTCTACATTCTTTGTCATCTCACAAAAAGATGCAACCCTTCTACTTTAACTGGCAGCTGAGAGAGAGAGCACCGTCTCTAGCTTTATAGCCCAGAGAAGTATAAAACATATTATTCACAATTCTTAGACAAGTAGCCTCTGTACAAATTTCTTTTATTTGAAGGCCAACTGCAATAGAGCTGAGAAGTAATCACAAAGGTTTAGTACCACTACTTAATAGAAGAGATGCAAACATTTAAGAGAATTCAACAAATTGATTTTCATGAAATATAACTTCTTGATAAATGAATGGCACATTAGCACATGGTATTATTCCCTACAAAACCTTGAAAAACAAACCCTAACTCATTTACAGTTGCATTACAAAAGCAAGAATTCTATGTATTAAAGTATTTAATAAAGTAAACCTCATTAGACTTAAGGCACCCTTGTTAAACTCCGGTCACCCTTTGTGAAATGCCCACTCTTATTTTCACTCATTTTTTGGCAACAGAAAAATACAGAGCAATTCTTGTATTGCAAAGAACTCAGAAAGCCCACAACAAATCAGAATGTTCTTAACACCATGGAATCCTATTTGAAATCAACGACGTTATCTTGGATTCATGTTTGCATAATAAACAGTGCTAACATTGTATGGCATCCCAAATGATAAAAGGATCTCAGTGCACTCCAGGGTGCCATGGCACCCTAGTTGAGAATCACTGCTCTAACAAAACTCAGCCATTTCTGAGAGACTCCCAATACATGGACCAGGAAAAAAGCTTTTCATATTTGCAGTGGGTTTTCAGCATTTTCATACATATTTTAAAGACATCTCTCTGAGCTGTTCCATGGGAATTGTTCAACACTTCTACTGACTGCAGCCCAGCATGCAAATGAAATCAGTATCATTGTAGAGAATGATGGCGCAATTTGAAGTGTTAGTATGCAGTGGTATCCCAACACCATGCCATTCCTAGGAAAAGTCCTAATCAGAAGTTCATTTCCCCTTTACTTTCAACCAATTCATAAAAACATTTTTCATGAAGCAAAAATATTTATCTTCTCGCACTGAATCCTTTTGGATCTTATATCAATAGACTTGAGATACAGAAATGAACAATCTGTTTACCAATTTGGCCTCATACACTAGAGAGGCTTTTACTCGCAAAATGCAGTCTCTTAAAATATGCTCTCTTTAACAGGAGATTCCCCTTCGAATTATTCTTTTGTGCATGAAGAATTCAAATTCCATAACAGAGAAGTGAAAAAGTTATGTAGTGAAAAAAGAGTACTCCATTTGCCTTAGAAAAGCAGGAATTCTAGGTAGTAAAGTTTTTAGTACAGTAGTACAGGTTTAGAAATATTCATTCATCCACTCAAAATAACCCTCAGAATCATGCAGGACATTTCATGAATAGTTTGTCTCCTTTATCGTTTTTTTCAGGCTCTTTATGATGTCATCAGATGACATAATAAGGTACAGTTACATGGGAAATGGCTACCAAAAGCAAGTAAGTACTCTTGAATGTTGGGTTAGGATGAAAACACCACTCAGGGAACATATTTTGATCCATAAGTCACTTTTGTGTTTTGAGGCTTTTTCCTGCCATAAAGATTTATTATTTTGGAAAAGCATTCACTTCGGAAATGACAGGAAGATGTTACTCTAATTACAATTGCTTATATGAACTGTCCTAATTTTAACAAGCCAATTTTACATGATCCTTAGCTAAACAGTTAGGGTATGTGTAGAAAATCAGGGATATCCAGGGGAGGTTAGAGTGCATTAAAATAGCCACTAGATCCCTAATTAAGTCAATCTAAGTGTGCAGAAGTTTCAGGAAGGTTAGATCGTCAAAAAACAGCCAACCCAATCTAATTCAACTATACCTTAGAGGTGCATTCAATTGGATCAAGTACAGCTAGACTGATTAACTGAACTTCTATAAATGTTGCCAGTGCAGCCCTGGGGCTGGGAAAGCCCCATCACTGGCCCCAGTCCTAAGACTGAATATTTTCAGTGCTCCTACTCTGCCCCACCTCCCAGCACCGGGCTATTTTTACCCC
>NW_017729029.1:32972002-32972419 GCF_001723915.1 Gavialis gangeticus | reverse complement strand
TAGTTTTCCAGGAGTAGAATCCAATTGTTTGAAGGTGGCCTCAAATCCCCCCAGCCCCTCCCCCATGCCCAGATAACTCCACCAGCCAGCACCGCCTACTCCCCATGGACCAGCCAGCACCCCTCCCAAGCCTGCCAAACTCCCTCCCAATCCTACATGCCACTCCTAGTGCTGGTTTTACAGGTGTTTGCTGGTGCTGGTAGCCATGGAAGTCAGTCAGGGTTGTGGGAGGAACAGGAGGGATTGGTGGGGTTGTTTGGGGGGAGGTCAGGGGGCTAAAAGTAGCCCCTGATCCTGGAGGCAAGAGTCCCCCCCACTCCTGCCAGCCTCCCAAATCCCACCAACCCCCCATGAAGGTGCCAGCCACCCTGACTGAAGTAGCGCCTCCTGATATCTAGCCTGAATCTACTCTCCGTC
>NW_017729029.1:32945409-32971884 GCF_001723915.1 Gavialis gangeticus | reverse complement strand
ACCCCACGCGGACCCTACTAATTCCCTGATCCCTCCAAGCTGCCCTGCAGACCCTGCTAATCCCCACTCGCCCCCCACTCCCCAATCCTTCCCCCATGGATCCCGAGTCCCTTAAACCTCCCTGTTAGCCCCCGCATCCCACCCACCCCTACTTATCTCAGATCAGGTGATATTTTTGATCAGATCTAACCCCCCGAACTTCAGCTGCAATGTCTGTACAAAATCTGAGATGATAAAACCAATCTTGCCCTTGAGTCAACTACTCATGCTGATTCAGTAAATATTAGAGCTGAGCTCTTGCATGAAGACCTGTTGCATGTAATGCTGGCACCTTATCAACAGGCAGAGTGCAGATGTCTACTCAGCTGTCTATTCAGACTGGCATCTGCTCCTCTTCCTTATTCTCTCACTTTTTTCACAACTCATAGAGAAAAGGGAGACATGCCATTTCTTGAATTAGCGTTTGCTAATGGAGGTATCTCTGGGAATAATGTCACTGTCTTGAACTGAGTGATAAAAAAGCTTCACAGTATTAGAAACACTGTAAATCGGTTGTCCAAGTTGCACAGGTCCTCTCATCTTTGCTTCTTAACCTGTATTGTCATCTCCTATCAGATTGTCAGGGTCTACAGTGAAATGCATTATTTGGGGTTTGTTTTTTATTTTTGGTGTAAGATTAAATTATTACATTTCAAGAGAGCTTCCCATTCAAGTTTACTGAATGGCTTACCTGAAAATTACACTTGATCTGAGCCCACTAGAGGCCAAGAAGCAATTATTTGGACAGTCCAGCTGATATTTCATTTCATTTCTTTTCACAAGGGTAAGCCTGTAAATTAGCTCTTTCCCCTCCAACGTTGTCTCAAATGAACAGTTTGATTAACAAGCAAAAGGGTGGGGTGTGAGGGTGCTGAAGGATGCAAAAAGCTTTCAAACAATATAATTTAAAAATAAGAATTATGAATGTTCCAAAACTAAGGGACTGCACAGGGGGCAGGCTGCATCGTCAGCTCTTTTTTGTAAATCCTGTTAGCTGTCAAAAAATTACAAACAACAGGATGCAGCTTAAAATTACACTCAAGACTTTTGCTGCGTCATAGTTTCAGGCACAAAGGATCCACCAGGCATTCTCTGGGCAATGAAAATCATTCTCTACACTGCATTTTCCATTTTTTTCTGAGGTAATTTTAAACACTTAAAAACATTTCCTTGTCTTTGCCTTTTAAAATTATTGTGTGTTCTAAACCATTTCCCTTTTCCTAATTTCAAGCCATTATGAGACTATTTACAACTCTACACATGCAATTATTTGCTCTCCTTGATATTTATGTCATCAGAAATCTTGTAGAGAGCTCTGTATTTTTCAGGCACTTAACCTATGTAATCATTTCTATTTCTCAAAGTCTTTCTTCACTTATCAATAGTGGGAAGAGAGGCATCCAAATCAACTTCCACTCCAAGGCACAAAAATTGATGGTAGGTATTCACATCTGAATATCCAGAAAGCTGCGCTCAAATTCTCACATCTGCACAAGATCATATTATAACAAAATACATCAGCATAAGCTAGGGAAGCCTGCATTTCTTAAGCCTACTTTACCACCACAAAAATTATATTAAAATACTTATATTGATGCTTACTAATAGTTATTTATCTTTGAATGTGCCTTTAAAAAAAAAAAAAAAAAAAGGTTTACCTTTTTTTTTAAACACCAAAAGCCTCTCTAACCCAACTACCATCCAGCTATTTTGGGTTGAGAACAAGACTGAAGTAACCTTCTGTATCAGCTGTTGTCTTTTTAGCCAAAGGACATGAGAAATGAGGAAGAGAGTTACAGAAAACAGAGGAATTAAATCAAAGTAATAAAATGACAGCATGCCTGCCTGCTCCAGCATCCAGCCACCAAATTATCAATACTACTCAGAACAAACGAAAGACAGAAAGCTGCTAAAAAACGATCCTGTCCACACAGAACCCCAAATCCCACTGAAACAAAGGGGAGTTTAGATGTGCAAGGAAGGCACAAAAAGCACAGAAAATCCTGTTCCAAACAGGGAATAGAAGCTTTGCCATTGATTTCGATGAGAGATGAATCAGACCCCACAGTCCTGCAGGCAAGCCTTATCCACTATCTTTCAGTAAGTGTTTTGCCTGATCAGCTACAGGATGAATAATGACTACCATTACTTTTACTGGAAATTCTGTCTGGGTAAAAGACTGAAGATGCAGACCCAAAGTGAAGACAAATCCATCAGTTTATACCCAGGGCCTCCTAAAATGCTAACCAGCATATGCTAGTATTTTCAGTTCAGGTGACTCAAAATGGAAGAGTTTTTATTATAGGAAGCGTTTCCCTCTGTGATGATGATCTATGCAAAATGGCAGCCAACCTCTGTTGAGAGTGCAGTAACTTGCGCAGGGCACAAAAATAAATCAAATAAATCAAATATAAAGACACAAGCTAAAGGTATCACCACCAGTCCTGCTAGATAAAGGAGGTATTTATCTGCTCCCGTTTTGTTAATACCCGAACACTTTTACAAACCTTTAATACATTTATCCTCACAACGCCTCAATATTGTAGTTGGACAACAGAGATGCAGAGAAGCTCAGCAGCTTGCCCAGGGCCATGCAAAATGTCCATTACAGAGCAGAGAGCTGAATACATGTTTCTGGGTCACAAGTTAGTGCCTCGTGTACTGAACCATTCTTCCTTCATGTGCAGTCCTCCAGCTAGGTATTCCCTGCTAGGTGTAGATGTTTACACGTTAGTATTTCTGGAACAATCCTAAGAGGCCTTTGAGGACAAAGGCAGCAACTCTACATTGAATTTATTTGGCTTGGGTTTTTTCCCCCTTTTAAGATTTCACACTGTCACTCCAAACAAATCAACAGGTCTCTTCTCTGCCTTGGTTCCACTTGCCTTTGGCCCAGAAAAAATTAAATAAGGATCACTTACAGAGGAGCAGCTTTCTTCAAGCCACAGATTAAACATCTCAGGTCTGTATCATGGTTACCATTGGCAGGGCTGGAATTTGCCAGGGAGAAACAACTGAGTGCCTATAGGCAGATCCAGGATTTGATAATGGGGGTTGTGGGAGCAGTGGAACTGGAGCCACCGACCTACACTACGGGAAGGCAGAGGGGGTGCATCTGCACCGCCACACCTCCTCTGACAAAACACTGCATGTGGACAATCTAGCCATATTGCAACAGTTTTACGCACAAGGTGCATGTAATTCAACCTGGTAGACAATAAGGAAACATGATAACTTGGCTTGTAGAACGAAGTCATCAGCTTAATTTTTCTGCATTTTTTCCAGTCAAAATGAAAGACTTGCACTGTATGAAAAGTATGTGCCAGGTAAGACCATGGCTGGAGTTTTACACTCATTTTATCTTTCCTAATTTGCTAAATGAAATGGTTTGGCAACTTAAGTACAAGGGACCTCCATCCTAGTAGCTGCTGAGTATCATGAGTTTAAAGGGGATGTTCAGCCCAGTTTAGCACTGGGCTCAAATTACTACCAGAGTTCTGGAAGGGCAATCTCAGCCCTTCAAGCATGCAAGGTGATTCAGGAATATGTCTGGCCTTTCAAATGATACTTCAGAACAGGATGAAACTGTTTCTACATGAACATCCCAGACTCCATGGCACTGACTGGAGGCTGGCCCAACCACAGATTCTAGAAGAAAAGTGACAAAAAACAAAAAGCTGCAGTTGTACTGAAACCTACAGCTGGATTGGGAATATTGTGTTCAGCATGTTAACCATTTCTTGGGATGCATGTTTATTCCATTTTATTAAAACCTTTCAGGCTAGGGACAGACATTCAAAAAGCCTGAGCCTAAATTGATTCAATCTTTGCAGGTTAATCTAACCTGCAGAGAGTGAAATGGTCTGCAAATGGATAGACATTCAGCACATCCCTGCAGTGGCTCAGGCCAAAAGCCCAGGGGT
This sequence comes from Gavialis gangeticus, assembly GCF_001723915.1. Taxonomy (NCBI): domain Eukaryota; kingdom Metazoa; phylum Chordata; order Crocodylia; family Gavialidae; genus Gavialis; species Gavialis gangeticus. The sequence continues at coordinate 32,967,922 of NW_017729029.1, read as the reverse complement.
GCTAGAGAAGCCCTTCCCTTCCAACAGGGAAGTTGAGCTGAGGGGGATGTGGCCAGACCCTGGCAGTTGGGACTGAGGAGGGGTTTAAACCCCCACTTTGGCCTGCAGGGTTCAGAGGGTGGAAGAGGAGGGAGAGTCTTCTGTGGGGGAGAGGAGGAGGAGGAAGGTGGGGGGAGAGCTCTGCCTGCCCCAATGGCTCCCTGACAGTGGGAGCAATCCCAGCACACAGGGTTGCCTGGTCCCAGAGGGGAACTTGTCCCCCTCCTCCCTCTCCCCCACTGCCGTGGGGCAGGGAGGGGGCTCTTCCCCCGCTTCCTCCCGGGGCACTGCAAGGCTGCTCAACCCTGAAAGGGGACTCTTCCCCCTGCTTCTCCCACAGCACTGAGGGATAGGGAGGGGATGATTCATGCAATGCTGCCTGGCCCCAGATGGGGACTCTTCCCCTCCTTCCCCCGGCACCAGGGCTGGGCAGCCTTGCATAGAGCATCCCCCTCTCAGCCAGGAGGAGGGGAAGGAAGAGTAGTCCCTCTCCAGCACCCCAGAGACCCCACCCTGGGGGGAGGAGGAAGACAGGGAAGAATCCCCCCCCCCAGCACAGAACAGAGTCCTCCTCCCTACCCTGCAGGACACCTGTCCTGGCATCATGCCATTAAGGTGAAGGGAGAAGAGTTAATTTCTGCTGCAGGCCCCTCCCCTTTGCTCCCCAGCAGACAGGCAGGCCCCAGCTGCGGTGGGGGAGGAGGGAAGAATTAATCCCCTCCCTGCCCACTTTGCCTTAATGGGGCTATGCTGCCCAGTGTCTTGATGTGTCCCGTCCCTGCCATGGCTAGACAGTAGAGTGGAGGGGCCAGCCCAGCTCTGGAGCCGAGCAGAGCCCCATCCAGAGAACGTGTCGGGATGCTGGTTTAATCCTAAACCAGCAAGGGGTCTGGGACAGGCATTGCATAAACCGCTTTGAGCCAAATCAGTTAAATCTAATACTACATTCAACCAGATTTATCTCAAACCGGTTTCAGCCATTTTCAAACTGGTTTATGTGCATTGAATGTCTGTTCTGTTACAGGTTTAAACCCAGTTCTGATCACTTGAACCAGTTTATACATAATGTCTGTCCCGAGCCTCAAAGATAAAGAATTTACTTTTGATAATGCTTCCAACAAAAGAGAGAGATAAATTCATGCACCGCACACCAATAAAAATAAATAAATGTATAAGAAATGAACCCAGTCATGCATGTTTTGAAGACAGCAGATGAGTTTGGATTGAACATGACCCAAATTTCATAAGTTTTAAGTAGTCAACAAGTGATCATCCTTTGCCATGATAGGTTCAACACCAGTCAAGTAAACTAGGGAGTTAAAATGCTTAAAATCTAGCAGCATCAGTAAAATGACAACTACGTGGAGACAAAGTATCATATGTAACAAGGATGTTAAAGCACTGAAAAAAAATCACATTTTGGTCTTCAAGTTGATAATGTTTCTTTAAAAATTATTTCTGTTATTTACAGTGTTACTGACCTTGCCAATGTACAGTTAAACATACGTTAACTAATACAAAGCAGTTAGGAAATGTCAAGAGCACAATTTTATGAAGCTATTGCTTTATTAACTAACAGTTACATTCTCTTAAATTTGTAGGGTGGGGGTGGGGGGGGTTGGTTTTGTTTTTGTAAGCCTTCCAAGGCAGTTTAAATTTAATCTTTGTACATAGACAGTGGCTGCCTTTTTAAAAATATACATATGGCAATTTTTACTTCTCTTTCATCCAAATTTCAGACAATGAAAGTTATAAATTAATACAACAACCGTGGAATAGACTCAGTTTTTCTCTGGACTTTCCAAAACCAAACCGGCCAGGCAAGAAAGCAAGATCAAAGCCTTCAGACTTACAAGCCAGAAAAGTAACTGTAAGTGTTTATAAAGGTCAAAAGTTTCATGTATTTAAAATCAAGCTGTTTGTGATATACAAAAATAAGTGAGCCACACAAACTGCAGTGATGCTATTCTCTAGCAGAGGCATCCTATTCATAGTGAACCATACCATCTGTCGCAGCTCAACTTTTTCTAATAAGCATGGAACACTATATCCAGAATAGGCATCTGCAGCTTTTAAATGGTAACTGAAAAGAAAAATATTCATATACAGGTGGGCTCACTTGTTCAGAAGGAACACCAATAGCTAATGGGGAATATAGAAACAATATACAAAGATCTGAAGCATATAAATCCCCAAATAGGCAGAGGAACAATTCTGGAAATTACACAAATAAGTGAAATTATTATTTAATGAATAAAAATCAAGAATAGGAAAATGTTAGCTTGAAGATCCAGGAAAACTGATACTCAGGGCATATTTAGACTAGTCGTGAGAGTCTGTACCATTCTTAAGATGGCTGCCAAAAATCAGGCCTCCCTTGCTTGCTCCCACCCTACATACACCAACTCCAAACTGCAGCTGTAAGGAAATTCCAGAGGTGCTCTCCACTGCTGGTATCTTGCATGCATTGACAAGAGCCAACAGGGAGAGCTGGAGATGTGTTCTCACCACTTCAGTTCCATGCTCAGAATGAAAGGGTTGGGAGCAGGTGGGCAGGGCTCGTCTCGAGGGTAGAATGGAACCAGTATAAACATTCCACAAACAAAGGGGAAATGGTGGAAGCTGCTATTGTTTGGGAGAGTTTAAGATGGACAAAAGAACCATAAATTGCTCCCCCCATAAGACACAGTAAAAAGTTCGTGATGCGCTAGATTTGTACTGTCCCACTTACCAACTAGTAGAAAGTGAGAAAGTGGTTAAAATGACTAATTAATAATGCGGAAACCAATTGTCTTCCAGAAAGAGGATCAACTGAAACTTCTACCCATTCAAATAACCTCACGAATTTCAGCGTTTCAACTTCTGAACACATCAGAGGCATCTTCCAAGGGCCCCGCCCCGCCGGGCCCCCAGGGTCCCGCCCCAACACCGCACGAATCCCAAAAAAGACGTTTTAAATTTGTTTCAGGCTCCAAAAAGAAAGATCCACCTCCCATCTTGTCTACTAAGACTGCTCCTGGTGCAACAATTTCCTCCATTATTGGTGAAGCTATATTACCCCCAGGTGCTACAGATACATTTTTGTCTACTCAGCCTGCTGCTAAGAATAGCCATTTGATTGCATTCCAGAAACAGGACAAATCCAAATCTCCACATGTGAAAATCAAGTACATCTCTCCAACCCATCAGTTTTCTAACCCAGTATTGGAATCTCCCCCAACAGCACCTCTTCCAGCTCTGGCTGAGGCTCCAATCACTGCACAATCAAAGCCACGCAAAAGTATTTTAAAACTAAGTTCACTGTCTCAGCGAAAAACATCAGCCCCCATTATGACTTCTAATGCCATTACTATTTCAACAATTTCTTCAACCACCAATGAAATGAAATTATCTTCTATAAATGCCAGTATTTCACCTCCATCCCCAGAAGTCATACCCTTAAAGCCAACAGCTGGTCAAACAAACCTTGCTGTATTGACTCAACATTCAGCTTTGCTATCTGCCACCTCGATCCGTTCAGTTCCTCCCACCCATGGAATCACCACTAGTGGTAACCCGTCTGGCACCGCTAGCAAGGATTCTGAAGAAACTACTAGCAATAACAAATCCACACCTACAGTGATCCCACAGGCGTCTCCACGGAGGGCAGTAACACAGGCTGCACCACTGGTAAGAGTATTTCTGCTTCAACTCAGTGGTGAGATTAAAAGAGTAATTTAAAAGCATTTTACTATTGCTTATGCAATAAAGAGAAAAAAATATTTTCAAAAGTCAAAGTATTTTGTAAAACAAAACAACGCCTAAATACACTTTGCAAGATTTCAAAGTGGTTCCAGAAATTACACATGAACTGAATGGGGAAACATTTGGTCAAATGCAGGTGGATCCTATATGTGAATCAAATTGGGTCCTACACTCATAAAAAGGAACTGTTTGAGCACCAGTTATCAATGCTCATTTTGCTGGTCAAGTATAGAATCTGGATGCATGATGTATTAAAACCCTGCCAGCACAGTGCTCCCCTTCTATTTAGGGAGTTGCCAAGGGCAGGGAGCAGTCTCCCAGCCCTGGCTGCAATTGTGGAGCCAGGGCCAGGAGCTGCTTGCTGCCAGGGCAGGAGAACATTGTCCCAACCCGGGCTCTGCAATTAGAGTCTGCGCTGGCAGCAGGCAGCTCGCAGGGCAGGAAATTCTTCTCTCACCCCCAACTTCCTGCGCTGACAGAGAAAATTGCTCCTGGTCAGGTGTCTAAGCATGCATTACTGTGTAATAGAAAATCATGCAGTAGACTAACATACTGCACAGTAGCTCATGAGCATGGTTACTGTGACGCTTCACTGAACAGTAGATTAGTCTGCTGCGCAGAAAGGCATCTCATATAGACACAGCCACTGAGAAATTTAAATTATTTTACTGTTTCAGAGATTTCAGGGAATTCATCTGCCTATAGGTCTAAGACACTCAATAATCACTCCTTGCTGGCGTTCTACTATTCAAACAATCCAACGTAGAGTTTGAATAGGGATCCTACACAAAATGAAATCATCCTGTGGTTTTATAGCTGACACCACTCAAAAGTTTCCAAGAAACATGGTCCATTTCCTTGTCAGCTTAAACTCTGAATGTATAATTATAATCATCATTAATTTCTCCTCTTGGTCTTTTTATGGCAGCTATTCTTAACCTGTGTTTAAATACAAGTGAATGAATTTCTAAAACTGTCACTCTAGGTTGAGGAGGGAGAGAAGAAGGGGTGAAAAAAAGAGCAAAAAACAAAGGGAAAGATTGAGAGAAAGAGAGAGAGGGCAGGCACGTGCAAGAGAGGCTTGTTGATTCCTTAAAAGCAGTATCTTCCTGAATTCTCAGGAACTTTCAGCAAAGTGCTAGGCTGTGATGTACATAATCCCACCTGTCACTTTTATGATATAGTTTGATGGTCTCAATTTCAAATTTAATCATTTATTTTTCAAATTTGGCTTGCTGCTGGCTTATGAGCCAAAACACTTCTGCATAATAAATAACTTGAGAATGTGCTTTACCAACGAGACCACCGACCCCCATTAGAATTTACAAGTTCACTCAGGGTTCATGGCCATTATCTCCTTGGGCTAGAACAGCTGGCAAGCCTATCTACTTTTCGAAAGACTGAGGCACTGTTTTCTTTTTCCCAAAAAAACCTTTGGACCCAACTTTGCATCATGATAGTTGGCGAGTCCAGTGCATGCAGATCATTGTTGTAACTGTGACAAGGCCTATGCCTTAATTCAATGCTTGGTTGGAAAGAGGAGTTGAGTGGAAAAAAATTTAAGTGTAGCCAACTAGCTACTAATTTCTCACAACTTCCTATGCAAGCCAGTGAATGCTGCAGCCAGGAATTATAACTGGTCTAGACCAGTGTTTCCCAAATCTATGATACCTGGGCACATTTCGTCCGGATTAAAATTGGTGGCACACATCACTCTTAAACCCAAAAAGGTCTGTACATCTATATGACTTACGCAGTGGTGCCCAACCTATTGGCCTCATGGTGAATGAGCAGTGCCAGGGCCCAATCCCACTATGCAGGGCTTGAAACTTGGCAGTGGTGGGAGCAATTGCAGCATGAATTGCCATTACTTCCCCCACGCCAAATTTCCAAACCAGTGGGGATCCCCTTGTGTGGATGCTGTGGCTCTTCAGGCTTGAACCAATACTGATAAAGGACTATTTTAAGCAGGACATTAGTATGGCATGACACACCCTTTGGGAATCACTGGTCTAGACCTTGGGGACTTGAGGATCTAGTGTTAATATAATTGGAAAAAGGTATCAGGGAGTCTTATTCATCCTGTCTTTCCCATGTTAGGAGGCTGTAAGGTAGATGGAACAATGTCAGATGTAGGTAGGCTGGGGAGGGGGTGGTAAGCAGCAATCTAATCTGGGCCTAAAGTGCTTGAACCCAATAGTAATCTCTTACCTAAACTGCAATTTAAGAAGAGGTGGAAAACTGGCATCATTTTACCTCTAAAGAAGTCTTCTATCCAGTTCCTGTTCTTTTCTCTTTTATTCTACAGCCTGGAGCAAAGTGGGTCCAAAGATTCTTGTAAAGAGAGAAACAGTTCCCAGTTTCAGCTCCTTGCTTCCCTGTGGACAGCACATACAGAAGCTGGCCTCAGAGTGGTTCTTTCAATCAAATGCTAGTAAATAAACTCTGTCCTCAGCAAGCATGCTGCACAAAAGAAAAAAAAAACCCCACCCCTCCTGAGTGATTTATACAGGTGATTTGATTATTTTGTAACTGCCTGAATTGTTGAAATGAGGGGAAAAGCAGAGGACTTGAGAGACATATTGGTTTGAAACAGCATTCAAATGAGTGCACTGAACAAACATTAATCAGAGTATCGTTGCCATTTTAGTTAAAAAGTGAGAACCAATTTTATGGAGCTTCTTATCATGTCTAATTGAATGTGTTTGGGGCTCCCAGTTCAAAAAATGAATGAAAGGTGTACAAAAGGAAGATACTTTGTTGTCCTGAGGCCAAATCATTTGAGGTCCTGAATGTTGTACTCTTACTCAAGTTAATGGGAGTTCAAGGGCACACAGCAGCCTTTTTCGGGTTCTCAGAATCAATTGCTCGGTAAGAAAAGGTAGTATATAAATGAAATGAGAAGTATGAGATATGAAAACTGAAAAAAAAGTATTCTGGTTTGCCCTTCTATAAAAAATACCTTCATGTCTACACCTAGCGTTCATTTGACATCATAGCAGCTAAACAGCAGTTTTCCCTCTGACATCAGATAACTTGTTTTTGCCAGATGACCTGGTAACACCTCACTCCTTTCTTTTCAAATTGAAGCTTTTGTCTCCAATACTTGTTCTTCTTAAAATAATAAAGGGGAAAAATACATTTTTCAGGGACAAAATACAGCCATCTTATTTCAAAGGCACATTTGTTATCAAAATGATAAAACCAGGATGGAAAGAGGGGAAATATAAATATATGGTGCCCTTCCTATGGCAATATTTCCCTTAAGGGTGACTAGAATTACCTACATCAGTATCTGTATTTCAGCACTTGCTCTGTTCATTTTAATCCTGAAATCACCTAGAGCAGGTTTAGAGTCCTCTCAAAGGACCCCTTTCTTAGCCATGGAAAAATGGCTGGAATAAGGCGTGCTGGTCCTGTAACCAAGCCAGCCCATATTCTGCACCTCTGCAACTGCTTCCCGTCTCAGTGGGACTTGCCAGGAAGCATGGCCCTTGCAGATCATGCTGCTGGCTGGGTGGAAACAATCCTTCTGATGAAGCTTATCCCTCTCTAGCACATGTGTAGAAAGGCTTTTTATGGATGTGCGAACACTGGGGAAGGATCTTGCCATAACAGATTACAATGTAATAGGAACTAGGCCAAGCTAACACACCAGTTTCAGAGTGGTCTGAATTATTGTTTACAGGGCATAACTATGGAAATATGCATGCAATAGCAGCAAGTGCAAACTCAACACGTGATAGGCATGTAGCCTATTTTCTTATGAATTTTGGCCATGGCCAGCAGCAGATTACTTACAGCATGGCTCTCAACTGGGGTGCTAGAGCACCTGGGGCACCATGGGAATTTACCAGGGGTGCCACAGCACCAACAGTGCCACTGCCATGGGGTGAAACTGCAGCACATACTGAGGTTTACAGGGGATGCATTGGAGCTAAACTGTGAAGAGGCTTCAGCAGAAAGGTGCACCCGCCTGCATTACATTATACAGGAAGGTGGGCAAGTTCTGCTGTAGCTCTTTCCAGTTCAGCTCCAATATGCCTCCTGCAAAACTGAAGCACATGATGCAGTTTCACCCTGTGGTGGTAGAAGGGCACTCCATAGGCCTGCCACATCCCCTTTCCTGGCCCTCCAATCTTCAGCACTCCCCATGTGCTAGGAGTGCAGCCCAGTACTTTGTCCCTGCCAGCTGAGCATCCTCAGACCCTATACATTAGGCCCCAGGGCTGGACTTCAAGGGGCATTGCTCTGGGTAACTACTGAAATAACTTGACCCAGTGATTCCCAAGTGACCTGGAGCCATGTCTGCAGAGTCCATTACTGTGCCAGGAACAAGTAGACACTGGGTCAGGCAGAGTAGGGGGACAGTCCCCGCCAGTGGGATGAAGGAGTGAATAGAATAGAATTGTAATCATATAATCAGTTAACAACATATGAATTGATAATAGAATGATATTTGCATTATAATATTCATAAGATACTTATTTTAGTTTTTAAATTGGGTGCTGATAAATTCTGAAGCTGTGTAGGGGTGCATTGAGTCTAAAAGGTTGAGAACCTCTGCCTTACAGGAAGCCTTGCAGCAGTTGCACTGAAATGCATATCTCCGTTCCCCTCAGCCCATGTAGGGGTTGGTCATAGGCTATGAACAGACATTGCATTTGTCCCTGGACAAAGTTGTGCCTCTGTTTGCCCCAGACGAGAAATAACCCAGGACTGGCATGTACACACTTTGTCCTTCTGATCAGGGTTTAGTGAATGGCTGAATCACTGCTGCTTTTCTGCCATTGATTCAATGATGCCATCCAGATGTACTTTGTGATGTCCCAGAATAAATTGTTAGTACTTCTTATCCTGTGAACTTCTTTAGGTTTTATCCTTAGACAAAGGATATGGATTATTACACTTTGTCCTGGGATAAAATGGTTTATCCCAGGATAAATGCAATGGCTGTTTGCAGCCCTTTTCTTCTTTGTTTCTGGATTTCTCAAGCTATATAAAAACCTGGTATTCATCATGCTATTGGTGCAGATCAGGTCATAGCAGTTGAACAGCTGTGGATATAAAGTGATCTCTCTTTCTCTCAAGTGCATAATATTAACTTAATTGACTCATTCATCTACAAATACTACAATTTCTGCCCATTACTTGGCTGAGTCTGTTCATCTAGGAATTTCAATGGCCACCCTAACTGTAGGATCTGAATACTTCCAAAGTATTTAAAATATTTTCTCTCTCTTTGTCTCTTTCCAGGGAGTAATTGAAATTAATTTTATAGATATTTGCTCAGTTGGTTGTGTACAGTTCTTGAGTGAAATGTTGGAGTGGGGAGGGGGAGGAGGTGTAACTTATTAAGGGTGTGTCTTCAAAGAAAATAGATTTTTTTTTCCCTCCAGGTTATATTGTATTTTCTACAGGGCACAATCAATATGACCATCTGTTATTTCAACATCAGTCCCCATCTCAAGAGACTCTATACACAAAGTTTGCTAATACATGATTTCAGGTTCATCTATAAGCACATGCCCCTGCACTGATTGATTCTGGACTGGAATAAGTCCTCCCCTCCATTCAAACATCTCACTTCTTTCTATATAGAAATGCCTGCACTCATTATAAAATAAGACTTCCAATAGCATACAACCAACGTTATCAATTTAAAAAATAACTTGGTGTTCACTTTAATTGTCTTGTGCCTGCTCTGATACAGTATCTCTGTATGCTGTAATTTTGAGTGGGAGCAAGCAGTTCAAGTGGCTTGTTATTACTGTGACTGATGAGAAAATGAGAAGCAAAGAGACAGGTAGAGAGGCAGAGGCAAGGCAATTCCCTCCTATGCCCAGCATTGGTTGCAAGTCCCTCAGGTGATCACTTTAGTCTTTCCTTCAATTCCCTGCAAATTGTAATGTGTTTAGAAAAGTGTTTTTCTTGACTATTGACATTTATTTATTTGGCTGCATGGTAGCTCTGTTATTCTAGAAAAGCTATTTATATTTAACATCAATTAAGATAAATACTTCTTTATAATTTCCGTCATATAATTATACATTACATAATTATACATAAAGGATTCCTAATTGGTCAGAGGATAAAATATGTAGTTGCTGTACTGCAGGAGTCAGCAGGGCTTCAAACAGATGACTTAGAATTTAACATAATAGTTATATAACCCAATGTCAGATTCTGTGCGCCCAGTGATGACATAATATTGCACTGATTTTGGCACAGGTCCATATTCTTTTTGGATGACTATTAGTGATCAAAGATGGTTCAGTGCTGAAAGAAGTACATGGTGTTATGTTGTCAACTGTTATATGTCAGATGCGTTTAGAAGGGGAAAAAACATGCAACATCAGAAAACAAAAAATGACAAATCACAGAAATTAATAAAATTATTGGATCATAAGTGCCAGAGAGGATGAAAAGGAATTCGCTTTTAAAGCTGAAACTGATCAAAGCCTTGATCACAAACAGAACATTTTGGCAGATACTTCTCACTCCACAAGTGGTATCTGAAGTGGTCTCTTGAAGACTGAACTTTCAAATGAAAGAATGAACCATACCACCAACCAGAAACAACTGTTATCACAGTAACATTTTAGAGTCCTTCTAAAGGATTACTTGACTCAAACCAAACTGATCTTACCTGAGATGTACTTGAAGTAAAGAATTACTCCAACAGTCCGTTTTGAAGCTTCCTGCTGATTCAGACAATATAACAATTCCTAAACATTTTCTAAAATATAAACTTTTCACGTCATCATTTTTTCTGCTACATCTTTAGTGTACATAAATTTATTATATTGCTTGTTCAAAGAGGAAAGTTTGAATGCTGAGACTGAGTGGTGTTTGATTTGGTGTTTACAGTGACAACTGTGTGCCTATGCATGTGCTCCAATGCATTCTAATTACAATACTTCAGAGAAGACTTGATCAATTGAGTCTGCTGTGCATTCCTATTAGACTGCTCTAGCATTGCTGCAACATCATACGTGCCATGTGCCTCACTGCACGCCCCATCCAGTGGCAGGATTCACATGATGCCAGGCCACGCCACTGTCAAAACAGCAGCAGCGAGGCATGGAGCAGAGGCTGAGTGCACCCCACAGCTGCAGCCTGCCCTTGCCCTGTGCACAGACTGGGAGGTCATGGGCCATGCTCCCGATGAGCCTCGGGGCTTTGATTGCCCCATAACCCGGCCTGGCTGGGGCCCCATTCACAGTGACTGGGGCGCTGGCTGGGCCAGGTCATAGGACAATCAGAGCCCAGTGGCTCCTTCAGAGGCGCAGCGAAGTGAGGGGGTGGGAAACATGTCCAGAGTCTGAAGGTGGACGGGGGGAGAACAGGCCCAGACCCAAATCAGCAAGGGGGAGGGAGGGGAGCAGGCCTGGACCCAAAGTGGTGGGGAGAGGTGGTGGGGGATGGGTCCAGGCCCAGACCCAGATCCAAAGTGGGGAGGGACCAGACCCAGGCCTGTGTCCCTGCCTGCCCATTCTTGACAGGCAATCTGCTACTTAGTAATAAATCTTTAGTTTTTCTTGACAAAACTGATATTAAAAAAAATCAACCCTCATCTTCTCTACTGTAAAATCATCTTTCCTCATCAAGTTTCCTGCACTGCTACCAGCTCTTGGTTTTGTCCTGTTTTCTGATGTAGGTATCATTTTCATCCTTGTTATGTTGTCAATTCCTGGGCAAAGGAAGATTTCCCTTGGGTGTTTTACAAAGCGGATGTATATTTCTGACACATTTCATAAACTCAGTTGCACTTCCTGCACACAGTGTAAATGGCGGCTACCTTTGTAGACAATTGCTTAAGTAGAAATTATTTTAAATAATGAATATTACGAAGACCAGGTTACATTTAGAATGCTTAGAGTGATAAAATGTTAATATGGTAAAACAAAAAGAAAAGAAGTCACAGTGCCATGCTGAAGGTGATTAAAAACTAAATGCATGTTGCTTTCAAAAGGAGGACTGCCCCCCCATATCTATAAATGCTGAAGCAAAGATATGAACTACTCTTCCAGCCCTTCAAAAGGAAGGTGAGTGATATGCTATTATAGGTATAATGCACAAATAATTCATTCTACTGCTCAACTCTTCTTGCCACATTGGCAAAAGGATGGATTTGAATGAGGTCTACCATGTTTTTGAAGAGGATCCTGACAACCAGGCTAGAGAATACTTGGATATGGGGTTCTCTCAGCTCCTACCACTGGAGCTATTTCTTCAGCCAAAATCATGTGAGCTGCTCCTTCCCATCTATATTTTGCATTGAGGCCTCCAGCAGATCATACATAAGGTACTGCTTTTTCCTCAAGCAGAGCACTTCTAGGAATTAGTCTGTGGACAAGCTATCTGTCTGTTGTGTTTGATTTTGATTAGGTGCTGCCACGACAGGAAGTGAGGTACATGAGGCAGGAAGTAAATAGCTAATTTTTCATTTAATTATGATGGATTTATTTGTAGTCCCACCACTAATCCCATTTAACTGATTCTTCTTCCCATAATTAATGTTAGACCTCTCACTTAAAAATAAATAATTATTAAATGCTAATATTACCCTAACATTTATGAGTTATGGCCTAATAAACCATGATCTGGTGTCTGGATAATAAAAGAAGCAGGAGGCAAAGGCTTTGTTTCCTTCTATCACCAGTTTCGACTACTGATAGGCCCAACTGAAATCTCTGGATTAAAATACCTCCAAATTCTCAGGCAGGCAAATCTACACTTCCACATGCCCCGTATAATAAACAGAACCAGTATAACAGGTTTTAGCAATCTGGAAAAAATTGACACTAGACCTAGGTAGCTATCCATTCTGGTAGCAACAAGAAAGTTTCCATTTGAGGTCTTCTTGATGTCCTCTGTGAGATGGTTGATCTTAACTGATTCCTTAACAAAGGAGAGTCCATTATACAAAAAAATAAAATTACAGTTGGCAGTGATATGCACCTGGGAAAACAATGGGTTAGAGCAGCAGTTGGCAGCCCCCAGCATGGGTGCCAGAGCATGGCACACAAAAGTATTTTGCTTTAGGGCAGATGGTAGAAAAGGGCTGGGGCTGTGCTGCCATAAGGATCGGGCCCTTGGGGCTCCCCTGCCATTTGCCCCTGGCACACCAACATCTTACAAGTTCTGGTTGTGGGTGTTTTTGGAATTCTACCCAAAAACGTTACCGATCCCTAGGTTTAAAACTAGCATCTTCTGCTTAGGGAGAGGAACCTGCAGGTCACGACTAAAGCAAATAGGGCAGTTTGGTGAAGCTTACAGAGCTTCTATACCCGTCTCATAATTAACAAACCTCAACTTTGAATCCCATATTCATCATCTTTATTGTTAACACAATAGATTTTTAACCATTCCCAGCTCATGTGTTAGGGCCTACTTTAGTTTACTGTTCAGTTGATATTTTTACAGCGGAACTTGTTCCTTGTTTTAATCCTTAGCTTCTGAGAGCAAATTGAATAAACACTTCCCTCTCAAAGCCTCCCCAATCATAGCACGCAGCAGACCACGGTGCCTCCATGGAACTTCCAAGCAGAGGCTTCCATTGGGGGCTTTGAATTTAGTTTTTTTCAGGTCAGTTTAACCCTAAAATTATAGTCCATATCTACAGTACAAAGGATGCAAGGTGAACAAAGCTTTCTAATTCCACTATAATTGGTGCTAATCTAATAATGTTAGTGGAATAACTCATGAATTACACTAGCGTGAATTAAATCTGCTTTTGGCCTGAGTATTTTAATCCGAAACCTGAGAACAATGCAGTAAATCATATACGGAGGAGGGATTTATGATGAAGCATGTTTAACCTTGCATAGCAACAACAGAAAACTATTATTAGTCTCTTCCCTAATCCAGTGATTTAATTGGAATGGAAAATAATTTGTGATTTAGTAAGTTAATCAAAACTTGAATTGATTCACTTTTCTATTTTCTTATACTTTCAAACATTAGGGTAACTTTTGAATTTAATACAAAAAGCCGTGTCCACAAACTCCAATAATTAATCACTTGTGGCATTTATTAGTTATTCATTTCTGTTTAAAATGTACTTTATAATTCATTAAACTACCAAAAAAATAATTTCTTATCTGCCCAAGGCTCACAATGTACGTTTAAGAGAGAAAATTAAGCACAGTAATAAACAGGGAAGAATTTTTAAATATTAATTTGTCCTGTAGCACTTACCATGTTTGTTTACATTAATTAATTTAAAACCAAGTTTATAGTGCCTTTGTCAGTAGTTTGATAGGAACATTCAGTTAAATTACTAAATGCTCAAAAATATACCCTTCTAGTAGTATATTCCATTGCTGATTGCTATTGCCAGTGCATTTAAATTCATTCTTTTGGCCACTTAAAAATTTGATCATTTTCATGAGACATGAAAATTTAACAAGATTGCTACAGGGTACAGTCTCAGTTTGGTGTGTAGGGAATTACTTAACTAATGCTGGTTATTAATGTTGCGTAAATTTTGTACTTCTCAACACAGACCCATACTCCAATAGTCATAACAAGCCTTTAAATGTCTGGATCATGGTCTTAAATATAGGCTTTAATTAAAAACTTAAGGCTGTTAACAGCGTATTTCATGGGGTTATCCTACAACAAAACTCTAGGGAAGATAATATTCAGATCATAGTCCTGTATGCAAATTCACATTGCAGATGTAAACTTATTCTTCCTATGTGGACAAATCAAGTTAAACAGGTGAAATATCATCAATAAAAGAATTCAAGGTTGTTACGTGAAAGTTATGTGGGGTAGGTTTTCTGGTTATATTCAACCATATCAGCAATTAAAACAAAACAACACAACAAACACCATCTCTCCTCTCACCTCCACATTGATACTAAACAACACTACTAAACCACAGAGATGCAAGAAAAAGCTACTGGTATGATCACTGACACCTTGACAATTCAGCGGAACTGGAGGATTTACTCAGCATTTTTTTCAGAGACCTTATTAAAAACATGGGGTGTTTGTACACGTGATGGGGGTTTAGTTTGGTTTAATTCTCCCTAAATTGAAATGGTGGGTTTTTAAAAATAATAATACTGAGAATTCTGGCTGCACAGAGCAGGGACAGAGCTTAACTTCAGGTGATTCACCTGTCCTTTCCTTCTTAACTGAAGCTGGAACCCTAGCTGCTGCTAAAGCCTGGTCTCCCTGGATCTATGATTTTGAAAAGAGCTTAAGAGTTTTCTGGACTCTGAAATAGGAGCGAGGCCAGGAACAGCTAGCAGACAGCAGAAACTACCTGTTTCTGGGATGAGCACGTGGGGTCAGACTGAGAAAGACTGCAGCAAGAGTGAACACTTATGCCACATCTACTTCCTGATTTGGCTCTGCCAGTGTAAGTCGACCAGGCCGTGGTGGTAGCAGCACTCCAGTTGGGAACCACTGCCCATAGAGCAGGAGAATCCGGCATGCTGACAGACCACATTGTATTTGTTTGCTTTGGTTAAAAAAATCATTATGGCTGGTCACTCTCAGGCACAGTCTGCCTTTTGAAAGTGTTCACATCCTCTTAGTTTCTGTAAATTCAAGAGAAGAAAAGAATGTGTTACATGAGCTATGTCAAATCTGATCAATTTAAGTTGATTTAAATTAAATTCACTATTTTACCTGTATTTCACTCGCAACAATCCCATTCATATGAAAAAGGAGTCTCTCGGGAAGAGAAGTAGGCAAAAAAGAAAAACAAGAAAAGAGAAAAAGCATTTTATTTTGCTGTCTAAGTATCATTCCTATCACATTTAATATGGTGTAAATTGGGAGCAGTTCCTTTGCAATTAATTCAGAATTTCTTGTGCAAGTGACAGAGAAGTCACATCTGTCTGGGAGGGGGTGTTACTGGCTGTTTTTTAAAACATGAGCTTGGACAGGAGCTAACAGTTACACTGCCACTGTTTGTGGTGGTGTGGGAAAAGAAAAATATTACGAATCCAATAAACTCATAGATTTCATAGATTTTAGGGTCAGAAGAGACCTATTAGATCATCAAGTCTGACCCCCTGTCCTGGGCAGGAAAGAGCACTGGGGTCATATGACCCCAGCCAGGTGCTTGTCCAGTCTCCTCTTGAAGACCCCCAAGGTAGGGGAGAGCACCACCGCCCTTGAAGTCCATTCCAGATTCTGGCAATCCTGACCATAAAGTTGTTCCTGATGTCTAACCTAAATCTGCTCTCTGTCAGTTGTGGCCCGGCACTGGATGCAGTACACCAGTGCCACACAGAGGGGAAGTATCACCTCCCTGTACTTGTTCATGATGCATCTGCTAACGCATGATAGAGTGTGGTTACCTCTACTGATTACTTCGTCACATTGACGGCTCATGTTCATCTTGGAGTCAACTATAACTCCAAGATCCCTTTCTGCTGCTGTGCTGCTGAGAAGGTCCTCCCCTAGCCTATAGGTGTGTTGGTGATTCCTTCTCCCTAGCTGCAGCACTTTGCACTTGTCTTTGTTGAACCACATCCTATTCTTTTCTGCCCACTTTTCCAACCTGTCTAGGTCCACCTGGATCCAATCCCTTCCCACTAGTGCGTTTACTTTACCCCACAATTTCATGTCATCAACACATTTGGACAGAGTGCTCTCCTTACCCTCATCCAAGTCGTTGATGAAGACATTGAATAGGACAGGCCCAAGGACCGAGCCTTGGGGGACACCACTGCCCACATCTTTCCAGGCTGATACCGACACGGCCACTACGACTCTCTGGGTGCAACCCTTAAGCCGATTTGCCACCCACCTGACCATGTAATCATCCAGCTCACAGCTGCTTAGTTTGTTTATGAGAATAGGATGAGATACTGTATCAAAGGCCTTCTTAAAGTCCAAGTAGATGACATCTACCTTGGCTCCTTCATCATTTTGTAACCTGGTCATAAAAAAAAACAAAGTTAGTCAGGCAGGATTTACCTGCTATGAACCCATGCTGGTTGTCCTTCAGCATTATTTTTCTTGCTGGGCTCTCACAAATGTGATCCTTGATAATTTTTTCAAAGGTTTGCCTAAGAATAGAGGTGAGGCTAACCGGCCTATAATTACCCACATCCTCCTTCATCCCCTTCTTGAAAATAGGGACCACATTGACCCTTTTCCTGTCCAGTTCATTGGCCCTTTTCTAGTCCTCTGGGACCTGATGTGAGCACCATGAGTGCTCAAACAGCCATGCCAGTGGCTGTGATATGACACTGGCCAATTGCTTCAGCACCCTTGGAAGAAGATCATCTTGGTTTGCTGATTTAAACACATCTGTTGGCTACAAAGGACCAACTCACAGGATCATCATAAAATTCTGGTTTATTAGATGGATGCAAAAGTCATGACCTTGGGGCTCATCCCCTCAAATGCACACACATTCATGCACACACACACTCTCAGTAGCTAGCTATGAACACTAAGTACTGATGTCAAGATATACCTATTCCCAAGTGCTGCAGTCTGTCATCAATGGCCAGTCGAGGCTTCTTTCAGTGCGATGTTGCTTCAGAAGGAGGTCACCGGTTGGTCCTTCTGGCTGGGCAGGCAGGGGGCTGGTCAGGGCAGAGAGAGCGCCATTGGAGGGGCATTCTTCACTGCCTTTTATCCCTCTCTGGCAGACTTTGGTGACTCCGCAATTTTTGGGCTTACCCAATCCAGGGGTCATTGACCTTGTGGGACATTCCCCTTGGTGGTTGCTCAATGGCAGCTGTCAGCCCCAGGTGTCACGTCTGCAGGTACGTGCAGTCTTGGGAGTCCATTGATAAAGTTTGATTAATTCACTGCTGTGATTAGTTCAAACTGGGGCTTCTGCACCTTTAACAGTGAGGTTTCAGGGAGTTCCTGGCTCTGTACTGATCCTTTCTTCTCCTTCTCTGTGGTTTCATAGGTGTTAACTGCCACTCATTAGCTTGTTCCTGTCTAGCTACTGTGTTACTCAACCAAGATTCATTCAGGGACCCGGTCCATACAGAGAAGCTGCGGTTTGATTCCCGCACTTGCTAACATTGTTTCATGGTACAACTTACTTTTAAACTTAAAGTACATGTTACAAAAGTTAAAAGGCATAGAATACAAAACATAAAAGGGTGAAATGCCATGGTACATACAACAAATAGACTAAATACAATGGCGGGGGGACATAGTGACACAGAATACTATTTTATACCCATAAAAGCATCTACAAACTATATTTTTATTACAAGTACACCTTATATTCTGTAAAAATAATAATAATAACAGAAGAAGTGGGAGAAAGGAAGGAAGAAAAGGTAGAAAAGAGAAAGCATCCCCCAAAGGGGGCAAATAGTGCAAAAGGGGCTTTTTGCCATATGGAGGGGCTTCACATTGGAGAGGGGGGCAGGCAAAAAAAGATTTTTTGCTACTCATCCAGCCCCTCCAAGTGCCCCTTCACTAGGTTGGTGCTGACTGTTGGTGGGCTGGTATTCCTCCTATACTTATCTATAATGTAATTGGGAGATTTGTCTTGATCTGTGTTGAGGAATATGGAGGCAGAAACCTCATTGAAGAATTCAGCCTTGTCCCTCTTATTTGTCATCAATTGCCCTAACCTGTAGGGGTCCTATGCTACCCTGCATCTTCTTTTTGCTCCCTATTTTCCGTGAAGGAGGACTTTTTGTTGTCTTTAATTTTTGTCACCAGCCTGAGTTCCATCGCTGCTTTGGCCTTTCTAACTGAGGTATACTCTTCCTTGGTAGCTACCCCCTGTTTCCACAACCTGTATGCTGCTTTCATTGCCCCTAGGCTTTCCCGGATTTTCCTGTCCAGTCAAGAGGGTTTCTTGGCCCCTTTGCCCCCTTTTGTGTGCAATGAGATGGTCTCCTTCTGTGCCTGAAGGCCTGCTCCTTTGAGAAACAACCACCCTTCCTGGACTCCCATCTTGCCAATGCTCTTGATCCTCGCCTAACTAATCTCCTGCGCACTTAGTCTTTCTGAAGACTAGCACTTCTGCCCTGCTGGTTACTTTACCCACCCTATGCTGGATAGTGAATTCAACCAATTGATGGTCACTATCCCCTAGGTTACCTTGTACCTGCAGATCCCCCACCAGGTCATTCCCTGTAGCTAGCACAAAGTCCAGCAAGGCATTTCCCATAGTGGGACTATATACCTCCTGTGTTAGGTGGAGGTCCTGTATGCATGTTAAGAGCCTATGTGAGCAGTTAGATCTGGCTGGCTGCTCCTCCCTGCAGATGTCAGGGTAGTTTAGGTCACCCATGACAACCATATCCCTTGACTGTACAGCCTCCGAGAGCTGCCTTGAGAATTCCAGGTCTAGCTCATCCTCTTGGTGTGGCAGCCTGTAGTAGACCCCACTACCAAGTCCCTTTCCCTCCAACCCTCTGTATGCTAACCTACAGTACCTTAATTTGCCCCTCCTCTAATCCCATCTTGATTATAGAAGATGTATATTGTAAGGCTGTGCAAAGCTTTGGGTGCTGATTCAATTCAGAGGAGATTTGGCTGCCAAATTTCCAAATCCAAATTGAATCAGAAAACCAATAAAAAGTTTCAAATCAATTTGTAGCCTCTGAATTGATTCAGAAAAAGATTTGGAGGCGATTTGGAGATTCAGCAATTCGGGCAGTCCCCGCTAGCCGCCATAGGGAGCAGGACTCATGCTGGTAAGTAAGGGGTGCAGGAGGAGGCTGGAGGAGAGAAGAGCAGACCATGGGGGGGACCCCCACCAGGACCCATCCCCTGCCTGCTCCCCCAGCCCCATCAATGGCTGCCCCGCCTGGCCCAAGCACCCTGGCTCATCAAAAAAAAAAAGCCCCACATTCACCAACTGCTGCAGTGGCTGTTGGGGCTTCTGGAGGCTCATGCCAAACTTCTCTTCCCCCCACAGTATGGGGCAGCAGGGATTGCCCCCCCTGCCACCTGGCAGCAGCTGGTGAATGAGGGGCTTTTTTTTTCTAAAATAAGAGCTGGGAGACTGGGGCAGGGTGGGGCAGCTATTGATGGAGCTGGGAGAGTGGGCAGGGGATGGGGCCTGTTTGATTCAGAGATTTGGAGGCAGCCAAATCTCTGAATCGGATTCAGCCAAATCAATTCGGGACAGTGATTCAAATCACTGAATCAAATCACTGTCTCCTGAATCGGCCGAATCCAAATCCGAAATGAATAGTAGATGCTTCACACTGGCCTAGTGTATTGCTCCTTAAACAGGAGGAACACCCTCTCCCCCACCTTTTTTCCCCACTCTGTCATGTTTGTACAACCTATAGTCCTCAATGCTTACTGCCCAATCATAAGTAAGGTCCCACCAGGTTTCAGTTAGCCCAGTCAGGTCGGAGTTATTGCTTGCAAGCAGAAGTTCAAGTTCCTCCTGCTTGTTTCCCATGCTCCTAGCATTAGTGTAGAGACATTTAAAGCTCCCAATGGGTGCCCTTGGTACCCCCTTGTCCTGATGCCTATTGGTCCCCTTAGGACTTACCTGGGCTGATCCAGCGCATGGCTCATGGCTCACTGATCCTATGTTCTCTTTGTCTTCTGCATCCATGTCCTTGAACAAAGCTAGTTTAAAGCCCTATATAGGAGATCAGCCAACCTGTAAGAGAACAGGCTCTTACCTTTTGAAGGGAGATGAACTTCTTATTGAATAAGGCATTACCTGGTAAGCTGAAGCTCTACAATAGTGGTCCTCAAGTGGGGTGTTGCCAAACTAAGGACAAATTATGAAGTGCCCTGATTCTAAAAAGCACTATTCAAGAGGAACTGTGAATGAATAGACTGCATAAATGAAACTTCCTCTGGGACATTTATCCCTTTTTATTAAGAGAGCATGAAGTGCTTTCTCTTCTCTGAAGCATTTGGCTATAGAACTTACATAGGCTTGGTTTAAACAGGTTTCTAGGATAGGAATATCAAAGGGACCCCTCTCCAATACAAACACACAAAGTATTGGAACTATGGTGTTGTTTCTTGGACAGCCCTACAACCTAACTAGGAATAGTTCCACACTGCAGCAAGAAACCTCTGGAGAAATGATACTGCTCTAGAAAACTTTTGTTAATTAAAATATGAAGTTCAGGAGGAGGCAGAAGGGAAATTCCCTGTCAGGAAAAAGAATGAGATAGAGAATGAGAGAAAATTTTGACTTTTAAAATTTTGATTATACAAATATTAAGAACAAATGGTGAAAGTACAGAAGGTGTGTAGCTTTCCCAGGGGCTGAGCATGAAACACTTGTCAGTGACAAAAAAAAAAAAATCCCACTGTCACCAGAGAATGAAATCCCCCCCTTCTCATAGGGTTACACAGGTAGGACCAGCTGTCCACCTTCCACTTCACAGAGTACCCCCCACATTGGGCCACTGCAACACAAACTGGTCCACATTTTGCTGCAAGGTGAAGTGTCCCAATTCAAATGCAACATGAGTCTGGACCAAGAAAGAAAGAGGTGGAGGGTGTTAGAGCTGTCCCCTGCAAGCTAGTTTCTGCAGCTTTTCAAAGTTGCTATCCTGGCCTGGCACAGCAGGAAAGTTGGCCAACAGATCACACCTCTCTGGCTGCTCAGTATGGTATACAGAAGATGTTCACAATCCTGGAGAAGTCTCAGTCCAGCCCATCAAAGACTGTGTTGAGGCCAGCAAAAAGCAACCGCAGCTGGGGGCAATCCAGAAAGTTGTTGACAAGTCCCCTCCATCATCCCTTTGCAGAAAGGGAAGGCTACCAATACTGTCAGGTGTATTGGGCAGACAGACAAAGGTGCCCGTGGCCAGGGTCCCATGTAACAGCTGCCACTGGAGGTCACCAGTTCTCTTGGCAATAGGCAGCTTTAGCCAGCTAGTCATTCAGGGCTTTATCTGAGAGCTGTGGTATCCATGCTGAGCTGAGAAGTCAGCTTAAGGGCGTGTGATTAGACCAAAGAAGCGACGAGGCTTCCAGAGGTGAGACTTGGCCCCCCTACTGAAAGGCCAAGTTATGGACTAGGGGCTTTGGCAGCAGCTCTGTAAATCACAGGAGTCTGCTATAGGGTCTCAGTTGGAAGTAGATCCACCAGGCCCTGGCAAGGTGGTAGCAGAAGGTAGGAAGGGCATCCAGCTGAGACAATCAAGTCCAACAGGAAATGTTCCCAATCAGGGTTGAGATCCAACATGGTAAATCAAAGGGAAGCTATTACTAGGGGGAGAGGTTCACCAGCAAGGAGCTGGTGTTGATGGGCTTACAGGCAAAAGGCAACTACCCTACTCCCAAGTCAATTAGGCCCTCCCTTACCTTGCTGGTGGGCAGGCAAAGGACAGTTTGCTGGAGCCAGTGGTGCCGGTTCCAGAATAAGTTGACAAGGAGCTTCTGGAGCCTTTTGAGCAGGGTCATGGCAGGTCCATGGTGGCAGATTTATGCCAAAGTAGCAGCTGCCAGGTTGTTGATGACCAGGACCTGGATGTGGTAGGAGGGGCTAGGTAGGCAGCAGTGCACTGTTGTAGTTGGGGTTGCACACCCCAGCCTCCTTACTGGGACCTTCCCAATTCTTGGTTAGATAGGCTGGCAGGCATAGGGAAATACCCAGGCAGGTCTGGCAGGTGGCTGTTGACTCAGATAACCCACCAGAAAAGTGTCACTTTTGGCCCATTTGATATGGGCTGAGGAGGCAAGCTCATAGACCTGCTAACACTTGGTCACCTGCACTGCTCACAGAAACAGTCACATCACCAGCATATGCTCTCATTTTAATGGCTGGGGGGGGGGGGGGGGG
>NW_017729029.1:32938818-32945249 GCF_001723915.1 Gavialis gangeticus | reverse complement strand
TTTTTTAAGGGGGGGGGGGGGGGGGGGCAGCACTGGCTAGAGCAGCATCCAATGGGAGGGCCAGGCCTATCAGGCACTGCTCAGTGGCTCAGTCATTAGAGCATACACCATTCCAAAGAAAGGTAGCCCTGCTGGGTGTCCCTGCCTGCTGGGAACGGAGCACATATATTTCTGTTCACCCTCAAGATGCTAGAAATGTGTCAGTACAGGAGCAGGATTGGTTGAGATGAAGACAGGCCACAAACCAAAGGCTTCCAGAGTCCAAAATAAGTTGTCATGATTGACTTGATCAAAGGCCTTTTCTTGATCTGGGGAAACAAGGCCAAAGAGCTGTCTACGGCTGCCAGCAAGTCATGCAGCAGAAATAGGTTGCCCTGGATGGTTCTGCTAGGCATGAAGTATCTCTGTTCAAAGCTTACAAAGGTCACAACCATATTGAGCCAGTTGGCCAGGGCTTTGGTCAGGAGTTTGTAAATCAGGACACAGAAGCAATACCAATCACCGATTCTTAATGTTACCGAGATCCCCTTCCTAGAACTGCTCACTGGCAGCTGACCAGTAGGATTCCATCTTTGAGGCTTTCCTGGAAGATGAGCAGGAGGTCTGGGCTGAGGAGGGGCCAAAAGGTATTACCCACCAAATTATACAAGACATCAATGCCTGGCACCTTCCCTATGGTGAGTACCTCAACAGCAGCATGTCAGTTCTGCCAAGGATAGTTCTTGTTCAACCTCAGATGTGGAGAGTTTGGGGAAGCCCTTATGCAGGTGTTGAACAGGCTCTGGGCAGGCAGGCTCAGTTGCAAACAGTTCAGTGTAGAAGCTAATGGCACTCTTGCATCTCAGCATAGTCTGTGAGCACTTGGCTTGACAGAGTTGAAAGATGGCCAATGATCTTTTGTTCTGCATACTTTTTCTCTAGGTTGCGAAAAAACTGGGTAGGGTTAGCTTCTGAGTTCTTGGAAGCAGGCTTAAGCTCTTGAGTCCTGGGCTGCACCTTTTACCAACACTCTCAAGCACTGTTTCTGGAGCATGAGGCTGTCATACAGACCATAGTCATTACCAACATCCCTTAGGGCAGCCTCAAGCTTTCAAGTTCTTGCACACTGCAGCAGCAGTCTTGGGCTGCCTGCTGCATGTATTGTGGGCAAAAAATCTTGATTTGTGCTTTTCCCATTTCCCATCACTGTTTCCAAGATGGGAAATCACTTCTCAAGGCTGCCCAAGTCTGCCACAGGTATGTGAAGCAGTCTTGAACATAGGCATCCTGCAAAAGGCACACACTGAGACACTAGTAGGATTCTCAGCTGCAAGTCAAGTCAGGAAAATCCAGCTGACACCAGGTTAGGTTGTGATCTTCGAGTATCAATGGCATAATATGGCCATGGAGGCTGGTGGTGTTTACTGATGGAGAGCCCTTTGGCATTCACCTTCACCTAGGTATACTGGCTCACATGAGGATAGAAGTGCTGCTACACGTCAGATACCCTTGCTGTCTGTAGGGTGGTCTGCAGCTATCAGACCCATCATGTGGATGGGTCTCTGGGACATTCTTGTAGTGTCATTAAAATCAGACAAAGAAAGCATGCAAGCAAGACTGTAGTAGATAACCTACAGAAGGAGAAAAATGTGAAACCAAGAAAAATGCAAGACCGTGACTGTGAAGATTCATGGAGTCTGACAAAAAGACTATTTGTTCTGCAGCTACATCCAAATAACACTCCTCATAGTGATTAGACACAGAACAGTTTTTTACAAAACTGCTTCACGGAAAAATTAATTAAAAAATTACTGAATGTTAATATAGTCTTTAATATTAACATTATTTGACTTAATTGCTATAGGATCCTAAGAAAGGGGGACAGGAAGGGACCTCACAAGATCATTTAGTCCAGCCTCCTGCTCAAGGCAGGATCAGCCCCAACTAAACCATCCCAGCCAAGCATCTGTCCAACTTGATAGAATCGTTAATTTAATGAGAAATAAAGGGTCTTAAACATATCTTACTCCAAGTACCAAATACTGCAGAGTCTAGTTTAATTTCCTGGGTTCTTAGTCTGGTGAAATGGACATACTTTTGTACTCTGTTCATATGGCAGTACAGCTTCAATAGCAATTTCACTTTAGGTAAGGTAATGACACCATCTTATGGCCAAAAAGGGAAAGCACAGGGTGAAATTAATAGTTTGTGAATAGAGTCCCAGAGATGGGATGGAAATGGAGTTCAGAGAAATCTAACAGAAAAACTAAGCATGTGTAATGATTGGTAAGTGGTACAGCTGATAAATGCACTGAACTTTCCTGGCTAAAGAACTTACTTTAAATTTCAAGCATATTAATAGGAATCTTTTGTCTCTAGGCCAGTGGTTTTCAACTTTTCTCATTTGCAGGTCCCTAAAAAATTTCAAATGGAGGTGCAGACCCCTTTGAATTGTAAGTGTGGGTATTCACATACTTTTGATTGAGCATAATCATCTTTCTTGGACTCCTTAAATATAGCCTGCAGACCACAGATTGAAAATCACTGCTCTAGGCTACAGGGTCAAATCTAACTATATATAATATATTCCCAAAGTTACCTTCTAATGCAGCTGTGAAGTGGGTTAATGGACAAAGCAGTTTTAATTGGACATGTATCCATAGCAGTCATATGTAGAGCTGTTACCTTGCAGAATACCGCCTATCGGTAAGCAGTCACTGGAAATATCATGTCATTTGAACTTGTCTTCCTTAAAGCCGATATCAGAACAACATTAAGGAATAGGAGAATAATGAGAGAGATTCTATTGCTTCCACTGAGGACCTGGGCTTCCAGCCCTATTAATCTTATGGTTCATTAGATTTTGCATATTAAAAAAGTAGGGAATTTAGTAAAAATACACTGGTAGGTCTTGGGGTAGGGGAAACCCTGCCTAGAGCCTTATTCTGGAGTCATCCAGGAGGCAACTCCCACCTTTCTTATAGGTCCTCATCTGGGTTAAACATCCAGTATCTGGATCTGGGATTGGTGAATCTAGGTGCACACCTTTCATCGGCAGCAGAGCAAATGGTTAGGGCTCAAATGGACAGAAGGATCTTACTATGGATTAAGAGCCACTAAGCTCCCAGTGCCTGGCGGATGATCTTCTTTGGACAAGGAGAGGAGCCACATAGCCAAGTCAGCAGGAACTGCAGGGTAGATGGCACTCTCCAGCCATCAAGCCTCAGCTCTCTGCTGGGTAAAGGCTGTTGCATCCCAGAGTATACACCCTGCTACTATGCACTCAGGTTGCACGTTAAATTATTTTACGTGGACAATCTACGGGTACCAATAGTTTCTACTGTCCCTCCCCACCAGTACTTCACCATCATCATACACTAACCCTCCACAAAAACTTGTGGTGAGAGTTTCCTAGGCAATGCCAACAGGCCTGAGAAGCTGGAAGCTAGGGGCCAATGATCTCCACATGAGTGGCCTAGGTGTGATAGTCTCATGATTCTTGCTTGGAGACGGAAACATGAGGATTGCATTAAGCAACACATATGGTCTTCCAGGCTGGACATTGTCCTGGGAGAATATGGCCCACGATAAGTGAGGTTGGCACTCCGCTACGAAGGAAGCAGAACGAGCAGCAGAACATCATCGCACCACCTGGCAGACAGTAGGAAGGAACATAGACACCAGCTTTCGCTGGCATGTCTCCTGTGCCCTACAGGTGGAAACCGACTTCCAGTATCAGTACTAGTTGCCATACTTGATTATGAGTGACAGTCATTCATTCATATTGGTAGGCTTCTCTGGTCTCTTAACAATGTCTATCCATGTGCTGAGCCTTTTTTTTTTGCAAAGGGCAACATATAGATCAAATAAATAAACACATGATTTTGTCAGATTGTGTGCAAGAGCAGCTTGCAGCCTGGAAAGGACCAGCCCTGGTGAAGCTGTAATCTACTATGCATCCGGCACAGCGGCTCCTGCTGCAGGCCTCACTCCAGCTGGGATTATCCATCCCTCTCTGAATTATCAAAATAATCGGCCAACGCTGAGAAAGTGGAAAACATGACATTACCTGTCTGTAAGGTCTGTTCTACAGGGACACCATTTGCCTTCCCCACCGGCCCTGGGAAAAGACACCATCCTCTAAATAAGAGTTCTAAGGCTGTCGGCATGTCCAGTGCTGGCTTACTGAATCCACGGTGCATCTGTATGTCCCAAGTGTAGGTTTTAGTACCAAATCCTTGTCAACACAAAACCCCCCAAATGAACCTCTTTTTATGACTGGGAGGAACACTAACAGTCTATCAGCAAACACTGGCCATATAGGTGAAACCGTGATCCAGCACTGAGCTTACACATCGTTTAACAACATGGAACGTTCTAATTTATGACTGAGACCCAGCTCTTTGGGCACTTAACCAGCACAGACCATTAACCTGAATATTTATACCCTGTGGATGCCCCGAGGATTTCTCTGTTCTGACTGAAGTGCTGTTGGGTGGCAGCACACTAGTGGACAAAGCACTGGGCTGAAATTCCATTCTTGGCCTGCTGGGGAACCTGGGGCAATTTATCCCCTCACCTTTCTGTACTTATTTCCCCATCTGTAAAATGGAGATGGTGCTGCCGAGCTGTTGGAAAATGCCTTGCAGCCTCCTACTGAAAAGCACTGCATCACAGCTAGGTTACTTTTGCTGAGTGAGGCATCTATTTGTGGGTTTGTTTGTTTTTTTAATATCCTCAAGCAGTGGGGCCAAGAAGCTAAGCAGGGCTCTCTGCAACTGGGTTGGGATTTGGGAACCACTAACCAACCCCAACATATCCTCACTGCAATAAAAATAATAAGTAAGGCTAGACCATGACTAAGGGTGGCCAACCCATACCTTGACTGCCATAGGTGGTAGAGACAGTTGTGTGGCATGTAAGCCCTAGGTGCTCAGTAACGGGAGGGGCTGGAACGGAGGTGGGGACTCAAGCCTCCAGCAGGACTACATGCAGCAAAGCTAGGGCAGGACACTTGGGAGAGGAAGTGTCGGGTGTGACTGGCAAATCAGGTTAACCCTTCCCTGGCCCTACAGGCACCACTGAATTCAGGGCTTTGGATCCTCTCTCACTATATAAAACTGGCTCTTGGTGGTTACACCTCTCTCCAAGTAGATTTCTAGCCCTGCTCTGCTCTGTGTAACTGGAAGCCCAATCTCCCCTGCCTTTATTCAGATGCCCCAGGACACAAGATCCATTAGGTGCAGCTCTAGGGGACAGGCAGAATGGCACTTGAAGAGTGGGCAGGGCTTAACTTGCAGCATACCTACCAAAAAATGTGGCCTACCACTATTTTAGAGAACTGGAAGTTGGAAATGAGCAGCTGTAGGAAAAGGCTGAATACCCTTCTTAAGGGAAAGGCCTGCTGCATTTTACATTAAGTCACAGAATGTTGAGGGTGCCATCACCATTACTTGAGGCAGGAGTTACTGCGGAGTAGATGAGGAAGACCAGATTCTAGGTTCTTACCACAATACACACAAACAATCTGAACTGGTTCAGTAGTTTGAGGGTGTGGGGATTTGCAACTAGGAAGAATGCTAATTCCAAAGGTCTGCATTTTGAGAGGGTAAAAAATTATGCTATATCCCCTTCAGGTATAGAAGATCTGACCTTATGATGAATAGAAGTGTGAGCTAGATACCTCAGTGGCTAATCAGATAGAGCCAAAGCAGCCTTGTCACATGCCCCAAAACTGAACTGGAATAGAAAAGCCTAAGCTTCAACAAGCAACTCTGAGCTATGAGGTGGTAGAAAGAGCTGCCATGTGTCAAGAGCAGGTTATTCAAAATCCCTAATGGGGTCTGCATAGTGCCTGGTAAATCTGAGGAAATGTGACCCTCTGGCTCTACACAACACAAAAATGACTCCTGCTAGAAACATCAAGCTGCCCATCTTTTGGAAATGTTGTCCAGCTCTTGATGTTATGTCACAGTTGGGAATTGAGGGGAGGGTAAGAATATAAATCAAATCTAAATATTTTCCAAGACAAGCTGTCTTATTTTGGCATGTTTTCATTAAAGGCAAGTGCTCAGAGGCAGTTTTCTATCCTGCAATGATGGTGGCCCATTTTTAACAAGGATTAGAGTGCCTATGATGTTTTATACTTAGTTCAGCAAGGCCTGGGGGGGGCAGGGACTGGGTACCCCCACACCTGTCCTGCAGGAGCCCACCTTAGGGCCCTGGAGGTGCAGGTGAGGGAGCTCCAGGAGGAGGTTAGCAGGCTGAGGGGAATCAGGGAGGCAGAGGAAGAAATTGACAGATATTTTCTTTCCCTGCAGGGTTGTACACCCAAGGAAGATGCACCTCAAGAAGTGCCCTCCACTGCAAAGTGGCAGACAGTCACCTCCCGAACCAGGGCTGCTCGTAACACAGCAGTACCAGTTCCTCCAGTCCGGCTGGAGAACAGGTAC
>NW_017729029.1:32937983-32938211 GCF_001723915.1 Gavialis gangeticus | reverse complement strand
CTGATGGAGGACTACCACGCTCTGGGGTGCATGCTAAAGGAGATGGGCGCAGAGTTAGTTCTCTTCTATCCTACCAGTGAGTGGACGTGGAACACGGCATGAAATGTGCACCGTGGAGACCAACTGGCGGCTTTAGGAATGGTGTCTTGAGGTGGGCTTTGGCTTCCTCAACCATGACCAGGACATAATGACGAGAGACATGCTTGGATGGGATGGGCTCCACCTTTC
>NW_017729029.1:32935442-32937972 GCF_001723915.1 Gavialis gangeticus | reverse complement strand
TCAGGTCCCTTCCGACCCTAGAAACTATGAAACTATATTGAGGCAATCTGAGGGTATTTTTATCAAGAGGCCATTTTCATAATGTTTTCCTTGTCACATGATTACAAACAAAATAGGTTTTTTTACTCCCTGCTAGCCTAAAAATTTCACTTGGATCTCATCAGCAGGGATCTGGGTTTTCCATTTCCAATGGAAAAACAAAGGAAAACCTGTGGTTTTTTCCTAACAGAGAAACACGCGGATTTCCCACTTTTGCAGAGCTCTCTGAAGGTGAGAGAGAGCCTGCAAGAGCTTCTTGCAAAAAGGGCAGGAAACCCTAAGCCCTGTCCTGAGGGGTAGGGGGAAGGGGCAGGGAGACACTCAAGTAAGCATGGTTTGGGGCTCAAGCTCACTTTCCCTCCTGAAGCCTTTGGAGTAAGTGGGGCTTGCAGGGGGCTGGGAGCTCTCTCTGTCAGGGCTTGGGGACTGCAGGTCAGGGATGAGGGGCATCAGCAGGACATCAGGAGGGTGTGGGGGGGCAAGGCAGGTGTATGTGTGTGGGGGGGCTGAGGAGTGGGGAGGTGGCCGTGGGCACTCAGACCAGCATGGGAGAACCTGGGCAGCATCTCCACACCCCACTGTGGGTTGGGATGAGCAGGCAGGCAGGGTTGTTTACCTGCGTGCCGAGGAGTGTTGAGCAGCTGGGGCACCTGCCCTGCTGCCTGCTCCTGTGAAGAGGTGGGAGTGGCCATGGTACAGTGCTGCAGCTCAGGGGATGTTGAGCCAGTCACCCCAACCTGACTGGTGGGGTAACTGATGACCTCCATTTAACCAGTTGTCCCAGGACACGCCGTAAGGACAAACACTTACCGGCAGCTCACAGCGCGGCACACAAGGAGTGGAAGGCAGAGCCCATGCAGCTCGTCAGCTGCCTGTTTAACTAGCTGCAGCTGGCCAGTGACATTAGTGCCGAACACCGGCCGGCGAAGATAAAAATGGTGGCGCACGCTGCAGAGCTGGTGGGAAACCAGGGAGCGGAGCCACGGCTTACCCCGACAGCAGAGGCGCCCCTGTCCATGGAACCCGGGGAGCAGGACCAGCCAGGATGAGTGCAGGCAGGAAGAGGAGGATCACCTTGACAGCACCTCAGATGAGACAACAAAGGGACGCCAGGAACATCACCTGAAGGCGGTGTTGGAACGACCCAGGGAGACAAAGCAAACTGCAGGTGGGAGTGCAGGGATGGTGGGACACCTGAAGAAGTCTGACCCGGGAGAGAAGGACTACGGGGAAAACCCGTAAGGGTTGCCATCAGGGTGGACATCGCCGCCGGATCTGGAGCTGCCTTGGAGTAGGCAGGGAAGCAGACAGGCTAAGGGATAAGGCATGCTGTGCCCCCTTAGAGACCCGGGAGGAGTAGAAGGGGAGTTAAAGGGGCAGGCAGCCCAGGAATTGTGTTGAAGCATTTTTTTTCCCTTCTTCGAGTTGTCTCCCCAGGCTTCAGGGATAGTGGAGGGAAGCAGGTCCTTAAGTTAGTAGGTAGTGCCAAAGCCCCCTGGGGTGGCCCTGTCTTAAGGAATCCCAGGAGGAAGGCGTCGGCCATTTGGACACTACTCCACAGGTGGTGTGAGGCCAGGGTGTAGGGGTAGTGGAGCCCCATGAGTAACTGCCGGGAGAACTGTGGGTCAACGAGCACTCCCGATTAATGACCCCGGACACTGAGGTCCAACAAGTCGTGGCAGGTGAGCATGGGGTTGAAGACTCGGGTGGAAAACACCAGCTCAGGTGGAGACGTGAACCCGTGAGGCACTTAACACCAATTACTCGAGCGAAAGTTGCACGAGAGCAACTGGTCGAGGCCCAGTGGCTACACCAGTAATCCCAATCTAACCAGTGAAACAAGTCTAACTGGTGACCTCAGTAATTTTTTGTGGCTTGGTTCCCCATTGTGGTTCAGTCGGACAGGGCACTTGATGGTTCGATTCCAGTTCAGATTAAAATTGGCAGGGCCAGAGGGGACTGTGCCTTGGGCAACCGGAGCTGGACCCACATCCTGGTGAGTTAGGGGGGCAAGCAGGAGCTCTAATTTTCCACGATGAAAAAGCCAAAATCACATGCTAAAATATATAGGTATTTAGAAGTTATTTTATTAATGATTGAGGCACTGGTGGCTTCCAAATGGCTTCTTTATAATATATCAATAAAACATTGTGTTCAACTGATACCTATATATTTATAACCAATTCTTCACCTCCGTTTTCTTGTGCAGGGACCGGGACTTCCCTGCTGTGATAGAAGCCAGACTCGAGGGGATCGCCTTCAGACCTCAGGTTGGGGAGGACCGGGTTAGAGAGCTTCTGGAGGGGCTGGACGCGTTCAAGTCAGCGGGTCCGGATGATCTCCACCCCAGGGTGTTGAGGGAGCTAGCTGGGGTTATTGCAGGGCCCCTGGCACGGCTCTATGAGCGATCGTGGTGTTTGGGCCAGGTGCCAGATGATTGGAAGGTAGCAAATGTGGTCCCCATCTTCAAGAAGGGGAAGAGGGAGGACCC
>NW_017729029.1:32931498-32935281 GCF_001723915.1 Gavialis gangeticus | reverse complement strand
TAGGGCGGCTAGGAGCTGGAACCAACTTCCAAGGGAAGTGGTGCTGGCCCCTACCCTGGGGGTCTTTAAGAAGAGGCTGGATGCCTACCTGGCTGGACTCATTTGAGTCCCATTTCTCTTTTTGGGGTTTTTTGTTGTTCTCCCGCCCTGGCGGGGGGTCGGGCTAGAAGATCTACTAGGTCCCTTCCGACCCTTAATCTATGAATCTATGAATTATGAATCTATGAATCTATATAGTGGCCTTTCATTTTAATTGTGGATTTTGGGGTTTTTTCAGAGAATTTGCTATTTTTAAACAGAAAACAAGGAGCCCTGTTCATCAGTTAAAAGGGAGACAATTTCTCAAGTAAAAGGTGACAGCAGTTGAGTGAAGGCCCTCAATTGTACAAACCCATTTATTTCAATGGGTTGACAAGCTATAATATAATAATAGCAAACTCATTTGACATCAGTTGAACATCAGTGTTTTACAAGATAACATTATTCTCATTTCACAGATGGGGAAACTGAGGCACAAAGCAAAATTATGTTTTGTTGCATGCAGGAAAACACTGGTTAAAACCAAGGATAGATCCTAGGTTCTATTTTAACTCAGTGCTGTCATCAAGCTTTGCTGCCTCCCATAGTAACTAATGTTGTAACAGAACTTGTGTACAAGGAAGAATATGGTTCAGTCTCTCAGCTGTGCTGTTTTTCAGTGCACACAGGCATAAAATGCAGAAGTCTATTTTGCCACCACACCAAGTTGATAAAGTTGATATGACTGAATATACAGAGAGCAGATCTAAAACCTCCAAACTAAGCCTCACTCTTTTAAGAGTCTTTTTTCAATTCCTGTAAAAAAAAAAAAAAAATTTGGAAAAAATACCTTTCATAATTTTAAAATACAGAAGTTTAAATTAGGAATGTGCAAAATGTCACCGGCTGTTTCGTTTACACTTGTTTTGATGTTGAAAGAGCAAAATCAAAACTAAACAAAGGGTGTCAAAACAGCCTCAAAACAAAACTAGGCTAGTCGAAACATTTCTAAAGTCAAAACATTTTGACCATAGCGCTGGGGATGGGAAGTCAGTCCAGCTGGGCTGACTTCTCATCCCTGGCACAAGATCGAGCCCAGGGGCAATCTAGCACAGGGGATGAGAAGGCAGCCCAGCTGGGCTGACTTTCTCCAGCCCAATCGTGGGGCTGGGGTTGGGAACTCAGCCCACTTGGCCTGAGTTCCTTTCTGCAGCCCAACGGTCGGGCGAAACATCAAAACAGTGAGGCTGTTTCAACTCAAAATTAAATCCGATACAAAACATTGTTCCGTCCAGACCTCGAAACTGAAGTCAGAATGGAACAGTCCCATTTCGCACAGCCCTAGTTTAAATCAATTATAAGCGAGAGCATTGGGAAAAGGCAAACTAAGCATTGCAAGGCAATAAAGTAGGACAGAATTTATCCAAGTCTCACTGTAGTCCTGTTTTTGCTTTCACATGTTCTATTTCACTGTCATGCCCTTTGCAAAATAAGAGATTCCCTGATGTTTGGGGAGCATGTATGTCTTAAATTCCTGGCCTACCCTCTGACACTGTGAACAGCCTCACTGATCTCCTTGTAGATTTGAGCAGTGAACCTCAAAGAAAAGAACAAAGCAAAGGGATCAGTAACTATGTGTTTAGCATAGATTATTTTATATATAATCTATCCTCTTATTTGAAGCCAACAAGAGGATCATTTCTTTCAACTGGCCATAGAACTACTGCCAGAAGACCAGGTCCTCAGGAAGATTACACGTTCCTTGTCTCACTGTCTCTGTACATATATAGCCCTGGGCAAATATTGAACTCAAATCCAAACAGTAGCAGAATGACTGAAGTTTACCAGATTAGAAGGAAAAAGTAGATAGGTGGTTTCTGCACCAAAGCAGGCAGCAAGCCATCAAGGAGAAATTACATTAAGAAGCCAGGTCAAAGGAAACAGACTACTGCCCTGGGAAGATGTTCCGATTAATGCTCTGTAGCTATGCCATAAAATAGCAACAGCCACCTGCGAGAAGCCATTTTAAGCACTTGGAGTTCACATGGTGAAAAATGTTACTTTTGTATTAGTAAATATGTTTTGAAGATCTCTATTTATATGCAAAATTTGGTAACTTTCTTATTTCATTGGGCATTTCATGAGTATTCTCCAGCTTTTGCTGATTTGTTCCCCACTTGACGTTATCTGAGCTCTGTGCTTCAACTAGAATCAGAGAATTCTTGTTCACAATGCAAGAAGAAACTTTAAGCATCCAGTTTAGCAGATGCATGTTCTGTAGACAACTGTCTAATGAAACACACTGGGACCAGAATCCCAGGTCGTCAGCTCCAAAATTAAGGGGTGCCTAACAACTGGAACCAAACAAGATTTTGCTCAATTTACTTACCCTTTCTGTAGGCCAGTGAGTAGAGAGCAATACTCCACATGTAGAAGCAAACTATTTATACAATGAAATCTGGTTTATTAGTCACTGGGATAACCCATCACTATGATTCCGTTAATGCACTGAATCACCACCAGACTCCTACTAATATGCACACAAAACACTTTGGCTAATTTGTGATCTCCTGAAATGCAGTCATTTCCAAATGTACCAGAATAGCAAATCAAAATGAAATTTGCTCATGATAGTCTGCTTAAAAGATGTTTTCCTCCATAGCTTCTCTCAAGCTAGTTGGTGCTCACAAGACTGTATATTTTCTCTTCACAGCTTTTCTTGGCTCAAGAAATACAAAAAAAATCAAGCATTCTAGCCCGATTCTCACTGCATGCAATAATGCAAAGCAAAAATATTTAACTGATTTATTTGACTGTCATGTAATCATTTAATTCTTATATAGCTAACACTTAATTTTTGTATAATAAAACTTCATATGAAATATTTACCTGTAAAACAGTCTCAGATATCAAGACAGAGAGAATCCAATATGCACTCAGATTTTTGCAATTTTTTTCATTATAAAATGTCAAAAATCATTCTTTACTGTGTTATGCTATGGCATATAAAATACATCTCATGAAGTTGAAATGGCATACTACTGATAATTGCTCATCATTACCAATTCTATTGTAGTGACGAATTGACCACATTATACAAATGCCACTCCATAAAGTTGCTAGATCACTTAAGGTTGAGAAACGCCCATTAATGAACAGAGACTAGTATCAACACTCTTTCCTATTTATTCATGTCTTCTTTGTCTACGGATGTCAAGGTGACTTTTGCACCCTGAGCACAATTGCTAGTTGAAAAAACACTTATTGCTTCAGTTGAGAGGTAAAGAGTTTCACCTTGAGCTGCTGGAATAAAATGATCCACAACAGCAGACTAACGTGACAATAATGCTGTTGATAGCCAAAATTACTAGGGTTGCACTGATAAACATTTTTGGGGCCAATACTGATAGCCAACTATTAAGGAGGCATATTGGCCAATACCAATCCAATTTCTGATACCAGCCTGGCAGCTTGGAGAGCTGCATGCAGCTAATAAGTCTGGTATGGTGGAAGGTAAGGGAGAAGGGATGGGGTATGGGGGGGGGGCAGATCAAGGTCCTCCACAGTGAGGAAGGAGCAGGGCTGGGGCAAGAGCTGCAGCTCGTCCAGGAAGCGTGAGGAGGGCAGCTCCTGCTGCTGGCCACTAGTCCAGGAGACACTGGTCCAGCAGCTCCCACTGCTCTCATCTGGGAGGGCACGTGCCCCCAAATCTGTGTGGGGCAGGGTAGGATGGGCTGATTTGGGAATAGCCCCCACAGGCCCGGC
>NW_017729029.1:32908112-32926498 GCF_001723915.1 Gavialis gangeticus | reverse complement strand
CAGCTCGTCCAGGAAGCGTGAGGAGGGCAGCTCCTGCTGCTGGCCACTAGTCCAGGAGACACTGGTCCAGCAGCTCCCACTGCTCTCATCTGGGAGGGCACGTGCCCCCAAATCTGTGTGGGGCAGGGTAGGATGGGCTGAGTTGGGAAGAGCCCCCACAGGCCCGGCCTCAGCCTGCCCTGCCCTGTGCAGATCTGGGGGCACACCCTTCCCCTCCCCAGTGTCTTCCCAGATGAGCAGCCGGAGCCGTGGCAGGAGCTGCCAGATGAGCAGAGTGCAGCAGTGGGAGCTGCCCCCCCAGACAAGCCATGGCTCCGTCCCATTCCCACCCTGGCTGGGCAGGGCTTGCCCCAGTCCCACTCCTCCCTCACTGCGGGGGCCTTGATCTGTCCCCCCAACACTCCTTCCCTCCCCCTATACCAGACTTACTAGCTGCATACAACTCTCCAAGCTGCTGGGCTGTGCTCCTTGCTGCCTGCATGCTGTGTTGCAGATGTGCGCACACACGGGCATTTATCAGCTAAATTATCAGCCACCTCAGGCTGATTTCCAATACAATTTTTCTTTATATTGGTGCCAATCCGATAGGACTGATGCATCAGTGCACCTCTAAAAGTTAGATAATTATATATACAAAATGTGTTAGGACGGCATCATGCTAGAACTGGCAAATTTCTTTGGGCACCTTTACACATGCCGGACACATTGGAGCAGACTCTATTAACTGAGCTGGCTGAAGCATGCTAATTAAACGTGCTCCAGCAGCCTCTGGGTCACATCTATTCAGCATCCCCATGTTTCAAAATGCTGGCAGGGGCACTTGAACTAAAGCTCATCGAACAAGCTTTAATTCAAGCACTCTCCGTGCCAGCTTGACATGCAGGACTCTGAATACCCATGATGCTGCGGGTGCTTTAATTAGAGTGGCTAATGGAGCTGCTCCAATTAAAGTGCCCCCACTTCCACCCCAGAGCACATGTACAGACAGCATGAGAATGCACCAGTGCACTTCAGTTTCAAACTTCCTCAGTGTATGCACACGTATACACGCTAATCTTTCATTGCTCCATTGCTTTTCAACAGCTGCTTCTCTTCCACCATCTCCAAGTTAGCCTGCAGTTGCACAATTAAACACTGCTATTTTACATTACTTTCATTCTGGTAATTCTTTTTTCCATTCCTCTAACAGTCTTTCAACTCTCTTAATTATAAGCAAGTATGCCTTCAGCACAAGTATCTAACCAGCATCAGGAAAAGAAGTCAGAGCAAATGTTTTCAAGCCAGTTTTCATTTTCAAGTCAATATATTGGAAAGGCTTTCAACATTAAGTCTGTTAAAGAATTTATATCCGGGTAGGATGTGATCTACTTCGAATGGCATCCCTACCACCAGTAGGGATATCTACCAGTATTTCCCAACAGTAAGTTATTAAATTTAATGACTCTTAAATTATGATTTTTGTCAAAACTTAAATATACAAAAATGGAAAGAATCTCTACTTCTTTCCCCAGATGACTGGTTACACTCAAGTCAATGTTAAAAGCAGCATTTCACAATCCACATAACTTATAATTTAAAAAGCAGATGATCTTTATAAAAACAAGCACTCTCAACAAGAATACCACTTAGTTCTTTTACAGAAGTAAACCTGCAGAATACTACTGTACTTAGCTTCAACATGGGCATATGATCAACAATGCATTACTATCAACTAGTCAGGTATATTCCTATCTTATGGCATGAAATGTTATTTTTTCACTGTGGTATTTAGGATAACCTGGATTATATCCATATTTTATCTTCAATAATGGCTCTCATATATAGGCCAAAAAAAATCTGCAGAATTGCAGTATGTTGTTACTTAACACTTAAAATTAGTCAGAGGCATAGTTTGCAATTGGAGCTTTTAGGCCCCTACTTGGCCTCAAACCTTAATGTACATTTAACTTTCAGCACTGTAATGGGTCCTCTAGTTTCAATGCGGTTTCAAAAGCTAAGCATGTGCATAACTGGTTTTTGAGAGCAAAATATTACCTTGAGGGTATAAACATCTGCTAGAACCATACAAACTTTAAGTACCTGTGAAGTATGTAAGATAAAATATGTTAACCCCTTTTCCTCCACACAATGCTGTGTACTTCAATTGTGGTTCATGCAAGTTAACTGAAAGCCATTTCTGAGGCAAGCCTCTCAGGCTGTGTGTTCTTGCTAGCCACCTACTGGCAAAGGGAAAGCAATTTAGCTTAGAAGGGAAATATTTGTGTGTAAATGGACATGCTGCTTGCCCTGTGTTTTGATCCAGGTTAAAACTCAGGACAATCAGGATGGCCTCAAATGAGATGTCTGTTTACATCCTGAATCTAGAAACAACCTTGAATCTTATAGTCAGAAAGTGATAGAATAGTCATAGCTATCAACACCACCCCCCTCCAAATTAAGTGGTTAAACTTCCAATCATAAACTTACTTTTCAGTCATACTTATGTACGCATTTTTAAAGTGCATAATACGTACATGTTAATGGAGACTATATTTTAACTATGGAAACACACCTGGCTCATGCCTGAAATATTAGCAAGGATTGCTAAAGACAGTAATCAGTACTGTGAATTTCAATGTTGTTTGCATGTTTTTTCTTTTTTTAATAAAATTTTAAAATGGGGCTGAAAATTTCTGAACCATAAAATGATCAAATTTGGTCAACTGTAAGTATTAAGAATGTGCAACCTTTTATTCTAGTACCCAAGGAACCACCAGCTATTTAAAACTGCACCTTTAAAATTATTCACAAAGTTTAACAAAAATAAATACAATTTTTA
The DNA here is from genome assembly GCF_001723915.1 of Gavialis gangeticus. Classification (NCBI taxonomy): domain Eukaryota; kingdom Metazoa; phylum Chordata; order Crocodylia; family Gavialidae; genus Gavialis; species Gavialis gangeticus. The sequence goes on along the minus strand of NW_017729029.1, from coordinate 32,923,680 downwards.
TGTTTCTTTGGCATGTTGTAATTCAAGGCGTCAGTACTTTTCAGCAGCATACTGCAACGTAAAAACATACTTTATAATGCACTACTGGATTCAGCCTTACAAGGATTATGTAGTACAATGCAAACTTTAATGTCAATATATACAGAGCTTTAAAGAAAACATCTTTTAAAAAATTAAATGAAATAAATACAATATGATACAAAATCCACAATATGTTTAGAGAAGGAAGTGATAGTTACAATATCTGATAAGGGGGACCCTTTGAATAGGTTAATCTTTGAAGTACCGCAGATAACATGTAATTAAATTGCACTGTTTTCAGTTAATGCCCTTTCATATATTGAGTTTTATGGCCAGTCACATACCAGAACAATTTTAGCTCTAATCAAAAACATCAGTGCATTGATGCAAAAGTGCTTGGGAAAATAATGACAACGCAATATCATTACAAATGTTGCTCATATGCCTAATGCATCACACAAAATAGTAATGCTGTGCCCTGCAAAGGAGATGCCACCTTTTTTCAGTACCCTAACAAAAAAGCCAGAACTAAAATCACGTATTACTTTAAATGGCAACTGAATGACTGTTTCTGAAATACATTATAAGGAAGTATATAGGCCAATTAAACTTTAAAGATCCATTGCATGCCACTTTCAAAATAGGTTTTTTCCATGAGACTTTCCTTCTATAAAAGACACGCTCCATAATAAAGCAAGAATCTGTATTAAACTTATCTAATTTAAAAAAAAACAACATAGCAGTATGTTGCTATTAAGCTTTTAGTTATTTAGCAGCTTCTCATTGTTAAGTTTGTCACTTGAATATTTTTCTATTCACAAGGAAATATGCAGACTTATCACCAAAGAAATACTGCAGCTTGGGAACAGCTATTTTTAAAGGGAAAAATGAAGACATTCAAGATTCAGAATGTGCTTACTTGAATACCTTGAATGCACTTACTTGAAGGGTGGCACATAACATAGTACAGTGTCTGTGACATTTATACAAACAGATAAAACATTCAGCAACATGTGTATGAATGAGCTTATAAATGATTATGTGCCAATTGTTAAGTCAAATATATGTATAGTTAAGTCAAATATACAGACTTTCCTGTTCAATGTGGCGGAGGTGTCAAAACCCCCCGCCACATTGCAAATTAAGCAGTGCGGTGAACGCCTGCATGTGTGGCATGTGTGATTGCAGTGCTACAGACCCGTTTTGTGGCACTGCAAAACTGCACATGCATGCTCATGGGGATGTATCCCTATTGGGGCTCCATAAAACCTACCTCCCCAACGTTAGCAAAAAAGTTGAACCAAACCTAGTGAACTTAAAAAAAAACAAATACCTTCCCCCCCAAATGAGAAGTTTTTATCTTTAAACATAAAAGTAGTTCTTTCAATACTACTGTAGCACTGAAAGAAACAAGTGCTACAACAGTGTACAAAACCCCATTCACTTAGCTCTTTTAGGCTTAAGTTGGCTGAGTCAAGAAATCTGGATAATCACTGCACTTTTGGGTAGCTTATACACAAACGAGTCCCAATCCTTGCAGCCTCCCCAAGCTCATAATGTTATCTTTTGTTGGGGGAAGGGAGTAAAATAATAGGTGGTACAGAAAAGTGTTATGACACTTATGAACATAACGTATAATGAATGGTTTCTACTGCTTGTTAAAGAACATTTTAAAATTTGGCAGAAGCACAGGTTTGTTTTAACTATTGTGTGGTCCAATTAATCTTTTTTGTCTCTACAGTATACCGTGAATATATAAATTCATGTTTAAAAAAAAATATTAAAATGGGCAGAAAAAGGACAATTGAGCTTTATAATGGGAATTTGAGCATTTACAACTGACTTGTGGGGGTTTTCATATTTATGATATTTGGGGATAGTTATGCTGTCTGGAGTTGTTGAACTGTACAGCAGTGCAGCCACCATGGGGACAGCATCTGTAGACCACATCAATTTTTCAGTGTGGTCAAAGGGACGAACTCCTTTCGAGCAAAAGGAAAAATCTGCAAGAGGCTAAAAACTGTGTGTTGAATACAATTAGAAGACAACAAACAAACAAAGGCTTATGATAATCTCTCCATGGATACTTTTGGTTCTCCAGCAAAAGCTGCTGGTGGTGTCACAGCATAACTTCTGAGTAACGGGGCCAGCAAAGTTCTGCACTGTAGAATTTATATTTTGCAAACAGTACACCTGAGTAAACAATCTGACAGTACACAGAATAAGGAAAATCTTAAGAGTTTGCTCTTGCACCAGTTAAATCCAATGGGTGCCTATTTTAGTGGTAGCAGAATCAAGCCCAGGTAGATTAGTTTTGCAAACAAGAGCAGAGATTGCAATTGGTGCTGCTGAAATATTACTTGCGTGCACCTATTTTGCTGGAAATGAAAGTGAGTTACTACAATGCTGGGTCATTTTAAGCAGGATGGCAGTGTAGTTTGCACTCCTATTTTTAAAAGGACTTGAGTATGAAAATAAAAATTCACACTGTAGCTAATTTATAAGCTTGTACCACAATAAAATGGTAACAAATGAAACAATCTTTGATTGTTTGAAAGCCATTTGTAAGGGATGCAGATTCTGTTAATTTCCAATCATTCTGTCTTCATTTTCAAACTTTTTTTCACAAATTACTAATGAGAAGTTCATTTTACATTTACCTTAGAGTTTCATAACTACTGAGTTGTACTAAGGTGGCATTTTCCTTTATTATAAGAAATTTCAATTCAATCCTCAAAAGAAAACTAATAAATGAGGTGGTCATCAAGCACTACAGCAAAACTGACATGATGAAATTGTAGTGTATAGATCAGATTTGATTTTGCTTACATTGGTTACAATAAGCATGCCTTTTCCTTCTAAACTAAAGATGAAAATAGGCACATGACATGTTTGTGACAAATACAACAAAGGTGTTGTCTATGTACTTTCTTTGTGAAAAGACTAATTTCGCAGTATTGCAGTCAGCAAAACCATATTTTTTGCCTGTGGACTGCCACCTGTGTTAGAGCTTAGCAACATTTTATACACTGGGAGGACTGAGATTACAGAAGATGCTCTAAATGCTGTATTAAATAATCAGCATAATTAGCTTATTTGCACATTTTTACTCTTTAATTCCCTTTGCCCCCCACATCCTGCACACTGAGAAAATCCCCAAAACACACTATTTATCTTGGACTGCTTATCACTGATTTTGTGCAAAATGCTTGTAAGGTGCTTACAACAGTGCTTCTGAGCAAGTTAAATGAAGATAGCAGTGTAAACACAGCTAAATCACTCAGGAACAAAGCCATTAAAGACCAGCTGCTACCCTATGGGGTGAAGGAGATGGGGCGGGGAAAACAATTTTGAAGATAATCCAGCTCAGCATTTTAAACATTTTCCTTTCCTCCTTTTATTATTAGCTTTGTAATCTGCATTATGCCTGGATCTTTGTGGGGGTTTTTTTCCAATGTGCACTTTGTTTCCCATTCAGTCCAACCTTTTGGTAACCTTGATTTCAGAGCAATCATTTGTAGTATGACAAATAAAATTACAATATTACGTTGCAAAATAAACACAAGCGAGTGCTTACCTGTAGGAATGGGTCTAAATGGTAATGAAACAAACAAAATAAGTAGCAGAATTGTTTCTAAATAATATGCTTTCCACGTGGCAGCTGCATTCTTTGATATATCTTTCAAGCATTCAAACGAGCACCTCAAAACAGGCACAAGTGGGCCATAATTTTTCCAAACCCTATTACACTCAAGAAAATGTAGTACTGGGCATGATACAATACACATATTTTCCATGTGTATCAAATTTTAAACCTACATATATCCCAACCTAAAACACTTGTTTAGCAAAACTATTTCCACCTCCCCCACTGCAATAAATAGAAAGCAGCAGTACATCTACAGTACTCCCAATGCCATCAAGTGCTTCACAGATATTAAAAAAAAATCAAAATGAAAACAAATCAGTGAATATTCTCCACATTTTAGGTTCTCAGTAGCTTCTACTATAGTTAGTATTTATCCCAGAATCCTCCAAAAGGCTTAATTTTACTGTTTAATATGCAAAGTCCTCTGTCTTTTCCCCAGGATTAGCATCTTATGACTTGCTTAAAGCATCATCTGGAATCAGAAATTCATTGAGGGCAGACCAGTTTGGATAACACTTGACTTTAGTCAGTCTGAAGTGTTCAAATCTAACAATATTTTACTGGTATATTTTTCTAATGTTTAAGATATTTAATCATCCTATTACCTATTAGAATGGTTGTGTATTATGGTCTAAAATGTGTGAAATGTTTTATTTCTATGAACTGCACTATTTTTCACTTTGCTTATAGATGCAATTCAAAGCGCTGGTTTTGATTTAGAAAACTCTAAAATGATATTGGCCCTGGCCTGGTTGCAGACTAACTATCCCCTTGTGATCTACCATAGCAGTTAAGGTCAGACTGGCAGCAGGATGCTTTCACCAACAGGTCCAAAGTTACATAACCTACTTCCCATTTTTAGTTAAATGAAGTCCCATATCTAACAATTACCTGGGCTCATCACAAGGCTTATTTCCCAGTTTTCCCTGGTGGTTAGACAAGTTGAAGAATTTTGCATGTCTTTTGTAATATTTGTACACACCCCCAGAGATTCAAATATAAGCAATTTTACATAATGTTAAATAAATAAAAATAATAAAAAACCATATGCCAAGTATGCTACAATAAAGTGTCAGTTTACACCTTACAATCCAGGACAAGTTAAAATTGGATATACTGCTATCCAACAGAAAAGACAGCTAAAGAAACAGCAATATGGTCCCTGTGCAGGATAGGCAACACAGAGTATATTGGTTTATCTGGAGACGTAACATCCTAATCCAAAGTAGTACCAATACCATTTAGGCTCTTGTTTTTCAATGTTATCACTTTTCACAGCTCAGTGCAGAACAGTTAAATTCTATATGGTGAAAGCAGATGCGTTTCTCTAAGCTTATAATTATTTGTGAAAAGGTACAAAGTGACAATAGAAACACCTGTTCCCCTCTGTGAGATCACTTGCTTATCACTGCTTGCTGTGGTCTACAAGTGACCATTTTAACACAAGTACAGGCCTAAGATGCATGTCACTTTTTAAATATTTGTATGTAACACTTTTCAATTCTTGTCACCAGAGAAGTGGAGAGCTCCTAAATTAGCACAAATCCATTTTGCCCTGGAACAATGCACCTGTTAGTCTTGCCTTACAATCAGTGAGCTAAACAGAGTCCCTTCATAAGTGCCCAATTACAAAGAAATTTGAGAACCAACAGATATCTCATAAAAGGGCCTGATGCTGACACTTATGTACAACTTGGTTACTGGCAATGGTCCCCTAAACCATTTGTTTATGAACCCAGGGAAACTATACAGAATGTAAAGTAATATTTGCAACAAATCTTAAAAGACAATGTACAAAAATTTCTTATGGTTTGTGTAACACACCCAGACATTCAACTTAAATAAACATGGACACTGCCTGTAAAACACAGTATGAATCCCCCTGAACCTGTGGATTTTTTTTTTAAAAAAGGACTTTTATAGAATTCAAGTAGTTTAGCAGGAAACCATATATGCCTTTTGATCACAGGTCAGGCAAAACAGAGCCACTTGTTGGTTTTTCCCTTGCTCCAGTTTGGCTAAGGTGCCCCAGTGGATCTATAAGTCTGTTGATGTTAGCTTTTTCATGCTCCGTCGTTGAGCTAAACTTGAAGCTGCGACAGGCTCTAAGACTGGCTGAAATGTCTTGTGATTCAGTGCAGAATATGTGGCGGCCATGGCCCCCTAGAAAACAATGAAATAACAAAAGTTCACTCTTATCTAGAAACTACGGAATATTAAATATAAGGTTTTTATAAAACAGTGCAAATGCCACAGAAATAGAACTTCTTTTTATAAGTTCTTTTTTTTTGGTGTTTTTTTTTCCTGGTGAAGGAATAATTAATGTTTAATATCTGAGGTGTGGTGGTGGCTGCTGGCACACAAGTCCCTGGGGCAGGTAGCTGTTGGGTTCTGGGACTGCCAGCGCCTCCAACCAGCCCAGGCAGCCACAGGCACGATGGACTCATCCTGCGCAGCTAGTCTGCTGCCAAAGCAGCCGCCCGCAGCTGTGTTGCCTCCGCACCACTGTCCGGCCAGGTGCCTCCTGTGTGTACTAGCCCAGGCTGTCATGGAACCACAGCCAGCTAGGAAGGGCTCTGCCACCGCATCCCAGCCCCACTATCCACCTGCCTCAGCCCAGGGCTAAGGGGGCTGGCTGTGGGTGCTGCTGACGGCTGGCGTGGAAGGGCGGCCTGGGCCAGGCCAGAAGGGAGGCCTGGGCCAGGCTGGGTGCAGGGAGCTGGGAGTAATCCGGGTGCACAGCTCCTGCAGCCCCAGCCAGCTGGGAAGGGCCCTGCCCCCGTGTCCCAGCCTGGGCCGGCCCCTCCATGCCCTCTCAGCACTTCCCATGGGCCAGCCCAGCTCAGCACCCCGAGCCCTGGGCGAGGTGGGCAAACAGCAGGGCCATGCCAGCCAGCAACTAGCAATGCCCCTGCCACTGTAGCAGCAGGGGTGGGATGACCTCGACAGGGGCTGCTTTGCCCTGGCCAGGCACATGCCAGCTGCGGTCCCCTTGGAAGAGAAGGGAAGGAGGGGAAATAAACCTCCTGAATGCCCCCTTTGCCTTAGGGGGCCGTGCCCAGCTGGCGTCAGATCATGTTCCCCCTACCCCAGCTGTGGTTCCAGAGCAGAGAGGCAGGGCCAGCCCTGACCTCTGAAGCAGACAGCACAGCCCAGTCCAGGGCTGAAAGCATGCAGGGATGCTGGGGGACTCCAATTTAACTCAAACCAGGAAGAGGTCTGGGAGAGAAATTCCATAAACTGGTTTGACCCAAATCAGTTAAGCCTGATACTGCATTTAACCAGGTTTATTTTAAACCAGTTTCAGCCATTTTGAAAACTGGTTTATGTGCACTGAACTAATGTTGTTACAGGTTTAAATCAGTTACTGATGACTTAAACTGTGTAACTTCTGTCCCTAGCCTACCGGTATTTATTTTTGAACTTTGGTCTTTGGGTTGAAATCATTTGGCAAAAAAGAATGGCTTGCTACTGACTTGCAGGGATGAAATTTCTCTGCTGGTGCAGCTCACCATAGCTTTAATAATATATATCAGTAGAGAATTAAGCTGAAAAACTGCAATTTTGTAAGGAAATGCTTTCATGCCTAAAATAAATCAATAGGCATGAATATACCACTAAAGAGACTAAGCAATTGTGTCCTAATTTTCTGTATTTTACTATTTCTTTATTACTTACTACCAGACCATGTTTATTTAAATATACATATTATAAAGCACAATACAAGAAATATCTTAAAAGCATGATATAAAAATGGAGTTGATTCTATAATAATGACTGGAGACCTGCCAAAACCTTAAGGGAAACTATAACATATACTTACTTTTACTTATAAGTGAATACTTATATGGCCCATACTACATGAGTATTTGAGAAAAGTATCAAACTTTTCTCTTTCCGTTTATAGAAAGGAGGAAAGGGTCAATTAGTTTATCAACAATTTGTTTGCTTGTTTATGAATGAATGAATGGCTGCACTGCATAAAGAAACAGTGAGATTAAGTTTAAGAAATGCTTCTATAGTTAGCTCTGGAAGTGGCTGGTTCTACAGCTTCGTTCCCACTCTTGTGAAAGTTTTGATCTCACAAACTAAACTCTATTTGGCAAGGAGCCAGTATAAAGCAGAAAACAGCTTGACGCTTTTGTAGAAAATCATAAAGTATCTTGTACTTGTTAGTTTTGACTTAATGTTTACCTTAACCTAATGAATTCATAATCAAGTATGGAAATACGAATGTATCCAATCTACTGTATTTACCTGAATCCAAACAACTTTAAATTTAAAATGACCTTCCAATAACTAGATTCTAACACATGGAATATTTAGACATGTTATAATTTTCCATGTACAAAATCTAATTATTAGAAGGTAGTCTTAAACTCGTATCCCCTCCTTCTTTCAGCTGCAGTGAGGAAACCAATGGCAGGGAGGTGGGTTTTGCATGGGGGCAGGTGGCAGGGGGGGTGTTAAGTGGCCTGTCCCCTGCCCTCCCTGCAGCCCGTTTCACCTGCCACTTGTTGGGGATGGTGGTGGCAGGGGGAACATTTTGCCCCTGCCGCTTCCCACCACCTGTTGGCTTCCCCTCCAACTGCCAATCATGCTTAGTTGTGGCTCCGACTGCAGCTCTGGCCTGGCGCACAGAGCACATGGTGCCTCTGACACCCATCAAGCCAGGCAGCAGCAGTTGCAAAAACTCTGACACCAGCCCCAAAGCCAGAGCCCCACTGCTGCCTGGCTGGCTCAGGGCTAGAGCCATTATGTGCTCCATGTCCCAGGCCAGAGCCAAAACTGCTACTGACACTAAGTGGCAGAGCAGGGGGGCAGCTGGCACAGGGGCAGCTGGAAGGGTCAGGTCAGAGCTGCAGCAAAGCTGTGTCTGCCCCCTCACCTCGTACTCAAACTTAAGGCAATGGACTTGTCCTCCCTTATGTTGAATCGGGAGCCTTGGATTGTGGGCTCAGCTGCTCGATGGTTCAGTGGGTGGGAAACTGGCTACAGGGTAGGACCCAGAGAGTTCTCATGAATTGATCTGTGTCATCCTGGCGTGAAGTGGCCAGTGGTGTCCCTCAGGGGTCTGTGCTTGGACCAGTGCTTTTCAACATCTTTATCAATGATCTGGATGAAAAGCCGAATGATTTGGATGAAAAGCTGAGTGAAAAAAAAGTGAAAAAGCTCACTGGCCAAGTTGGTGGACAACACCAAGTTATGGGGCACTGTGGTCACATCAGAAGATAGGTTGCAGATCCAGGTGGACCTGGACAGGCTCCAGAATTGGGTGGACCAGAAGCAGATGAAGTTTAACACTTCCAAGTGTAAGGTGCTCCATCTGGGGACAGTGGATCCTCAACAAAGATACCGGGTGCGGCGTGGTAGCCTGACTTGCACCACAGCCGAAAGGGACCTAGGGGTAATGACTGACCATCGTATGAATATGAGCCGTCAGCGTGAGGCGGTGGCCAGCAAGGCAAACAACACACTGGCATGCATTGACTGATGCATCTTGTGTAAAACTAAGGAAGTGATACTCTCTCTGTACTCAGCACTGGTGAGACCACAGTTGGAGTGCTGCGTCCAGTTTTGGATGCCACATTTCAATAAGGACGTGGAAAAACTTGAAGGGTCCAGAAAAGAGCGACCTGTATGTTCAGGGACTTGCAAGGCAAGCCATACGAGGGAAAGCTGAGGGACTTGGGCCTCTTTACCCTAATGAGAAGGTTGATAGCAGTTTACTGTTATCTCAGAGGAGTGCATCAGGAGCTCGGTGAACAACTGTTCACTAGGGCACCCCCAGGGAAGACCAGGGCCAATTGATATAAACTCCTGGAAGGCCACTTCAGGCTTAATACCAGAAAAAACTCCTTCTGTTAGGGTGTCCAGACTGTGGAATAAGTTCCTTCCAGAGGTGGTGCAGTCACCTACCCTGGAGGTTTTCAAGGGGAGACTAGACAGTCACCTCCCTGGGGTCACCTAACCCCAGCTGTCTTCCTGTCTACAGCAGAGGGGCTGGACCCAGTGATCTGCAAGGTCCCTTCCAGCCCCTAACAATCTATGAATCTAGTATTAGAGTAAATACATACGTATAATAGGATGTGACAATCCTGGTACCTGAAAACAAAACAACTCTGAATTTAAGACAACCCTCCATGATTAGATTCTATACATGGACAATTTATAAAATTTGTGTAATTTTCCATGTATAGATCCTAATTACTGAAGAGTTCTTAAATTTGTTGTCTACCCCCACTGCAGCAGGAAAGCAGTGGCAGGGGGGCAGGCAGTAGGAGGGTGGTAGGGTTGTCTGCCCCTCTGCTTACCCTTGCCTCAGCAGGCTCTAGCCCTGCTCCAATCTGGGGCACAGAGCATGTGCTTGCTTTAACCCAGTAGCAGCATGGCACTCCAGGCCTGACTAATGCCTGGCTAGTGCTGCCACTGCTACCAATCCAGGCCAGGGCTGGAGCAAGTGGATGCTCTGTGCTCCAGGGTGGGACAGGGCTAGACAGAGCAAGGGTAAGTGGTGGGCGGGGAGAGGAAGGGGGCAGGGAAAGGGGAGGAAACAGAGGGCAGAGGGGAACAGACTGCAGTTACAACTGTGATTCTGCAAGTGGAACCAGACCTAGAGCCGTAACAGCTGCCTGTCCCCACCACTGTGGGGACAGGGCTGGAGCCAGAGCCACAGCAGCTGCTTGTTCCCCCACCACCTCATACTCAAATCCAAGACAAGGGGTTTTTTCCCCTCTGTGTTATCAGGGGGAGGGCCTCTTGGATTTGAGTAAATATGGTAAATCCAAATCACAGAGGAGAGCATTTGGTAGCCATGGCTGGTTATTCTGTCATTTCATATCAAGAGCCAACGTAATGGCCAATAGGAATGTTATAGAAGGTAACGTATGAGAAGAATTTGAGAGAGCAGCCACTCTCTCTCTCACCTCAAAAATACTTCTTATAAAACCCCAGTCTTAGAGAACAGGGGTAAAAGGGATTTCTGTGGATGAGGAATCATGCCATGGAACAACTAGGCATCTATCTACTGCCACTTCCATTTGCATGCCCTTTCTTCCTCTGTACTACTAAAAGCTGTCAGACTATTAGCTCTTAATCCTCTGATACTACAGCATCAACATAAAGTATAACCTGAAGTGAAGTATATACTGGAGAAATAGACAAACACCTTTGCACAAAAGTCTTTACCTATATTTCCATGCTAAAACTATTTGCAGTAAAAGAAGTCCAAAATCCATTTTCAACTTTAGGAGAATTAAAGAACAATATTATATTCGCCTGAATTGGGAATTTAGACAGACAAAATATTGGAAGCTGAACAAGACTCTATCCCCCTGACTTATTACAAAAACTGATATGAAAAGCTTTTTGCTTTACCTTTACTAGATGTGGTGCATCTTGTCTGTTTAGTTGATAATGTGGCAGCTGATCCCTACAAGCTATCCACGAGTGTTTTAATACTTGCTCTGCTGTGTAGCGTTGATGTGGATCTACGTGAAGCATATGGGATAGCAAGTCCTAGATTAAAGTTACAAAAATACAAACACGGTTATATCCGAAAAAGAAAAAATACAATACATTAAAGTCTAAATTATGATAAACACAAAAAAAAAAGTTGCACTGGCAGTCTAAAAGGCTGCAACACAAGAAAATCAGCAACTGAAAGTGGAGCAGCTGGTAGCTTGACAGCACAGGGATCCAAAAACAATGTGCTGTGCTATGCAGGCCTTTACAAATGAATTCACAAGGCAAACCTTTACGCTAAAGAGTCTTTTATAATTGTTTGTTTTATACACATGCTTTATATACAGTTTACAATTGGTGCAACAGATAAAGAAAGGGTGGCAGGGGGAAGCTGCCTGCCCCTTCCATCTGCCTCCTTAACTGCCTGTTTTGCACTGCCACCCCCACCACCTGCCCCCCCGCCACTGTTTTCTCTGATGCACTGGTGGCAGGGATAATTTTAAGATGACCCTCCAATAACAATTAGTCTATACATGGAAAGTTATAACAAACGTATACATTTTCTATGTATAGAATCTACTTATTGGAGAGTTGTCTTGGATTCTGGTAAATACATTAAGTTGAATTATATTCATATCCTTTGATATCCATAAAACTGTTATGCCTACGTATAGCTTACTTCTCCTGGATAAGCTAAGTAAGGGGAAGTACACCTCAGGCCATGACAAATACCTACATGTGGGGAAGGCGGTGTAGAAGGGAGGAGGATTTCTGATCAGGAAAAAAAAGCTTTCTGAATGCAGTAGGCAAAACCAGAATATAATCCTCAAGCTAGAAGTTAAAGCTAGAAAAAACTGAATTTTAAAATGTTGTTATGATAATTAGCTAATGGAATAAATTACCAAGAGATACAGATAATTCTTCATTACTTGGAGTCTCTTAGACATTCATTTCTTAAATATCGCTCTAAAGATGTGCCACAAGCTAGGCACCAATTCAGGGATTTGGAACAAAATACTACAGCTGATTTAAATCAGGCAGTCAGATTAGAGGATCAATAATGCGCTCTTTCGACTTTTAAAAATCTATTAACCTGTTACTGTGTCAGGTTAAAAAAATTTAGAATTGAAAACATCTATTGCATTAGTACCACCGCACATTGAATGCAGATGTTTTAAAATGGTCTAATTTTTACTATTTAAGTCTGTTACTCTGCAATTCATCTAGCTAGTATATGAACAGAGAACTTAGTTTCGCTCATTGATTTTCATGTACTAGCATAATGTTACAACACTGGATTTGCAAACACATTACAAGTTGAAATACGCAGATGTTAAGTAGGTGGCAATCATCTGTTTCCCCCACAACTTCTTAGTTTGAGTCACATTTCTTAACATTATGGTTTTTGTTTTGCTTTCATTTTATAACACTCCATGCCAGATAATTAAGCTAAATACATTTCCCTGTTTCTCTTCAACCCTCATATCAGTCAGTATTCTTTAAAACCTTTGCTTCTATTTTTTCTAGTTAAATCCAGCAGTAAATTAAGCCCTATATAATCATAACATTTAAATTAAATGCAAGCTGTCAAACAAAAATTATGTGCATTACTTATGCTATTTCTTTTTGGAAATATGGAACAACCTCCCTCAGCATTTTTCTGAAAAAAATTCTTGGATCTTCCATTTAGTATCATCAGATCTTGTCTTCCTAACGATTTTTTTCAATAAAGTCTTCAAATAATCTTTAGAGGGACTCTTGATAGTTCAAGACTGAAACCAGAACTGCAGTTTTTATGTTCATTAACTGAAGGATCAGGAATGGTTAGTTTTAGACTACTATCTTAAAGTCGCTTAGATTTCTGTGCTCAATGTTTCCTTTAGATATGCTGGACATATACCCAAAAGCATATATAAATAACTTTTAAAAATATATTTCCCTGTAAACTTCTCTTGATTCTTCCTAGTTTACTGACTACATCATCTTGTGAAATCACAAATACCATGGACTGTATAGAGAAGTCTATTATTCTGTGCTGCTATATTCTAGAATATAAATCACCAAACTAGAAGATGACAGCTTTTACAGTTGTGGGGTGAATCCGTTTAATAAAACAACACTTATTCTGTGCTGACTGCCCTCGATTAGCCTAGTTAGTAAAATCAAGTGCAACTATCCAAGCTTCAGTTTTTAATTTTGATTGTGTAGTTCATTTCTATGCCAAAACTTTGGGAGGCAATACAATGATTAAGTGTGCACCGGGAGCCTGATGTCCATAAAAGAATGGTGCTCATAAGCAGGACAGCCGTACGTCCAGGTCCGACACTCCAGGATTCCACAGCCCGGTCCTGTCCGGTTGGCCATGCCTCCTGGGCCCAAGTCTGGCAGGGAGATGGAGTGGCAGTGTGTCAGGCAAGCACCACTGCTCTTGTGCTGAAGCAAGGACGTGCCATATGCAGGTGGGGTGGTGCCTGCTCCAGTCTGCTTGCCTTCCTCCCTGCCAGGCTCCGGCCTGGGACTTTTGACCAACCAGCCGGGACGGGGCTAAGGAATCATGGGTATGGTCACACTGCTTATAAGGGAAGTAAGAAGCATGCATCTGGAGGCTCAGCTCCCTTACCCCTCCCTCCCATGAAGACTGCATAGTTTCATAATTAGTTTTCATCTCATTTTAACTGAGGGCTATGGGAAATGTAACTCAGGTTTTATCTATAAAATGACATCATCATTCTTGTTTTCCAAAGAAACTAATCTTCCAGCAGTAGAAATATTTTACACTACAGATTGATCCATTTAAATTACTCTTGCAAGCATCACTTTAAGTGTTAAATATATGCATTCTGAGACACTGTAAAACATTCTGCCTTTATTAAACATAGCCCTTGATTTAGTTGTAACATATGAAAGCATCAAAATATACCATATGGTCCATACTTAAGAACAACTTCAATCAGTTGCATTAACATGTGTATTTTTGAGTTATACTAGTCAATTATTATTTTAACTTGTTTGCCCGCATTCTTGAGAACACCAGAAAATGTAAAAACCATGTATATACCTTTGCTGCATCTGAAACAGTGTCCCAGTTTCCTCCACTTAAGGAAAATTTTCCACTGCCTATCCGGACCAGGATTTCCTCAGGAGTATCATTGGGACCATTTGCGAAAGGAGTATAGCTATTAAAAAAGCAACAGCGAAGAAGGATTGCATACATATGGGATTACTCAAATATATTTATGACATAAGTAAATCAATTAACGGTGGGATAAAATGAGAAATAAACCATAAAGTTATTACACAAGATGTGTAATAACTTCATGGATGGTTCCTATCAGATCTTTGACTGAAAATGTGGCCAATGCTTCCAGTGTCCAGAGCACACTGGTGCCCTTCAAGTCTCCTGTGTGCTCCGGAGGCTGGGGGTGGTGGTCAATTGACTGAGGGCTCCCAGCCACAGAAGCATATGGAGCCCTTGTCTCTGATCCACTTCCCCAACTGCACTGTTTACAAATTCAACTACTTCTCCTCACTTGTAATTTCCCGACACAAATGCTTTACTAATCCAAGGATATATTAGTGGGTCTGCATTTCTAAAAATCTCACGGTTAGGTCTCATACTATCAACATTTAGATATACACAAGTATTAAAACTTTTTAAGATCTGCACAATGAAAAAAATATTAATACCAAGGGCTCATCTGAATGTTAAGATCTCTAGAAAACAGCTAATTAGGTTTCATAATCAATCATACATTAACTAATCTGATTAAGTTTTGAGGTATTATTTTGGTAACTATTTATCATTTATTATTTTATTTTAATATCTTACCTGGTTTTATGATTGATCTTATTTTTACTTTTAAAAAAAATGCTCCCTGGGCCTTTTATGGGAACATATAAATAAAATGTAAGAAGTTATAAGTAATTGTTATTATGGAGGACAAAACCGTAATAATATTCAAACTTATAAGACAACACTTTTGGCTCAGACAGCATAAAAAGTCTCTTTTAAAAAGCAAAAAGACTATATTACCTCTTCATTACTCAAAAATATAATTAAAAAGCACAGGTGTTTAAAATATTAGTTGTTGGACTAAAAATTATGAAACATTTATGTGCAGAAAGACACTTAGTGAAAATTTACCAGTTGAAAATTTAGAAATTACTAGAAATGCACTGATAACATCAGTTCATGTTGTATCAGCACTGATAAAAGGACAATTGACATTATTGGCAATTGGCTTTTTTTTGGTTGATGTGGTCAATGATGTCACTGATAAATTCGCTAAATGCACACAGACGCAGCATGCACTCTGCTAGGAGCACACCCTGGCAGCTCAGACAGCAGCATCTGGCTGGTCTGGGAGAGGGAAAGGGCAGGGGTGGGGGTGTAGATCGAGGCCCCCACACCAAGGGAGGGAGTGGGGCTGCGGC
>NW_017729029.1:32904654-32907897 GCF_001723915.1 Gavialis gangeticus | reverse complement strand
GGGTGGCTCCTACTGCTGTGCACGCTGCATGGGGGGCCATGTGCCCCTGGATTTGTGTGCAGGGAGAGGGCTAGCTGCCGCGCTTGGGACCTGGGGTGGGGTGGCGGTACTGGGAGGGAGACCTATGGGGGTACTAAAACAATAACCAGAGTACTAAAAAAGCCCCTACGAATATATTTTGTATTTCTTTTATAAGGAGAATCCTCTGAAGGACTATCACTTTCAATTATTTTTTGCCAAGTTTTCAGATGGCCCACACAAAGGAAGCACAATTTCCACTTCCTAAGCATAGTCAAGTAAAAGAAGCAGTATTTACATTCAATTTGAATAAGGGCATGGACAAACAATACATTTTTGCCAGGAAATATGTCCTTTCTCTACCAGCCAAAGAAGGATGGAGGGAAGGAGTACGGGTTGCCCAATAGCTCACCCAGTTACAAGCTGTCAGTGAGCCCTGCTGCTGTCCTCACTTAAATAGTCCTGGCAAAGAAGGGCAGGCTGTCAATGACTGGACTCCCCTAGGGTCAGGGGGACTCAAAGAGCAGCACTTCACCTCTCAGCTGGAGAGCTCACCTCTGAAGCAACTGTGTAGCTCTCCAGCCAGGAGGAGAAATGTTAAGCCCCCCTTCTTGCCACATTTTATGGTGCTGCAAATTCCCCTGAAATTCTTAGAGCTGAAGTTGAATGCCTGTCCATACCCAAAGGCCAGCCTGGATTTCTGTCCAAATATATTATGACAGCCTGTGAAGGCTATTCCATACTTACTACTAAAAATATTTTAATGAGCAATATTGCCATTCACAGAGCTATATTTCTGAGAATCACCAAAAACATTCAAATGTCACTAGATAGTGAACCTTCTTGTACAAGAGGCGTGTCATGGAACCATGTCATCTGGCCTGTATGGCTTCCCATAGGGCCAGAAACATGGCTGTGGGACAAGCAGCAGCAGTGTTAGTTAATACAGCTACTGGCAATTAATTCTGTTGCAACTCATCCCACGGCCAAATTTCCAGCCCTGTGGGGAGCCCCGTGGCCTGGATCCAGAGTGTGAAGCTGTCATGTGGCCTCCAGGGGAGATGGTGGCAGAAGGAACAGGAGCTACCTATTGCAGCTCCCACTCCTAAACTTGTAGTCCTGTGAGACAGGAAACAGGGCTTCAGACTCCAGATCCAGAATGCAGACCAGGGTCAGGCGAGTCTGACACCCCTGTTCTACAAGATGATAGGATTAGTATTCTAGGTACTGACATTTGTACAGTAAGTGGATTTCTGCAGGAAGAATACTAGAATTACACAAAACTAAATTCCAGGCCTAGTAGCCATCAGAAAACTGAACATCAGAAAACTAAAGCCTACATTGCAAACTTTTGAGCTTAAAGTTAGCAGAGAATGTACACTAAATATGGCTTTTCAAATATATATATATATATATATATATATATTAATTACATACTATTATTTGCATTCTGGTACAGTCATATTACAATTCACACTGATGAACCAAATACATGGATGGTTACTGACTGGAACAGACATCAATCTATAAATCAGAATTTGCTGCTACATTTATATCAACTGTCTTTCTTAAATGACCAGTGTACAACACCAATAGTCTTTTGTGGCAGGGCAGGCTTTATTAAATTAAATCGCAACCTCAATTTATTACCTTGCAAAGCCAGCAGGCCAAGGCACATAAGGGATCCCACCCCTGGAACAAAACGTAGGCAGGGCAAGAGCCCCCAAGGGGACATTTGTGTGTCTATACACAAATGCCAGGGGCCTGGGGAATAAACAGGAGTAACTTTTTCTCCTGCTAAATGCAAATAACTATGATGTCATTGGGATAACAGAGACCTGGTGGGACTCCACCCATGACTGGACCATGGGTATAGAGGGCTATACCCTGTACAGGAGGGATCGAGTGGACAAGGGGCAGGGGTGTAGCTCTCTGTGTTAAGGAAAGCTACACGTCCCTGCAAGCCGACATTGGCACCCATGGTGGACGACTTGAGACTCTCTGGGTTAAAATCCATGGGGAACACAGCACAGGGGATACTATGGTGGGGGTCTACTATAGACCCCCTACCCAGACTCAAGACATTGACTGGGAGTTCACCAGGGAACTGGCTGAGGCCACATGATCCCAGTGCATGGTTGTCATGGGAGACTTTAACTACTAAGACATCTTGTGGGAGGAGCGCTCGGCCAAATCCGAGAGGTTGCAAAGCTCTCTCTCATGTATGGATGACCTCTATCTGACGCAGGAAGTCTACGGGCCGACAAGAGGTAAAGCATTGTTTGACCTCGTACTGGCAACCAGGGATGACCTTATCAGCGACCTAACGATCGAAGGGAAGCTGGGTGACAGTGACCATGAGCTGATCACCTTCACCATCTGCTGTAAGGCTGGCAAGTCAGTCAATAATACAGAAGTCCTCGACTTCAGGAAAGCTGACTTTGACAAGCTAAGAAGGCTCGTCACAGAGAGGCCCTAAAAGGCCACAACCCAACGGTGAGGGGAGTTCAGGATGAGTGGTTGCTCCTCAAGGGAGCAATCCTGGACATGCAAGTAAAGTCCATCCCATCTCAGAGGCAAGGCAGCAAAAGGGCACAGAAGCCCCCTTGGCTCTCCAGTGAACTGGTGGACCTCCTACATCTTAAAAGGAAGACCTACAAAGGATGGAGGGCTGGAACTGCCACCAAGGAGGAATACTCTGCTCTGGTCCAGACCTGCAGAGAGCAAATCTGGCATGTGTCCACGAGGGGCCAGCAGGGGAGATTATGCTTAGGAGCAACCAACATGGGTTCATTAGAGGCAGGTCCTGTCAGATCAACCTGGTGGCCTTCTATGACCAGGCCACCAAATCCTTAGATGCAGGGGTAGCAGTAGATGTAGTCTTTCTGGACTTTAGGAAGGCCTTTGACACTGTCTCTCACCCCATTCTCATTAAAAAACTGAGGGACTGCGGTGTCGACACCTACAGAGTCAAATGGGTCACCAACTGGCTGGAAGGCCGCACCCAGAGAGTGGTGGTAGATGGGTCATTTTCAACCTGGAGGGATGTGGGCAGTGGGGTTCCGCAGGGCTCGGAGGCAGAAAGAGATCTTGGAGTCATTATTGACTCCAAGATGAACATGGGCCGACAATGCGAGGCCATGGTTGGCAGGGCTAACCGGACCTTGTCGTGCATCCACAGGTGCATCTCGAGTAGAGCCAAGGAGGTGATCCTCCCCCTCTACG
>NW_017729029.1:32891934-32899654 GCF_001723915.1 Gavialis gangeticus | reverse complement strand
CAGGGGTGATCTGGTGGCCACCTATAAATTTATCAGGGATGCTCATCAGGATTGGGGGGAACATCTGTTCACCAGATCGCCCCAAGGGATGACGAGATTGAATGGTCACAAACTCCATCGCGATCGATTCAGGCTGGACATAAGAGAGAACTTCTTCACTGTCCAAGCCCCAAGTTTTGGAATAGACTGCCACTGGAGGCAGTTCAAGCACCCACTCTGAACGCCTTCAAGACACATTTGGATGCTTATCTTGCTGGGATCCTATGATCCCTGCTGACTTCCTGCCCCTGGGGCAAGGGGCTGGACTCAATGATCCTCCGGGGTCCCTTCCAGCCCAAATGTTTATGAAATGTATGAAATCTTCTATTAAAAAAATATGCACTTCAATTTTTTTTATCTGGAACGTTGCTAAAGAAGGCTGACGTGCATTGTTACCCTGAAGCCTGATCAGTAAAAAGCTGCTTCAGATACTTTGCGAATGTGGATCTCCCTACAGAATTCTGTCATTTTTGTACCACATTTTCTTTAAAAGATGTGTATACATTCCTATCTAAAAGTTGCGCACATCCTCAAAAAATTAGTTATATAGAGGAAACAGCAAAACCAACTCCAGAGACAATTCTGACAACTGCACAAAGTAAAACTGAAATTAAGAGGAATTTATCTCATCTTTCAGCTACAGTAATGTCTTAGATATTACTTATACTTGCAGGTACTTGTCTGAATGATGTTACCATTAAGTTGACAGCACACTTAAACTGATTCTAGGTTTCA
Source organism: Gavialis gangeticus (assembly GCF_001723915.1). Lineage (NCBI taxonomy): Eukaryota > Metazoa > Chordata > Crocodylia > Gavialidae > Gavialis > Gavialis gangeticus. The sequence goes on along the minus strand of NW_017729029.1, from coordinate 32,898,880 downwards.
CATTCTTCCACTAACTTGTTTTAAATGTTACTACGTAGAGGAAACTGCTGAATTAAGGAAGCATTCATCTAAATGCAGGCACTATACTATAATCTGCATATGTCCAATGTGGCACAAAGCCAAAAAGTTTTATGTAATTTGTTACCAATGAGAACAAAAACATACCTTATTTGCCCAGAATAAAATTTAACAGAACAATTTTTTGAACCATCACACGTAATCAAATCTCAGCGCTGCAGTCAGATCTGAATACCTATATGTGTATATCAAACCAAAATTACCATGAATTAAACAAGAAGCATTAAAGCTGTGAGAAAGTTCTTACCCTGCTAGCATTGTATAAAGTAGGACACCTAAACTCCATATATCACAAGCAGCATCATATCCCTGTCGCATGAGAACCTATAAAATAAAGAGCTATTAAACTTCTATTTACTTGATGCATGTAGAAACTATAGGAAGGGTAAAATAATCCCAATATTATTTCAGAAGATTAAACAAACATGATTTACACTTACATTCACTTAAACTATCAAAATATTTTGAAGGTTTTCCTTTGTCTTCAGTCTGACGGGACAGGGCAAGGATAATCACAGTTATTTCCATTATGCTCAAAATATTTCTTGAGATGTTAACAGAGCTATATTGGTCATAATACTATATAAACCTAATCTTAGCACCCTTAGCCAAAGAAAACTTCCATGGAAGAAATTCCATAATTAAGCCAGCCTTTCAGTCCTGTATTTAAGCAAGCTTCAGAGATATGTAAGTGTACAATATTTTTAGTGTTTTAATATAATATTACTCCATCTCTAAAAGGAATGTTTTCTTTGAAAATACCACTCTGGTACACAAGACACATGGTAGAACTGTATGACCTAAAGCAGAAGAGATGCAGCATTATCCAAAGGAAAAAAGCTGGGGGTGCGAGTGGGGGAAATGGAGGGGCTGGAAAACATGGGAGAGCAAGCATGATTACTTTAAATGCTCTCTTGGAAAAATATAAACAAGATAATGAAAACACTGGCTATTATAAGCCTCCAAGATAAAAAGATACAGCATGATATGCAGTAAAAAAAAAAACAAAAAAACACACCACTTATAAACAAAAACAACTCGAGTGCTGGATTGAACACCACTGCCTTCTATACTCCAGTGAGAATGAAGTCAAACATGAAGAGCTTGAGGGATTACCACAGTTTGAAGTCAGATCTGCAGAAAACTATTAAAACTGATCCCTGGGAACAAGGCATCTGGCAAGGACTGCTTGCCTACTGAAATCTACAAATGTGCCAATGACAAAGTACTTCAAAAGCTCCGTGAAGTTATACTGCTCAGTTGGAAAGAGGAAGCGGTACCACAAGATTTTGAAGATGGTTGGTTTGTACCATTATACAAAAACAAGGGGGACAGAAGCAACTGTGACAACTACAGAGGTATTTCCCTGTTGAATATCATTGGAAAAATTGTCACTAACATTATGGTCCCTGGGCTCCAATCTCTAGGTGAAAAAAAATCTATCCTAAAAGTCCATGTGGTTTTCACTTAGGACGCTCCACCACTGATACAGTTGCTTGACTGAAAATATTGTAAGGAAGTGTAGAGAAAAATGAATAGCACCGTAAATAGCCCTCAACAATCTGAGGAAGGCCTTCAATACGGTTGAGACGGAGCCTTTTTACTGTGCTGAAGAAACTGGGTTGATCCCCCAAACTTTTGAATATTCGCTCATTACATTAAGGTCTGAAGGCAACTGTAGTGTATAAAAACAAAGAATCAAATGCCTTTGATGTCAACAATGGGGTGAAACTGCGGTGTGTCTTAGCATTCAAGGACAGCAATTTATCTTCAAACCAGACTAGATGGAGGCTTGTTCAACATCACAAGGTTTACAGCAAAAACCAAGGTGAAAGATGGTTCTGAGAGATTTTCTGATTGCCGATTACATGGCCTTGGTTGCCCACAGTGAATCTTCCCTGCAAAGTCTCTTGGGAAGACGTTCTGAGTCGTGCAAGAGTTTTGGTCTGACAATTAGCCTTAAGAAGACTGTGACCATGTACCTAGGGATAGAAGAATCAATACCCGACATCACTCTGGAGGGTAAATCTCTTGGAGTCATCGACAGCTTTTGTTACTTGGGTTCTATGATCAGCTGGAATCTTGACCTCCAGACTGAACTAATAATCGGAAAAGCAGCTAAGAATTTCAGGCTATTACAGAAGAATCTACAAGACTTGTGTGCTGTCATCCCTGCTTTACAGTTCAGAAACATAGATTACATGTGCTAGACACATCAAAAGATTGAACAGCTTCCACATGAGATGCCTGCGTAAGATCCTGAAAATAAAGTGGGAAGACAAAATACCAAACACAGAGCGTACAGGACTAACATACTTGGAAACCATGATCAAGAAAAGGAGGTTGTGATAGGTCAGCCATGTCAGGAGAATGGGAGGAGACTGCATCCCCAAGAATATTTTGTACAGTGAGATTAAAAACACAGCTTTAGAAAGCAGGGTCCTCTTCTGTGACAGTTCCATGATGTGCAAAAATTATATGAAGTCATTCAACATCAGTGGAGAAAGCTGGGAGTAGCACACAGAATCCCACCCAATCTGGAGGAAACATACGGCACTGGGTGCAGCACAACATGAAGCTGCTTTGATCCAGAGGATGAAAGCAAAGTGAGACAGAAGAAAGCAGTGTGCTGTAAACTTGGACTAGAACTCAACACCACATGGCTTTGTGTAACTTGTAAAAAGCTGCGCCACTCAAACTGAGCTTGTCAGCCACAAGTGGATTCATCAGGCACACGACTAGACCTCGTAGGTTTACATTATGATCCAAAGGATAGACAGCTCACTAAAAGAAATGCAGGGGAATCTGAACAGACATAGTAGCCTTACTACATAACAGTAAGTAAATCACACAAATCTATGACAAAAGTTACCCCTTAAAAATGTGTAATAACTTTATTGTGTGGGAAAGTTAGTACATGAAACTGCCTTGTGCCCATTCTGGCACTCAATTGCATCCAGAAGTTGTTTGCTCAATGCAAACCAGGACCCTACTGCCTAGTGTTCAGGGGTTGTAAAATGCAGGAGGCAACCCAACTTGGGAGAGCCAGTCCTCTCATTATTCTTTACTATGAAGTAAAATAGTTAAGGAGTAAATTTATTTGGAACTGAATCTTTTGAGGCAGAGTAGTAGTTTTACAGAGCAGTAGCATACAAAACATAAAAGGAACACAAATTCTGATTAAGTTAAACCACCATTTTAGAGCACTAGCAATGTCTGATAATGTAGGGAAACTGCAACAGACTCCAGGAATAAAACCAAAGGAGTACAGAAACTAACCCATGGTATAGACAGATTTAATGAATAAGTTGAAGGGCAAAAATATATATATAAATTTTGGTTATATATCAAATTTATGTAACAAGATTATCCAATCAGTTAGTTTTTTTGCCTTTTAAGAAGGCAAAAGGATTTGAACCATTCTTCAGGAAGTCATGCATTTACATTCCAAAAGGAAAAAAACATTTTTAACTCTATTAAATAAAAGCTATCATGAAGAGAATCAATATCATGCACTGAAGAGATTGAGGAAGTTTCCACGGAAGGTGTTGCCCATATTCTTTCATTATACTGCTAAAGAATTATATTCCTTATTTCTGCGTTGTAAAAAAAGCTAAAAAGTTCATTTTTAAATGTGAGACAACCTTTTTTCAAAAGACCTGTCCTTCATACTTAATGAATGAAAGTTTATTGACATTTTGGAAGTGTTTCATTCTTCAAGGGTAGGGAAGTAGAAAAGACAATGATAGCAAATAATGAAACACTGGAAGTGATGCAAGGAAGAAAAGAAAAGAAATTAACCTTCATTCCAAAGGTTCAAGATGCATACTATTCTTCAGTGCATACCTGACTAAAGCTATTTAAGCATGAACTATTGCCTAATAAAACTTTGTGAAAGAAGATTCAGGAATTGAAGACGCAGATTTTGTGGAGAGGAAGCATTCATAAGAATTTGTAGACAAGCAGGAAGAGGAGGATACTTACAACTCAAGACAAATGCCAAACAAGGAATGGGAGAACAAACTGCCAGTAAGGGGAATGACCCACTGAACAACATGATCATAAAGATAAGCCAGAAATGAGAGACAGAGATAAAGAACAAAGTTAGCTGCATTTTGAGAATGAAAAGAAAAAATAATAAAAACAGGGAAGGGGCAAAGAAAGAAAGATGCCACTTCTTTACAGAGACAGGCATAGACAGGACCCTGCAGATGTTTCATTTATGGCATGAGTAATATATTAATTGCAACATGCCACATGTTCAGCCAATTTATGACATGATAAAATGGCTAACCAGCCACAGAGATGTTCTATATGTATTTATCAAAAAATAAATGCATATAGTAATTACACACACACACACACACCAGAAGATCTTCGTGGCTGGTTTGTAAGTCACTTTCAACTGAACGTATGACATCACAATTGGGAGAGCCTCAGGTCTGGACCCAGGTCCGGGGCTACCCCCATCCTAATCTTTACACTTGATTTTTATAAGAAAAAAGGACGTTTTGGAAGGGTTTCATTCTTCAAGGGTAGGGCAGCAGAAAAGACAATGATAGCAAATCAGCAAGTACTGGAGGTGATGCAAGCACTGGGTATATCAATCACAAGTTAATCAAATGAAAAACAACAGATAAGCAAAAACTAGTACCTAAAGTTTTCAATTTCAAAAGGACAAAACAAAAAATTGAGAGAACAAAGTACTAAATAGGACTGAGAACTTCAGAGACTTAAAATTCAAAGCTTCCTTCATACTGAAGTCAAATGCCCAAAAATTTTGTGGGACTTGAATCCGAAGCAAAGGGGGGGAAAATGGCAGGGCAGAGTTCTAGATATAACTGGATGAATAATCATTTCAAAAAGTGTGCTGTGACTAAGCAGAAAGCCTGTATGAAATGGAAGAGGGGATATAACAGTAAAGAAAGACATTATAGAAGTCAGAAAATAGGAATAAAGTGAGAAGAGCCAGAAGGCGAGCTCAGTCAGAACTTTTAAAGGAAATAAAAGCAGTTGAAGGCTTTTAGAAATATACCCAGACAAGAAAGGAAGTTAGGTCACTATGCAGTGAGGATAGGATAAAGACTTGAGTATCCCCAAATTACATTAGATTACATTTTGTTATTCAGAAAGCAAGCTTCTAATAAATAGCTATATTATGCAATGTTTACAGAATGAGTGCCAATTATGTTTAAGTTTCAGATATATGAAAGCAGCTGAACACTGACACATTTTTAGTAATCCTGATATGTAAAACATCTTTGTTTTAGTAATGCGACTATGGAATATAACTTTTTCAGATATCACCAATAAAATTAAATAATCTTAACGTACCTCTGGTGCTACAAAGTTTGCAGTGTAGCAGGGAGTTAAAAGAAGTCCGTTTTCTCCTCGAAGTTGCTTTGCAAACCCAAAATCACAAATCCTGATAGAGTCAGCATTGTTCGAGTCATCCGTATATAAAATATTACTAGGTTTAAGGTCTCGATGCACTACCTTAAAAAGAAAAGAAAGAGAGAACCCCCATAGTGGCCTTATAAAATCAGTACTTAAACCATTTGTACAAAGTGTTACATAGTTAACTTAGTCACATTTGTACAGATGTAAGGAAACGTGAAGAAAAGTACATAAATTCCCCTACTTACATGTTACCTTTTCTGTAAGTTCTAGGAAGGCAGAATAATACGTATGTATATCATTACATCATATTTTCCTTTAACTTCAAAATGCAATTGGATTAAAATGGTCTTACACAAGACCTCCTTATTTTTTGTGCAGATGCAACTAACCTCAAGCTTCAACTGAGAAAAAAACCCCACTAGTCCATGTCATAACTTACAAGACTGGGGGTTAATGAGCTTACAAGCACAGAAGGAATTTTTTGTTATCTTTTATGAGAAATAAGATTTTGTCCTTTATTATAAAGTTATACCTTTTTCTCTTTGAAACACATTCCTCTCTATGAAATTCATCAGTATTTATGTGAACCTTATACTTCCACAGAAAAAGCAAGATGACAATGTTGCATATTAAACACTTATTATTATGCTCATAGAACTACAAACATTACAAAAAATATTGAGACTTCAGATTTACAGATATTCGGAACAAAAACAGGTACCATCTCAAAATGGTGTTTTGCAGAAATGGGATAAGGAAACAATAAACTTTTTTCTGATCGTTAGAGGATGTAGCACAAAGAAAATAAACTTTTCTTCTAAGATGATGTAAGTAGGTACTGGATGAGGGAACATGTCAGTCAAACTAACAAGATGCAAAACTTGTTAACATCCCACAAGTATTGTCATGGTCTTTGACTCTTAAAGCTCCTTTCTGGGGTGTGATGTAGTAGTCCCTACCTTCACCTGGACTTCAGTCATCATCTGGGTCTAGGTCAGGGAGACAGAGTTCTGTGGCTGATCCTATGTGACTCTGCCCCTTGCAGGTCTATCAATGTCCTAAAGGGGCTTAAAACAATAAACTAATGGAAATTGTCAGCAGGCTTTCCTTTCTGCAGGGGGCCTCAGACAGGCTTTCAGTAGTTATAAGAAATGCCATCCTGTGTCAGATCCAGTTTCCTTTCCCTCATAGTGGCAAGGAGTGGATGCTAACTCCTTGGATCCATCCCCTGCCTCTCTTGTCCCTACAGCTTCCTGGTTGTCAGGACTGGGCCCTGGGCTATGAATATGTTTATTCGCTTATTCAAGCAGTTGCTATCTGATCTGTACTCCTTCTTTTCAAGGCCTTTCTTTTACTCTTTGCAGATGTGGTGGAGTAGGGCTGCTTGAGTTTATAGCAGCTCTGTTTCTTCTTCCTGCCCAGTGTGGAGTCTGTTCCCTGTCATAGGTACATATATTTTGAATTTACC
>NW_017729029.1:32882429-32886934 GCF_001723915.1 Gavialis gangeticus | reverse complement strand
TTTAATATTTATTTTTTCTTGGCTGCTGCCTGTCATGCAGCCCTCAATAGCTTGCCAAAGCTCAGTAAGCAGCCCTTCACCCAAAAAAACTGACCACCCCAATAGTCCATCACGTCTGGCATTTTTCAGTCACTTCACTTAACAGCTAAGTACAGACAGCCAAAAAACCTGAGGCTGAATTGATTCAGTCTCTGCAGGTTAGTCTGAGTAGCAGAGATTAAATTGAGAAACAGCTGGACAGACATTAATTTTTGATTCAGGAAACACAGCCACACGCCTGCAGTGACTCAGACCAGAAGCCGGGGGGCACTACAGCACAGCTCTCTGGCACATAGGCAGCATGAGCTGTGCGTTCGCTTCCTCTTCCTGCTGCCTCTGAGATCTCTGAGATTTGCAGTCCAGAATTACAGCAGTAAGACACTGCAGAGTTGCTCACCACTTCCTCTTCCTGCTTTCAGGTGCCTCTGGGATTTGTAGTCCACAGTCACAGCCAGTAGTAAATTTTTGGTAGGGCAGGGCAACTCTGAACTTGGGAGAAGGAAGTTTAACCACCCTCCCTGGCCCCAGACCTCAGCCAGGGTTTGCCTGGGGGCAGTGGTGGTGCATTGGGAGTTCACGGGGGTGCACGTTCAACCCGAGAGCACTGGTGCACCCCCTAACAGCCCATGCTCGTCCCCCTTCCTGTGTGCATCGGCCGGGGAGTGGGGGCACTGCGGCCGCTTTGTGATCAGTGAGATGGGTCGCAGGGAGGCCAGTTACATGTTTAAAGCAGTTTCTGATGACTTAAACAGTTTGTATGCAACTTCTGTCCCTAGCCAATGTATCAATATCATCAACAGAAAGAAAGATTTAGATCCAAGTCTTTTTTTCCCTTAATTCCATTCATTTCAGACTAATATATGGTTGATTTCATAACTTGGTCCACCTACACTGACAATTCTAAGTGCTCTAATGGAACAAACACTACAAGTGACACTGATTTTGGAGAATTCACATTCACCAAGCCACTTACAATGTTAGTGTCTCATTTGCCATTTACCCTTAATTCCAAATTTAGGTAGAGACTGAGGGTATGCTGTACATAGAACAGTCCATAAATCAGAGAAACCCTTTCTGAACTTTCAGAACATCCCAGATATTCCATAGCTTTGAAACAGAAATGGCCTAAGACCTTTGAGAAAGAACCTAAAAACCATAAACCGAAGTTAGGAATGGCAACCACTGCTACAAGCCAAGTAGACGAATGTTGTAGAGCAAAGTGTGCATCCAGTTGGGATTCCTACTTTGTCAGATTGAGAGTGATGCCAAATATCTAGCTCCAGTTATTCAAGAAGCAACAGGTCAGCCCATAACTAAAAAGAGGTCATTTAAAGAAAAGGATTTTCAGAAATTTTACAAAAGCCAAAATGATGTAGTATTCATAGGAAGTCTCTATCCTTTTATAGTATCTTGGTCACAAAAATTATATAACAAAGCTTGTAAGCGAATGTTAGATATGACATGTAAATACAATCATGACACAATATATATCACTTACTCCTTGACAATGCAGATAGTCAACAGTTTTGGTTATAGTATACAATACAGCACTAGCTTCCCGTTCTGAGAAAAACTTTTGTCTGAGAATTCGATCGAGAAGCTCTCCTCCTTTCATCAATTCAGTGACAAGGTAGATGCATCTACCATCATCGTACACCTGCAGGAATTTAAAATATTAATAATTCCAGCAAATGTACATACAGTTAAATAAGCATCCCAAGCAGAGTGAGCACTGCAGGGGTAGGGAAAGGTAGTGGTGGGGCAGTGGCGGGGGGGGGGCACTGGATGGGCTTAATCACCATAGTAAATACAAAGCACAGACTGGGAGTGTGGAGTTTACTTCTGCAATTCAAAATCTGCACCTCATTGCCTAAGGAGTAAAGAAACTGTGTGTAATGTTGCAAAATTTGGGATAGTGAATTATGAAATTATGACTCAATTAAAATAGTTTTGGTCTATAAACCTGTTGCATTAGGAAGAAGCACACTACTACTCCCTATTTTTCCTGCAATTTTCAGTCAAGGGCACCTTGAACAAAGATATGTGAAGTGTTTTTTCCCCCCTTATATTAGTAGAGGTGAACCAGTATCAGTTATTTATTGGATTAACACCAATAAAAGGGAAATAAACATTAATTGGCTATTGGCTTTTGTTAGCCAATAATGTTCTCTGATAATTAAATTATGCTGGGGCCACCAGGTACCTGGGTTCCCTCCCATGAGCCAAAGTGGCTCAGGATACCCCCCCCATCCCCTCACTGGCGGGCCAAACTAGGTCAGAGTGGAGCAGCTGCAGAGGTGTTCCAGGTGCTGGCGCGGCATGGACTGGGGATGGGGCAAGCACTGTAAGAGGCGCCAAATGCTGAAGATGTGACTTGGGTGGGGAGGGCCAGCATAACTCAACCCATGGTGCTTAGGGGTCTGTGCCCCTGGGGCTGAGCCTGGAAGGGGCTGGAGCAGATGCTCCCGCCCGCTGTGTGCAGCAGTGTCTTTCCCCTGGTGGGAAGGACTCCTTCAGGAGTAGGGGTGGTGCTTTAATTAGAGTGGCTCCATGAGATGCTCTAATTTAAAAAGTGCCCAGAGACCACACAGCTCTGGACAACCTCAGGCTCAGGCAGCTGCCCCCACACTGAGGTTGAAGGGCAGGAGCTGCAACTGGCACAGGGCACTTTCACATGCACTTCAGAAGTGGGGGGGGACAGTGCTTTAAGTGACATCATGTCTCCTGCTTTAATGTTCTTGTGTTTCGAAATGGCAGTGGGGACACTTGAACTAAAGCTCGTTCAATGAGCTATATTACTAATTATCGGTTATCGGATCAGTATCAGCCAATATGGCTGGTTAATAATCAGCTACTGGTATTGGCCAAGAGCATCTTTACTGATGTACTCCTATATATTAGATCATCAATATGTTAGCTACTTATCTGAGATAAGGATAGGAAACACAAATTTCCACTATGGGTAAAGGCATATGGGTTAAGCATTTATCAGTTACGTTAAAGCATCCATGAAAGCTTTAAATATATACATTATATATAGTTTTCTTAAATTTAAAAATAAAACAAACACTCGATCAGTTCTCCATTTACTAGCTACGAAGAGGAACACATATCTGCAAATCTTTAACTTGTTAATACTTTCTGCAGACGAAAAAAGAATGATAACAAATAGTACTCAATGAAAAGGAGAAACTTGGGGTCACATCCAACCAGTTTTCCTATTTACAGTTTTTAATAAAAATCAGTCAAATTTGAGAGAGATACATACATCTTTTAAGGTAATAATATTTGGGTGCTGTCCATAACGCATCAATATTTCAATTTCTTCTGAGGGATCTCTTTTACTTTTATCAATAATCTGTGAAATAAATTTGTGAAAAAGATCCTAGTTTAATTACTTCTTAAGGCAAAATGTATTAAAATATTCTTTATATATGCTTGAAATGAGATGCAATACAAGTTAAAAAATGCTTGTCATTAAAGAAGGCAGTTTAGACTACACACTTAATGTCCTAATGATTTATTTACCTACATTTTTCATTTTTACAACCAGTCATAAACAATTTTTATCTGACTTGTTTACTTAATTCTTGAAGTTAATATAGCTACAAACAAGTGAATTTTGAAAACAACTCTAATATAAAGAATGGAATTCACTGAAAAGCAGCCTAAAAATTATTTTATCCTTGTAGATGGTACTCATCTCACCTCAGTTGTGCTTTTATTGTATACCAGAAAAAGAAATAGGAAGCACTGTTTATTTTATCTTTACAGCACAGCTTGCATTCTCAGAATTACATTTCAAATAACTAATCGCATAGATCTCGATAAAGTCTTTTTGTAATAGAGATAACACTCTTGTTTCAAGAAGAAATGATAGAAGCTAATATACAGTATAATACAGTACTGTATAATTACACAAATACTAAAGCAGAATTTACATCAATTACCTTTACAGCAAACTCCATATTTGTGGCTGTGTGTACACATCTCTTGCAAACAGAGTAGGATCCAACACCAATATCCTCCTTTAATTCATATACTTCAGTGAACTGTGTGCTGTTTCCATGAATTTGCTGTCAAAATACAAAGAGTCTTTAAAACTTGCATGATCAGGAGGCAGCAGGGCAGGCCCTATGAGGAGAGGCTATGAGACCTGAACCTGTTCAGCCTCCACAAGAGAAAGCTGAGAGAGGATCTGGTGGCCATCTAAACTGGCCAAGGGAGACCAGCAGGCAACGGGAGAGTCTCTGTTCCCCCAAGCACTACTGGGAGTAACAAGGAATAACAGCCATAAGTTGACAAAGAGTAGATTCAGGCTAGACTTCAGGAGGCACTATTTCACAGTCAGGGAGGCTAGGATCTGGAACCAACTTCCAAGGGAAGTGGTGCTCGCTCCTACCCTGTGGGTCTTCAAAAGGAGGCTAGATAGACACCCTGCCAGAGTCGTTTGACCCCAGCATTCT
>NW_017729029.1:32860700-32877429 GCF_001723915.1 Gavialis gangeticus | reverse complement strand
CCCTGCCTGGCTCGTTTCACCTCAGTACTCTTTCCTGCCCATGGCAGGGGGTCGGACTTAATGATCTGCTCAGATCGCTTCTAACCCTACCAACTATGAAACTATTTGTTCTTAACAAAAACATTCACACTCTCTAAAACAGTTTAACTTGTTTACAGCTTATTAAAATGTCTTTTGAAAATTTAACATGACATCGAATGGGATTTTGGGGGCAAACTCCTTTAATACTTATTATAAGGATACTTACGACAGAGAAGAGAGAAGTCTAATATTAAAATGTAAACAGCTTTTGACATTTCAATTAAAAGTATCTAGAACAAAATTAAATTTTACCTGTACTATTGGCAATATATTGGTGAGGGGTGAGATCTTATGATCTTCTACTGTAGTAGTAGTTGCCACAAAGCTAAATCCTTTGAAGAGCTGATGTGCATTAGCACTAGGTGGAACTCCTGGAGAATCTGATTTTTAAAAATATGTTTGATTAGAATTAAAGTAGATGCGACCTAAGCTATTCTTTATATTTACACAGGTATGTCCTCAAGTATTTTACAGATAATACAAGAAAGTAGAATGGTTCTAAACTACTGGATGTAGCAGGAGTACAAATCTGTCACCTTTCACTTAAATTCTCTCAACAATATCACATACAAAGGAACTAAGTATCTATTTACTTACAAAGCTTCAAGATACTGTACAAACATGAATAAATTAAAAACTTCCTAAAACTTATTTATGGACAAGAAATGTAAATAGCTGCCATGGGCTTCATTCATAGTCGAAAGTTCAAGTACATTATGTGAAAAAAGGTGCATACAAGGGTTCTGCTACCTAGTCATTTCAAAGGCTGTGCCATACAAGTGTGGATGACAGAAGTACAGACATGTAAGACGACAACAGATACTTAAAAACCTTCAATAAATACCACATTTGACCTAGAGTTCTATATCTGTAAGCTTATGAGTTATGTTGGAATACAAATTGTTGATTATACTTAAGGTAGCTAATAAACTAGATATTTAAAGTTCAGAGGCACTAGTAAAAGGGGGATTAACAAAGGAAAGCCTGAAATGAACATAGTTATTGAATGTTTACAAGTCTTTATTAAGGGGCTGTACTGTGTGTTAAGTTTTAAAAGGTGTTTCAAGATGAGTCTGAGAAAAATGCTTATCCAAATATATCTGAAATGCTCCAAAAAATGATGTGATAGTAGACTGTATCAGTCTCCCAAAACACCTTCCTTCTAATAAAAAATCTGCTGTCTCAAAGATAAGCTCAAGTTTAGCTGGCAAAAGAAACAGTATGCACACTGAGAAGTTAACTGAACCAAACTATTTCCAAATATTTGGAAATAATGCTGGGTTCCGCTCCCCTCTCGCCCAGTTAGAAGAGGTTTGCAAAAAGCTGTTTTCTTCCACCATTTTATCCTTCAGTTGCTAGAAGGTGGGAAATGGGAGAAAACGATGCCCGCTTAAGTATTTTTTTCTCTGGAGCCCATCTATACAACAAAGTTTTGCCAGAAGAACTCCCATCTCCCCTGACAAAATTTTGAATGTACCCATATTGAAACTCCTCTACAGCAGAAGAACTTTCCTTGCTCCCAGAAAAGCTATTTCACTTCCAATTCCTGCTCTGCCAGTACAGTTGCTAAGTGGAGTCGCTGGCAGCCCAGAGACAAGTGGGTTTGCATGTTCCAGCTGCTTGGAGGAGATGGCTGCTTTCTGCTGCCAAATGTTCTGCCAGCAGAGCCAGGTAGAAATAGACATAGCCCAAAAAAGAAACCAGATGCAAAAAAAGAGGGAAGAAAAAGTGAGAAATAAATGACGACATATACTATTGGCTAAGTGACAACAAACGGCTGCTAATTTTTAACATGCAGAAGTCTGGTTTGTACGTATCCTGTCTTGAGTCTTTACACAAACTCCCTACACATCATCAATGGCTCTAATTTTCTATCTGCAGACCAAAGATATCATGAGATCCAGCCCTCTTCATAAGAGGAGTTCCCCTTACTGTTTCATAACTTAAGAAATATTACCTTTTGGTGTTTTTGCTGTGAATTCTGGATCAAAACAAAAGGTATCTTCTGGTTTTCCAGAAGCAGGTTTAAATGGAGGCTGAATTTCTCTTCTGAACAGTTTCTGGAAGAACAAATAGGAGTCATTTAACAAGAATACAGGTTACTGACACTACTACAGCCATTCCTCCCAATCTTTCTTAGGTTCTGTAGATGAGAAATAGAGAACAAGGGGCCTCTTTACAGGGTCCCATAAGTGCTAGGGACCCCTAATTTAGACTTTCAAATTTGGAAAGAGGAACAGAAGGCTCCTTTAGCCTTCCCACCCTGACCGATGTACATCAAAACTCCATGCAAATGTCAAGGAAGTGCAGGACTCCCTAGCTACTACCCATTAGACATCCTTGTTCTCTTTAGTCATTTTCCTTGCTCATCCCAGTTCCAAAGATGTAAGACCTGAAAAGAATGCAAGCTAACATCGCAGCAGTTCATGCAAAAAGAAGAGAAACTGACCAGTCTCAAAAACCTAACTGATTATATACAAGGTACTGTCAAAATGCAACATATACACATTTTTCCCCTCCTATCTCCTCTGCCTTTAGAAACACCTTGTTATGGAAAGGCTGAATTTTTGTTCAGTCATGGTGGGCTGCTCAGCCAAAAGCTACTGCCAATTTGGCAGCAACTGTGAGAAGGTTAAAACTGGACTCAGCCCCTGCTAAATGACGGCTGGAGAGAAGCAGACTCCTCACCTGTCATTACAGTGTCTCTATCCTTCTATTCCAGTCCAGAAATTGGCTTCTTTCCTCAGGACACCCACCCCAATTTTGGAGGGTTAATTGTTGGGAACAGAGTGCATGTGATATGCAAGTAAATATTGAACAAACTTTAAAAAAACTGTGAAACTAGCCAACAAAATTTCAAATTATTGTATAGAGCACACCCCTTTGCCCCCAAACACTTGCTGCTGTAAAGTGGAGTGTGCATTTGTACTTCAGAAATGTGGTAAGAGCAGGTTCTTCCACTTAGCAGCTGAAACAAAGTGAAAATCTTCAGCAATCCACAGGGATCACAAAAAATAAGCAAGCTTGGCTCCTTAGCTGCTGCTAACTCAGTTGCTTACTACAGGATATTTTCTCGTTGGTCTGCTCTTCAAAAATAAGGAGAATATTATATTCTGGAGCATGTTGTATTTGAGAAAATACAGAAATTTTCTAGATGGCATCTTTGAAATCTCAGCCCCACGCAATTAAAAAAGCCACTTGCTACATATCACTATTATCACAGAATCATAGAAAGAAGGACTGGAAGTAATTGGGCTGAAACGAGCTCAACAAGGTATTTGTCCAGCCTCCTCTTAAAGACCGCTAGAGATGGCGACAGCACCACCTCTGCTGGAAGTATGTTCCAGATTCTAGTTACCCGTACAGAAAAGAAGTTTTTCCTTATGCCCAGCTGAAACTTGGTCTACCTCTTCCTGAGGTGGTGGTGGGGGCTTTTCTGAAAAGTTGTTCACCTAGGTCCTGGTGTTCTCCCTTGACATATCTGTAGGCAGTTATCAAGTCACCTCTCAACCTTCTTCTGCTCAGGCTGAACAGTCCCAGATCCCAAAGTCTCTCCTCATAGACCATGTACCCCAGGCCCTTGATCATGGAGGCGGCCCTTCTCCACATCCTTTTCAGCTTGTCCACATCCTTGAAGTGTGGTGCCCAGAACTGGATGCAGTACTCCTGTGGCCTCACCAATGCCAAATAGAGGGGGAGGAGCACCTCTCTGGATCTGTTGGCAACACATCTGCTGATGCGCGCCAGCATTCTATTTGCTCTGTTAGCGACTTCATCACACTGGTGGCTCATATTCATCTTCTGGTTGATTGTCACCACTAGGTTCCTTTTGGATGCAATGCCAGCCAGTGGACCACCACCCATCATATAGATATCGTGAGGGTTCTTTCTACCCACATGAAGGACCCAGCATTTGTCCCTATTCTTACTAGGTACACTTATAAAAATAGAATAGTTTCTCTGATAATTACTATTTCTATTACCACAGGATTTTGGAGCCCCGGAGACCAGAAACATAACCATACTAAGCGCTGAACAAAAAGTAACCGATGGTTACACGCTGGAAAGCGTGAAGAAACCATATTACAGTACTGATCAGTATGATAAGCGATGATCTCAGTACACCAGGTCTAGTAACAGAAGCTTCCCATAAAACGAGTATAAGTGACCAGCAACTGGTTCAAATCTGGAACACAACAGAAATTCAGTGCACATAAACTGCTTTCAAAATGGCCAAAACCAGTTTCAGGTAAGTCTAGACTGATACAGTATCAGCCTTAAATGATTTAGGTTAAAGAGATTTATTGAACTTCTGTCCCAGATCCCCTCCAGATTCAAATCAAGAACAGACTTTGTTTTTCCAGGGGTCAATTCTTTCTTTGAAGGAGCAGAGTACCTCAGTTCTTTAATCAAAGAGTTCCAGCCCTTCAAAGAGCAGGTCCTGGATGATAACAACATATACCTATTTGGATATCATAGATGCTAAAAGTCAAGAGGCCAATTTCTTTCTGTTGGCCTTAGCTCTGGAAGATACAGTTGTCTAAGATACATTTATACATATTGGAGCTTCATCCTCCTGACTATTAGGGCTTCCATGGTATGAACAGAGAAATTAAACTTCATAGAATGAACAGTTTGAACTCTGATGGGCTAGAGTCTATGCTGCTTACAGCAGACCTGTATTGCAGCATCAAAATGAAAGAACAAATGCTGAGGAATAAGCAGGCTAGAGATAGCTGCTTTTCATCACACTAATGGGGAAAAAGATTAGTTGGAACTCAAAAGATGTAATGTGTGAGTGGCTTTCTTGGTTCCATTTCATTGCTACAGGCAGCTAAGGGAAACTGAAAAAGGGTTTTGTCCATGATGATCCTTTATTCCAATGCACAGGAGAATGAGGCAGCACATCTGTAGCCCTGACAAACACCGCTACTCAAAATAATTTGATCACTTGCACACAAAACATGAGCACATACTGCAAGATTTGCTCTGACACATTGCCTGAGAACAGACAAACTTTTCTCTCTCACTGAAGAGGTTCTCTTTGGCTTTTTAAAACTCTAGTATGCTGCAATTCAAATCACCATTTCCAATGTTAGTGCATATTTTATTTGACCAAGAGCTTCAACACTATTGTGCTGAGTAATGTAGTCTTCAAATACAATGGTCAGCAGCAATATGTGCTGTCTAGCGTGCCCTGCTTAATTTGCTGCAAATAGAAAGATATGTTGCAAAACACAGCAAAACTGAAAAGGATTTTCAATTCAGGATGGTTTGCACTTACATTCCAGTCAACAGTTGAAAAAAAAGGATGTCTCTTGATTTCTTCAACTCCATCTGAACCAGCTCCTGACATTAACAGAAAACAAAAGAGCTGAATTTACAATTTGCTGTAGGGCAAAAGCTCTAAACAAGATTGCATTAAAACTTAGTCCCCCTTTTTAAAATGTTTGCGTGGAATCAACTTAAACATGGACAGTTTCCCAGAGAAACAAAATAATTAAATGCATAAGCTGAAAAAGAATGTACTGGAATTGAATGTCACTTTTCAAATTCCCTTTTCAAAAGGTGAAATGGCTTGGTTCAGCTTTAGTATGATATGTAAAAATGGCCTGTTTGCAAGGCACATAAAAACAGCAAACAAAGAATCAAGAATGCTCGTCTGCAAGTCACTAATTGAACAGTTAATCTAGTGCTAAATTCCCAAAAAAGCAATTGGGGAATATATTGATATATTTTTTTTCCATACTACCCCTGGTTTTTGGCACTTTATGACTGTTTTACATCACTTTACTAGCCATTTGGATAGTATGATAGGCTACTGTGCTGTGCCTCTGGAGAGCTAGTAGCAAAAACAGGAAAATGGGAAGCCATATTAAGCTATAGAGAGGCATACAGATGGAGCCAGAGTAAGATGCATTTATACAGGGTCCCAGGGATGCTTCTTTCCTGGAATGATAGTCTGTTGATATTGCCAGACTAACAGCATGGGTTACGCTGATGAGAAAATGTAGCTGACTATGTAGTAAAATACTGGTGCGCAGACTACTGAAAAACTAATCACACAAATTTACCAGGTTCCAATTCCTAAAAATCCAGATTATTTGATATGGTCAGGGTATGGACAAACACACTTGGAATGTACATTCAGTGTTAAATTATGCTGCATTTGTATCGTTCCTGGCTTGCCCTCATATTACAATTAGAAAGTAACAGCTATTCCTCTTTTGAGAAATGTTCCCCTTTTAAAACTGCTCCAAATATACATGCATCTATACCCACAAATACCTTGCAAAAGGAAATCCATACATCCTACGCTATCTTTATAGATAGCAGTTTATCTGCGCCTGCTTGAACTGAGACAGTTAACTTAGTCTATGTAGAATGCTACATTCAGGATTTATAGAAATCACTGATTTTTCCAAGAGTTTCATCTTTAGCCAGCCTCCCTCTAAGATTTGCCTAGATCAGGGTCGGGCAATTATTTTAGGTGGAGGGCCACTTACTGAGTTTTGGCAAGCCACTGAGGGCTGCATGACAGGCAGACAGGGGCAGAAAAATATTAATTTTCTAAGTTTTTTTGGGGCCCTGCAGGCCGGACAGAATGGCCTGGTGGGCCACATCCAGTCTGCGGGCCACATTTTGCCCACCCCGGCCCAGATGATCCAAATCCAGGATATTCATGCTACTCTGGGCAACTACGTGTGACAAAACTGAAGTCTGACATGGTTATTCATTTTAAGTTTAGGTCCACAATTAAGTTTCACATATTATTTGTACTTTCAACAAAGTTGTAGGCAAAACAAACTTACCTAATCTATTTGATGGGTTCCTTTTAAACAACATCCTTAAAAGACTTTGAGCTTCAGGGCTAAGGAACTGAGGCATTCCAAGTTTTGCTCTGGAGCAAAAAAAGAAAGAGAGCAGGAAAGTTTGATCTCAAGCTGTGGATTTAGATGTCTCAATTACATCTTTCCCTGCATGTTATCTGAATAGAAGGCAGGGTGGATTTTCACCTTACAGACCAACCAAAGCAGATAGATATTATCATCAAGCCATTCTACAAGAATGGTAGGAAAAAAAGAAAAAACATGATAGAAATATGCTGCTTGAAGTGAAGGCAGATTTAAGGCTCCAGGTGAGAAAAGCAGTTAAGATCTCTAAAGATCTTTCCAGATATATTGATGTATTACAAAATAGGATCCCTTTTATTTTGTAACAGCCACAATGAACCTGAAGATACACTCGTAACCCAGGTCACCTGATTTATCTTTTCTTCCAAGAGAAAGATTCAGTAATGATTTTATCTGCTAATGTAATGGCACCAAGGTGGTGAATTTCACAGACACAA
The DNA here is from genome assembly GCF_001723915.1 of Gavialis gangeticus. Lineage (NCBI taxonomy): Eukaryota > Metazoa > Chordata > Crocodylia > Gavialidae > Gavialis > Gavialis gangeticus. The sequence continues at coordinate 32,869,997 of NW_017729029.1, read as the reverse complement.
TTACTAAATTTTGAGCAATTTAAATTATTTCAATAAGTGTTTTTCAAGAAGCTTGAAACTTGTATGCAAAACTAAGACTATAAAAATCAATCATTTCCCTTTTTCAGGCAGCCAGAACAAGACCTCTTTCTTTTAACATTCCTCCAAGGTCTAGGTTTTTACCATTTGAGCTAGAGGAAATTCCCTGTTTAGCCACTTAAGCTAGGCACATATATTCAGGGAGGTTAGAGCGCATTAAAAGTGGCCACCAAATCTAAAATTAGTTCACCCAGTTGCAGACCTTACATTGATAGGATCCATCTAAGTGTGAACTGTACAGAAGTTCAGGACAGTTAGATCAGTCTAAAAATGGCTGAGCCAATTTAAGTTAACCCAACTGCTGAGGTATGCAAATCGGGTCAGCCATTTTTAGACCAATCCAACTATCCTGAACTTCTGTCCAGTTACCAGTGCAGCTCCAGGGCTGGGAAAGCCCAGGCACTGGCCCCAGCCCTAGCCTTAGGACTGTGCTTTTTCTACACCCTCCCTGGCATAGGGCTATTTTTAGCCCCCTGGTCCCTTCCCCACTACCCCCAAACAGACAGCCTCCCCACTGGGGACCAGCCAGACTCCCTCTCCCCAAACCTGCCAACCCCCCCATCCTGCAAGCCACTTCCGATACTGATTTGGCAGTGTCAAGAGCCAAGCAAGGTGGGGTGGTGGTAGAGGCAGCAAGTATGGGGGCGTTGTTCATCTGGAGATGGGGAAAGAGAGCTTCCCCATAGAGCCTGCAAGCCCCCTGGGTCCTGCCAAACCCTCAGGGACCCCACCAAGCCCCCACAGACCCTGCCTGCCCTCAATTCACCAACTCTGCCTGTCTCCTTGATCTCCTTGCAGACACTGCTGGCCCCCACCAATCCTCTCTCCCAGTGCTCCCTCCCCCCACACTTATCTTAGATTGGGTGACCAGTTTTAAATCATTTTATGCTCCCCAGATGTATGTACACACCCTTATAAAAGGGCAATAGGTCTCCTCTCCCTCAAACAAGGACATCAGGATTTGGTAGGGAACTTTATTGTTTACAGGTACCAAATACACTCCCATTGTCTTACTGCAAATACCACCACCACCTCCTCTCCCTAGAGTAACATACACACACCAATTTTACATAAAATAAGTCACACTGTGCCAATAAGATGGGCTGGGAACAATGGCAATTCATAAAATTCCTTCTGTGCTTTACTGTTTTTTATCAAACGCAATAAATATAGTGGTTTATTCCTCTAGTTTGAAATTATGGAGATATTCTTTAGAATCTCTATAATTTGGGATCACATCTTTACTTTTTTTGTTTCACATGCTGAAAACAAGTTACAATACCTAAACCAAAATGTATTACAGCTATATATTTTGACTTTCTAAAATATAAAAATAATATTTTATCACAAATAGAATATATACTTACTTTAATATCATATTCATAGTTTCATTTCGATCTTTACCTTGAAATGGTAGTGTGCCAGTAAGCATTTCAAACTGAAAAGAACAAATGTTTACCTAATCAATATCAAGTTTTTTTAAATTACTCTTACAACGTTTTAAATAATAAATTCCCAATTGTACTACTACACCAAACACATGAAGACTTGAAGTCTTCAGAGATATAAGCAAAATGATCACTAGTTATTTTTTTTTCATTTCTGAAGCAACTTATGACAAATCAGTACAGGCAGATGATACTGATACATGACAATGATGTAAAACACCTTGATGCTTTTATAGAACAAAGATAGGTGATGGAACTCAAATCTACAACCTACTTAATTTCCAGTTTTATGGGAAATCCCTCTGAAGAAAATTTTTCCACAAACAAAAAGTGCTAAAAAGTAAACTGCCTTAATATTTTTTTAACTTCAATATTAATATTATGCTAATAAAATAAGTTTACTGTAAAGCACAGGCAGAAATATTAGCATTACTGGCGTCTTCCACTTCATTATACTGCTGTTCATTCAAACAGGCTCTCTCTGGCAAACACTTATCAAGCATTTTGCAAAACCCTCAATTTTTTCTTTTACTAATAAGTAGTAGGGGGAAGACACTCAAGATATAGTTCACACCAAACTGAAAGAAACTAAATAAAATAAGTAACACTATAAGAGATCATATTTATGTAAACTTTTATCAATCTGTTATTCCTTACAGGTCTAAACAAGTCTAGGTTAAACTTAATTCAAATAAAATTGCTACTTTGATAACAATTCAGTTACTGCCTTCTTTCAGTTCTTCCCTTCGGACCAAAAAAATTCCCATTATGTCTAGGCAAGGTTACTCAAAGTTATTTAACATGTATTTTAAATACATGCAATATATTTGGACTGTTAAACAAGTTTAAGCAATTAAATATACAGTACCATAAGAACACCAAATGACCACCAATCTGCACTCTGGTTGTGGCCTCTCCTGTTTACTACTTCAGGTGCCATGTATTCTACAGTACCACAGAAAGAGTAGGCCTTCTTTTCTTGATCTACTGATTCTTTGCTGAGTCCAAAGTCTACAAACGGCATTACAAAAATACATCTAGTAAAGTTTAAGAACAATTTTTTAAATAATATTTTGGAAATATAGTAAAATAATGTTTAGGAGAAAAATGTTTATATTAGAGCTCACTGGATAGTAGACGATAGATTTTTTAGTGACTTGTCTCATACTAGTCTACTGTGTGATGCCAAGGACATTTTAGAGTGGACTGAAATTCAGGTTCAATTGCCCAAGCTACTAACATTCATACTTAGAATCAGATGCTTAATATATTACATATTTAGAACCTTAACAAAACCAAAAAGTTCTACTTTTCTTCCTAGTACTGTTTGGTGAGACTTTGCTGCTGAATTGCTATAAAATGGAAAAACTGGATACAAGTGAGTTTCACTAAAGGAAACAATAATATTTAAATTAACAAAATAATGCAAGTAATAACAAGAATTAAAATACGATGGCTCTATGCCATGAAAGAACATAGGGGCTTCATTTAAACCAGATAGTTTAAAAAGTGAGTTGACAGCTGAGATTTAAATGACTGAATCAAGCTAGAAGAAAATTATTTTATCCAATTCTTGATATGAGCCCAACTTTAGCATGAGCTTCTTAACAGAAGTACCTTTATGGTAGGAAAGAAAAAAATATCAAAAGACAGATTTTCAGAACACCTTATGTCTCTTTTGGGTTCTCAACGAATATGATACTCTTCTTTCCCCAAAAATACAATTTTTATACTTTTATTATGATAATGGAGGCTCCAGATCTCTTTGGGAAATGTAGCCCTAAGCTCTTACGCAAACTAGCAAATGTAGCATGTACAAGAATTATTTTTGGTCAAGTAGGCTAGAAGTATTGAAATCAGACATAAGGTAATGTAATAAAAGTATGAAAGTCTGTGGCTACAGAGAAAAATACTATATTTCTCCTAATACCTAGACACCTCAGAGCACATTCAATTTGAAAGCAGTGTTATTATAGCCCTAGTGTGCAATGATATTAGATGATGAAAGCAAATTTGCAAAGAGTAGGTTATATGCAAGTGCAAAAATGCCCATGTAAATTATCCAAGCACATCTGCACATGCAATAACCTACACCTGAGTATTCACCTGCACATAAAAACTGTAGTCTGGGTATAACTCTACTCCATTTGTAGCCATTGTTGATGATGTGTGTACAATGTTCAACATTAGACCTTATATTTTTCATTACACTCACCTTTATATACAATTCAGCTTCATATCTGATGATGAACTTGATAATTTAAAACTTACTCTCTCAGGAATCATGCACTTATAAAAAAGATGGACTTATAGACCCCAAACTCAAGATTACTATTTATCTGCAACTTTGGTACAACTTGGGCAAAAGAATGCAAGCTCAACCCTCTATACCAAACAACTCTCTAACTGAAGGAAAGGCCTAAGGAATGAGAGCAACTCAGTTAAGTTCTCAGCACCCATACTTAGGGACCTACCAAAATCAAGGCGGCAGACAGGCAATTTCATGGGCTGACCATGGCACTGGCCGCCATTTTCACAGGCTGCCTTTCATGTGGCCCACCCCCCACTACTGATTGGTGGAGGGGGCTGCCATTCATGTGGCCCTGCCCCTTGATGCTGATTGGTGGAAAGGGGTAGGATCACATGAAAGACAGCCCTCTCAGCCAATCAATGGCAGAGGGAGGAGTGGGCACCCCCTGCACACACATTTAGCAGGCTGCAAAGCCAGACCACAGTGGCCACTGGCTCCCACTGAGAAGCCAGCATTTATTTTCAGCAAGTGCTCCCCCACCCCCCGTGATTCAGTGCAAAATCGTTTTTTGCAGTGTTTGTGGAAACAGCCATTTTTCCTGGTGTTCACAGAAACCGCAAAATCACAAAGAGTGTAGGTGCCTACCTATACTGAAACAGTCTTTCAAGAGAGGCCGCTATTATGTTTACATGGGAGACATGACTGGGAGCAACAAAGTTAACACTTATTAGTATTAAGTCAGAAATGAAAAAGTCAGCACTACTTTTGGATGCGCAGACCTACAGAATTAAATCTTTTAAATGCCTGTCTGCACACCCTTGATTCCGATGATAGAAGGCTACAGGTCAACATATAAGTTCACTGACAAAGCAATGTGAAGAAAGCTCAATTTGGCCTTCAATAGGTTTAATTCTAATTAGTTGTACATTATCAGGCACTTTAATGGACACTGTGTGAGCTTCTTTTTCACGTACCTTTAAATTGCAATATTTACACTAGTTTTTTGCACTAGTTACTGGCAGTACAAAGATTCAATCAGAAAAGAAGTGTAAGAACTGACAAACAGAGGAAAAACAGGATATATTTTTGCTTCATATGCAATTATAAAATATACACTTCAGAAATCAGCCCCTGATTCAATCTAGATTCACAGATACAGTACTGTCGCATCTTACGCGTATTTAACTTACGCGACTTCAGCTACACATGCTCGACTGCTGGTGCTGGCCGCCAGGTGCCAGCCGGGGCACAGCGCGTAGCGTGGCGCCACGTGGTACTGCCTGCACATGCCAGCATGGCTGGGGGGCTCACGCTCAGCTGGCTGCCCTGGCAGGACGAGGCGGCAGAGGATGAGAGGGGCGAGGAGTATGTGTGGAAGGCGCAGCTGTTGCACTGCACGCACGGGCCCTGCAGCGGCTACTTGGTGCCAAACCCGGAGATTTCAACTATACACTCTGACTTCGGAAAGTAACCCCTGCATAAGATGCGATTGTACTGTATAGCCTGCGTGGCTATCATATCAAATCTCTCAGCTTCTGAAGCATCTTCTCTCCTCCCTGTTTCTTTCTTCCTTTACTCCAGATGTATACACATTATTCAAAAAATGCTTATTTATATTATTAACTGCTCCTCCCCATTTTCTTTTCATTTGAAGGAGAAACAAATTCTGAAATTCTGACTCAGGGCTGCCATAAAAGCAACAATCAAATGCTGATGGAAAAGTAGTTATTTGACCCCTGCCTCAAATAACTACAAGACTTTCTTATTCCCCCTTCAACAGAAATTGAAAGGGATTAAAGTACTGATTTATCCAACAAAATAAAGAAAAAACAAAAAACTTTAACCCAGCCTGCCCTCCTCCCTGCTCTTCTGTTAATCATTCCTGGGTAGTGAAGGCCCCAAAGAGCCAATGTTTCTGAATATGACCTGGAAAAAGCAAGTTATTCTGAATTATTTATATTAGTTTTGAATTTTTGCTTAAGAGAAACAGAAGGCAGAAAAAAAAGCAACTCAGAAGCTGAAGAAATGCAAGAGAACTGAAAATTCATCATCAATGACATTGTATATAGGGAATTAAATCCCTTGGGCTGTTTAAGAGCCTTTGCACCCTGAAGCAAGAACACATCCTGTTGTACTTTTAAATAATAAATATCAGGTAACTCTGTGGTTTATGCAAAATCCATTTGGCTAAGAGATGCAACAGCAAGGATTTTTTTTTTATTTTTTTTTTTTTACAAGAAAATCTATTGTGCATGTAAATTGCACTAAATGGATGAGTTTAAATCTCTTTTTAAGCTTGCAAATCAGGTCTAATGACTGTTAATATTTACACAACAAAGCAGATAGTGAATTTTATAACATACAGTTACCTCCTTAATTATAATCTGAATACGGTAATAAAATGTACAAGTAAATGTTCACAATGTTTTGTACTTACTAAATATTTACAGCATGCCCTATTAAAAACCGGTTTAATTGCCAATATGTATATGTATTCTAGCTTCATATTTTTTAAATTAAATTTTCTAAAACCATGGTTTTCTGCCATTAGGCAGATAACTCAGAACTGCTAGAAATTACATTTTTAATATACTCTTAGATTTTTTTAAAGAATGCTTTAGGTGCCTTGTTGTCAGCACCAACATCTTTTATACCAACAGCATTTCCTTTCCTATCCTAAAAGGCTCAGCATACTGCAATTCCTGTTTCGATCAATCATCTCCTTTACTCTTGATCTTCAGATAAAAAGACATTTTACAGTCAGCCTTAATATAGGCCACTATTACTTACTAATCAAATGGCTTCTAAGTTAAACTTGTTTTTAAAAATGCAAAAGGTATTTAAAAAAAATATACAACTAACAACTATAGCTATTTTAAGCATGACCGTTTCAATCTTTACAGCCGTATTATTGCTGAATCTGCAATATGATTTATGCGAGCAGTCCTCAGTACTCATTCATGTAGTCATCCCAATGTCGGTGGTATTCTGCAAAGGCATACCAGATTGAGCAATCTGGGTCTATGTTAGTTGCACTATAAAAAAAAGCCTTGCCAAGATGTATAAGAAATAAAAATCACACTAACACACCTTTTAAAATCACCATACACCAGCCACTATACAAGACAACCCTGGCTACAATATCTTTACCACATTGTAAGCTTTTGCACAAATATTAATGAGCTATACTAATAAGTTTTTCCTACCTGTTAACTTGATATGTCCTGCTTCATCAAGCAAAATGCTGAAAATTAAAATTCACATTCACCAATAGACATAACATGAATATTTACATAAAGCAATTTAAACATAAATATTAACTATTTGTAAGTCAACTAATTTCCAATTTTAATCAAACTATTTTACATTTAAAGCATGGATATATTTTAACTATTAAAAACAATACATATTACAAAAAGCATTGATTAAGCTTTTATATTATAGAAAATATCATCAGAATGAGAGAAAACAATTAAATAAAATGCATATAATAGTAGGTAAAATACATTTTACTTTACTTTTCTGGCTTCAGGTCCCTGTATACAATTCCCAAGCTGTGTAGATGATCCAAAGCAAGGGCCAGTTCTGCGAGGTAGAATTTCACATCTTCCTCTGTAAACATAACCTAATAAGAACTGTATAGATTTACCTTCTGATCTTGTCTTCAGTTTTAATACTGCAGTCTAAATTTGCAACTCTTGCTCATAAGCACCACATTTTATAAAGTTTCAGCTGGCAGGTTCACCTGACACGAGTTACATGAAAGTTTCCCGATGATTTAACTGTACCTTCTAAAAAATTAAAAAAAAAAAAATTCCTTAATAACTCAGAGCAGTTGTTCTCAACTGTTTTAGACTCAAGGCACCCCTCCATTTCTTTTCTCAATTTAATGGCATCCCACTTCAAAAACTAGTGTTACGTTTTTTTTTCTTCTGAATACAGAAAAATAGAACAATTTTTCTATCACAAAGAATCCACAAAGATCAGAAAGTTTTTAACATTATGGTTTCCTATTTGAAATCGTTGGGTTTATCTTGGGAACAATGTGTGGGTGTTTGCATACCTAGTGGTACAAAAAGAGGCACCCCACTTAGAAGGGCTGCACAGCAACCAAGTGCCATGAAAAACACCCACTGTTTGAGAGATAAATATTAAAAACAATGCTTTTCCATCTAAAATTGTCAATTGGAAGAAATTTAATCTCTGTATATTCTGACCTGATCATCAATAATCATTCAGTCAGAATGCTCTATTTCTTCAGTTTACTGAATTGCTTGGTATGATAAAAAATAGTATTATATGTAATCCACAGGATACATAGCATGGCTAGTTAACACCGGTATTCTAACCTGGGCTTTCCCAGCAAGCTTGAAGCATTCAGGGGGCATGTTCTGCACCCTGATTAGCTGGGATTGACACTGGTCTCCTTGGCTGCCTGGCTTGCAGGGTCAGGAAGGGCATGGAGAAAGGCTTCCTGAGGTTCCAGAGGACCACTCTGCAGACAGTTACCTGTACAGCCATTCTGTCTTCCAAGAGATATTCTCCTGGGAACCATCTGACTCAGGTTGCTCTCAAGATATTTTTCTCCCAGAATGGCCATGTTTGCTCTGGGAAAAAAATACTAAATGTCTGTACATGTTTTCTTTTCTCCTGGGAGGGTGACTCTCAGGAAAAACTGAACATTTGTACATAGCCTTAATAATCAAGAAAAATCAAGCTATATATTTTTTTTTTCTAGGAGACCTGAACATATATTTAGTTCTATCCAGCTAATAATTACTACATGAAGTATACAAGCTAGTTTAAGCTTAGTAACACACAGGACCTTGATTTGGGTCTGAATTAATCCTTCAACTAGTTATGTATTTGGGGTATGAGATTCTCTTAGAATAGATGATTCCTTCTGTTCCCCCTACTTTCTATTCATAGCATCAATTTTTTGTTTTACGTTTTAGTTATAGTACTACATGCTATTTTACCCCTTTGTTTAACATACAGCCAGCGACCATCGCTATGGGAGAATGCTTAGTTATTACTGGTTATGTCATTGTGGCATCCTCAGAAGGTGACAGTTTCTCTGGTCTTGTAAAAACTGTGGTTATTAAATGCGACAGGGTCAATATTTACAGTTGTAACAACAGGCACTCATTTATGGCTGAACAGCTTAGGGTTAAGATTAAGAAATGTTCTCAACTTACACAGCACATAGCACTGGTGATTCGCAGGGGGTGCATGCACACCTCCTGAGCTTGGTGGTACACTCCCTGCAAAAAGGTGCCACCAACACCACTGGCAGCGCCTGTGGGTGGTCACCACTCGCCACCCCTCCCTCGCTGCTGACAGTGTCTGTAATTGGTCCTTGATCGCCGCTGGCCACTGCTGGCAGTGTCTGTTGGTGGTCCCCTCCCCACCACCGCCAGCGCCGTGGCCACCTGTGGGAGCTCACCACTTGCTACCACCATGCTCCCACTGCCACCAATGCCGCTGCTGCCTGTGGGAGCTTGCCGCACCCCCCCAGCC
>NW_017729029.1:32849790-32855700 GCF_001723915.1 Gavialis gangeticus | reverse complement strand
CTGTAAGTGGTCCTTGATCGCCGCTGGCCACTGCTGGCAGTGTCTGTTGGTGGTCCCCTCCCCACCACCGCCAGCGCCGTGGCCACCTGTGGGAGCTCACCACTTGCTACCACCATGCTCCCACTGCCACCAATGCCGCTGCTGCCTGTGGGAGCTTGCCGCACCCCCCCAGCCTCCAGGGGCATGCAGCATTCATGGCATACAGCGTTACTATACTGCCTGTGTACTAAATATTATGCAACAGAAATATTAGTAAAAGATTTGTTTCTTTATAGTGTCAGAAATAAAGATGCAACTGTGTGTCTTCTAACTTTATTCACATAAAGAATGAAGTGCAATGAATAGGGCTGTACAAAGCTTTGGTAGCGGATTCGGAGGAGATTTGGCCCAATTCAGCGGCTGAATCTCTGAATCTGAACTGAATCAGGAAACCAATTAACGGTCCAAACCAAATTGGAAGCATCTGAATGAATTCGGAAAAGATTCGGCACCACTTCGGAAATTCGGCCACAGACCAAACAGGCAGCAGTCCTCACCGTGCTGGACACAGCTGCCTCCAGCTGGTTAAGTCTGTTGTAGTGCATGGAGGGGGGAGGGAAGGGGCAAGGTGGTGGTGAGGGGCAGATCAACACCTCCACAGTGAGGGAGTGATTGGGGCTGGGATGTTACGAATTACGCTCTTAAAGCCACATGCAGTTCGCTTTAGGCTGGGGCAATGATCACGCAGAGCAAGTATCCAAAGTCAGATACAGAATCTTTATTTGCTGCAGTGAGGTGCTTCCAAGGAGGGACCCCACCTACCAGTTATAATACTATTTTATACCTTGTTAGTACGTCAGCATTAGTTCGTGATTAGCTCGTGCTTGTAAGAACACCCAATCATCTACTAACTAAATTACTATTCTATCCAATCAAGTGACATTGTGCGCATGAACACCAAAGTTTAACTCTCGTGACTGCATGTTTTATATATTCTTGCCAAGTAGTCTGCTTGAAATAAAACAATTTTTATACTGCTTTCACGGTTTCTCTGTTGACAAGGCTCCTCTGTTGACCGGATTCAGCTAGTTTCATATCTTATCAGTAACCCTTTACACAGCACTTCTCTTCTCACCCATCTAGTATGTGCTGTGTCCGCTTCTATGTATTGAGGTTAAAAGGTAAAAGAAATGACCTTACTTCTATATTGCAAAATCCACACACAGTGACAAGCTGCCCAGTTGGGGAGGGAGAACATGCGATTTGGGGTGGGGGGCTGTTACTGTCCAGGATTACACAAGGAAGCTTTAGATATCAACAGATGAATCTCAAAAAACAATTATGCTAATGTTAATTATAATATTAATAATACACAAATTCACTTCAAGCTTTTTTAATCCAAACTAAATAAATCAAGCAATTGCATTAAATGTTACTGATAAATGAAACCTCCATTAAGTGTTCTCTTGGATAGTAGCCATTTTGTACATCATAGCTAGATAACCCCATGTTTTAGACTATTAAAGACAAAGAGAAATATTATTTCCTAATAATCTGAGTAACTAAATATTTACTCAATCTATAGGTGAGATGGTTTAAGGAACACCCATAACGTGTATAGACATTCACTTTTCATCACCATATGGAAAACAGGTCTAGGAACCATTTTATTTTCTTTGTAGGAAAAAGTTATAAAAACTTCATACATTTATTGTTTTATGGAGTTCTGGAAGCAATCAAAAGAACTGAAAACAAAATGTATATTTAAGCACTTATGATCTCCTAAGTCTTGGTTCTTTACTCTTAAATGAGATTCATGTATTTTTCACTTAATATTTCAGGTAATTTAGACTCTTTTAAAAATCCAAGTATGTTTTTAGAGAGTCAGAATTCTACTTCCACTACTATTAAAAAAAGCAAAAAGTGCTTTCCTGTTATGCTGGGATTTCTTATAGGACACATCCCAAATCATACCGTGGAGATTGACCCTTTTCCTAATTTATGCCTCATTAAGCCTTTATAGATCTATCGACTGTCATAAATAGATGGCTACAATGTATTTTTAGAGCCCAGTTCTGAAATCAAGATCCAAATTTTAAACTGGTAAAGAAATTCAATATAATTTCAGGACATATCATATATAACTTGCTGTTTCTCCTTTCCTGAAAGCAATATATAGCTTGATTTTTAGGAATTATATAGGCTTAAAAATATGAACTCACTTAAAGATTTAAAAATACTACTACATGATACTGGAGTATTGCTAACTGGTATCGATCTCTTTCACATTGTGAAAGTATTAAGCCAACTAGTTTTCAATGTCCTCCAATATACACTGTCAAAAATGAATGCCTTAAAACTACCAGAGGGGCAGATGATTTAAAATGCAACACACAATTGCAAAATTTAATACTATAGTCTCTCTTTACTACAAAGACCCTCCTCCCCCAAAAAACCCACCAAAAACACCTGAATGCGGAACTTAAGAGTTTTACCAAAATGTTTTGCAGAAGAAGGAACTGTTTTTTGTTTGAAATATTATGAATTCAGTTACAATGCATATGAAACTTCTTATAAATTGACAAATATTTGAAACACATGGTCAGAAATGCAACACAGCATCAAAAAACATGAAGTTAACAAACAGTAGTGATTTTCCCAAAACTAAAAAGAAAGAAAGAAAGAAAGAATTTTAGATAAAATGCTTGCTACTTTAGCTCTCCAAAACTAACTGCTCAGTTTCACTTTAATATAAAACTGCACAGAACAGCAATGTAGAGGTATATGCAGGCCCTATGGAGTAGCTAAACTGACTTCAAGCTCTAATCAAACCTCTTTTCTTTATCACTAAATCTTATTTACCTCAAATAAGTCTATGAGCCATAAGGCCACTTTAGACCAGAGAAAAAAAGGAACTTCAGGACAATCAACAAAAGTTTGACAGTGAGGTTTCAAAGACTATGGACAGTGTCTTTGTAAAAGACTAAATGAGACCCTAGAATAAAACTGAAAAGAAAAATGGAATTTTCCATGCGTAATCTGTGCTTTCCTGCTATGAAAAATATTTTAATATTCTACCGAGGTAAAAATTTTAAGCACGTACCTCTTTGGATAATCGTGTGAACACATCTCCTCCCCTGAGAAAATCCAATATTAAATATAGTTTCCCTTCGGTCTGAAAGGCTGATTTAAAAAAAAAAAAAAATGACAACTGTTAATGAATAGCTTTATATGATGATAGAAGAGTTCTACGCAGAACTAAATTATTCCAGAATACAAATTGAAAAAGTAACAGAATATACTTGTTTCTGAATTGAAATTATTTATAATTGGCACAAGGAATCCATATAAATGACTGATTTCTGTGAAGTAAAAAATAAATAATGACTACAAAGTCTTAGTGAAAGGAGATCTCATAATCATGCTGCAATTCTTTGCTAAGCAGAGAGAAACCCCCAATACATGTAAAATATCTGTCTGTCAATTAGTAACAGTGCACCAGAATATTTTTCCCATCAATTGTTCAACTCTAACAACTTCATACATTAAGAAGTTAGGAATTAAAAACATTATCCATGTATTAGCCCAACCACTGATGAAATTTTCAATATAGATACGGACCAACTCTTATCATAGCTAAGAGTTTAAAAGGTTTTATAAAGAATTGTTTTTAAGACACGAAAAGTAAAATGTGTGGGAAATGTCAGCCCAACTTGTACAATCTCTGAAAAGTATACTGTAAAGCACGTCGCTGAAAAATTTGGAAATTTTTTTCAAAACAATGAGGTCATCCCTCTTGACCTGCTTGTATGCATTGTCCAAGGTGTACAAAACACCTCATAATTCAATCCCTTGCATTACCCATAATAAAAGACATAAATGAGAAACTGACAAAGTCAAAAACATTCATCTAAAGTCCTTTCTTGTCAAAAGTTACTTACTGTGGCTCTAACACCTAACTTTTTTAAATTTATAGCAACCTTACAAGGAAAATAGTTCTTTATTTTACCTTGCACAGCTGGCAACACTCAGCATCAAGTCAGTTTCAGTAACCAACATAAGTCAACTAATTTCCACTTTTGTCAGCTATGAATACAACAATATTGTATTGCATTCAATATAGCTTTGAATACAAAAAATAAAGGCAAAAAATAAGCGATAACAACACTATAAAAACTGGGTCAAGGACTCAAGAGACAGATATAGTAGCTCAAGTTGTGTTTAACTATGTCTAATATATTTCAAGTTGATTGTGTCCATTTACAGAAAAGAAACTACAAGAATGAAAGAGATCATCCTGCAACCACTAAGGCCAGTGACAGATGTTCAATTAAAAAGCACTGCAATCCACAATACTAATTCATACCTACTGCCATGACAGGAGGTGCAACTGTGAGATTGAGCATCAGGTCCCAGTTGTGTCTTAGGGCTAGTGCAGAGGAAGCCCGGGATCATGATCCTGGACTCCCCCCTGCACTGGTAAGTAGCAAACTGGGTGCCCAGTGTCACCATGGCTGATAGCACCAGTCAGCTGACTGGCACTTCCAGCCACAATAGCAGACCAGAGAAGCTGTGGTGCACTCCTGCAACTGGGAGTGCCAATCACTTGATAGGCATTGGTTAGGCATTCCATTTTAAGGTGCAACAGGAACCAAAGTGTGCGCCTCAAAGTGCTCTTTCCATCTAGCTTGGACTAATTCATTGCCTCTGCTTGGCGGAGCACTGAATCATCCTACAATCTCAAGAAAGTAGAACTGTGGGAAGTTGGGCCACAGATGGCTTCCATTGCCAGAGAAAAAGGCTACATATATCATGTTTGTCAGCACAGAGCTTGATTTCCTTGGCTTTCTCCTGCCACCACTGATTTTTGATTTCCCAGATCCTCCTTTGAATTTTGGCTTTGATGAGCTGATATCTCCTTCTTCTGGAGACAAGGTGCCATCTTGCCTAGCAAAATAAGGCCTCTTCTTGGTGAGGAGGTCTTGAATCTCATTGTTTTTCTTCTCATTGTTTCTCTCATTAAAACCAGTCTTCATGTCAACAGGTGGTATAGCCAACAGACTCGGCACAGGCCATATGAACAGCAACTTTAAACCCCTTCCTCAATGTTGCCTTCATTTGTGGACAGGACAGAGAGTTTTTCATGCAGACATAGTTGGAGATCCTTACATACATTTGGGTCTTGAAGAGATATGGTGTTGACAGCCCTTTGCACTGCTTTTAGCGGTTTGCAGGTATTCAGAGCAAACTGGATGTTCATAATGGACCTAACAAGACAACAATCCATCCAGCAGTCAACCAGCTCTTTGCCCGGCTCATGTTTCATAGCTGGTAAGATCGGAAGGGACCTGAGCAGATCATCAAGTCTGACCCCCTGCCATGGCAGGAAAGAGTACTGGGGTCAAACGACCCCAGCAAGGTATTCATATAGCCTCCTCTTAAAGACCCCCAGGGTAGGAGCCAGCACCACTTTGCTTGGAAGTTGGTTCCAGATCCTAGCTGCCCTGACAGTGAAGTAGCGCCTCCTGATGTCTAATCTGAAATTACCCTCTGCCAGCTTTTGACCGTTATTTCTAGTCACTCCTGGTAGTGCTTGGGGGAACAGGGATACCCCAATGCCTGCTGGTCCCCCCTGACTAGTTTGTAAAAGGCCACTAGATCCCCCCTCAGCCTTCTCTTGTGGAGGCTGAACAGGTTCAGGTCCGATAGCCTCTCCTCGTAGGGCCTGCCCTGCTGCCCCCTGATCATGCGGGTGGCCCTCCTCTGGACCCTCTCCATGTTGTCCACATCCCTCCTGAAGTGCGGCGCCCAGAACTGGACGCAGTACTCCAGCTGCGGCCTGACCAGTGCCGCATAGAGGGGGAGGATCACCTCCTTGGACCTGCTTGAGATGCATCTGTGGATGCATGACAAGGTGCAGTTGGCCTTCCT
>NW_017729029.1:32839863-32849396 GCF_001723915.1 Gavialis gangeticus | reverse complement strand
GTCCCGCAATGATCTCTGCTAATTCCCTCAGCACTCTGGGGTGAAGATCATCAGGACCAGCTGATGTGACTTGGATATCCAATCAAACTCTCTCTAACAACAGTCGAGGAGGTGCCAGTGCTTAGAGCAAGGGCGTCACCAGGTAGTCTCGTATTTGTCTCTCTGTCTGAAGACTGGAGTTCACGATGACAAAACAATGCTCCACACATTTGCTCAGAAAAAAAAGATACCGTTGGGGTTGGCTTTCCCTACTCCTTCCTTCCCAATGGTACTACTCCAGAACTGCAGTTCATGTCTGACTCTGGTGTCGAAGTCACCAAGGAGAATAATCTTGTCTTCACTGCAAGTATTAGTCAGAATGTGGTCAAAGTTGAAATGACATCATCATCAGCATCAAGCATTGGGGCATATGCACTAATGACAGCGGTGTACTGATTCTTGCTAAGCTTGAGACAGAGTCATAAGTCATTTAATTAATGCCCACAGGGAGTTCTGTAAATTGACTGATAAGCTGGTTCATGATGTTAAAGCCAATGCCATGAATGCATCTGTCCTAGGCCAGCTTCCCCTTCCAGAAGGTGTAGCTTCTACCCTCTTCCCTCAGCTGGCCCTCATCTTGTCATCTTGTCTTACTCGGAGCTGCAATAGCAATGCTGTATCTCACCAGTTCACTGGAGACAATGTTTCATAGCAAGTAGGGTCAGAAGGGACCTAAGCAGATCATCAAGTCATCAAGTCCGAAGAATGGAAGTTCTTCTTTCTGGTCGTTCATTGTCTTGGTTATCTACCAAGATGTGCATATTCCACATTGTGAAAATCATTGTCTTCTTATAATGTTTCTGACCACAGAGCGAGTGATCCCACTGGATGCAATTATCCAGAAACAGATAAAACAGCCTAGATTTATGGCACGTTTTCTGGCCGCTTCTTCCATTTGTGGGGTGAGCAAAGGGGATTCTGAAAAGGACTGCTCAGTCATGGTAGCAGCTACCAATTTGCACCCCATATCAAAACAGGTGCAAAACGATCATCAGGCTATGGCTGCCTGCATGTAGATTTGTGGCTGGAGACTGCCAGATTCACTTGTCTTGTGTCCGTCACCACTAGTTCATTGCTCAGGGGTTTTGGAGGTCGGTGCAGGAAATCATGTCATTTCCTGTGGTAGAAGCCTACATGTGACTTGGTTTAACATAAGGAAGCTGGTGCACAGAGACAGCAACCATATGATCTTGACAAAGTGGAGAACTACACCCAGTGATAAGGGAAAACTCCAGACAACAGGAAACCTCCATCTTGCTGCAGACTTCTTCTGTCCTTACAGCTGTTGAGATCCTGACATCATTTTCCACCTTAGCCACCACTGAGGACTTGGGGTTGAACCATGGTTTGTCTGGAACCTCCCCTAAGGTCTGTTCACCATGGATGACCCAGTAAGGGCTGTGAAACTCCAGGCAACATAGTTCCAAGGATCACTGGGACACACAAGCCTCTCCACCACTACAAGGTTTTGGTTCTTGGCCAACTGATCAGCATTTCCAGCTGCAGAAGTGCACTGGAGTTCTGAAGGGCTCTGGTTTCGCCATGGCTGGAAGCACCAGTCAGCTGGCTGGTGCTCCTGGCCATGGTGACACTGGGCACCCTTCTTGCTACTTACTAGTGCAGGGAGAGCCCAGGATCCATGATTCCAGGCTCCCCCTGCACTGGCAATAGGGCATGATGGGGAACTGATGCCTGATCCCACAGTTACGCCTCCTGCCATGGTGTGGCATGGCAGTAGGAGTGAGTTGGGATCATGGATAAGATCCCACTGCTCCTTTAATTGAACATCTGTCAGTGGCCTTAGTGGTTACATATTTTGTGACTTATTCCATGTTTTATTGCATCATTAATTGTGTGAATGTGTGGATAGGTTACTACTTAAAATGTGATTAACTAATTTATCACCTCAGATGTGAAACATTTGTCAGGGGCTTTAGCTAAAGGATGGCAATACTAAAAATTTCTGTTGGTGGAGAACGAAAAGAACAAGTAGCAAAAAACACATTTAAGAAAACTTTCAAAAATAAGATTGTAGGAAGAACCTGCTGCTCTGTTCCTGTGAAAATAAAGAATTGAGGTGAGGAAAAAAGCAGCCAGTGACCAAAAAGGGGATAATACAGAGATTGTAATCTCAATAAGGCATGATTTGGTGCATTTCCTTTAAACAAATTAAAATGGAGAATACTTGAATTCTAACTGTAAATGCTCTTCACGTAAGTTTTCTTCCATGCATATCCTTATTGCACTATGGTAATTCTTTATAAAACTGATTAACATGTAACAGGCTGTTTCACTTGCATGATATGAATTACTTAAGAAATATTTAATGTACATTAAGTTCACCATATACACATAAACACACTCTTTACCCCCTGGACAGAATCAGTAACGTGATCTGAACTGATCTGAGCTGAGCTGCAGGACACAGCGGGGCCACATGGGGGATCTCCTTGCTGCTGAGAGTTCCACACTGCCCTAGCAATGCATCCCCTGCACACATGGCAGCAGTGGGGACAGCAGCATGGGGTTGTGCCCCTCACTACTGCTGGGAGGGCAAGGGATGTTTTCACCTTAGCAGCTATGGCAGTACAGCACTCCCTTCCATGCTGGGTCCCATCCACTGGGCAGCAGAGACAGCTCCTGCCTGGAGCTGATCTAGATCAGCTGCAGTCCCACATCCCACTGTAGCCACAAAAATCTTAGTAGAGGAAGGGGTCTCCTTTTAAGTAGAACCTCTGTGACTTTCTCTTTTAAAAGGAGAAAAAATCCGCAATTTTCTGCAGCAAACAGAAAACTCGGATCCGGGTTCATAACCAAGAACAAGCAAGATGCACAGTACCACATTTCCTTGAAAACAAGATGACCCTGAATTTAAGATGATCCCCTCCCCAATAATTAGATTCTATACACAGAACATTTATAAATTATAATTTTCCATGCGTGGAATCTAATTATTGGAGGATCATCTTAAAGCCATCCCCCCACTTCTGCAGGCAGCAGGGGAAGAGGTGATGAGGGGGGCAGTAATGGGGCAGGTGGTAGGGAGCACAGACAATGGGGGACAGGTAGTAAGGCAGCATGTGGTGAGAGCCTGTAAAGGGGAGTAGTAGGGGGCAGGTAGTGAGACAGGTAGCTTGCCCCCTGCTGCCTGCCTTTCCCCACATTGTACCTGGCCCCTCTGCAGCCTCAGGCTACCCCAATTCCCCTTCCCCTGTCCTTCCTTTTCCCCCTCAATGCCACTGCTGTCCCCAAAGCCTAGGGTCCCCATCCCACTTCCTCCTTTCTCCCCCCACCCCACCTTACCTTTGCTCTGTGCCAGCAGGCTCCATCCCTCCTGCAGGATGAGGCATGGGGCACTATGTGTTCCATGTTCCAGGCTGCAGTGAAGACTGAGCCTGCTGGTGCTCAGCAAAGGTAAGCAAGACTGTGGCAGAGGGGCAGAAGTGGTGTTGGTTTGGGGGGAGACTGGGGGCCGCAGGGGAAAAGTGGCTAGGTGTAGAGGCAGCAGGGGGCAGGCAGCAGCTGCAGCTCCAGCCCTAACCCCTGCCCCCTACCCCCTACCACCTTGTGCTCAATTGTAAGGCAAAAGGCTTTCCCCCCACCCATGACGGGAAAAAAACTCATCTTCTAATTGAGTAAATACAACAATTATAAAAGGAATTTTTAAAACTTCAAGGCAGAATATGCCAGTTTTATACAACTCTGCAAAAGTTAGAGCTTTCAAGAGGCTGGATACATTTATTTATTTCTGAAGAAAATAAATCCAGCCCAAGTGTGGTGGCTACTGTCCGTAACTTAGATACACAGGGAAAGCAGTATTTGTATCTGTTTAGCCGTGCTTTCCAACCATCTGTACCTTCTTTACAAATGCAATGCCATTTTATTTAGACATACTCATGTTAACATGCTTAATGAAAGCTAGGTTTGAGCAAACTGCACACACTGAGTATTAAGAAACATAACCAATGCCTTTAACTAGTCAAACATTTAGGCAGCAAAATAAAAAATACCAACCATAGTGCAGTTTGACGATAAATGGATGATTTACTTCTACTAATATATCTCTCTCCATTTTTGTCCGAACTCTATCTCGTACTGGAAAAAATGAGAATAGTGTTAAATAAGTCTTTACTTGATAAAAAAAATTCTGAATGAGACTTTAGCCAACCTGAATTTCTGCATTCTGTCTCATGTGAATGTGTATTGTGTTTTATAACCATACATTTTTTTTCCAACTAGTAATACACTATATCCATACATAATTGACAATGGAGTAACATTGCTTTCAAGTGCCTTAAAAGACAAATAGCTTAGTTTGGCTTAAATTTGTTCAGAAATTTGCTCAAATTCTAAATCACTTAGGTTTAATTATGGGAGACAGCTTCCTTATATTTTTCACAATTTTCTTTTAAGAAATTCATTTGTTCTGATAAAATAAAAGTTAAATAGACTTCCAAAAGACTAATGTGTACAAAAAAATCCAAGGTTACAGTGAATTAATCTGGTAAGGCTTAAAATAATACCTATTAAGGCAAGAACTCAAAATACTTTTTCATGAAAAAAAAAACTTATGTTAAAGAAAGGATTATGACTCCACTAAAAGAATAACTGCTTTTTAGAAATAAATATTCAGAATAGAAATAGTTCTAGTATTGGCTAAAGAAATATAAAAAGATGCTAAAAAAAGTTTCAAGTTTCTTATAAAAAAAGTACATGTACCTTTTAAAGAAGCTTTCTTCAATACTTTCATTGCATAAAGCTGTCCAGCATCAGGGCCCATTATTTTCCTCACAAGGAAAACCTGATAAAAAAAAATCCATATTTCAAGTTATTTCTAAAACTGGTAGACGCAAATACTGATTAAGTTTGACCAGTTTATCTCATCTATTTTAACATGACAAAACCATAACCTCCAAAAGAAGAGAAATGATAGGATGACAGAATAGTCAATAAACTTCCACAATACAGTATCCCGTGGAGAAACCAAAGTCAAAATTCACTACAGAGAAGCACTGAAAACAGGAGTCTTGTTGGTTTGATGCAGGAAGAAATGGTGCCTAGACAGATAGAGCAATACAAACAACTGCATGCCTTCATTCACAGGTAACCACGTTACAGGTACAAGGAACCTCTACGCAAAGGTTCCTGAAACAGGCCGACCTGCTAAGTGATCTAGAGCAAGCAGATCTGCAGCCAATCTATGCAAGGGAGCAGTACACCTCCTTGGCGACTGACATCAGCTTCAAAGAAGAGTGGTTTGAAACCCTCTGGGTCAAACTGCAGGGGAGGGCATAGTGAGAGAGACCTAACTGTAGGTTATACTACAGACCACCAAACCAGGGGGAGGAGCTTGAGCTGGAGTTCTCACAAGAACTGGCAAAGGCCACGCATACATGGGACACAGTCATCATGGGCGACTTCAATTACCCAGACATCTCTTGAGAAGAACACTTGGCTAAGTCAGATTGGCTATGTTCCTTCCTGACCTGTATCAAAGAGCTCTACCTGACTCAGGAGGTACATGGGCCAACCAGAGGTAACGCTCTCCTAGACTTGGTCTTGGCCGAAGGACACAATCTGGTGAGCAACTTGAATCCACAGGGTAGCCTGGGCAACAGCAACCACAAAACCATCATGTTAACTATCCATTGCAAGGCAGGCAAATCAGCTAGCAAGGCTGAAGTTTTGGACTTCAAAAAAGCAAAATTTCAATAGGCTCAGGGCAAAAGTAGGGGAATCGCTGTGGGACCCTAGACGGAAGATGAAAGGAGTGCATGAAGCGTGGTTGTTTCTCAAGGACACAATCCTCCAAGCCCAAAAGAAGTGTATTCCCATGCAAAAGAAAGGTAGCATAAGGGATGTTAAGCCCTTTTGGCTTAATAGGGATATCATGGTCCTCTTGGAAAATAAGGATGAGGCATACAGACTGACTCCAGTTGTCCTTCCTGCCTAGTGCAGGGGGACTGGACCCAACGATTTTGCGAGGTCCTTTCCAGGCTCTCACCATCTATGAAACATCTCCATATTTTTCTGAATATGGAGTCAACTCTTCACCAGAGGTTTTCTTTTCCAATTAAATTGCAATATGCCATCACCAGCTTCTTAACAGTGAAGGTCTTCAGACTATTTCTGGTTTCCCCAAGCTAACCAGTGTTGTTCCACACATACAGTAGTAGTACATGGAACAATATTACAATAATTTATTGCTGTAGATAGAGTGCAGAAAAGACACAAACCCTTCCACCATAATGAAGGAATAAGCTCTTTTAATTCAACTGCTAGTATTAAATTTCACATTATTTTACGAGTGAACTGGCTACGTTTTGTTTTAAGTTTGGGCAAATGGCAAAAATCTTTGGTTCCAAATCTTTTAAATTTACAACTAGCTAAGTTGTCATCATCTGGAGGCCAAGCACACAGGAGCGTGTTTATAGATTCACAGATGCTAGGGTCGGAAGGGACCTCAAAAGATCATTGATTCAGACTCCTTGCCAGTGGCAGAAAAAAGTGCTAGGGTCATGTGACCCCAGCTGGGTGCTTGTCCAGTCTCCTCCTGAAGACCCCCAAGGTAGGGGAGAGCACCCATTCCCTTGGAAACCCATTTGAGATTCTGGCAACCCTAACCATGAAGAAGTTCTTTCTGATATCCAACCTAAACCTACTCTCCATCAACTTGTGGCCATCGCTTCTGGTTATTCCAGTGAGTGCTCTAGTAAACAGAGCATCTCCTATTCTCTGCTGCCCCACCCCCCAGGTGAATTTGTATAGTGCCACAAGATCCGCCCCCTTAGCCTTCCCTTGCAGAGGCAGAAAAGATCCAGGTCCTTCAGCCTTTCCTCATAAGGCCTTCCCTACAGGCCTCTAACTATACAAGTGGCCCTCCTCTGGACCCTCTCAAGGTTGTCCATATCTTCCTTGAATTGCGGCACCTAGAATTGGACGCAATACTCTAGCTACGACCTGGCCAGTGCCACAAAGAGGGAGAGTATCACCTCCCTGGACCTGCTTGTGATGCACCTACTAATGCATGACAAACTGCGATCAGCTCTGCTAACTGCTTCGTCATGCTGATGATGCATATTCATCTTGAAGTCTACAACGACTCTGAGATCTCTTTCTGCCACTGTGCTGCTGAGAAGGTCACCACCCAGGCTATAGGTGTGCTGGTGAGTCCCTCTCCCTAGGTGCAGCACCTTGCACTTGTCCCTGTTGAACTGCATCCTATTGTTCTCTGCCCAAATTTCTAACCTGTCCAGGTCTGCCTGAATTTGGTTTCTTCCCATCAGTGTGTTTTCTTCACCCCATAGTTTGGTGTCATCTGTGAATTGGAACAGAGTGTTTTCCACATCCTCGCCCAGGTAGCTGATGAAGATATTGAACAAAATATTGGACAGTTTATTGACTGTCCATCCCACTTCCTGCACCTAAACCCCATGAGAAGTGGGGAACAGAGCCAGAGGACTGAGCAACTCCTTTGTTACCCTCTAGGTGAAGAGCACACCTGCAGAGATCTTGATGCACCCTTTCAAGAGTGCATGGCAAGGGACTGCACGTGTCCACAGCCAGACTCTAAATTGGATCTTTCTTTCTTTTTTTTTTTTTTTGCATGGCATAGCTTGGCCAAAAGAACTTAAGTTCTGTCAGCAAAACTGTAAATGGATCCCCACTCTCTTAGGGCAACAGAAATCTCTATATCAGCAGTCTCCAACCTTAGGTAGGAGATCACTTTTTTAATTAAAAAGAAACCCAAGATCTATCATGTGCCACCCCCCCTGCCCACACGCCAGTCTGTGGAGAGGTACGGAGGGAGGGGCAGATCAAGGCAGAGGGAGAAAAAATTATTGGGGGGCACCCCCCTATCAGGGAAGTCTGTGGGGGAAGGGGTAGGAAAAGGGCCATGAGAGGAGGTGGGGCAGATCGAGGCCCTAGCCATGAGGGAGGGAGTGGGGCAAGCAGGAGCAGCGGCTGCAGTGAGTAGGGCCCTGGCCAGGCCAGGTGGTGGATCAAGCAGGTGCCCCCCAGGCCTCCACTTGTCCCTCACTCCCCCCAGCCCCTGCTCCTACCAGTGCCCTGCTCCCTCCCTCACCACTGGGGCCTCGATCTGCTCCTACCCCACCGCGGTGAGGGAGGGAGTGGGGCTGGGGCAAGCCTTGCACAGGTGGGGCATGGGACAGAGCTGCGAGCAACTCATCTGACTGGAGGGGACACACAGCCCGGGAGGTCATGGGGGCATGTGACCTTAGATCTGCATGCTGGCTGGGCTGGCTGCCGCTGCGGACTGAGGCCAGGGCAGTGCCAGGCTCTTCCTGGGAGGGGGCTCACCCAAGCTGCGCTGCGCACCAGACAAAAGACACCACTGCCGAGCAATGTCACTGTCCCACTGTTGTTTTATTGTTCTGAGCTGCCAGTCCTGACCTGTGGGCAGCTTGCGTCAGCCACACGGTGCTAGGGACAGAGGTCAGACTGGAATGGGGCAGCTGCCTGGGAGCAGCAGCTCAGGCCAGGCAGCAGCAGTTTTCATAACAGGACTATGGGGGTGCTGCAGGCACCCAAAAATTTGCTGTAGCCCTCCCAATCCCCCTCCCAGCGCCACCGTCCCTGGACAGCTGCCCTGCTCCTGTCCCGCCTCCATCCCCAGCACTACGCAGATGACACAGGCCATCCCCAGCTCTGACCCTGGACCAGCTGCCTGGGCTTCAACCCTTGCCCAGCTTGGGCCCCACTCACCTGGCCCGGCCCTGAGGGCAGGGGGCACGGCTCAGCCCAGCCACATGCATCCCGCTGCTCCCGATCACAGAGCCTCTGACAGTAGATCTCAGTTTGTGCGGGGGCTAGCCAGACTAAGACAGACTGTTAGGGGCTCCGTGATCAACTGGTTGATTGCAATTGACTGATTTGTGACCACTGCTCTACACGTTGGCAGAGTAACACCAGTTCCAAGAGCAACAAATGTTTTGGCACCACCTGGCACCCAGGAGAAGGTATATATGGAATCACCATTTGTCAGCTGTGTTTTCCAGGGTGTACTGTGCACTCTGCTAGAACAGCTGCTGAAACTAAGCTGTACAGCTCCAGCAGGAGCCACACTGGTGCGCAAGCATCTTCTGCTGGCTACTTTCTATCAACAGAAAGCTTGTAGGTAAATCCAGATATGCCCTTGTGGGGTATATAAGAAAAAAGAAAGAAAGAAAAAAGCTGAAGCGGCTACTGTCCGGACCAAATTTTGAATGTATGCTGGTAACACAAGAGTTAAGTTTGATCATGCGCAGACAAGGCCTATGGAAAATTCCAGTGTGCCCAGCATGTGCCCCCTGTGCGACCCTTGGCTTGTCAATCAAAGCTGACCTAGTTTTGTAAGAACACGCATGCTCAGTTCTGCTCAGCAGATGAAGTAATCTGACCAGACGCATGCTCAGTCTACAGACTGCATGACGTAATCAGACTAGAAATTTCTTTAGAGAAGACAACCTGATTGGCTACCCGGTTGTCATAAA
>NW_017729029.1:32834432-32834863 GCF_001723915.1 Gavialis gangeticus | reverse complement strand
TCTGGCCATGACCTCGACCCCGCATCTCGACCACTGGCTACATCATAACTTCGACCTCCACATCGACTTCGGCATCTTAACGACCACACGTTTCGTCCATTTGGACTGGCGTCACGACATTCTACGTGTTCCAGTTCTGTTATTCGTATCCCGATTTATGAGCTGTTGACCAGCCTTGGGACTATGGAGTTGGGCAGCCGTCCCTAGCTCCGGCTAGAAAGCAAGGGCTCACTCGAGAACCCCGTGGGCCAACAGACCCCTCTCGTTGTGTCGTTCGTACGTTAACACTGTAACTGAAAAGGCAAGAATTCCGCCTACGCTCTAAAAGCGTAAGTAAATAAATCAACTTTATTTGAAACCGCACGTGCCCCGTATCGCTCAGACTCCTCGCCGCCAATCCCGCCTGTTCGTACCAAAACCCTCCTGAGCTT
>NW_017729029.1:32829009-32829432 GCF_001723915.1 Gavialis gangeticus | reverse complement strand
GGCCCACCGTGACCTTGGGGCTGCTGTTCCCCGACAGCTACTGTATGGATTCTCAAGAAGCTAAAACAGTACAGAGAAGCCCTTTGAGCATTTCAGAGATTGGTATAACTGAGACTTTGAGACCAGCTCATGAATATCTAAGTAGGGACCTGCTGATTTTGCAATTTTCACAGAAACCATGAAAAGACCCAGGCCCCACAAAAAACCCAAAAAATAACCAGCAGGCAGGGGGAGAAGGGGGAAGGGACCTGAAAACAGAGGCAGGAAGCCCTGGTGTCCTGAAGCACAGGCAGGGGGAGGGGTTTGCAGAGGATGGCGAGTCTCCCCACATCTCTGATTGGTCCCTCAGCCATCTGTCAATCTCTAGGGAGGGGCAGGACTGATAGGGTCCCTTGGCCAGTCAGAGGTATGTGCGTCGGGGGG
>NW_017729029.1:32800148-32828998 GCF_001723915.1 Gavialis gangeticus | reverse complement strand
GGGGGGGGGGGGGGGGGGGGGGGGGAGAACGGGACACGGGACCTGTGTTCCACCAGGAAAATGGCAATCTGTGCCACACTTGGGCTACAAAATAAGGGGACAGCCCACATGAATTAGGTAGGTCCCCATCTATAAGGCTTGCTTAGACTGTCAAGTGAGAGTTTTACTACAGATAAAACATCCTGTATTTCAGGCAAGAAGCTTCCTTTCATCCATTAGCTGGCAAGCATTCATGTTGTAAAGTACAAGAAAGGTTAATCCAAATGGAAGATCCTTCCCTTAGAAAAATCATATCTGGCTGAATCCATAAATGACTGAAGGTTAAAAATGGACAGCTCTCTCTCACAAGAGCCATGGCCAGGATGGTACTAAATCACAAAGATCCTGATTCAGTGCTAACTGACTATAAGCCAAGCTATTAGCAGAAATACATTTCTTGAGGTAAACTGTTCAGGATTTTCAGCTTCAGATATTCCAGGTTTTAAGAGAAGTAACCTGATTTACAGAGGAAAAAATTGACTCTCACCTTTCAAGCTATTCTCTGAGAATGATTAACAAAATAGTACATCTGTCAGGTATGTGCCCTTAACTAGTATTTCATATGCCTATTTTTCCAAAACCTCAGAATATACATTTTCTACTCTGTGAAAAAAATTCAAAGTTTTTTTTCCATTCCAGAATTGGGATTAAAGCCACACACACACACACACACACACACACACACACACACACACACACACACACACACACACACACACACACAAATAAAAACACAAGGAAGAGAGGGTAGACAGTGCTACTTTTCCAAGGGACTTTGTAACCTTTACTATTGAGATTTACAGATACTATAATAACCATAGCAAAGCAAAACTCTGCCTAGCCAACTATTTTATGGCAGGGGTTGGCAGCTTAGGGCCCCTTGGCCAAATTTATCTTGTGAGCCACTGGATCTAGCCCACAAGCGTGGGACTTTGACAGGAGCTTCTCCCATGCTTTGGCAGGGAGAAACAGCAGTGGCAGGCACTTCCCCTGTGCAATGGCAGGGAACTGTGGCACCCTCAGTTCGTTCCAGGTGCTCACTCAGTTGCCTCCCTGATTCAAGCTGGGTCATCCCAAGCCCCTGAAAAGGTTGCCAACTGTTGTTTTAAGATGTTGTTAACACAAGTTTAGTTTGGTCTGCTAGCACACTCCTGGTTATACCTACATAAGCACCAGTCCTTGAGGCCCTGGGTAAAGGGTCTGTAGATTGCACTGCACTGTATAGGCATTCAAACCTTTTTCAATTAAACATGAGAAATTTTGACAACAATCTGTTGTCCCAAAAAAGTTTGGGAAACTACTGACATACAGGAAGTCCGCGACTTACAACTGAGTTATGACAAATGGCACTTAGGATGTTTATAAATTTACACCTTGTTTAAAAGTTCCGACGCGGGTTTTGACTTTACAATGCTCAATACAGCTGTGTCCAGCTGGTAAGTCTATTGTTGGGGGTGGGGGGGAAGAAAAGGACATGGTGGGGGGTGATCAATGCCCCCACAGTGAAGGAGGAGTGAGGCCAGGGCTGGGGCAAGTATTGCCCAGCCAGAGGGGGTGCAGGGCAGAGCTGTGGCTGGTCTAGGAGACACAGGGGGGAGGGGGGGGCAGCTCCTGCCACTGCTCTCACCGCTTGTCTGGGAGGGCATGGGGGGGCATGTGCCCCCAGATCTGCATGGGGTGGGTGGAGCCAGGGCCACACTGGGGTGCATTCCAGGTGGGCAGTGGCAGTGCTGGGAGCAGGTGCTATGCATTTCCATCACTTGCCCATTTGGGGCGGGGTGGGTGAGGGATGGAACTGCTGTACCACCTCTGGATAAGCAGCGCGCAGCAGCAGGAGCCGCCTCTCCTCTGTGCCCCCCTGAATGAGCCGTGGCTCCATCCCACACCTGCCCCGCCCGAGTAAGCAGCAGGAAGGCATGGGGGGGCATATGCCCCCAGATTGGGGCAGGCTGTGCTCAGGGCAGGCAGCGGAGCTGCAGCCACCCAAAAGTTTGCCGTAGCCTGCCCCATAGTCCCCGAAGCACAGCCTGGTGCAGCCCCAGCCCCACCCCCTGCAGAGCCGGGGATACATGCCCCTTGTGCCCTCCTGGACAAGTGGTGGGAGCTACTGGACAAGCAGCTCCTGGACCAGCGGCACGCAGCAGTGGGAGCCGCCCCCCTCCTCCCCGCACCCCCTGGACGAGCTGTGGCTGTCACATGCCTGCCCTGCCCTGACTGGGAACCGCTTGTCCCTACCCCTGTTCCAGCCCCAGCCTCACTCCTCCCTCACCACAGAGGCATTGATCTCCCCCTCCACACCCTTTCCCTCCCCACTTCCCTTCCACCACAACAGACTTAAAAGCTGGACGCAGCTATATTGAGCATCGGAAAGGATCCAATTCCCCATTTATAACATTATTCCTATGGGAAAACTGGTTCCGAGTTATGTTTCCACTTACAACACGGTTTTCAGGAACCAACTGTGTTGTAAGTCTGAGGACTGCTTAAGAGTTTCAATCACAAAGCATTTCAATTACACAACAGACATATTCACATGACAGCTACTTACGCAGGTTTAATGCCCGACAAGCCAGAAAGAGATATGAAGATGTCCCAGGAAAAAGAATTACTGCACCTAACGTATGCCAAAGTTGTAATGATTTTGCTGCAGAGCTCAAGATTTACATGAGAAAGATATCTGTAAGTTTTAGATTCTCTAAAAATAAGGGGAGGAAATAAAAGATTTGACTTTAGATAATATAAATTAATGAGGAGAGAGGAAAGAAACTTTTAACCTTTATTTCATGGAGAGAGAAAAACCCGGAATCAGTGGTGATCAACAAAAAAGAATACTGGGAAAATTGCACAGAAATCTGCAAAAATATAAGACAATATAAGACAGATTAAACAAATTAGGCCCCAGGCAGATGTTACACTTAAAACATGATTAAACAGTTAATCCTATCTTAAATAGTAACATAACTACACGTTAATGCACGTAATAATGAAATAAAACAAGAAACAAAGTTACTACACAAAGCACATCTAACAACTTTGTGGCTGGTTCCCATCCTGCCTTAAATTGCATGTGTGGCCAGGCATCACCATCAGAGCTCCCAGTCTTGCGAGTGCATGGGAGCCCATGTCTGATGCATGCCTTCGGCTGGGAACACCAAGGTCTGTCCCAAGGTGAGTGGAAATTAAGCAAAGGCAGTTAACCCCTGGATGAAACAACTACTATCTATACTGCAAGTGTTCAGAGGAGACAAATAAAACTATTATAGCAGGTTACCTTGACCCAGTGAATGCTACAGCAAGTACCTTCCTTCATTCACTCTCACCAGACTGCAGATGGAAGCCTCTATCAAGATTAAGCCCATTTTGTACAGCCTACAGCCAAAGTCAGTTTAGAGTGGATATCAGGAAAAACTTCACTGTTAGAAAACTAAGGCAGCGGAACAGAGATTCAAGAAGAGGTTGGACAGACACTGTTCAGGGATGATCCAAGCATTCCTATGCCTATGTTTCACTATGTGCATTTCCCATGATTCTGGGCTTTACTGGGTGCCTCACAGGGCCAAGAGGGAATTTTTATCCCTCCTGCTGCTATAGACATGAGATTTTGTTTTTTTAAGCCTTCCATCAGGGTACAGGGTCTTGGCAGCACCCAAGGTTGGGGATTTTGAGTGGGCTGTGCCACAGCTTCAGCTGGGATTGAAACCTGGTTAGAGGGTACTGTCCCTCTGCTCAGGGTCAGACTGATCACCATATCTGGGATCAGGAAGGAATTTTACCCCATGGTCAGATGAGTATGGTCTGTGGGGGGCTTTTTGCCTACCTCTAAGGGGGTGTGGCCCTCTTCCTCATCTCTCAAGCAATAAGCTTTGCAGCAACAGGACATTAACTGCTGTGGTCCCCCTGCTCTGTCTGTGACACGTTAGGGTGTTATGTCTTGTTTTGTTTCAGGGTTAACTGTATAGTTTTACTAAGAGGTTAGACAATGGATCTGTATACACTAGTTTGGATAGGGATGGTCCTGCCTCAGGCAAGGGGTTGGACTAGATGACCAATGGAGGTCCCTTCAAGTCTTACTTATTAGGGGTACACTGATGGAGATTTTGGGGCCAATACAGATAACCAATTTTTATAGAGGCATATCAGCCGATACTGATCCGATTTCCGATATGCAGCCCAGCAGCTTGAAGAACAGTGCCCAGCTGGTAAATCTGTTGTGGTGGAAGGGGTGGGGGAAGGGAAGGGGCTTGGGAGGGCAGATCAAGGCCCCTGCAGCGAGGGAGGGAGTGGGACTGGGGCAGGCACTGCCCAGACAGGGCATGGGATGGAGATGCAGCTCATTTGGGGGGCACAGGGAGGGGGGTAGCTCCTGCCACTGTGCACACCCTGGATCTGTGTAGGGCAGGGCGGGCTACCACTGTGGGCTGGGGCCAGGGTTACACCAGGCTCTTCCCAGCGGGGGCAGCCCACCCCACCCAGATCTGGTGGCACACACCCCCTCCATGGCCTCCCAGGGTATTTATTGGCCACATCAGGGAGAGAAAAAAAAAAGCCAATTTCCGATAGTCAATTTTCTTTTCATCAGTGCTGTTCCAATATAAAACCGATGCAACTGTGCATCTCTACTACTCACCTATAATTCTATGACAAGGAAAAATCTTTATTCAAAAGGAGAAGTCTGTGCTTTGTACGTAAAGTGGTAAAGCAGGAAGGTCCTAAAAATCTGTAAGCATCTTCAGAGACAGTAGCACAAAACAAAGATGTACTTTTTGGGGGAAATAGAGAATTATAGCTTCTTAATTCCTCTTATCTGAATAAATTTTATTCATCAGACATGAGGCTGGGTAAAATGGGAGGTGTTTTTATCTTACCTTTCCAAATGATCCTTGACCAAGAACCTTAAGCAATTCAAATTGTGCAGGATCTGCTCTCTCGCATCCTTCTTTCACGTGATGGGTAATAGGAATTTCTTTCACACTTCCTTCATCCTATTAAGGTTAATACAAGGAAAAAAGGAATACAACAAACAAACATTACTGAATTGGGTCTTACAAAATGTGTACACAAACATCTACTGCATTATTACATCACCACTTGAAACGGCACTCATGTTTTTGAAAATCTTAGATATATCCATTCAGGAATCTTAAGCCTGAAATTGTTTCCTCACCAAATTCCTTTCAACTAAAATAGGGCACATTTCCTGTACAGTTATACACATAATGGATTGCAATCATTATGAGTTTTCAATGTGAAGAATATGTTATGACAATAGAGATAATCTAAGATAAGACTGAGATGACACTTCCAAACCTGTGTGTCAGTTGCTTTTAGGTTTCTCAAAATTTCTCACACTTGGTCTTTGCCTGAAATACTGCTAATGAAAACTGACTAATGAAAACTAACAGCTCATTCATCCTTTGAGAAAAGCAATAGTTGGAAAGAAATCATCAATGAGGTCATCAGCTTCAATAACTGAAAGATATGCATCATTTAAAGCCAGTCAACAGGACGTGAATCACTTAATTAACGCTGAGGATTCCTTCTTTTGAAAGAAAAACCATCACTGGAATGTGTTAAATATAGTCAACATGAGGATTCACTTTGCAAAAGAGTACAATCCTGAGCTAAGGCAGGAGATTCACAAGGTATACATATTACTACTACCCTGGTTGCTGCCTGCTTTTCAAATCAGTCACATAGGGCCAGTGTTGAAATCTTCCTGCAAACCAGGCCAGCAAATAATATTGGAGAAAAAAGCCAAAAACAAAAAAACAAAAGATATACAACCATGGAAGGTAAAACCATACAAATTTACAACACATGTTTTTAGCACAAAGCTAAATAAGAGAAACTTCTAGTTAGTCGAAACAAGACAGACATCAAAATAAGCATCTTTCAAACTGAAATAAGCACTATGGTTTACAACAAAAATAAAAAGGGTTTTCCAAGCTGGGGGAGGAGAGACAGGATGAAGGGGAAGAAGGGCTCTACTAAAATAATGATAACCCATTTCTTCAACACTGCAAGTAGCAGCAAATGGGCTTCAAGAGACTCTTGCCTGAAATGGAAAACAACAAACCCACTGCATGTCCTTACAATGCCAAATAGCCACTCACTGACTCCACATTAAGTTCTTCCCATCAAAAGCTACCCCTTGAGAGACAATACCCAGGATATGATTAAAGAAAAAATAAAAAGAGACAGCAAGACAGAGAGAACCTACTACACAATGGTACCTTCCAATGGGAGAAAAATATCTAAACTTGGCTTCTTTATAAGAGGGATGACCATCAGGCCTTATCTTTTTTTTCTAGCTCTGATATTCCTCTGTTTCGGCATCAGTTTCCAACCATCTCTGGATGAAGAGGAAGGAGTAGATATCAAGGGAACTATAAAAACTCTGAAGATCCTGACTGCAAACAGGAAAGGTGACATTTCCTGTAAATAGTCTTTCCATCTTTGAGGCTTTGCATCATGGAATTCCCTCACCTTTCTAAAAGTAGCTGGAAGATATTGCTTGGTTTTGAATGCGACAGATATACTTTAATCTAGTAAGGAACTTCTTCCATTCAGAAAGTCAGGCGAGAAGAAAATAAGCCACACACTTCCGGGGAAGCATCAAAGTTAAAACTCAAGTTTAGGTGTCAATGCCTTAAGCTTTGTGTCCCTTGCAAAAAAAAAACCAGCAAGAGTTAGTTTGCTCCTTGGGTGCAAAAATTACATCAAGTACCCCCTTCCAAAACAAGAGCATTTTTTTCCCTTTGTCTGGATTAGAAACCACAAAATTGCACTCAACAGTTAACATTGTCTGATCATGCTCATGTCCCAGTGTGAGGACGGACTGAAAACACCACACTGAAAACTGGGAAATCCAAAGAGGTAAGTACACACCATTCCTGCAGAGTCCCTGCCTCTTCTACAGAGTTATCCACAACTTTGGTGAAAGACGTGTTAACTTTGGTGCCAAGGGAAGTTGTTGCTCCATTTTTTGTCCTCAAAATAACAATGAATTCTTTACTAGAGGAGGATTAGTTCATGCAGAAGTTATTAAGCACAAAAAAGAAATCAGAAATCTATCAATTACTGCAGGCTGGATCCGGCCCACAGCACTATGTTTTCTCTAATTTTTGAGGGTTTAAATTTATCCATTCTTCATTCTCAAAGAACAGGAGGCTACCAGGCAACCATAGCCCTAAAATAATTACATTTTTCCTTTATGTTTCCCCCCAAAATAATTTCTTAGCACTTTCTTGTACCATAGCCTAACTCTCTTCCTCCATGGAGTCTATTCTTTGGCAATGCCAACTCCACAGAATGCACTGGCTCCCTTGCCTTCCCTGTATTGAACCATCTCTTTTGCCTGTGCATCTCTGTTCCATGAAGAGGCAAGTAATGGCACAAAGTAGCTACCAAATATTTAACAGAAACACCTGGCTCTTCCTTACAATTTGCCTGATCCACTCCACCCATTTCCTCCCTAGAAGTCATTAACAGCCCATGCACCACAATAATTTGAGGATATATTATTTTTAATCAAGAGCTTCATAACTAAAATTGAAAAAAGAACTCTTCCCCAGTACATTGCAATTCTCTGGGTAGAAGTCTCACCCCATTACAAAGAGTGTATCGAACAAAAATGAAAAGTAAACAGAAAAGTCAGAAGACACTATCCTTATTTTTTTTTAAATGACAATACAATTTTTCTTTTTACAGAAGTGCATTTTGGTCACATCACTTGAAGCTTGAAAACAGGAGAAATAATACCTCTGCTACTGGCAAATATATAGAAAATTCAGAACAAAGGAACCAATCAAGGTCAGAAGACTTATAGCAGTAAACAGAGAGATCTGTACACTTTCAATGTAAGCAGTACAAAGTAACTGTATAATATAAAACCTTCTTTTATCCACCAGTGTATAAGAAAACATTAGGCAACTGAAAATGTGACAAAAGTGCCATAAATCCCACTCCTCCCAGGGGCAGGCAAAATACAGCCCACAGGCCAGATCCAGCCGGCCAACTGGCTGCATCCGGCCCTCAGCTGGCCTTGCTGTGCTCCACATGGGGCTGAGCCTCACCCACTCCCACCAGGACAGCCTGTGCCACGCCCCTGCCAGCTGCAACCAGCACTAAGCCTTTGGCAGGGCTGTTCCCAGTGCAGCTGTAGCTGGCCAGATGTTCCTCTGCTCCCCACACCTCCAGCAGGAGCAGCCAGGCTGAATCCTCCTCCTGCCCACCTAGAACAGCACAGCAGGGACAAGTGGGACGAAGAGTGACCACTTGAGGAAAGGGGAGCAAGCAGTCCTCAGCCAGCTGCAGCCACACCAGGACCAGCCCCACCAGAAGCTGGCTGGGGCAGGAGGGGCTGTTCTGTTCCCCTTGGCTCCAGCTGCGGCTTTTGCCAGGCTGCGCTGCTTCGTACCACTCTGGGCTGGTGAGGTGGGGAGGCCTTCAGCTGGACAGTTCCTGCACAGCAGGTGGAGATCCAGCTCCAGCTGCTGGCCACCTTTCACTTGCTCTGTCCACCCGTAGGGGCTGTTCACTACACCAGGCAGGTGGAGCTGGTGGAAGATGGCTGGGAGCTAGAGCCAGAGCTCAATGTGCTGGGCAGGAGCCTCCCAGCTGAAGCTTCCCACCAACCCACCCAGCCAGAGTGGTGCGGCAGGGGCAGCAGCAGCCACAGCAGGGGGCATGGGGAGCAGAACAGCCCCACTACCCCTGGCCATTGCACAACTTCTGGTGTGCTTGCAGCCAGTTGGGTGCTGCTCTGCTCCCCTCACCTCCTGGTGAGAGTGTGAAGCTGGCTGGCTACAGCTACACTGGGAACAACCCCTCCAGAAGCTGCATGCTGGCTGGGGCCCAGGCCAGGGCTGGTGTGTGTGAAATGATTCCAGTTTCTTCCTCAGTCTTAAATGTCTGAAAAATATCCCCAAATACAGGCAGTCCTCGACTTGCGATGAACGGCATTTACAGCCTTTATAAATTTGTACCCCATTTCAAAGTTTCGACGCGGGTTTCAACTTTACGGCAAGAAGCTAACTATGAAGCTCTCGTACGGAGTCCTGTCCACAAGCAGACAAAGATGCACCCTCCACTACACAGTGCCCTATTAACTGCATTATCTTAGTCATAGGATTTCCCCTGCCATGTAAGTATGCATGATATTAGACCAAAGCCAAAAGGCTCATTTACCATATAGTTCATTGAACTGGGCACCACCAGAGACAACAACATTTCAAGCCATGGTGATCCCACAGCTGAGCACTGCTCAGTATGTGTGTGTACTCCAGACTGCCCCCCCCACTCATGCCTGGAACTAGGTGTTTGAATCCTTGAAAAAAGGTGAAATGTATTAATTTTAGATTGAATACGTCTATGGGTACTATACGTAAATTACTACAGATATCTTTATTTCAATGTCAGTGTTTTCAAGTTTGCTTCTCACTTCACGTGCTCAGGGAGAGCAGAGTCTGACAGAAAGGAGAGGGGACAGGGGCTGCAGGGGAAAATGTTGGGGCAGAGGGCAAAGGGGCTACCTAACCCCTCAGATTTACTTTCCTTGCTGTAGTAGTGGGTGGGGGACAAATCCAAGGCAAACCTCCAATAAATAGATTCTATACTTGGAAAATGGTAACAAATTTTTCAATTGCCTATACACCAAATCTAATTATGTGGGGGGTATCCCTGGTCATCCCATATTCAAGTAAAGATGGTATTTCAGATGGAGTAGCCAGTAGTGAATTGCTTTTCCCCCCATTTCTCTCATGGTGCCTGAGCTAAGGAAGCACAAGTACAATTATGGCATTTTTCCAGGCTCAGTCTCCAATATACTGTAATGTAGGCAGTGACAGAGCTGTTTCATTTTCATATACTCTGGTTCTTTCTATTAGCATAAGCAAACTGCAGCTGAATCACACCAATACAACAAGACTGTTACGTAGGCAAGACTTGCAACTAGTCTCATTCCATCCATCTGATAAAATAATTTAATGCTTTTTCCTTTTATACATCTAAGGAGTTTAATTTTGCTTTAAAGATAGGTAAAAGAGGTATTAGCACTGAAGTTGCCTGGTGACAGTTAGAATTTCCCCTGTTCTACATGAAGCTGAAGAATGAAGTTTAAAATAACTCCTTCGTGAAAAACAGGGAAGCAGCAAAAGCAGAAGAAGAAAAACGCTTATATTTAAACATCACTACTCTCATTTTCGTTCATTAATATTTTGAACATTTGTATGGAATAAGTTCTTTAGAGTTTATCTACTCTTATATGCATCATTCACCTTGAATCATTATCCTCTGACATCACAAATGGTTACTGTGGAAACTGACGCAGAGTATTAAATAGAAACTTGGGAGAAAAATCTGTTTTTTATGGAAATAAAGAGTAAATTAAGACATATAGCCACCCTTCACATAGGTGATTTTTTTTAATAACTACTTTATACTCCCTTATTTCAATTATTTAATGACCTTTCAGAATGCTGTAAGATTAAGGAACCTCAGAATCACCAAAATCAATGAATGGCTAAAGAAATAATGCTAAATTTTACCTACTGATGCATTAAATTTTACTATACTGATGTATGCATCCCAATAAGAATACATTTTATAAATTTCAAGAAGTAAAGCACCATCTTTGCATCATAACTTAGTAAACACTCTTCCCCACAAGTACTCAATTCCACGTGGAATGCAACCATGTTCACAAAACAAAAGAACTTCCACATGCTCACAGCTTTAAGATTTTCCCCCATAAACAGTCTCTGTCAGGTTACAATTAATTTCCAAACCTGTTACGCTTACATCCTTAGAACAGGACTGAAAGTTTTAAATGCTATTTTATTTCTCACTACTGCCTTTTCTATTTTCACTACTAAAAGTGTACATATATATAAAATCAGTTCCATTTTTATTTCTAGTCTTCTCCTTGGATTACAAGGGTGGTTAAATGCTTTTTCAGCTGATAGAATTGGAAGCAATCCAGCACCAACAGCAATGCCACAATCGGTATGGCTTGCTGACATAAAGTTTATTTATAGGTTTTACTGATCTATGGCTCCAAGAGCCCTGAAATCAGATGAAGCAAACTGTGCAACATCTACTCAGTTCAGGTAACATGGAAGATTGATTTGACCCTTCCTTTACCAGGTGGAAGAGATTACCACCCTACTGAAGGTTTTTTGTTTACTCTCTCAGTATTGGAGATGTACAAACATGAAGTGAAACTGTCTGCCCCAAAGTCTCCAAGAAAAATCAAAGAGAATTAATTTTCCTCTGCTGTATCACCACTCAGTTAAAATCAACCTCACAGAAGTGAAGAAATGGGACTAGGCTTTAATGCAGCCTTCAATCAAAAGGAACAGTCCCATTCAATTCTCCCCCAAACATTTCTACCATGTGCTTTGCAGCTAACAAAGCAAGACGCAACTCAAAGTGGATAATCTTTATGAATAATATCATGAACACTTATTCCCTTCCTGCGTTTTTTGTTAAACAAGTATTGATTTGAATACTGATCAAATATACTTACGTGGTAGGAATATGGTTCACCTTCTTCCATGGGCTCATCCACCATTTTAAGACCATTCAACTAGGGGAAGAAAAAAAAAGATTTAATGTAAACATTAGAAAGAGAACAGCAGCTATTTAGAATTGTAAAATGATGCTGTTCTAACAAGAACTTTCACTGTTCAGCCAATTAATATTAAAAGCAAGCACGTAAAAGTTATTAAATTTGCAAATGTAATGTCAAACAAAGGGCTACAAAGAGAAACCTATGTTGTTTAGTGCACTGCCTTCTAAATTCTGGTGCACTGTATTGACCGACTAGTTAATAATTTAAATGCATCATCTAGAAGCTGTAACCATCACTTATACGCAAGTCATGGCCTATCATATACCTTTACCTACTCTTACTGAGAAATGTCTGCCATGAAGATTTTAAGAATGTTTAATCTTTCAATGAGAACCAATTTGCAGTTTAGGAAAAAAAGATTATTAACAGACATTTGATTTATTAAAGAAAACCAAGAAATATTTAGCAACAGTTACAATAAGCTGTATGTTCTCTGCATACTAGAATAATATAAAAAACTAACTTTAGATAACTATTTCCTTAACACACCTTTCAAAAAAATCTACTAACCCTGTTACTAACAGAAGTATCTAGATAAAACAAGCTTAGCAAACAGAATGCTGAAACTGTGAGAAATGGTCCATGAACAAATAATTTTTCAGAGATGGTACACAGAAAAGAGAAGTAGTCATGTATATGTTTAACAGAGGTACACAAAACATATATTAGCTTAATTTAAATGACTACAAACACCTGCAAGCAATTTTCTTGTTCCCCCCCGCAGCCAACTAAGTTGCCATAAAAATACTTATTTTACCAACTTTAATAAAATCCTGAAGATGGACATTTTTCCTTATCAACAAATAACTATATTTGACTTAACAGCTGAAACTTCAAAAACATAAAATGAAAAGGATTTGTCCTGCTTCAACATGTAATGTATTAAACTAGAAAAACCTGTTAAAGGAGGTAAGGCCAATTATTCACTTTGCAACAGTAGTCACCACACAATTCAAAACCTAATAATTATCACATCTCCACCCTCATATGGCACACATCCCACTCAAGAAAATGCTAAATAATGTAAATATTGAGAAACTAAGCTAATATTTTTTTGTTTCCAGAAATGAAGTTTTAGGCAATAAATTAAGTTAATATAACGATATGCAGGCAAGGTTTTTAATTCTACACAATGGTTGGCCCATCTAAGTTACTGAAAACTTACTCAGTTTACCAGTACATCTAATGCTCCAACTCTGCACATGTATAAGTTGTAGAAGGAAACTGACTTTTGAAACACTGACATTTTGTTAGGCTAAGTCTAAAACTTGACTGGTAATAGGCAACTTAGAAAAAGATGTTATTAAAAAAATCCATTTAAAATACTATTTCAGAAAAATACAAGAGCTTTTAATTTTAAAAATTAGCTAGAATGACATGAAGTATTTTTTAAAAAATTATTTGAAGAAAGAAGATGTTTTCAAGTTAAGCAATGCCTCCAAATCTGACCTTTGATTAACTAAACCTTTGCCACATTCTACACCCTCTTGAACAATATGAACCAGGCATAGTTACTCCCATTTCTTTAAGAATGCACTACTACCTCAAGCTTCTGGGTACCTTCCACATTACATAAGAAAGAACCTATAACTATACCATATAAAGAATTTATTACAATGACAACAGATCTTCCAAGCAAAAAAACCACAAGTGGAAAATGAACATTATCCAAAGCTGAGTGTGCAGGTGTATACACAGAATGCACAATTCCTCCCTCATGCATTCTACCAGTCCAGATTTACCACTTGTTTAGTGCTTAATTACATTATTTTACTTTTACACAAACATCGTTTCCATGAAGTTCCCCAGAATGAAAACAGGGCCTGCTTATCAGTACCATAAATGGTAGGAAAAGCAAAAGCTTCCACATGAGATGCCACTTCCACATGAGGCATCACAATACTGATCTTTCAATACTGGGAGGCCCAGCTGAAAACATCAGATGTTGTCAGTACTAACCTCTATTGGAGTAAACCAGGAGTACTAAGTGTTGTATTTCATAGCTAGCACCCTTAATCAAATGAAGACTATTTTTAGGAGTTTTAAGAGATGCAATTGTACATATCACTTCTTAAAGAAAATCATTTTTTTTTTATGTATTTTCCTGTATGTGAACTACCACTTCAGTTAATCAAAGGATCAGCAATTGTTAAGCCTTTGAAAGTTCTGAAAGGCCCTTTAAGACTGATAGTAAGGTGTGAATTACACAACCAACATTTTAAAGTCCAGTTACCTACAATTAAGCCCTTTAATCCATATTAAGGCATTTAAATATTAGTAGCCAGAACTGCAGCTTAACTTTAGGTAATCAGGTATGAACTTGGTCATATGCCTTAGGATCTTTCCTTCAAAATTCACCATGCAATCTGAACCCTGTGTATTTTCCAAATATACTGCATAAATATGTTTTATCTTCCTGTCAAATCATGTATAACAAGTTATTAGATTTTATGGCAAAATAATCAAGTTATTTCAATAAGCAATTTCCTATAATATACTTCCTTCACTGTTACTTGTGGGGGGAAACTGGGGGGGGAAGGGGTTGTTCATTTGTGTTTTTGCCCAGCCTATGTAATTCCAAAAAAACAGTCTGTATGCTAACTTTTTAATCCAAAAATTCTTATGATCAAGTTTGTGAATCTGGCTGTATAATGATGCATGAAGTACAGCTACCAAATCTTGGATGAAAAACTACCAGACAGTTTTAAACAAGATGCTAAATTTGTTTTTCATCTAAAAAAAAAAAAATCATGAAAAATGAAGCATCTGTTTTAATTTCTGCATTACTTACAATAATTTTTATAAAACTACCTATATTCAGCAACATATTCTACATCATCCATTAAAGTCCCCTTCTTCAAAAACCAAAATATTAAAAAAAAGTTTTCCTTGCAAAAAATGTCCAAACACACACACAACAATTTGAGTGGCAGAATCTAAGATAATAATAATCACTTCCATTAAGCACCCTGACAAGTAGCTTATCCTCTGATATATTTTGATAAAATTTATTTGTAGAGAGAATTATCCAAATCAGCTAAATAAATATTTTTAATTTATAGGACCACAAAATTAACTTTTGGAGAACAAGATCCTTTGGTGCATTTATTTTCAGACAATAAAATTATTGTTGTAAGCTAAAAAACAGTTAATTTTTTTTCATAGAAAGCTTTTGAAAGGAAACCAATGTAAATACTGAGCACCAAAAATGCCATCAGGGTGAAGCAGACTGGAATCAATCAGTGCTACTGAATGCCTGAAAGTGTTCAGCCATCATTTAAAAAATTAATCACTGAAGCATTTAAGCAAGTAACATAAATATTTCAAAAACAGAAGCTGTATACATTTTAAAAAGGTGCTTAAAAAATTGCTGGTCAGTACAGATTAACAAAAACTTCTACAAGTCACTACAGAAGCCAAGACATTTTTGATTGGTAATAACTTACTTTTACCGAAGTAAAGCCTTGCAGATTCAGCCTTTTAATGCCAGAGCCGATTTCAGGTTATAGAGGGAGTGTAATTTATGTTCTAATTTAAATATACTCCTACAACTGCAATGAATCCCATGACTGGATGGGTGTGCACCACATTAACTTGGGAGAAGAAATACCTCAAGTGCTTTCTGTTCCATCTTAGTT
This sequence comes from Gavialis gangeticus, assembly GCF_001723915.1. NCBI lineage: Eukaryota > Metazoa > Chordata > Crocodylia > Gavialidae > Gavialis > Gavialis gangeticus. Next base: position 32,813,689 of record NW_017729029.1, on the reverse strand, counting down.
TGGATTTTTTTAACAGACTATTTTAAAAGTCAAGCCTTTTTTGTTAAGTGGGATTTAGTCAACAGGCAAAAAATCATTTTACTGGAGAATAATATAACTATGACAGACCAGAGGAAATTCTCAATGGTGTCTCAAGTTCCTTAGAACTAGCATGGCTAGTTTTAACTACTGGAGTTGCCTCAGATTATTTAGGTAGTAAGTTTGCTTTGGTGTGGTGTGCTTACAGGTTTTGACTAGAAACAAAAGATTAGCAGAAGTATAAAAAATTAACTGGATTCCAAACCACAAGGGAAACCAACCTTCAAGGGTCTGAAAACTGATCACCTTCTAGTTATTATTCTTTGAATCTTTAATCTTGCTTGAAAGACTAAAGGAAGGAAAAGTGAAACAGAACTGGGCATTTCATAAATTCTGTCATTTAAAGGTATGAACTAAAATTTACAGACAGGTAAAGCCTACACACAAAACTAAGCCCATAAAAAGCTTAAACCAGCAGCACAAACACAATGCATCAATAGCCCCTGCCACACATTACCCTTAAGACGTGATTAGGTAGTTAATTGCATGTAACTTGTGATCTGGCCATACATTTAATCAATTAATGGTGTTATAAAAGGAGGAATAAGCCACAAAATTATTCCACAAGAAATGTGTCATGACTTTGTGGCTGGTTCCTATCATGCCATTAATTAAACATGTGGCCAGAGCACACCTGTGGCTGTGAGCCCCATCAGCCAATTGGAGCTCTCAGCCAGAGGAGTACATCATGCACCTCCAAGCCCACAGCTGATGAGGATACCAGCCACAGGAGCACATGTCCACCAGTTATGGGATGCATGGTGTACCCCACAGCTGGAAGCCCAGGTTATTTGAGGAAAATCATGATTCTAGGCTTCACCTACACCAGCAATAAGGTGTGATGGGATCTGAAGCACTCAAGGTGGATAAAAATTATATTTTTTTTAATTAAAAAAATGGATTTGTTTTAATTCAATCATATTTTGGGGGAGGGCGTTGTTAGCATGCTTTTAAAAAAAGAAATAAACCTATATAAAGATCATTTTAATTTAAGATATGTTGGAGCTCCAACATGGAATAGGGATTATGTCTAATTACATACTATTTGAAACCATATATTTGTGTAACCTTTTTAGATAAAAGTCTTATAAATAGGTCACACTAGGCTATGACCTATATTAGGGGCCCAATCTTATGGGGTTCCCAGAGGCTCCTCTATATATTAGTAAAGATTAAAGAAAACCACTCTACCCAGTGGGACTCAGTGCTCAGTCTAGAAGATCCCATTAAGCATTTCTGTGATGCTTAGTTTCAGTTCTCAAACTGTGGATTTGTGTCTCCAGAGATAACTTCCCTGCTAACAACAGCATACACAGAGGAGAGATAACAGACCCGATTACCTACCCAGCAGCCCTATGGTCTCTCTGCAAGTTTGTGTACACAAAGTCAAGCCCTTACCTCTCTCTAAAAGTGCAAAGTTCCATGAAGTTAAATGAATTAAGGATTACTGGGAGTGGGGTACATCTGGGCAAGGAAGAAAAAACTGGAGATAAATGCAAGGAGGGAGGGCCAGGAGAAACAAAAGAGAAACATTTTGAGCAGAATATTCCAGAAGTCTTGAGGGATACATTTCTGAGTATAGCCTCTCCATTGATTTGAGATCTAGTGAGGGAATGGTACAGTAGAAGGGAAAACCTATGATGGCAGCAGGCTTGCCAAGCCATAAAAGAGACTGTTTGGAAATATTTTAACGAAAGCTGTATCAAACAACAAGAATGCACTTTCTGTAGAAAATAATGATTAAATTGAGGCTTCCTGATCAGTGATTTGAATTATTTGAATCATGATTTAAATCAATTTGAGTTAAATAAAATCTATCCTGGATGCATCATCCCACATTCACGCCTCTGACATGCAAGTGTGCCATGGCAGGACATGCGATTGTGCGGTTCATGTATCAGATCCCACACCATGCCTTTACTTGCACCACTAGAGGGCCCAATATCAAAATAAAGTCTCTACTTAGTCCTATAGGGTTCCACCAAGGTGGTCAGAGGGTAGACTATCTTTTTCAATACAAGGGATAATATTTTTATGAATCCCATTTTATAGCAGAGGTATCATACATACAGCCCACAAAGATGCTGTAACCAGTGGCCATTGGATGTTGGGAGCATGAACAGGGAAAACAGCCTGCTGCAGAATCCCAAGGGCCCCCAGTGAACATGGGGATCAGTGGTAGGAGGACAAGCAAAGGCTAATAAAACCCCAAGTTGACCTCCAGCCATTTTGCCCATCACCACCAAAATGTCCCCATCTCCCTGGCCAAGAGCCCTACTGCTGGTGTGCTACATACCCCATACTAGAGGCAGAGCCAGAACTGGCACTGCTGTGTACCCCTGGCACTGCTACCAGAGGACAAGGCAGGTGGCAGTGGCAGCAGCAGCTCCAGCCGGGAGCATGCAGCAGGTTCTAAAGCTGCTGCTGCCACTGCATGCACCAGGCAGGAGCCAGAGCTGCTACCAGTGGAGCCACCCAATGCTCTCGGCTGGATCTGGCCCTCAAGGAGCACCATAGTCTGAATCCAGCCAAAGGCAGACGGTGAGTTTGACACTTTTGTTTTACAGTTACTGTGACTATACTAAATATCTAGTTACTCTGAAAAAGTTCCTCTAAAGAAAGTTTTGTGCTTTTTTTTTTAAATCAGAGAACCATGTTTGATCCTCATGTCTTTTAAGATACTTCTGTATAAAGTTTGTGATGCTAAGCTAATTCCCAAAATAATTACACTTCAAATTTTACCAGGTCCTGGGACTGCTTTGGAATTCGGTATTTCTGAACATAAGAACATTTCTTCCCCCCCCCCCACCTTTTTTTTTTAAACAGCCTGGAAGTTTCTTTAAGCTGCAACTGTTTTTCAATTTGATTATAGCACTGGTGCTACTGCAACTGGCTCAGGAGCTACAGAATAACATACAGACCAATAGGTGAAGGGCAAAAAACATTCTCAGTTTAAAGAGACTGAGTCATTGTATTTGTACCATGACTGAGAAAGAGAACACATGTTGCACTATTCATGATTTCAAGACAAACAAATGCCAGTAGTTAAAAAACAAAAACAAAAAAAACAAGCAAAACTCCACACACCCCCAATGCCTCTGATAACATTTTGCACAAAGAGCCATAGGTGTTCAATTTAAAAACCTCTTGCGGCTCAGGAGCCACCTTCCATGTATCACTGGATTATAGTGACCTGTTCTTGCCTTACAATATCCCCAAACAGTTCCTCTACTCCTGCCTAATTTGTCACGTTTCTTTTTCTGTGCCCATTATTGTGGTATTTAAGTACCCAGGGTACCTGCAAGGCTCTCTCATCGTATGGACCTTGCACGCTGTCAAGGTCAAAAGTCTGAAGTACAACTCACATGAACTAATAAAGTAACTATTATGAGATGAAAAAGGGAGGTTATTAGGGTTGATGCACACATGTGTACTGCAACTTGTATATGAAGTTAATCTCAACTATGGAGTCACAAAAATAGCTGCCTTAATATCATGAAGATACTGTATCCTGATGAAATAAAAGGATGATTCAGTGATTATAGCACCAGTCTGGAATTCTGGACACCTAGGTTTGATTTCCTACTCCAATGATCATTTTTTATGTAAGCTGCAACAAGTTGCAGAATCTCTGCTCTTTGTTTCCCTAGCTGTAAAAAATAAATAAATAAATAAATAAATAAAGGCAGTATTTCCCTCCACGGTACATTGTGAAGATAGTTACAATAAAGATTTAAAGCTGCTCAAAAGCTACCGTAAGAGAGGCCCTATGTATATTGAGACAGATAGTAAAACCGTATCACATTCTAGCATACCAAAAAGAGTTTCTAAATCCTTTATACAACTATAACTAGGGTGAGCATACACCATGGTTTGGCCAGGGCAGTCCCAGATTTCATAGGCCATCCTGGCATCCCAGCTGGTTCACTAAAATTGAAGCAGAAGTCTTAGATTGGTGGCACCATTCTGACAGCACGTGTCTGACCTGGCTCCTCCTGAGAAGTGGCTAAAGGCTGAGGGCTGGGTTGTACTAAACATCACTCCTGCTGCCTGGGGTGGGGATTGTCCACATCAGGGCTGGGGCTTAGGCACCTGTGCAGGGCAAGCTGGGACAGCTGCCTGCTTCCAGCAGCCTCATGCCCTGCCACTTCAGCCCATGCCGAGGTGAGGACTGCATGTGGCAGCACCAGGTGGCTGCTGGCAGCAGTGGGAGGCATGGCACATGGACCACTCCCAGCTGGGTCCAGCCTCTGTGCATATGGATGCAGCCTGGCTGTGGGCCTCTGTGCTGTCCCACCCCACCTAATAATATGATCACCCTGATTTTAACCAATTTATGGAGCTAATCATAAGGTGCTTGCTTCCCAGCCTAATTAAGATAAACATAGTACAGTTTGGACGCAACAGAAGGAAAATGATGAACCCCTCAAGACCAAGGATTGCACCAGGAGATAAAGACAGACTTACAACTCTCCCATGATACATAAGGGGGCAACCATATTCCATACAAGTTACAGGTGGAACTTAATCATAAACATGGACAAATGAAGTGGTAATAGACTTAGACTGGCAGTCTATTCTCTAATGGACAGTCGATGCTTCATTAGAGTCACAAGTAAACGAACGTCCAATGGAAACACGGTTCAGAGCTCCCTCAGAATTGTGTTTACTAAGGTTATTTGACAACGAGATGTTCACTTGAAACTGGGTTAAATTTAAAGTTGGCAAGGATATGTATCTTTTAGCTTTAATTTCATCTATATCTATCTAGCTATATGAATCTGGAAGGATCTCAGAAGTGCATCTAGTCCAACCCTGAAACTCCAACATCGTAAGTGATAACTATATTAATTAGAATACCATGATATCCCTTCAACTTGAGCTGCTGTAAAATTTGTCCAAAGCCTTCCCCAAAAGACCACTGAAGTTAGCTGTACTGGCTAGATCAATACTTTTTTAAGCATTCAAAACTCCACAGCAGTTTCCACATCCCCACCCACCCCAAGATAAACAAGCCACCTTCAAAAGCAGAGTACAAAAGCACCAGTCTCTATTATATTCTTGTGCTTTTTAGTTCCACAAATATATTAATTCACTGTTTTCAACTATTGCTAAAACTATTTTTGCTAGCAGTTACTTATGTAAGTTTTTTATCAAATTGCTCACCGCTGTGAATGGTACCTTAGCACACTCAATTCACAACTACTTTGCCACAGTTTTCTTATATAATCAACCTACCCCTTCAACATAAATCTTGTAAACTTCCAGCCAAGCACACAGAGTAAGGCATTTAATTCATTCACCTTAACTGCCAATATTCCTTATCAGTTACATTTCTAGCCTCTAGAGGTGCAACGATATATCAGTGGCGTATTGGATCAGCACTGATAAAAGGAAAATTAACGCTATTGGCAATTTGCTCTTTTTTTTTTTGGCTGGTATAGCTGATAATGTCACTGATAAATGCCACGTGCATGTGCAAAGCCACATGCATACATGCAGCCAGAAATGAAGCCCAGCAGCTTGGAGAGCAGCCTCCTGTCAGTAAGTTTGTGGAGGGGAAGGGGCAGATCAAGGGCCCCACAGTGAGGGAGGTAGTGGGGCAGGGGCAGGCACTGCCCAGTCAGGGCAGTAAATGCGACTCAGAGGGGGATAGAGCCGTGGGTGGCTTATCTGGGAGGCACAGGAGGAGGGGTGGCTCCCTATTACTGCATGCAACCCCAGGGGAGGCATGGGGGCATGTGCCCCCTGGATTTGTGTGCGGGGCAACAACAGGCCGGGCAAGGGCCTGTGTCAGCCTCTTCCTGGTTTGGGCTCAGACTGTGCTTGGGGCAGGCAGAGACAACACTTGGAGGGGGACTATGGGGGACTTGGGGATGACTGTAGTCTACCCTGAAGCCACACCTCCCAGTACGGCCGCTGCTACCCACCTTGCCACTGACCCCACCCTAAGCACAGCCCCAGCCCAGCTCCCATGCTGGGCTGAGGAAGGCACAGCCCCTGGCCCTGAGCTCGCAGTGGGCAGCTGACCCAAGCCCCGTGCACAGATCCAGGGACACACACCCCATTCCTCTCCCAGGGGTGTGCACAGCAGCAGAGAGCCACCCCCTCCTCCCCAGCCCTGCATGGTTCCTTCCCACTCCCAGGGTTGCATTCACCACCCTGGCTGGGCAGCTCCTGCCCCTGCCTCACTCCATCTCTCACCATGGGGGGCTCGATCTGCCCTGTCCCCACAACCCTTCCCCGCCACAAACTTACTAGTCAGACACTGTTCTCCAAGCTGCCAGGCTACATTCTTGTAAATCGGCTATTGGATCGGTACCGGCTGATATGGCTGGTTAATAATTGGCCGTTGTTATTGGCCAATTAAATCTTTATCAGTGCACCCCTAGTAGCCTCCAGATACATTAACAATGTATGCCAGCCTAACAAAGTATGACCAGCACAAGCTTAAGAGGAACAATGGCCAAAATCTATTATTTATGTACTGATACGATAGGCACCAGGAAAAAAAAGAAAAGACACTTAATTGGTATAACAGAGGCACCAAAGCTCAAAAATGCACAGCAGTATTTACCTTCTCCAAAGCTTGGGTAATTTCATCCTTGTCTTTCTTTTTCTGGTATTACTGTCTTGCATATTTCAACCAATCAAGAAATGGTTTTCCCAAGAACATAGCCTGTTTTTTCAAAAAATATAAAACTGTACAGCACGCAAAAATACATACATGATGCACAGGTCCAAAATAAACCTATGCATGTAACAAGTTCAATTAAAGTGTCTTGAGATGCTGGGGTAAACAACTCTATTGGCCTAGGAACAGGGGAGTAGTACCTAGGCAGAGAGAGAGTTGTGCGTGCCGGCAAATGTCTGTGGGTTTAAGACCAGATCCAGAGTGCTGCAGAACCAGGAGGGACCACTGCTGGAGCTGGAGACAGAGCTCAAGGGAGGCAAGTTGGGCCAGGGACAGCTCAATGTGTCAAACAGCCTGAGGCAGGACCAGGAAGCAGGAAAAGCTAAAGTTCCAGAAGGGGCTGCACCCACGGCTTGCCAGAACAGGGTAGCTCCAGAGGGTCAAGCAAGCGCCAAGCCAGGGGGTTCACAAGTCTGTAGCCCAGTGGGAGACAGAGGGGGAACAGGAAGCTCATAGCCCAGAGTGGTGAGTGTGATCCCAGAGAAACCAGGGGCTGGGAATGAGACCAGTGAATGTAGGAGCCCAGAAGAGAGGTACGACATCAGCAGGAGAGAAAGGCCAAAGAGTCCATAGCCCAGGAGAGCAGGATGATCCAGGAACTGTTCATGGGTAAGACCGAAAACTGCACCCTACTGGGGTTTGGGTTCACAGTTGTGGACCTGTTTGTGGCAGGGTAGTCCCTATAAAGGGCCACTGGGAACGGCAAACATGGTGCATCTGAAAATCCCAGCTCCCACTGCTGTGAGTTACCCTTTACAGGGAGAAGGCCAAGGGGCACACCCTGACAGAAAAGCACTCTGAAGGGTTCAGAGAGGGAAAGGGATCAGAGGATCCATGAGCCCACAGGGAATGGCATCAGAAGATCCAAGGCCCAGAGAGAGAAAGGAATCCGAGGATCCAGGAGCCCAGACGGACACTGAAAATGCAATCAAAAAATTCCAGGGCCCAGAGAAAGAAGGGGATCAGAGGATCTATACGGTCAAAGTTCAGAAAGGAACTGATAGTGAGATCAGAGGATCACAGGACCCAGTAAGAGCAAGTGAGACTAAAATGAGGATGCTAAGAGGGTCCAAGGCCCAGAGGGGGCTAAGAAAGAAAGAAAGAGTGGGACCAAGGTGTCCAGGGGCCAGAGGAAGCCCAAGTGGGGCCAAAGGGTTCAAGGGCCTAGACAGAGGCTGAGGTGGGGCCAAAAGGTCCAGAAGACTAGAGAAAGGCTGAACGAGAGACCAAGAGGTCTGAGAGCCCAGAGAAGGGGCACTGAGTGTAGAGAGAGAACATCTGAAAGTGACACTTGTGAGGCTTGGGGAGAAGTGTAGGGGCAGAACAGAGCCCTGCAATTAGCCCATAAGCCAACTACCTCAGGTACCTGGTGTTAATTAAGACAAGGACCAGAGGCATAGGTGGTCATTAGAAGGAGATCAGGTCTGGGATGTCCTGGGGCAGTCTCCTGTTTATAAACATAAAATAGATCAAGGTGTGACAGGGGAGCAAAGGGGTGACTGTCCCCAAAGAGCAAGCAGGTTAAAGAAGATTTTTTTTTAAATCTCAAGGGGCTTCATGGTCACCCCTGGAGATAGCACCCTGCTACAATGTGTAAAAGCAAATATGTGGTTTATCATCTTCTTTAACGGGGGTTTGGGGTGGGGGGTGCAGAACTGGGGGGGTGGTGTTCGTTTGTTTATTAATAGCACCAGTAATGATCTTTTGATTTATATACAGACAGAAACTCTCTCAATAATAATGGTATTTTTCAACATACTCTAATTAGCCAGAAATACATCTTCTTATCTAAAAAGAAAAAGGGATGGCATTTTTGGAGATCTACAGAGTTTAACAGGGATATATAATACTCTCCTACCCTTCTAGATAAAACATGAATTCTCCCAAAATAAATTTTCATACTGTAAATTACATAAAATACAATGTTTTACTTAGATTATGCTACCTATTAGTGACAACAATGTGTTTTCCTATTTTACTAAATGTAAATTATTTGCTAATTTGGGAGTGGTTACAATCAAGAGGAGTTCATAATCGGTCATTATGGCTTTGAGTCTTATTCTTTTAGTAAGTAAATATGTATTCAATATGACAGAAGGGAGGGCAGGGTGGCACCTTAGAGACTAACTTGTTTAGAACTGCATAAGCTTACATAGCTAACAATCTACTACTTAATTTCTAAATGAGTTAGTCTCTAGGGTATTACCCTGCCCTGCCTTCTGAGCTGAATTCAGAGCTGACCACCTCTCTCATTTCAGTATAGGAAAGGCAAATATCTCTTAATGAAGCATTTGCAATGTAAGTGGAAAAGCTGAGTGAAATAGACTTCCCAGTGTGATCTTATACTTTCTCTACAGAAATGAACAAAAGCACAGTGAAGGCCAGCCTACAGGTGTAGGTAATCTTCAGAAATAGAAGTGTCCTATGGGTACAAGTAACTTGATTAAATTCACTTCTGACAACTTACAACTTTTATGGTAAAAAAATACTGTATTCAATAGCTTTTATTAAGATAACATAAAAAACAAACAAAAAATGTTGCATCTTTTTTTAGTTCTGAAAGATAAATATCTGAATGATTTCTATCATCTCTGGTCCACAAAATATATCTACTTTAACAGTAGGATCAAATGTTATTGTTCTTTCCATGGAAGACTCAATGGATAACTGAAAAAGTGATGCATCAGAGAGAATCTGAAAGTGAAGTCACATGGGGAAGTGATTTTAAGACTATTATATTTTTGCTCACATTTAAGTTTCTGCATACAGACTTAATAAAAAGTCTCCAAGCATTCGACATCCAACCTCTTTAGAGAAGCTTACCAAGTTCATATGTATACCTAATAAAATTGAGGAATGCTCAACCTCTAGCTTGCAGGCCAAATACAGCCCACAGAGCCTGGAATCCAGCCCATGGGGCTCCACATAGGTTGTTAAGCGGTGGCAATAAGGCACAGCAGCCATTAAAACTGCTACCCCTCCCCAGTGCCAAAATCTCAAGACATGGGTCACAGTGGGCCACCCACCCCTCACCCAGCAGGGCCATAAGACAGGCCATACCCTCTTCCCTCTATGCAGCCAGATTGGGGCCAGGCCATGTTCCCTTCTCATGGGGTTGGGCCACACCCCATAACCTTGGCCTAGCCAGGCTGAAGCTCGGCCATGCCCCCACAGCCTGCATGGCTGAGCCATGCTCCCATCCCATCCCCTGCGGGATTAGGTCACACCCCCCTCGGTTGGGGCCAGCCAGGCCACACTGCCTCCCCCTGCCGGGTTGGATCATGCTTCCGCCCTCCCACCACCCCCACCCATTAGGCTGGGGCAAGCCCCCTTTTCAGCAGGCAACTGGAACGGAGCCAGACTGTCCTCTGCCACCTTCCAGGCTGCTGGATGGGTAGCACAGGACCCACCCCAGGCACTGGATTGGATCTACCAGCCAGATCCAGCCTACTGACAAAAAGGTTAAGCACCACTGCTGGTAAAATGAACACAGGGTAGAAGGGAAGATGGGAGGTGACCAAAAGGTTTTTTATCATAAAGAAAGAAATGCAGAAGAAAGTTATGCCTTCCCCCTAGATACTTCTTAAATTAAATGGAGAGCTGACAAAAACAAATGAATAAGAAATATTGAGACAATCTGAGAGGCCCCAAAAATCAAAGGAGGAGAGTTCACAAACAAAACAATAAGAATCTCGCTTCACATCTACAACTGGTTCTGTAAAGACATATCCTTGTACTAACAAGCAACCCCACTAGTTTCTAGGGAGATCTGCCCACACTGGTCCAAATGTAGGACCAGAGCCAAAAACTCAAAGTTTTGTTCTTAGCTCATATTATACAGTAAGTTATTTGTACAAAACCTGACAGAGGTAATACATATGATTTAAAAATACTTTGAGTCAAAAATAAACTAGAATTACTAAAAACAACTTCAGTTTTAAGGTGTTTATGTTTGCATTACATTCAGCTTGGGCAAGTAAATGACAATGTTTACTTTCCCATTCCCCTGGTGAAAGTGTTTAAGCTTTTAATGCTGCATAACATATATTTATTAATATGATCATTCACTCACTTTTATTTCAATATTGCAAGAAGCATTTGTAAAATTGTTTATTTATGCTACATCTAACACCGAAACAACTGACAAATACTCGTCACAGCTAAACTACTTAATCATTAAAAAAAAAACAACAGGAAGGTGTCTGAGAACACCAAGTGCAGACTTTGTCACTGAAGCATAAGAACCATCATATTAAAATAAAATCAGGGGTCTATCTCTGATGATCAAAACACCCTGACATACAGATAAGGCTGGGTAAATAATTCATGAATAAATGAATCTACGAATCCATGAGAAATAAAAAAAATACATTTTATGAAGTTAAAGGAATGAGCTTTTACAAACAAGTATCAGTCTTTAGATTGTACAAACACAAATGTGAGCTGTTTTGGTTGAATCTATATCCGGTGGCATGTTAGCTTCATGATTAGACACTTAAAATCAGGTTTCTGAGAACCTCCGCTGCCAATTTCATGTTTCTTTCATTAGAACTGAGCAAAATTTAGGCACCTAGTCCCACTGCAGTCAAGTACATTTAAGGGCTTGGCCAGGTTGAAACTAAAGCATGTTTTCTCCACATATTCTGTCAACTCACATTCTGGAATACCTATGGAAGCAAAGGCTTAAAACAAAAGAAGCCTGAACACTGGAAAAGCAAATATTCTCAGCTAAAAGCTGAAGCATTTATTGAATTATTAGAGACCACTCCATTGTAAAATAAATCAGTGCAAGAAAAATGCACATTTATATGATGTATGTTAACTAATAATACCTGGACTGTACTTGTAATAAAACACTGACATATCACAGTAATAGCCAAGAACAGATTAATGTCATATACATCCTTTACAATGAACAAATGAAATTAAGATGTATTGCCCAAACTGTTCTGTAATGTTTTTAGTAACTCACAGCATAAACACAGTCTTAAACACACCAAGTTACACTAGGCATGCAGGCAAACTATTATAATAGTATTCTTCTAAATTACTAAGGTACATAGACCATGATTAGGTATTAAGTCCCTATTATAGTAAAGTGTATACAGCTATAGCACAGAAATGCACATATGGTAATTACAGTACTTAGAAACAGCACTCTATGGACACAGTAACAGAGCAAGAATAAAATCTTAACAGAGTTAAAGGCTCCCTCTTGCTTTCTTCCCAATATGAAGTGCCACACTTTTGACTTTCACACATAAATGCACATTACCAGATACAATTCCTACAAGACCCTTTAATCATATTCATTCTCCCAGTCCTTATATATACCCAAGGTCTATTTTGTGTGGCTTAGGCCACTGTACTTGCTACATTTCTTTTTTACTTCAGGTAAGGCAAGTGTGATCAGCTTTTACTGTTTTTTTAGGTAGTATCTTCTACCTGAATAACGTGTAAATATGTCTCTTAGATGTAGAGGTGCGACGTTTCACCAGCCTTGCCCAACAACTCTGGACATCCAACTTCTAGTAAATTTGTTTTACACCTTTAAAAACAGAGCTGTCGCGTAACACTCCGACACAGTCTTAGAACGGAGCTAGCTGCCATGTGTGATTTTTGTTCAAAAGAAACAAGAAAACAGAATAACTAAAAGAAACTCTTGCTACAGAGGTGCTGGTTGTAGCCGTGTTGGACTGAGGATGTGTGCAGACAAGGTTCTTTGGGTAAATCTTTTATTATACCAACTAAAACAGTTGGGAAAATGCTTCTTTGGAAGCTTTCAGGTACTGCAGATGCTCCATCTGCCTGAAGAAGTGTATTTGTACCCAAACACTTGCAAAGAAGTATTTTTTCAACTATTTTAGTTGGTCTAATAAAAGACTACAAGCTACAAAAGTTGTCTTGCTGTGAGCCTCCTGCTGATCTGAAGGACAGCTACAACTCAAGGCTCTCCCATGCAGCATCCCATTACTTAATGAAAACCTGGGAGCCTCTCTGAATGCAAAGGCAGGTATGTATGTGTTATCTGGAACCATTAAGCAGCCATAAAAAAACCCCCAAAGCCAAGATAACTCTCTAACAAGAACTATGACAGCACCCAGAGCACTTCAGTTACTGTAGAAGAAGAGTCCAATCCTAACCAGCATTTTCTCCACCACAGACTAAACGAGCTGGCAGTTACGTTCAAATAATGCGCAGCTTGGGGCACTGCAGGAACGGACCTCTGGCAGTCCTGTGGGGTCCCATTCTTCCAGGGACTGGCTCCGCTACGACTTCCCTCGTGCTGTTTTCTGTAGTACTGAATGCACTTCGCAGAGGGAAAAGAAAGGTTTCTCTGCTCTTTCCGAGCCTAGAAACAGTAACCAGCACGGCTGTGGTGGGAGGCGGAGGAGGAGGTGGCAGCGGCTAGCAAAGCTATGGAGTGGTTAAGGAACCCAAGGAAACTCGTGGCAAGGATTTTGATCTCCAGGAAAGCCTGGAGGTGAATGCGGCCAGCCCGGCGTGCCAGCGCGGCGCTGTGAAGGGCAGGACCTGCCCCGTGCCCCAGTGCCTGCACGGAGCTGGAGGCAGCGGGAACCGGCGAGGGAGCGGGTCAGGCCGGGAGGCAGCTCGGGTCCCAAGACAACAAAGGCTGGATGGGGGCAGGCGGGGCCGGGCCGCCGGATCCGGGCAAGGGCCGAGCAGCAGCTGGACAAGCGGGGCCTAGACGGGGCGGGAGCAGGGGCGCTGCGCGGCGCTGGGCCCGGCCCCCCCCGGCGGGGGCGGA
>NW_017729029.1:32793338-32799871 GCF_001723915.1 Gavialis gangeticus | reverse complement strand
TGCGGGGGGCGGCGCTGGCTTCTCCGACCCCTGGGCCGGAGGCTCGTCCGGGCCGCATCTGCCCGCCACAGGGTCCCCGGCCCCGGCTGCTTTTGTTCCCAGTCAGCCGCCGCCCTTTTCGCAGGGCTCGCCCTGACAGCGGCGGAGAGAAGGGCAGGGCCGCTTCTCGGGTAGATGTGAGATGTGTTATTAGACCAACTCAGTAGTTGGGGAAAATGTCTTTGCAAGTTTTCGGACGGACACAAGGGCCCTTCACCCGACATAGGGAGACGTGGGTTGTTACGTGTTTTCCAAGGTAGAAGAGACACGGGAGGGCGCTTCTGGCCCCTGTGGCTGCAGCAAGAGGCAGTTTGGCTGGTCAGCATGTCCATTGCAAACCTGTCCTGAAAGGTTTCTCGTTCGTCTGTAAGGACACAGGCACCTTTTGACCTGAAACTTAACTACACGGTGCTTGACACCTAGTTCTCTCATTTCATTTAAACAGGGACATTTAAAAGGTCAAATTCCACGTGTATAAATGGGACTTCATAGGACAGGGCAGTTGACTTCCATTCAACACGCAATGTAGTTAAAATCTTAAAATCAACAAAGAGATCCTTGGGATTGTGAGGAGTTTTTAAAGAGATCAAGTGACAGGACAGGAAGTAGCTTATAGATTCCATAAACAAAGGCACCCAGTCGTGGCAGCCGAGTTCTTGTGCCTTAGCTCACACTGGCTGCTCCGTGCTTCCATTTGCACTCGGGCATTGTTAATGTTATTGATGTGCGCCCACAGAAAGCCAAGCGACAGGACTTTTTCTCTATGATTAAATATGCAGGCATTTAAGCAGGGCTATGAGGCAGCCATTCATTTAAATCAAAAGGAACATAAGCAAGAAGCCATGTTTTTGTGGACAAGATGAGCAAAACTTGCATCTCTAGGTGCCCCTTTCTCTGATGTTACAGTAATTTATTTCGAAAGGGATTGAAGCAGATCCTGACACCCAGAAAAGTGGCAGGTTGAAGGCACATGTTTTAGATTCCTAGTGACGTGAAACACTGCAAAGTTAGAAGGTTTAGGGAAGGGTAATAATAATGATAAAGAGCACAGAAAAAACTCTTCTATGAAGAGTCTGCGTCTGTTAACCTGAGTACATGCTAAATATATATATATTAAGATACTGACAATGGATTGGGAGGGTTTTTTTCCTCTTTGTCTCAAAAGAGCAAGCAGATATTCCATTACAAAAAAGGTGGCAAATTAAAAAACAATCAGATTATTTTATACTATATGTAGAATTAAATTATAAAACTCACTGGCTCGGATTTCAGTGAAACTGAAAACTTAGATCCAAAAATATCTAAAATTATAATAGTTAATGATAACACAAAATTAGGAAGAGATATTGTACCTCATGCTTCATGGTTTAAAATAAGCTCTAAATAGTATAGATTAGTATGTCTTTTGTGCCTTGTTTTTAGAGCATCTAGTACTGGCCAATGTCAGAGACCAGGCTGCAGGTCTGATTAAGTATTCATTTCCCATTTTAATATTTTTGCCTTCTGACAATTGAGTTTGGACTCTAAGTGTTCATGCCAGCAATAAAAATATAACCTTTTTTCTTCTGATTTTTTGGCTGGACAAAGGCTTAAAGTGAGTATGTTATTAAAAGTATTTAGAAGCTAGTAGGTTTGAAAACTAATAGAATACCTTTGATAATGTTCTTGCATTCTCTCCATCTTTTGCATTTCTGTAATCCAAACAACCTTAAAGGTAAGGAATAAGATTTTGCAGCCGTCATTCAAGTATTTCCAATTTTACACGTATGGTTCTGAAAATTTTAATAACAAAGTTTACGGCCTTCATTTAATTTGCCCAGTGACACCAAATTGAAAAGTAGGAACAGCAAGTAACTCGTGACAGAAAAGTCCATGCAAATTGCCACACATCCTTTCAAGCAGGACTTCTTTTAGCTGATAGAACATAGAGACGTGGCAGTGGGAGCTTTCTGTACCTCTTGTCGGTGTGCCTCATTCTAGCTCTAAACAGACTATCTCAAAAGGTATACACAGTCTCCATGATTATTCAGTCGCCGGCTTTTCTAACAAAACTACATATAAGGGCATTGTCCCACAATGGCTGGGTTTCCTGATTCCCTATATCAGGGCTTGTCAACAAGGGCTACTGGGAAAGGAGCTAAGGGGTACACCACTGCTGCTATGTGCAAGCTCCCCCTGCTCTGTATCCAGCCACTGCGACCCCCCCTTCCTCCCACCCCCCACTCTGCCAGAAGTGTACCCAGAAGGGGTACACTCCTTAAAAAAGATTGAGAACCCCTGCCCTATATTGTCAGTGGGTGGTGGAATTCTCTAGGGAAATGCTGACTGTAACAGACACGGATCATTAACTCCACCCTGGAAAATAAAGGAGGCAGAACTGGCAATTTGTGTTGATGGGGTATATGTCAATGACATGTCTACAAGGAAACTCTTAGAACAGCAAAATTTGAGGAGAATCCCTAGCTGAAATCTAAGTTTCTGTAATGTGATTTATGAACAAGACCAAATCCCAAGGAAGGGGCAAATACAAGCTTAGTTTGTGAAGGTCCGATTGAAAGCAGAATGTAAACTGTATATCTGCAAGCATCAGTTAACATTTGTGAAGGTGTTTTTCATCATGTGAATACATTTATTAGGAACTCATCTGAGACCATAATTTAATTTCATACCTTCTCTGAATATAAAAGTTGTACCACAAAGTCAGTGGCTTTGAAGCTTGTTAAACTAAAGGCACCCCTTAGAAAGTGTTAGTGTTCAATTTTCACTCATATTTTGACTACAGAAGAACTCAGACCATAACGGTTCAGAAAGTTTTTAACAGTATGGATTACTATTTGAAATCTCTGGGTTTATTTTGTGAATCATGTTTGTATACCGTAGTAGTTCTTACATTGTGTGGCATCCCATGGCATTCTCAAATGGATCTCAAGGCATCCCAGGGAGTGGGAATTACTGCACTAAGTAAATAAAAAAAAAGCTGTGTGTTCATCAGGCCTATTCTAGCAAAATGCCATCAGCTAATAAAGATATCTGATCACAATCTATCTGGGCTGGACATTATCTCATAAATTAAAAATGGAAATATCTATATTCATTCTTAGAACCCATCTAAATTAATACTAAAAGAAGTATAAACAAGGCCATGTTTTAAAAATACATGTATTTACGTAAGTGTGGTATAAACCCTGCTGTATAATTGTACTGGCTGGTAGGGCTGTGCAGAACAGCACCATTTCATTTCAACTTCCGTTTTGATGGGACAGTGTTTCGTTTCAAGTTTCGTTTAGTTTCAAAAGCACTGTTTCATTTTGTTTCATCAAAACTGTTTCGCTGCTTTGATGCTGTTTCTACGTTTTGCCCATAGGCTATAATGGGGAGGCACGAAATTCCTATAACATCATTTATTGCCTGATTTGGATGAAACTTTCAGGGATGGTAGCCCCTGCTGAGACCATGAAGCTTGCTAGGTTTCAAGGAGACAGGTGCAGGGGTTTCTGAGAAACTGCACCTCAGGCTGCTGACAAGCAAAACTTGTAACGTGACTGTATTTTTCATCCCTCTCCCAGAGCACTGGAATTAGAAGGGACCTCAGGGAAGCATCACAGTCACTGGCAGGAGTGACACATAGGGGTGCATGTGTACCCCCTGAGCATGGTGGTGCACTCCCTACAAAAAGGCGCTGCTGACACTTGCCACCTCCCCACTGCCAACACCACTGCCAGCATCTGCGGGACCATCAGCAGCATCTGTGGGAACTCCTGCTTACTGCCGCCGCGCTTCTGCCACCGCCATGCCCCTGCAGCCGCCAGGGGCGCACATTGTTCATGGTTAATGTGTGAGCAGTCCTTCCCCCCTCTTACCCCTCTCTCTCCTTACTTTCTGTTTCCCTGCAGGCAAGCCCACCTTGAGCTATGAAGCTTTCAAAACATTTCAACTGCCCTCATTTTGTATCAAGGCTGTTTCAAAGTCCTTAGTCTCATTTCAATTTTGCTGTTTTGAACTCGGAACAGTGTGGAAACAAAACAGCTGGAGAAATTTCGCACAGCCCTACTGGCTGGTTTTGTAAAACAGCTTATTGTATGGTTCACTTTCCCTATGTAAGCAAAGAAACTCATGTTCACATACAAAGAGTAGGAATCTTTTATACTCAGAATAATTTAACATGAGTGACAAGACCTTTACAAAATGCCTGCCTTGTTTTTCTTTTAGGGATGATTAATTCCTACGCACCTCCATGTTTCCCAATTTTTTTGTAGCCAAATTGCTAAAACAAATGGGGAAAAGTGCAATCTGCCCCTTTATATAGGATGCATCACATTTGTCTATTTTCAGCACCCATTTAAAATTGTTCATTAGCTTAGGTAAGTAATCTGATCTTGTTTTCAAGGTTAAGAATCAAGCTGACTGAAAAAAAAATAATTGACTGACTATGGAACCATTATAGAAAATGAATTCTATCATACCTGACACACAGGCTGGCAGGTCTCTTTTTTAATCGCTGGAAGTGCTTATTGTGTATCACTATAATGGTTTGCTTCCGGCATCATTCTGCCCTACAGCTCAAAAAGAATATTATTTAGAAACAGGCAATACTGATTAGAGTTAATGCAAAACTGATTTGAAATATTAAATCCTCTAGATAATATAACACAATTACATTAAGTTGAAAAAATTACTGTTGAATCTCTAGTAATAAAGCACAGGTAAAGGTATTCCTACAATGCTCACAGAGACAGATTTTCCACAGATATTATTCCACTCATCTCAATAGAGTTTTATCAATAAAAGGAGATACGACATTATTTAGAACACAATATGATATGTAGATGCCAGATGTAAAGCAATTCCCATTTTAGTCCTTATTTCACATGCAATTTAGAGGAAAGTTTGAAAGCAAAATGATTACCACTTCTGAGTTATGACAGAATAGGGAAAAAAGAAAAACTGTCTTATTTTACTATAATTCCAGCCACACTTCTTAAAACTACAGAAGAAAATAGCTGAAGGCTAAAACTTGAAACTTGACACAAATATCCTATAACTGACTAGTAAAGGCCTTGATCCTTCAAGGTGCTAGGTATCTTCCTTGAAGAAGATGAGGACATTCATCATTTCTCCAGAGTGTATCCTACATGTGTACTTGCTGCTTCAAAGATGAATGATGACAGAATTGTTACTGATCATAAATACTAGTAGCCCAATATATCCAACTCAAGAAGCTTGCAACATACTTCCTATTGCTTCTGTGAAAAACATTACACTGGAAATTAAATGACAAAAATTTTGTCAAAGTGATATTAAAAGATCTGGAGACTTTCCCATCCTGAGAGGCTAAGGTTTGAGGTGATATTTGCTGGAAAACTTTTCACATGAGGAATTGCTGAATTAATTGGAACAAAAGAGCATAAATGGTAGGCAAGTGTGGCAGGGCACTGTTGGTGCCTGCCACTTTAAGAGCAGAGTCAAGCAGCTAGCAGGTGCTTGATTGTGACGGTCATTTTAGAACCATGGCTGCTGTGGCGGAGTACCCTTGGGGCACTTGCCACATGGCAGAGGCTGCAGTAGGCTGGGACAAAACCAGCAGAGAAGGCAGCCAAGCAAAGCCCCCAAATGTCTTTCTAAGAGGGGAGGTGTGTGGCAGAGCACTTTTGTGGGTGCTCGTCACTTGAGGGCTTCCACAGTCTGTGAGGGGAGCCTGCTTTGGAGGAGCAGCAGGGGAAACTTCCCCCAGGAACTATTTTAAGGGGGAAGGTGAGTGGCAGGCACTGTTGGTGCCTGCCACTTTAAGAGCAGAGCCAAGCAGCCATCAGGTTCTTGATTGTGGTGGCTATTTTAGATTTCTGGCCACCGATATAACCAGAGCAGTTCACTGCTGGGAGGTCAGGCAATAACATTGCCTGGCTGCAAGGCTGAATGCAACATCCTGGAGGTAAGGGTAGGAACTGTAGGGGATGGCTTGGAGGCTCCTGGTCCTGGGCATGACCTAAAACTCCAACCTGCCAGGAGTGGGTGGCCTGGTGGGGCTCTCAGTGGCATGGGAGCTCCCAGGAAATGCCAGGCCAGTTACCACCCTTGTGAAAGTGGGGTTGGGGTGCCTTAACCCTAGCCCTTACCCTCGGGTGGGTTATGTAACATCGGAGGCAGTAGGGCCAGGTGTGGCTGCAGCTGCCTGAGCCCTGTGGGGTGCAAGACCCCAAGAAGCAAGAGTGAGGGCCAGGCATGGCTGTCGGGGAAAAATCACCGAATGAATCGGGCCCCAAGGTCACGGTGGGCCGGGGTTGGGAATTGGAAAACAAACAGGCGAGATTATTGGCGTGGAGGTCTGAGGCACGGAACCGTAATGGTTTAGAACAAAGGTGATTTATTTGACTTACGCTTAGAAGGCGTAGGTAGAGTTGATTCTTCGGTTACAGTGGTACAACTTAAACAATGAGAGGGGTCCGTTGGCCCACAGGGTTCTTAAGTGAGCCCTTGCTTTCTAACCCCAGAGGGCT
>NW_017729029.1:32785431-32788338 GCF_001723915.1 Gavialis gangeticus | reverse complement strand
CCCAGAGGGCTAAGGGCAGCTGCTCAACTTAATAGTCCCAGGGCTGGTCAACGGCTCATGTAAGGAGAGACAAACAACGAAACTGTAACGAGGTGATGCCAGTCCAAGTGGACAAACGGATGGTCGGAGATTGAAGCCGAGGTCAGAAGCCAGGTAGTCGATGAGAGCCAGCGGGTTTGCGCAGAATCGTAGTCAAAATGATAGCCGAGGTCGAATACCAGATAAATCGTATCGAAGTATTGAGGATGATCCGAAAGTGAAGTCAGAGTCCAAGCCAGAACAGTCCAGTAACCAGAAAATCAATATAGCAAGACCGGGGTACGAACCACAGCGAGAGCCCACGCTGGAGGAGACCTAACTGAGGGACAGTCCCTAAGAACTAGCCTCTGTCCTCAGTTGAACGGATCTCCCCCCGAGGGAGGGGCTCCTTGACCTTTTATACCAATTTGGTGGCCAATTAGAACACTTTCTGCAAAGAAATTTCTAGCCTGATTACCTCATGCTTTTAGCTGTCACTGAGCATGCGTCTGTGGGGAAAGTAGGTCAGCAATGACTGACAAGTCCTCAGGTCACCCAGGGGGCACGAGCTGGGTGAGCCTTGGAATTTTCCACTCACAGAGTAAAACGCACATGTCAGTTTCAGCTCTGCTGTGTTGTCAGCACACCTTTAGGATTTTCCGTGATATGCCCCCTTGCTGTCAACACAGAAGCTTTGACTTTTTAATTATACCCCGTTCTCAATGTCATCGTTACTTTGAAATTTTTCGAAAGTGGGAACGGCCGAATACACATAAACGGATAAATTCGAAACTTTACGTGACAATACTTTTGAAACACAACTGACAATAATTATAATGAAAATGAACAAAAATGAGATCAGAGGTGTTAATAGGTTCAACAACCACGAGGATGCATTCCACCCAAACCACTTGAACACTCTAGCTAGCCAGCCTTGCCCAATACCAGAGATCTCGTTTACATCCTCTGCAATTTTTCTGATTTTGTTGACTTGGTGTTGCAGGGGAATTGACACATTTGGGATAGCAATGCAACACATATCCCTGGTTAAGTTCAAGTATTGGCACAGCCCTCCCTATTGAATTAATAGGGCATGGAGAGCCATTCAATTTTGAATGGTCATTTTAGATGTAGCTTGCAATTGTCGGTCAATCAGCTCATATCCGGTGGCCGTGTGATTTGCTAACAGCTCAACCTGCTCAGTAAGTTTGGCAAGGGCTATTCGAGGCTTCCCTATAGCGAGGCCCCAAAGAAAAAGTCCTTCGAAGGCCCAGCTAAGCCCTTGAGCTATCTTTTCTCCACGTGTGAGGGAGCTCTACACGGGTGTAACAGATCGGGCGTAGCGATGTACGGCTGGACTCGGTGGATGGGCGGTCGTGGCTAACAGCGGTGGGCAAAATAAAATTGAACTCAAAAAACATTGAACGCCAGAAAGGGTGGCCGGTAGGGTGGTATATAACCACCCGTCCGAACATGCCCAAACCAGGCCAAGCGGTGCTGGTGTGGTTAACTTATCACACCAGCCGGGGAAAGGGAAGGCGTGTCTGGCACGTTACGGTGGTCCAGGTTGTTTTATAGCGGGTTTGACGCCATGGCATGCAGCGTTTAATAATATGGCCCGTAGGGTGGGATAGTAAAAACTAAACCAGGAGTTATTTCCTAGTTCACCTGATCTTGATAAATCAATGGCCATAGTGTTGTTCCACTGAACAAATGGGGTAGGCTCGATCGGGGGGACAAAGTGACTATTGATATTGTTTTTCCCCCCGTGGTTTTAAGTCGATATACCAAGGTGGATTAATAGTATGGAGGTCCCATTTTAACGACATGTCAGATCTTGCCCAGTCATTGCCTTGGGGGTGTATCCCCCAGGGGATGGCCGAACAAGCGGAGGGGTGCCCCCCTGCAAAACAACCCTTACTAGGGGAATAGTTAAGAAGATCCCCTCGGGTGAAATTTTGGAACCACGAAAATTCGATAGGGTTGAAATTCTCACCTATCGAGATGTTAATAAAGGTTTTCTGGCCCCTTGAAATTTTTGAGAACCACTCTGAAACATCAAAAGGTACAGGGTAGGGAGTGAGGACTGGGTCCTCCACAGATATAGGAACCTTAAGGCACGCGGTCAGCCCATTTCCTGTTTCCCCATCCCCTGTCGCATTTGCCCATAGCGATAACAAATTTAGGGCCGAATTTGATGAGTATTTGGGTTTGGCAACCGGGCTAGTAGACAACCGGGTAATATATACACAATATATACACCATAAGAGTAGAGTCACTCTAGAGTCTTTTGATGTCGTCACCATCTTTCTGATGTGTCCGAAAGTAAATGGCAAAATAATACTTTTCCGGTGTTTAGGGTAGAATTTCCCTCAAGTCGAGCAGTAGAGCGACACTTCTCAGGTATTCAGGCCCGGCGACGGTCAGTTGATGAATCTGAAATAATAAAACAGACAGGACAGAACGTATTCCGTAACAAAGCTATATACATTACTTATTTTTGGGCCTGCTTTTTCCATTTTCCAGCACTTAATAAAAGGAACATCACATGCCCCCTTGCTGGAAACATAGGGGTTTATTTTACTGAGTCTGTAATGGCTCGTCTTGCTAACCAGTTGTGGTGTACTAAAATAGTTTGTGTACTGTCCTCGAGCTGAGCCAAATACGTATTCGGGTACTTTTCAGCGGATTTTATTACACCTTTTAAAACTTGAGGGTGCCAGTCTTTGGGATCCGGTAAGGAAATCCACACGAGTTCTTCTATTTTGAATTTTTTCTTCCAAGGTTCTGTCATTTTTGTATTGCTCTCAATCCAAAGGCGTTTTTCTGCGTTTAGTTTTGTGAGTACCTGATGATTCACCTTGGTCCAGTTTTTGTATGTTCCGTTAT
>NW_017729029.1:32766229-32785420 GCF_001723915.1 Gavialis gangeticus | reverse complement strand
TAACATATACGAGGACCGGGATGGCCCCAGTGGTCATGCAACCAGGTCTAATAAGGATCGACACATATATCGTTACCGATGGTTCGGGTAAGAAAGACATCTGCATGATTGATATTCTCTAGCAATTTATCAATCCTTTCATGCACGGGATCGGCATCAACCCGATGTGAACGGGTATGTTTTAGTAGCGGTAGTACAGAGAATTCAGACAAGAGGGTGTAGATGTCGTTCCATAATTCGAGATATTCAGTCGGGGAAGCTGTTCCACTAGCAATCTTATAGATGTAATGTGAATCGACGGCAATGACAGGAACAGGAAGGGTTCCGTCATGTCGCTGCAAGCAATGATGGATGACCTCCTGAAAAGCTAGCAGCTCATTCTTCTGTGCGGATTCACAGCCAGGATGGATCTGATGTTCAGAGCATGGATGGCAGAAAAAGCCATACTTCCCGTTCTCACGGGTAGAGCCGTCCGATGCCATCCACGCTGGCTGTGTTGTACCGTATAATATGACATCCTGGGTCTCAGTGACTGTCGGCGGCGGTGGTAGGTCCTCATGCTTCCAATGGTGCCACTGGTAGAGGTGATTAAGCACCAGGGCACCCCAGGTTGATGGTTCTCCCTGGAAGCATGGGTCCGGCCGATCATAAAGAAGTCACGGCAATAGGGTTGCCCTATGGCTGTTAACTTCCCTCTTCCAATGGCTAGCGGCTCAGCTAATTGGGCAGCCAGGAGGGTCTTTCCGATAACGCCATATCTATGCTGCGCTGCCTGGAGGGTTCGATGGGCAATGAAAATAAGGTTCCCCTCAGGGTTTTTTGCTGTTACAAAAAGATGCTCGTCAGTGAATCCAATCGCGATGGTCGGGGTGCTCCGAAATCGATGGCGTGTAGAGTGGTAGCCTGGACAGATGTCACTAATTCACGAAGGGCTTTTGTGTCTTTTGAAGACCACGGTGTTCTCTGTCTTGTTTTTTCTCTGATCTGTCTCTGTATTTGAGTTAATATCGGCAAATGCTGGGGTGTAATATAATGTCGATACCAATTCAACTTCCTTAATAATGACTAGAAGTCAGCTTTCTTTATTGGGTTTCTACCATTCTGTAAGTCGAGGTTAAGGGTATCATGGGCCACCCCGTGTCTGATGGTCCCGACGAAGGTGGTCCCTAAAAAACTGATCGGGTTTGTTGGAATTAATTGAGACTTTTTCTCATTAACGACCCATCCATCATTATTTAGATGTTTCACTAACGCGGTTGTGATGATATTGACCAATTCTGTTGTTCGCCCCATTACGTCTATATCATCTATGTAACTCCACAACTTGATATAGCGGGCATTGGGATTACATTGATAGAAGCGTTCAAGGCTCTCATTAATAGCACTAGTTGCCAACGCTGGGGCATTGCAATATCCTTGCGGGCAGACATTCCAGCGATACATTTTTCCTCGTACACACATATTTAGGACCCCTTCATTATCATTTATTGGAATCGAGAAGAACATATTTTTGAGGTCTAGTGTCATCCCGACCCATTCTTCTGCTTGGTATACAGCCATTTCACTCAAGCTCTGGATCAAAGTGCAGGGTGCCGGCTGAGTCAGGACAGTACAGCGTTTATTAACTTTGCGGTAATCCACCACGAGGTGGACCTCCTCTGGCTTCCCTGGCTTAGGTATTCCCCATCCGGGTGATAATCGACTACTGGCTCGGATCGGTGTGATTGACTGGTTTTTTACCAAGTCTTCTAGTAAAATATCAAGAGGTTTCTGAAGGTGGTGCTTAGTGGGTATCGGGGTGTACCGCCACATGGAGCTTACCCGTAGTGAGGGCTGATGCCACTCGATCTCTGGCATGGTGTGAATCAGTAATGCTTCGAGTACCTGATATTTCAGTTGTAATGCCTGAATACCTGGCACCCCCAGGATATTAATATGTCCCAGTACCGCTTCAAGATGTTTCTCATGACCCTTGACTAGGAATTTCACTCGGTTTGTTGCCGATTCTGAGTTCAATCCCTGGACCATCATGATTTTATTCGTTCGTTTGTGTGGAATGGATGATTTAATCACATTTACCTGTGCTCCGGTGTCTAATAAAAACTTGGCTACCGTGATATCGATCGGATCATCAGGTTTTTGTATCTCTATTGATGCGTATGGCCTTGGATCGTTATCTAAAAGCTTCGAGCAATTTGCTGCCACTACTGCCTTCATCGTTCCATTCCGAGCTTCCCGTGTATCATCATTTTTCTCAACTCCCTCCTGTACTCCTTTAGACAAAAAAGTTACTGTTTTGCTTTTTAAATCATTTTGTTCGATCGCTTCAAGTTTTGGTTTCCTTTCATTTTGGTTTCGTTCGCTTGTGTCTCGTCTAGAATCGTTTCGTTTCAGGTTTCGTCGTTTCAGTTCAGTCATTGTTAGTTCGCTTGTTGTGTCATTGTTACACTCCAATCTGGGTGTGTTTCACTTAAGTTTGGATAGTGTTAATTCAGTTTCGAAGTCCGTTTCTCATTTATCATTTAGCTCACTAGGGTCGTTGCAGCCGTCGGACACCAGACTCACGCTGACAGCAGTTACTCGTTTTTTGGTTTGGTGTTATATTCTTGAAACCCTAGGGTCTTGGCTAGGTCTCGCTGGCCATCATCCCCCAACAACCGCAGCTTTTCCTTCGATAAGCTGGACTTCGTCAGTAGAAAGCCAAACATTGCCCTTTCTTTCGGCGATCTTTGTGGAGGTGAATACTTGCATGTTGAAGGTCGGTTTCTTTCTTGAGGTGGTGAATAACGTGGTTGGTTACGGTTAAAATTGCGTATCGGTTGCCTTTCGTATGTTTTGCTTGGCAGTTTCTGATATCGGTTCTCGATTGGATAAGCTTTAGCGAATTCATGTTCTCCGTCTGAAACAGTACGTACTCTTTTGCGGTTTCACCTTCATTGCTCCTTGCAGTTGATCCAACCGTCCCAGGGTGTGAATGGCTGGGCCATTGATGGAAGCACTTAACAACAAGCGAGCAGTGATACTCTGGTTTCCACCATAGACTTCTGTGGCCACTTCTATGGCTTCAGCTAGGCAGGGCACATCCCCAGATGTGGTGGCATACCGGTGCGGCCATGCTTCTTGCACCTGGGCAGGCGTTAGATTTAAAGCCTGATGCGCGGGGTTCCACAACGCATAGGACGCCCCGATTACTGTGTACACTAGTGATGTTGCACTACTATGACATGCTGATCCCTCGTGCCAAGTGTGACTCTTACGTTGGAGGGCTTCTGCCGCTAACGCTGGCACTGGTATTGGCCAGTAGTAATTGGCTAGTACGGGAACCGGGTTGACAACTTTCGCCCTGCTCCGTGCGGAACTTCTAACGAGTTGTAAGGCTTCCTCTTGATCTATAGTTTCACTGCCAGCCTCTGCTACCAGTCGCCCTAACCAGGTAATGGGTGTTTCATCATTTCGGATGGTGGTATCTTTCTTTAGCTCGCTCATTTCGGAGCGGGTCCTGGATCGTGTGGTTACGGTGAGCCTTGTTTCCCCTTGAGCATCAGTTACTAGTTTTTGTACTGCTATCAGATAAGCAGTTACTAGTTCTTCTTGGTTGTTTGACTGCTGGTCTGTATTAAAGCTTGTGATTTCGTTGGTTTCCTGTGGCATCGTATTGGTTACGCGGTTTACAATCATATCGGTTACATTTGTTCCCCGTCTTTTAGTCACATTGTTGCTTTTGGATCCGCTTGTTGAGACGAAGTTGCGTTGGTTACTCGTATGGTTGCATTCAATTCCGCTTTCTTGGCTATGGTGGTTCTCCCGTACGTCCTCTGGGTGGCGTGGGTCGATGTACGGGGGTGGTGATGTATTTGCAACAGGTGGCACTGTTGCTGGAGGCAGGTTCCAAGTGGGTGGAACCGTAGGCGGTGCTTTGGCGGGAGGCGGGCTTGAGATGGGTGGAGCTATGAGTGACATCTCCGTGGGAGGACAGCTCTCGGTGGGCAGGGCGGGTGGTGACGTAGGCTCAGGGGTTGGCGCGCTTTCAGCATGGCCACCACCATCTTGTAATGGCCACTCAGCCACTTTTTGTGCTGCCACTTCAGCAGCGGTCTTTAGCTGCTTCCCCTGATCCATAAATTCCCGCAGTAATGAAGCATATTCGTGAAATAATACATTTATTATGCAGCCCTTCTTCCGCTTGCGGAGGCCAGTCCACTTGGCCTTCTTGCCGTCTTGCTCCAAAGCCTCACGGAGCCTTGTGAGGAGCTCATGTCCCCTTGATCCGGCCGTGAGGCTCGGACACTGGAACTGATCCGGAGGGGTCTCCTTTCCTCCCTCCGTTATATATTTAACGCACTGGGCAAACTCCTGAGCCGGGCTGAGGCTTGCCGCGGCCAGAGATTTCACTCAGGTCTGGGATGCGGTCCTGCTCTCCTCCCTCGGGCGATATACGGCCCAGGAGTCTTGTAGCACACAGCCCAGGGCTCTCGGACTGAGCTGGACAGCCCTTTCCTTCCTGCTTATCCTGTCTAGGGACAAATAGCCATGGATCGCGGCTGAGGCCTGGTTTTCGGCTTAGTGGAATGCTATGTGGTTCCATGGGTCCTCCGGGTTGGTGTTCGGATGGACCCCACTGCGCCATGGGCAGCTCTCAATCAACTCAGACTCCAAAGCGCCTCCCGTGGATCCTGTTTGTGACGCCATGTCGGGGAAAAATCGCCAAATGAATCAGGCCCCAAGGTCACGGTGGGCCAGGGTTGGCAATTGGAACACAAACAGGCTGGATTATTGGCATGGAGGTCTGAGGCACGGAAGTGTAATGGTTTAGAACAAAGGTGATTTATTTGACTTATGCTTAGAAGGCATAGGTAGAGTTGCTTCTTCGGTTACAGTGGTACAACTTAAACAACGAGAGGGGTCCATTGGCCCACGGGGTTCTTAAGTGAGCCCTTGCTTTCTAACCCCGGAGGGCTAGGGGCGGCTGCTCAACTTAATAGTCCCAGGGCTGGTCAACGGCTCACGTAAGGAGAGACAAACAACGAAACTGTAACAAGGTGACGCCAGTCCAAGTGGACAAACGGATGGTCGGAGATCGAAGCCAAGGTCAGAAGCCAGGTAGTCGATGAGAGCCAGTGGGGTTGCGCAGAATTGTAGTCAAAATGATAGCCGAGGTCGAATACCAGATAAATTGTATCGAAGTACTGAGGATGATCCGAAAGCGAAGTCAGAGTCCACGCCAGAACAGTCCAGTAACCAGAAAATCAATATAGCAAGACCGGGGTACGAACCACAGCGAAAGCCCACGCTGGAGGAGACCTAACTGAGGGACAGTCCCTAAGAACTAGCCTCTGTCCTCAGTTGAACGGATCTCCCCCCGAGGGAGGGGCTCCTTGACCTTTTATACCAATTTGGTGGCCAATTAGAACACTTTCTGCAAAGAAATTTCTAGCCTGATTACCTCATGCTTTTAGCTGTCACTGAGCATGCGTCTGTGGGGAAAGTAGGTCAGCAATGACTGACAGGTCCTCAGGTCACCCAGGGGGCACGAGCTGGGTGAGCCTTGGAACTTTCCACTCACAGAGTAAAATGCGCATGTCAGTTTCAGCTCTTTAGGATTTTCTGTGACAATGGCTACAGCCACCTGAGCCCTGAGGGGTGTAGGACCCCAAGGAAAGGTAGTTGGGGCCAGGCACAGTTACAGCCCCCTGAGCCCACCAGGGAGGGAAGCCCTGTGGCCCCAGTGAGGGGGAGGAGGGGTGCCCCAGTGAGGGGGCAGAGTGAGGATCCCAGTGAGGGGGCGGAGGTGTGAAGCCCCAGGGAGTGGAGGCCAAGGTATGTCTCTGGACGCCTGAGGCTGTAATTTGGGCCGGAGGCCAAGTAAGGGGGCTCAGTCCAAGAGATCAGGGCAAGTTCTGACCCCAGTAAGTTCTCCATTGTTGGGAGGCTGAGTGTGGGTCAAAAGTAAGACCTATAGGTGAGCACAATGACCTGGTGCTCTGGGGGGAAGTAAGAGTCCCTGTGAGACCCCAGAACACCAGTCATGGTGTGAGTTAAGGACACCCTGGTGAGGGGTGGCCCCAGAAAGGGGGTAGAGATGAAGAATCCCAGTGAGGGGGGAAGAACCAGAGGGTTAGGAGCCCAGTATGTCTGAGTGTACAGAATTGCCCTGGGAAGGGGCCAGGGCAAGCTTAGACCTCGACGGGTAATTGGCTGGCCACTACCCTGGTTAGGGTCACGGGAGAGGCCCAAAAGACGGTACATCTGCCACCCCAGGTGTGCGCTAGATAAAACCTATGGCCAAAGGGGCCCACTCCAAGAGGGAGCAAGACGATATAAGTTGTTAAAGTTGTTGATGCATGAAAGAGACCCTGTGAGTGGGGGTGGAGCACGAGAAGCCCTAGTGAGAGGAGAGCAGTATGAATGTTTGTGTCTAAGCCTGACAACAAGGGCTAAGCTTGGTCCGGTGGTGAGCTGGGAGCATTGTGTCACCTGGATGCCATCTGTGAGACTTGGGCTTCAATGTAGGGGAGGAATGGAGCTGCAGATAGTGCCCCCTGGTATCAGGGCAAGAATGGGCAGCCTCCTGCCTAATTAGAATCAATTAAGAGACAACAAGGCGTGGCAGAAAAGTGAGGCAGGCAGTTGGCCCAGAAACAGGTGGGTGGGCCAATGGCGGACCAGCCCCAGCAAGGCCCCCCTGTTATAGCAAGGAAAGCCTGAAGACAGGTAAAGTTGTGCATTGGGAATTCAGTTCAGTTAGAAAGGGTGCTGACAGACATGCAGGCCCCTGCTGTAACTCATGGCACTTTACATAAAGTTCCATGAGTTAAAGCATCCTGTTCTCCCTGCCACACCCTCCCCCCCGTGCCCCTCCAATCCAACAGTTGTTTGCCTGCTGGGTCCAATGGGGAGGAGAATCAAGCCTGGCTGCAGGCAAGCAGGCAGCCAAAGAGCAGCCCCTCCAAGCTGAGGAGCCATCCCTCTCTCCAGTCCCACTCCCTCTCCCTCCCAGCTCCAGGGCTGTCATCAGTAAGAACGGGGAGGAGAAAGCCAGCAGCAAAGACTTGCCGGCTGCAGTTGGTCCAGCCTGAGCTGGAGGGAGGAGGGTGGGCTGTGAGGTATGTGGTGGGGGCAGGGGGACTCCGATCAATGTGCCACACTCCAGCTCGGGCTGGGCAAACCCCAGCTGGCAGCTTGCTGCTGCTAGCTCCCATTCCCCCCCTCCCTTCCTACTGACAGCCCCGATCACATGAAAAATTAACTTTAGGGAACACAAGTTCCCTTAAGTGCTCTAAAGTAGAGCGCCTTCATCTGATACCTCATTTGATATGGGTTAATTTTCTGCATGATCACGCACTTTAAAAGCACTCTGAAACCATGTATGTTTGTCATGGCATGACTGTAGAGTTCTTTCAGGGGGCTGATTGCACAAAAAATTTAATTTATGTCTACACCTAAGGGTAGTTGTCTATGACATAATGAAGCACTAATTAACCTGGGTAGAACACAATACCAACATAGCTATTTCTGTCCTTGAGGTAGCTTGTATAGGCCTGAGGTGGGCATTAGAACATGCCTTCTAGCCTGCCAGCCACTGCCACATGGAAGGGACTGAAGCTTCAAGGCTTGCCCCTCCCTGCTTGAGCAGAGCGGGCATAGCCAGGCCCCAGCCCGGGTGCTGAGACCAGGGGGAGGGGTGCTTAAACCCACTGTAGCCCACATGAGACCCCAGCCTGGGTCCGCCGGGGGGGGGCGGGGGGAAGGGATAGTGCCTGCCAGAATTCTGCCCACCCCCTGCTCCCCACTCGATTGGGGGGGGGGGTAGTGGCATTGAATTCCCCAAAAGCTTGAACAAGAATAGTACTTTCTCTGAAGTGTGCATGTATTGAACACAGCAAATGCAACCTCAACCTCAAGCACACAACAAAGAACCACCAAAAATCTTCCCCTATGCTAAGATAGAGCCCAATGAAACACAGCAAGAGCACACACAACGTAGTCTAACTTAAAATGGAATATAATAAACCAAAAAGAGAAGAGAAAGCCTTGCATAAATCTTACACAATCCTGAGCAGGACTAACCCTGCTGTCTGGAGTAGACCGCACAGCCCATGGTGGGAGACTCTGATTTAACTTGAAGGGTCTGGGACAGAAGGTTCATAAATTCGTTTGACCCAAATCAGTTAAGTCTGATACTGCATTCAATCAGGTTTATCTTAAACCAGTTTCAGCCATTTTGAAACTGGTTTATGTGTACTGAACTTCTGTTCTGTTACAGGTTTAAACTGGTTTCTGATCACTTAAACCAGTTTATGTGTAACTTCTGTCCCTAGCCTAGAGAGGTAACTGGTTAAAATGTAATGGTCTATAATACACAAGAAGTCAGACTAGGTGATCTAAGTAGTTTTAAATTCTGAAAAAGTTGACCATGGCTAATAAAAAAAAATGGGTCTCCTAGGCTGTCTAATTCAAAGATTAGAGAGAAAATCATACATTCTGTAACATATGGGCAGAATATGATTTTCAGAACATCATTTTTCATGAGAACATATAAGGCATTTTTCAGTAAGGGCTAGTTTCCTGCCAGTTACCATATTTATACATCCAGACATTTCAGGACTGCTTTTAAATATCTTCATATGTCCATTTTTTTTTACCCTTCTCTGCTACTCCTTAACAGCACTTCATTTTCATTTTACTCAAAAATTAAATTAATTTCTTTCCTCAAACCTCCTAAAACAATTCTCCTTAAGGTAAAAACAAGCCTTAAAAAATTCAACCTGAAACATTACAATATAAGAAAGTTTTAAGTGATTGAGAACACTGTTAGACTAGAAATGGAGACACTTGGGTCCTTGATAATGAAACAAGTGCCAAATTTTAAACTCATTACACAGACAAAACTTGTTGGATAAAATTCAGAGCTTTGTTCAGTACAAGAATGTAGACTCAAACCATCATGATATTCTAACTGGCGGATGCATTAATGTGTTGGGATAAGTGTATCTGAGGAGTTGATATTTTATCTAAAATTATCACGGCTGTTCAGTTACCTTTCCATGCAGTTTATATGAAGGCATTCTGCTACAGTGTGGAATGGCAAATATTTCACTATTTCATAACTATATGTATCTGCCAACATCTACTATAGTCTGTGCATCTCAAGTCTTGTATCATTCTATTACTGAAGTCTCACCCAAGGTAAATAGTCATCCACTTCATGAAGATCATGGATCTTTTTGCTTATTACTGACCTGTCTGTTTAGAAAAAATTCTCATCCTGTAAGATTGAAATGAGAGTTTGTATCTTACAGAAACAAAACAACTATAGTGGATTATATCTTTGCAGTGTCCAGATAATGCTTTAAAGATTATATTTGGCAATAATTTTGCTTCACTGCTGAACAAAGAAATTTGATTGCATATGTAATACACTGCTGATAAGAGACACTATGGCACTGAATACCATTTAAGTGAACTTGTTTAAGTCTTTTAATACAAGATTCAAAGGTTGTACATTAGCGGGGGTATATAATCTGTCAGTCTACATCATTAGAGTCAAACATCTAGTGTATGGGATAGATCTCATCCGTTCTAGAGATTTAGGCCATTTATAGACATTACATTTTTCTAAATTTATTATGGACTACAGCTATAACTATATACGTGTGGATGTCTGTAGTCCAGATTAAAATTGACTCCAGTCGAATGAGGATAAAAATTAATGCAGACTAGGGCAGTCCAAATTAGGCAATTTAAACTGTATTAATTAACACGTATATACAGTGTTGCTTTTAGGAAAAACAATCCTTAGAAACTCAGATAAACAGATATGCACTGCAAATATCAGTCCCCACAAGGGAACCTCAGTTCAGTTTTTACAAAACAGTGGAGGCTGTCAGGCACAAAACAACACCTTTACAAAGCCAAATGTGCCAACAACACCTCACCTAACAAGTATCAGGTCAATTACAACTTCTGGAACAGCACTTTAAATAACTGCAACAATGTAGCAATACTTACACGAGGTTATTATTGCCTCCTAATTACTTCCAACTTCTGTTAAAGGGCTGCCTGTCAAGTATATAGACTAGTGGTGGGCAAAATGGTGGATCCAGCCAGTGACCAGACTCCATTTCCTAGTGGCCCCTGCAGAGGCTGCTGCAGCTGGTTTTCATGGAGACTCCAGTAGTGGCAGTGCCATGACAGCACAAGACCAGGGTTTCTATGGCAACTGGCCCCAGCAGCACTGGCAGGGCACACGGCTGGGTGAAGAGCTGCTTCACAGCTGGGCTCAGATCTTGTAGTGGTGACAGCATGGTGAGCTGGGGCAGGGCCATGCCCTTGCTTGAGGCATGTGGGCAGCAGATCACAGATCTGCCCTGGCTCTAGACCAAGCTGTCACCCCAACAAGATCCCAGCCCCAGAGCAGCTACCCATCTAGCCGTGCATACTGCCAGCACTGCTGGGGCCAGTCTCCATGGAAACCCCGGGCCCATGCTGTCACGGTGTCACCGCTGCTGGGGTCTCTATGGAATCTGGCTGCAGTAGCACAGGTGGGGCTGCTGAGAAATGGAGTGCACCGCAGTCCCAATCCAGCCCATGGCCCGGACTTTGCCTGCCCCGGTATAGACTGTGTATAGCCAGTGCCCCCTGCCGTAATGGTCAATGATCATCTATTAACCCTTTATTCAAATTGAAATTTGATTTGAACTATGTGATGCAAATCAGTTAATACAGTTTAGAAAATGCTGAATATCTACAAACGGCTTGATTTTACAGAAATCAAGATTTTTGTTTTTTTAAAGCATAAATATCAAACAACTTATGGTTGAAAAAAAGGCCCTTTGCATTAAAGTAGATATAAGCAGAGGTGAAATGTGTAGAGCCGTTTCCAGATACCATGTTTGTTCATTTATAAGTTGCACTACAGTTTATTTTACCAGTACAAAATGGTCTGAAGTATCCAGTTGCCAGTTCATTCTTCTCTAAGTTTAGACTAGTCGGTAATTCAAGGCAAAACAATGTCAGATTCCTAGAAAAATGACATCTCTTCCTCTCAGATGTGGATCTGGTCTCAGTGATCCATGTATTTATCACCTCAAGACTTTACTACCTACAACTGAGGCAGGGAAAAAAGATGATTCAAAGTAGTCCGTTAAGGTAGACACAGTGTCCTTTTCTTGCTGTTTGCACAATCTCCCGCTGTCCTTGATTGGAATCTGCTGTGGGTTGACGGTAGGAAATTAAAAACAGGAATTTTTGGCCCTTTCCACATCATGAATACGATAGCACTATGAGTTCAGTAATGATGGGTCAGATCTAAATGCTTATAGAACGTCTATAAGGAAAAATGTCTGGTGTTTTGGAATTGCTCTCAGTGGAAGAAAAATGTATAGAATTAATAAACATAAATTCTTACACAGTTGGCCATTATAGAAGAACATTCTTTAAGAGGAGAAAGGGATATTCCCTTCACACTTTATCATTCTGGGCATTGCCTATTATATGTAAAGTTTAGGAAATATAACTTTTATATAGACGTACAGAGAATTAAACATTTTAAATACATAGATAACACTGATGTAAAACAAAAAGACAGCTGGAAAAGTGGGCTCAAATAGCACTTTCTATATAAATATTTTAAAAAAACAATCCTACATCTAAATTAGCCGTGCTCCAATGAGGGTTTAATTAATGCCTTCGCCTTCTTCCAGATAATTACTGGAATACTTGTGTTAGATTCAGAGAACCCCCACTTCTTGAGAAACAGAAGGCAACATATGGTTCCTATCTAATATTATTCTATAGTTTCCATATGTCAGCATAATTTGAATCAATTTCTATATTTTTTTTTGCTATCATGAAGGTTATTTTGTATTCACCTTGACTTTGCTTCTGCTGAAGTGGGGGTACAACTTGATTCATCAGTTCTTTATTTGGAATGCACATCACATTTCTTCACCATATCATCTTTCTTTCCCAGTGATGTCACTTGTTTGTGGTCATTTAATCCTTCCCTCAAGTTCTGACTTCTTAATTTAATTCATTGCCCTTCTATCCAGTGTGGGGAACGTGTCTGAAGATCACAATTCAGTAAAATATCCTTAGGAAGGACAGCCTTTTGACACGCACTTAATTTTATGCATGTATGTATGTTTCATTGGACTCAATCCTAAGGCCTTCTTAAATGTTTCTCTGAATCAGGGGCTAAGGACTTTATTCCATTCCCATTAAAACTGATAGGAAAACTATAATTTCAATGGAGTAGGATTATAATACAACCAATTGCTATCAGGATTTAAGTTACTTTGATTAACATTTCTTGTTTGCAGGGTTTCTATTTCAGGAACAGTGCCTTGCTATTATATATATCTTCATTTAGTCATGACTGACAACAAACTAATCATTTCAGCTATTTTTCATTTCTCTTTTTCTCTTCTACTGAATTTTTACATACCAGGAATACAGGACTAGAAATTTAGACAAATAACATAAGTCTTAGTTATATACACTTGAAGAGGTGATTGTGCAGCACAACTTGCATCTCTGACCTACACTGCATGAGATGTTAAGGTTATATGGTAACCGTGATGGTCCAGGAAAAATGTGAAACCTGAAAAAGGGTGCAGTGCTACCTGAAAGAAAGCTTGGCTATGTCCCTCCTGCCTATGCAGCTGGTCCAATAAAAGATATCATGTACAAAAATCCTTGCCTCTTGTAATACTTTGTTATATGCTATCTGACTTCTACTTATTTTGATTTTGCTACCTAAATCACAGCATACTGTCTTACTCTATTCTTAGATTTTTTACAGTGTAGTAGTTCAATAACTGGTGACTTTTTCTCTTTGATGCATACATTACATTGTACATCGTAATTTGTTACAATCAAGGGTGTTGAGCATGTGCACAAAATGAAGAACAGATTCACTAAATGTCTAACCAGAATGACTTGCGGGTGCCTGCCAGTTCATTCAGTCAGAGTTAGCCTCCTGCTCTTTGAGAGTTAACTGTTAAATTCTATCAGCATAATACCATCAGCAAAGCCAGAACCATTTGTCCCAGTCACATTGTGCTTCTTCAGGACAAATCTGAAATAGCAATTACAATTGTAATTTATTTTTAAACAGTGTCTTTCATACAGTGAACCATCACAAATGCTTTAGAGTTCATTTCATTATCTTGTTTCCTCTAGATAATGAAATAAAACACAGTAATCACAGGGCAACTGAATGATAAGATGGAAAAGGACATACTTGTGGAGGTTCCCAGTTCTTTAAAGATTTTCTCATTTACCATAAACCAAATCTATGAGGACCATAGATTATAAAATCAGTTGATTTTGACAATGAAGATCTGCCTCCCTTTTAATGATGAGTTGTCACAGACATCTGCCAGGAGCCATGACAGGAAAGATCAAAGAGGTAGAGAATCAGAGCCTAACAATCATCTTAATGATAAGAAAAAATATGGTTCAAGCCTTTGAGAAGCACAGAGCCCCCATAGATGCCACTGGCTTTAAATGGGAGTTTAGTTAGTAAACGTTATATATTGGCTACCATAACAATTACAAACAGTCAGCAATACACAAGAAATGCAGGATCAGACCTGTGAATAATGGAGATAACCAGTTAAATCAGAGATTCAGTAGATGTTTTTTCTATTTTTGATAAATCTGATAATAAGAATTAGCATGAAAACAAAGAGTCACACTAAAAAACCTTTGCAATACTTCAGCACAACTTCAGCTTTGTACAAGCCTGAGTAACTCCACTTAACGCAGTTTCACTTGCTTAAGTTTTGATTAAATTCAGTTTTATGCTAGTAAAAGATCCTAAATTAGTAGCAGGGTTTTTAGTTGTAGCTGTGTTGGTCTAAGGACATAGGCAGGAAAGGTTCTTTGGATAGATGTGTTGTCTTTTATTAGACCAACTGAGTAGTTGGGGGGGGGACTTTTTTCTAACCACTCAGTTGGTCTAATAAAATGGTAGCAGAAATTAGATGGGTCTGGAGGATTGTCATGGAAGCAACAGTAACACATTATTAGTCTTAGCAGAACAAGGAAAGAACACTGTCAAAATTTAAAACTCCATATTGATACTTTGGTGGAAATATTTTCCTCCAAAACTGATTTTACAGTCAAGTTTGCATCTGAAATGGTGACATTACAAGCAACTAGATTAATCACATATTAAAAACAAAGGCTCACATTCTGTGCTGCATCTCCAGGTGGTGCTTTTAGTCATCTCTCTTGTTTTAGGCTG
Source organism: Gavialis gangeticus (assembly GCF_001723915.1). Taxonomy (NCBI): domain Eukaryota; kingdom Metazoa; phylum Chordata; order Crocodylia; family Gavialidae; genus Gavialis; species Gavialis gangeticus. Next base: position 32,771,169 of record NW_017729029.1, on the reverse strand, counting down.
CATGTGTCAGGATAGTCACTTGTACACCTATCACATAACAGTGATGTTTACTAAACTTTTGTGTATAGATACCAGTGGGTTTTGTGAATGTGGACAGGAGAGGAAGGCCTGTTTTTGCCAGTGTTTCTGTGCAATAAACCTTATCTCAGGGGACAGAAGAGCTTTTTACATCTCCTTTTTTTTTTTAATCAAGTATGTATCCTGGGATTAACACCATCTGTCTCTATGCTTGTGAGAGACTCAAATAGAAGGACAACAAAAACAGCAGAGAAAGAAGCTTGAAATGACGTGGAACTAATTTTTACCATGAAAAAAATCTTCAATAAGCTCAGTTTTAAGATTTGCCATTCTTATTATAAAGGAATAATAAGGGGGGAGGTGGGTAGCGGAGTCCCCCAGGGCTCGGTCCTGGGGCCTGCGCTGTTCAATTTCTTCATCAGCGATCTAGATGATGGGGTGGAAAGCAACCTGTTTAAATTCGCTGATGACACCAAAATTTGGGGGGAGGTGAGCACGCTAGCAGGGAGTGAGAGATTGCAGAGGGATCTGGATAGGTTACAGGGGTGGGCTAACAGGAACAGGATGCGTTTCAATACGGACAAGTGCAGGGTGCTGCACTTGGGCAGTAGGAACCAGCAGCACACTTACACAATGGGGAACTCCCTACTTGAGAGCACGGAGGCAGAAAGAGATCTTGGAGTCATTATTGACTCCAAGATGAACATGGGCCGACAATGCGAGGTCATGGTTGGCAGGGCTAACCGGACCTTGTCGTGCATCCACAGGTGCATCTCGAGTAGAGCCAAGGAGGTGATCCTCCCCCTCTACGCGACGCTGGTCAGGCCACAGCTGGAGTATTGTGTCCAGTTCTGTGCGCCCCATTTCAAGAGGGATGTGGACAACATGGAGAGGGTCCAGAGGAGGGCCACCCGCATGATCCGGGGACAACAGGGCAGACCCTACAGTGAGAGACTGCGGGACCTGAACCTATTCAGCCTCCACAAGAGAAGGCTGAGGGGGGACCTGGTGACCATCTATAGACTCACTAGGGGGGACCAGAAGGGTTTGGGGGAGACACTGTTTCCCCTAGCGCCCGCTGGCATAACAAGGAGTAATGGGGACAAGTTGATGGAGAGGAGGTATAGATTGGACATCCGCAAAAACTACTTCACAGTTAGGGCGGCTAGGAGCTGGAACCAACTTCCAAGGGAAGTGGTGCTCCTCCTACCCTGGGGGTCTTTAAGAAGAGGCTGGATGCCTACCTGGCTGGACTCATTTGAGTCCCGTTTTTGTTTTGGGGTTTTGTTGTTCTCCCGCCCTGGCAGGGGGTCGGGTTAGAAGATCTACTAGGTCCCTTCCGACCCTAAATCTATGAAACTATCTATGAAACTATGAATAAAGAATGAAATAATGCTGGCTTTGTGTGGGATGGAAGTGAATTTAAATCTGAAATGAATGATGTACCTTATAATAATAGGAACGGTTGAGTGGTATGGTCAGAATTAAAGTAATTTGATGAATATTCAATATTAAAAATTAATACTGAGAATTCTTATATGTATGGTTTAGTCAGGAAGAGCTGAAATTCAAATTAATTCTAATCTCATTTAAGTTGATGCTAAAACACTCAATTGGGCCAGAATTCCACCCAAAGTATGGAGCTGAATACTAACAATTCTGAATATTAAACTTCATTATTAGAGTGCACACTTGTAGAATACTATAATTATCTTCCAAACAGGGACCCTGAAATTCCATGGAGTACTTTTGTAATTAGGAAAGTGTTTTATTCCATGGACATTAGAACTGTTTAGAAATGTATTTTAAAAAGCTCCAAAATTCTGGATTTTCAAACCATGGATTATTAATATAACTTCAGGCATGTTGCTACAGCATTGACACCAAACTTCACTTGTTATGACACAACTTTCATTGGCCTCATATATTGCCAGATTTAAATTTTAAATATCCAACAGGTGGAAAAATACAAGTATTTAGGCAAGCTCACTCCTTGGATATAAAAATATTATTTCTAGGTTTCCATTTCTTTTATATGGCATGTTTTTGTCTGCTGATACATGAAACTTTTCTGTCAAGCAAAAGATAAAATTCACCCTGTGTAAAGGCAGCACAGTGTTCATGCTTTACCAAAGGGTTAAGTGGAATTTCTGTGGTGCATAGATCTAGCGTTAGTCTTCTGCACAGGTATATATTTCCACCTAAAGGCTTTTCTTAATATTAAACACCGGCCATTTCCTGCCATTTCCCAACTTGTGGCCATGCTGATATTAATCAGGTCAGTGCTAGTACTGAGCTTAAATCCAGTGAAATCTTTCTTATGTCTTAACCTTGGGGACCTATTTGTTTGTGCCTGGCTCACAGGGACGTGCACTCAAATTTTGCAAAGAGCAGACAGTGATTTTTGTGATACGCATTTATTTCCTGAAGTATTAGGAGAAGCATATGACTTAGAGGCAAATGCTTCTCCATCTGTCTTTGTTACTATCCCAAACTAAAGACATCCAGAGAACTTCAAATTGACCAATTTTGCTAAATTTTGAGGGGAAAAAGAGTACTTATAGAAGACAATAAATCTTCCAGCAGCAAATAAGAATAACTTTCTTCTCTCTGTAAAACTGAGTTAAAAAAAACAAAACCCTTAACCTACAAAAACTTATGTGCATGATCTTATGGGCAGTCCTACTGAACTCACTAGAAAGCCAAATGTGCATAGATCTTTGCAGAACCAGGACATTAATAAATTAGACAGAGAAAGGACATTGGGCTATTGATACACATAAAGAAAGTTGGACTGGACTGTCTGGCCCAATCCTCCACCCATACAACAAGATATTAACAGTGGGAGTAATTTGCTATCCTAAAAATGTGTGTATTAGTGCATGGGAATAAATCTCATGAATTACTAATTGCACATGATTGCCTTCTCATTATTGTCTCCATTCTTTTCAATAGGCAGGTGTCATCCAGGTAACAAAAAAGTTACTATTAAGGGACATTTTCAGGCTGCTTGCCTACTGAAACCGAGAGCCAGACAACTCTCCCCCGCAGTTTCTGGATCTATGTTGCCTTCTGTGCATAGATACGAAGCCATCAACTATATACGATGAACCCACTCTATCCCTAAATCATGAAAAGTGCAAAGTCTTTGTCAAAACACAAACGTGATCCCTCTCTCAACTTTGACTCTGCAGGCCTTTTAGTGTCGGGTTACTTTTGGTAATCTGGATTGTCAATTGTGTCTATGGTGTCAGAGCACTGTTTTCCAAACACTTCCTTCAGGGCTGAGTGATTTCCTTTGCTTGGTAAATCTGTTTGCTCAGTCACTTATTAATTTGAGGCCTTCTAATAGTCTCTCCGAAGCTCTCTCTGGCTGCATCCAGATGAATGAGCACATGCCTGTTGCAGTATCTCAAAGCAGTTTGAGATGCCACAAGAGGTATGCTGGGAACAAAAAAATGTTCTCTGCACTATATATTTGCAGTGCAGACTCTAATTTTGATACCAGAAAATCCTGGTATCAAAAAAAAAAAATGTTGAAAAAAAGTGGCACGGGGCATGCTCCTGGAGTATGCTATAGAAGAACTGGCCAGAGCATGTCTATGGCTGCCCTGTGCCCCTGCTGCTCCAGCATGCTGATGTAGCAAATGGAAGCAGGGCAAGGCTGTAGTGGTGGATAGACCCAGGCTCTGTCCCAGGTAAAAGGGATGTGGGATGCACAGCCCCTCCCACATAACAGCAGCTGCTGTCAGGGCACTTCTGGCCCACTCTTGGCAGAGACCTCTGGCAGTGCAGCACTGCCTCAGACCCAGTGTCTGCACATAGCGCTGGCCTGGCTCACTAGCATGCGCCCTCAGCCAGGACCAGGCTGATCTTGCCATCACCCACAGTTCCTGGCACCATACACCAGAGCTGTGTGCCCCAGGCCAGGCCAGGTCCTGCCTCCATGGAGCCAGGTTGACCTGATGGCATGTGGGGCATAAGCAAGCAGGACCCAGCCTGGCCTGAGGACACGCAGCTCTGGTGTGTGGTGCTGGGAGCCACAGGTGACAGCAAGAGAGGCTCGGTCCTGCCCGAGGGTGTGCAGTAGTGGGCCAGGCCAGCACTATGTACAGCCCCCAGGTCTGAGTTGGCACCGCGCTGCCAGGGGTCTCTTCCAGGAACAGGCCAGGAGCGCCCCAACAGCTGCGGCTGCTGCTGAGGAGCAGCTGTGCACTGTGTGAGGGGGATGGGCGGGGAGACTCACCCGTCCCACATAGTTGTCCCCATAAAATACCCCCACAACCCCCCCACAATCCACCCACAAGCCCCATACCTCCACCTACAAACCCACCCGTAGACCCCACAAACCCTACACCCACCCACAAACCTTCCCATACACTTCCCCCTACAAACCCCACATTCCCCCACAAACCTCACACCCTGCATGTCTAGCCGCCAGGCGGGATGGGATGGGACCTGCTGGCAGGAGCCACAGCTGCAGAGGCAACTGCCACACTGCAGCCATGCCCTGTATCCACACCAGTGCTTGGACATGTGGCCTCAGCCTGGCAGTGGGAGGGCGGGGCTTCTGGTCTCAGGTACCATTTAGGAGGTGTAATGAACTGGAGGTAGGTGTGGAGGTGGCAGCAGGGGTGTGTCTCTGAGATAGAGAGAAAGCCTGTGCGCTCTGGGTAGGAGCATGGCAGCAACTCATCATATCTGCAGGCATCTTGGCATTGCTGAGACTGCCACCCAGACAGAGCCCGTGGCCCTGGTACAGGAGCTTGAGGAGGAGGTACATCAGGGCCCATGAAGATTACATCAACAGCTACTGCCAGGCCCTAGTCCAGGAAAAGGAAGAAGTAGAGAAGAAGAAGGTGGATACAAAGAAGACTGGCTACAGAGACCCTCCCGGAGCTACCTAGAAGACAGTAGTCTCC
>NW_017729029.1:32757988-32761229 GCF_001723915.1 Gavialis gangeticus | reverse complement strand
GGAGAGACCTCAAGAGCCAGGTTTGGAGCCACCCCCTGCTCCCCTAGAGCAACCTGTGCAGGGGGAGGGGAGGCCAGCCTGGAAGAGAAGGGGCTTACTCAGCCCAGTCCCTGAGCCCCAGTTGAGAGCTTCCCAGGAACATCGTGGGGAGCACTGGGGCCTGGACACAGGCACAGGGAGCAGAACAGAAAAGGCTGGCACTGCTCAGAGCCACAAAGCAGCAGATGGTACAGCTGCAGCTGGACCCGTGTTCTGGTGTTGGGATGGAGCTGCTGCCAGGAGGGAGCTAGTGGGGGCTGCAGATTGGGAGTGAGGGGCATGGGTTGGGCTGCAGGTTGGGAGTGAGGGACAAGGACATGGGCACTGGCATCTCAGTTCTGCTCAGCGTCCCACATCCTAGTACACGTAGGGAGCAGGGGCAGCTCTTATTTTTCTATGATAAAAAAAGCGAATGCCAAAGTGTCTAGATATTTAGAATTCATTCTATTATAATAGAGGAACTAATAGACTTCCCAATTACTTTAAAATTGTAAATATAGCAATAAAACATCGCCCAACTGATCTCTCTATATATTGTGGTGTTTCATTTTAATCACAGAAAAACACAGATTTGGGGTATTTTAATGAGAGAATTGGGAGGGGGTTATCAGAACATTTGCAATTTTTAACAGGGAACACCAGGATCCCCGCAGGTAAGGCAAGCGGCAAGATCCAGGCAGAGAAGCCTGCCCAGGGCCAGCACTGGTGGGACCCAGCTGTGGGGCAGACAAGGTGACTGATTTCCTGGCTACTTGGGGCCAGGTGGACATGCTTCAACAGTTCAAAATGGGCCACTGCAACAAGCACATCTTCTGGGCTATAGCTGCCCAGATGGCAGAGCAGGGCCACCAGAATACATGGCAAACAGTGCTGCCCAGATGCCACCTGTGCAATTACAGCACACTGGCAGCTGGCCAAGAGGTGTAGGAGTCTCTGCTACAGTGCCCATACCACAGCCCAGGTGGCAATGAGGTCCCTGTCCAAGTCTGGCAGGCATGCAGACACGTGGCCTCAGGTCCAAGGGGGTAGATGCTATCACAGGTGGCAGCGGGTCACAGTCATGCAGCAGCCCCCACTGCCAGACTGCTCTGCAGTGGGTAGAGGGTGCAGGGGCCACTCTAGGTTAGAGCTGTTTCAGCGGTCCAACAAGGGGTTAGTGTCCCCAGATACCAACTGGCTGGGCTTTAGAAGATCCTGTCTATTTGTATTTTTCAGAGACCATGGACCTTAAGGCCCACCTAGTTAACTAATAGCCTCCACTGTGTGGGGCCAAAGTTTGAAAGATACAACTAATTTTTTTTTTCTTTTTTGTGGGACAAGTAAGGAAGAAACAGGATAAGAGTGACATGGGGTCAAAGGTTCAAAATGTAAAAATAAGTTCTTTAGAGGGGGACAGAGCAGAGCCTTCTGGGCCGCACCCACCGATCCTCAAAGGCATCCAAGGAGCCAGTGGATGCTGCCCACTGGTGCTCTGCCCAAAAACATGCACGGATGGGCAGTCCCTGGGCACCTTCCTGGCCAGAGCCTCCTTCCTGGTTATGTACAGGGCCCACTTGGCCAGGGCCAAAAGGAGGTTGACCAGGAGGCCCCAGGATTTAGCGGGGCTGTGGATGGGGAGCCCAAAAATAGAAAGGGGGGGGTAAAATTCAACTAGAACCTCAGGAAGAGGTTCTGGAGGTGGAGGTGGACAGGCTGCAGCCTAGGGCACTTGAGGCTCATGTGCACCAGGGTCTCCCACTCCCCACAGAAAGGGCAGGAGACCGGGGTGCCCATGAAGCTCACCACACATGCCTGTGGTTATGGCTCAGCTGGCCACAGTGGTTCATGGGATGAGGGTGGAGTACAGACTCAACCACTGGAGTGCCCCAGCCACACCCTCACCAAGCAGGTCCCTCCACTTGATGTCTGGGTGGGACGCAAGGGCAGCATTATGAATCATGTGGCACATGAGCATGTAGAGGTGGCAGCGATGGATGGTAGAAAAGCGGACCAGTTTGGTGTCCTCCAGCTGGCTCAGGTGCTGGAGTGAGGGGGGACAATGAGGCCAAGTGAGGTGCCAGGCCCACAACAAACTCTGGTGGGCCGGAGGACACAAGAGGGTGGGAACCACCACAGCGCAGGACTTGGTCAACAACAGCAAAGGTGTCAGGAGGTAGGATTTCACCTCCTGGATCAGACGGCAGGTTGCACATGTCATGGGTAGACCCAGGTGCCGGGCCAGTGTAGCGGGGTCCACCCACTCCTGCCTATCATAGTCCAGAAAGTCTCCAATACGGGTACCACCAGCCAGGATCAACCTCTGTTGCAACCGGGGTGCCTCTGCTGTTGGCACTTCCAGCTGGGAGTTCCAGAGGAGGGCTTCAATGAGCAGGTCGGCACCGTGGACGAGTGTTGCAGGGCACCTGGAGGCAGAGACCAGCCCCACAACACTCCTGGTAGAACTCTGGCAGCCTTCACAAGTCCTGCAGGAAGGAGCCCCGCAGGCTGGAGCCCCGCAGGCTGAGGACCTGCCAGTTGTATCAGAGACCCTGGAAATGGCAGAGGAAGGCATGCCCCAGGTGGTCCCATGCAGTATGGCTACTGACACTGTATAGCAGTTGCAGCAGGTCCTGAAGGCAGAACATCAGGACGTGGCTGCAGTGGCAAACCAGGCCCTGGCCACCCTCCCACAAGGGAAGGCTCAGGACCTTTGCAGCAACCCAGTGCCATCCTGGCCAGAAAAACTCCAGTGCCCATCTCTGGTGTCCCACCAGGACCTCAGGAGGCACAGGCAGGGTGTGTAAGTGGTGCCAGAGCATGGACAGGATCAGCTGGTTCAGCACCTGCACACTCCAATGCAGGGAGAGACATCTCAGAAACCCTGCCCATGCCCAGAGCTGCTCCACCACCCTTGCCTCCAGCTGCTGTCCCCTTATCATGCAAGTGGCCCTCCTCTGGACCCTCTCCATGCTGTCCACATCCCTCTTGAAGTGCAGCGCCCAGAACTGGACGCAGCACTCCAACCGTGGCCTGACCAGTGCTGCATAGAGGGGGAGGATCACCTCTTTGGACCTGCTCGAGATGCATCTGTGGATGCATGACAAGGTATGGTTGGCCTTCCTGACTGCCTCCCCACACTGCCAGCCCATGTTCATCTTGGAGTCAATGATTTTTAAATACATAGGGGGCAAAAAGAAGGTACCGGGTAACATGGGGCCCCGCA
>NW_017729029.1:32748370-32757570 GCF_001723915.1 Gavialis gangeticus | reverse complement strand
GATGAACATGGGCCGGCAGTGTGGGGATGCAGTCAGGAAGGCCAAACACACCTTATCATGCATCCGCAGATGCATCTCAAGCAGGTCTAAGGAAGTGATACTCCCCCTCTATGCGGCACTGGTCAGGCCGCAGCTGGAGTACTGCATCCAGTGCTGGGTGCCACACTTCAAGAGCAATGTGGACAACACGGAGAGGGTCCAGAGAAGGGCCACCCGCATGATCAGGGGGCAGCAGGGCAGGCCCTACGTGGAGAGGCTACGGGACCTGAACCTGTTCAGCCTCTACAAGAGAAGGCTGGGGGGGGATGTTCTAGTGGCCTGTTACAAACTAGTCAGAGGGGACCAGCAGGCATTGGGGGAGTCCCTGTTCCCCCGAGCACTACCAGGAGTGACTAGAAATAACGGTCACAAGCTGGCAGAAGGTAAATTCAGATTAGACATCAGGAGGCGCTACCTCACTGTCAGGGCAGCTAGGACCTGGAACACAACTTCCGAGCGAAGTGGTGCTGGCTTCTACCTTGGAGGTCTTTAAGACAAGGCTAGACCAAAACCTTGCTGGGGTCATTTGACCCCAGTACTTTTTCCTGCCATGGCAGGGGGTTGGACTTGATGATCTGCTCAGGTCCCTTCTGACCCTACTGACTATGAAACTATAACCTGGTAACGGAAAGAGCGCACACGGCGCAGGCCAGGGCCTCGGCACCCCGGCAAGAGAGCCACCACTGGAGATAACTTTCCCCAGGGTTTGGAGCTGGGGGATCAGGGCCCAATTAAGGATAGAGAGGGATGGAGCCAGGGACCACCCTGGTCCCCAGCTCTTCTAGAGGCTCCAGAGGGATGTAGTCGCCCTCCACCACAAGTCCCCTCTCCACCACCTTTTGTGCAGCGGCCTCTGAGGCAAGGAAAAAGACCCCCTTGCCATGAAAGTGGGAGGCTGCCACAATCTTGGGGGCCCTCACTACCTAAGCTAGGGCCTGCACCCAGGTCTCAAAGTGCAGTTTCTCCCACTTTGGCAGTTGGCACTTCACCCCATGCCTGCAGACGAGTGCTAGAAAGGGGGCCCTACTACCAAAGCTGGAAGGGCCTGTAGTGGAGGTTCCAGGCCCCACATGTGCATAGCTGCAGTTCCCCATGTTGGTCATGGGGAATGGCCATGTTGGTGGGGCTGGAGCTAGGGCTATGGACAGGCTGAGTGGGTGTGCTGGCTGGTATAGCACACGTGGTCCCTTCAAGCACTGGTGGTCTAGGCTTGGGGGGTGGGGACCTTGCCCTTCCCACCCCCAGCTGTGGAGAAGGCTGAAGCGAAGCCCTTCCCCACTACCCTTGGTCCTCGATAGTGGGAGAGGGGGCTTGGGAACCCCTCCAGGGGGAAGGGCCTGGCCAGGGGAGACCCCCTGGCCCTGTTAGCTTCCTGCTGGAGTCCTACCTGCCTCTCCATTGAAGGTTGCAGGTTTCTCTACCCCCAGACGAGGTTGGTTAGGCTCTGCCTCCAGGGTGGGGACTTCAGGAATATACATCCTCTTGGGGGCTTGGCTGGGATCTGCCCCCATAGTGCAGGCTGCAGGAAGTCCTGTGGGGGCACCTGCCCCCCCAGAAGGTTTCTGACCTGCCATTGTTTCACATGAGGGAGGAGAAGACAATAAAGAAAACCAAAATATCCAGTGGGACTAGTATATTTAATAGGGGTAGGTTGGGGGTGTAGGGAAAAGGGGGGATGGGAGGAAGGGGGGTAAAGCTCACTGAGCTACAGCCCCACAGGAAAAAAAGCTTGGAGAGCTCTGCTTGGGGAATGTGGGGAAGAGGGAAGACACACATACACGCTCTGGGGAAACTCAAGCTCAGTTACTCAGCCAGACAACAAACACCAGGGCAGGAGTGGACTACAGGACTTACCACACAAGGGCAAGAATACACAGGGAAGGCTGCTGAGGCAGATGTAAAAGATCTGGCTGGAGTGGTAGAGAAGCTTTGTTCATTAAAAAAAAAACCAAAACAAAACAAAAAAAAAACCAGTGCAGGAGCCCCTCAGGCCTCCAGCTAAGCATTCAGCAGCAGAGCAATAGGCAGGAAAAGAAAGCAGGATCATATGCAGTGAGGTAGCTGTGGTGGAAGGCAGGAGCAATTAGTCAATTAGGGAGTAATCCAATGCAGGTGTGGGGTTGAGTGGTGCAAGGTGGTGCAACAGGTAGTCTCTCCCTCTCCTGTAAGGGGGCAGCAGCAGAACAGACAGCAACAGTAGCAGCAGCAGTGGTGGTAGCAGTCATCCAGTTCAGCCACTCAGGGTGTGCTTCAGGTGAAAGTGGAGGTGAAGGCAGGGGGTGGCCTGCCAAGGCAGCTGGGGCAGGCAAGATACCTTTAGGTTTCAGGAGCTATGGTGGGGGAGGGGTGCACAGGCAGTGTAGGCTCCCTCCCCAGGCTGCCCTCCAACCAAGGCTTGGCAGCGAGCTGGGCAGCAGGCTGGAACAGAAGTGCAGATGCTGGGGTGCAGTGTGGGGTGCAGGTAGCCCTAAGCTGCTCACCAGGGCAGCTTTTTATACTGTTGAGGCCAGCACAGGTGCTGGCCCCAGCTTCCAGCTCCCCCTAGATACAAATCCGGGAGGAGCTGGGCAGGGTCAGTTTGCCCCATGTGGCACAATTTGCCCTACATCAAAGTGCATGTTCAAGCACATGTGCTGAGGCCATTGGCGACACATAGGGGATGCACGCGGGTGCACATGCACCCCCTGAGATCGGCCATGCGACCCCCTGGAAGCACCAGGTGCAAAACCGGAAGTGCACCATTGGCAATCTGGTACTCCCCCACAGACTCAGGAGGCACCAGTTGCCCATGGCTGAGGCACAAATCTCCGGCACAATTTGTGCCGCTGCTATATGAGCTGCTGCAAGTGTACATGCCTGTATGTGTAGACACGTCCTCTAAGATTTTCCATCCCAGATCCAAATCATGACTTGATCTCTTATCAGGAATTCAGGATACCCATATTGCAAGTTTGGATTTTCAGCCCTAGAACAGTCACTAGCTCTTCTACATTTTCACCTTTTTTGTACTGTTTAAAAATGTGTTGCTCATATGTGTCATTTTTACATGGAGTGCAGCACTTGTGAAGTTTTATAATATAGTTTCATAGTTTTCTTCTTCAGCCTGAATTAACTGAAAACTATTAGTAATACCAAATAGTTCAGAATAAGGTTTGCTAATAAGCTGCCTATCCTTCTGCCTGTCTTCCTTCTAGCTGGCACATGGTATTTGCAGATACAGAGTGAAGTGCTATTTCAGTCTTTTCTACTTGTCTTCCACATTTCTTGACAGTTTCAGCTCTGGTGTAGCCTTTAACAATTCTACTCTCTAACTAAGAGTATTTTGTTCAAAGTACTAGTTGTTGTTCAATGATCACTCAGAACCAAAGAGTTTGACAGCTCTGCTTCATTCAGGCTAAGCACAGATAGTCAAAAAGCCCAAGGCAGAATTGGTCCAATCTTCACAGGTTTTTCTAAGCTGCATAAATTAGACTGATGATGACCATAACTCACATTCAGTTTTCGGTTGGACAAGGCAGGCAGAAGCCTATGCTGGCCAAGGCCAGAAGGTTGGAGGCACTTGAGCATGTGTCCTAGCCTGCCAACCATTGCCAAGATCAGGTACGTGGGGACATCCCTCATTGGCTGCCAGGTACAGGCCCCCAACCCCCTGCTATATACCCCCCCCTTTCACCTGCCCTGCAGCTGCTGCTCCTTAGCCCATAAGAGCAGACCTTCACTGTTTAATCCTTCCCTGCCTGTTCCCTGGGACAGACAGCATGGGCAGCCACAGGTCATCAGGACATGGCGGGGGGGACGTGAGTGGGGATCTGGGGTGCTGGGGAGGGCAGGGCTTCCCCTGGCTCAGCACCAAGACAGGGGAGCTCTTTTCCCCCTCCCCTGTAGGTAAGAAGCAGCAATTGGAGAGGGAAGGGTGATCATCCATCTCTAATTGGGAGGGACAGTCCTGAAATGGGAACATCAAGTCCTGGTCCATGGCTCCATGACTCCTAGATAGCATTTGTCCTGGATTCCCAATATCGGCTTTCTGTTCACTGTGGAAAAATGCAGGAAATGGCAGATTTCCTTTGCAGGCTGGCACAGCTCCAGCCTGCAAGGGGTGCAGGGAGCAGGACACAGGAGCCACTAAGTGCATGTGTGCATGCGTACACATACACATGGCCAGGAATACAGCTCCAAGCAGCAGTGGAAAGCAGCTCCTCCAGCTGCCTGCAGGTAAGTCTATGGGAAGAGGTGCAGATTGAGGCCGCCACAGTGAGAGAGGGAGTGGGGCAGTGTTGGCAACTGGGGCTGGGTGTGCTGCCCAACTGGGGTGGTACATGGGACCCAGGTAGGAATGTGCAGCCATAGGCCTGGGGAGAAGGACAGAGCCACAGATGGCTCATCCGGGGGGAGGGGGCAGCTCCCTCTTGGTGTGCACACTCCTAGGCAGGTGAGTATGAGGGGAAACATGCATGGGACAGGGGAGGATGTGGGCTTGGGGATCCCCACCCTGCTGTCCTGTCCCTGGGAGCCCCATGCCAGCTATGTTGCCATGGCAAGGCACCCCCTGCCCACCTGGCAGCAGCAGTGCAGAACTGTGCTGCTCACTGCTGCTGGGTGGTTAGGGGGCACCTTGCCATGGTGGCATGGCCAGCATAGAGCTCCCAGGGGAGGGCAATAGGATGGGGAGTCCTGAGCCCATGGTAAGCAGCCTGCATCTGCCCCTGTCCCCCCTCCCTGCCCCCCCAACAGGCTCCGCTCAGCTCTGCTCTGGCCATGCTGACTGGGAAGGGGAAGCGGCATGTGTCCCACCTTCCAATTTGGAAATGGTGGTCATGCTAAGAGAGGGGAGGGTCCAGGTAGCCAGGCCAGGGCAGGGGAAACCCATCCGAACCAACCACAGTTCAGGGGGAACCCAGGGCAGAGCAGGGGGAACTGCCTGAGGTGCACCAGGTTGGAAGCTGGGGCTGAGGCAGGGGCAGGTAGGGCTGTGCGAGGCTTCAGACAGAGCTTTGGATCTGGAGAAGCTTTGAACGCTTCGGGGTCCGTAGCAGCACATCCGGGTTGAAGCACTGCCCTGTTCAGCTTTCCGAAGTGGTTTGGAGCCGCCTCGGAGATCCGGCTGTAGGGTATAATGGGAAAATAATAAAATATCTACAACTTTGTTGTTTTTTGTCCGATTTGGATGACATTTTCAAGGATGGTAGGCTCCATAGTGAGGATGAAGTGTGCCAAGTTTCAAGATTGGTGCAGGGGTTTAGGGGGAACATCACCCCAAATTCTTGAAAGCAAAACTCATACCACGTCTAGGTGTTACAACATAGTGGGGTGAAAACTGCAGGGCTGGTAGCTCTTACTGAGGTTAAAAGCCTGCCAAGTTTCAAGAAGATCAGTGCAGGGGTTTTGGGGGAACTGCCCTTCAAGCAAAACTCATGCCATGGGTGGTTGTGGGACTGACTGTCTGTCTTGGGGCGGGGAGGGGAGACAGTGCTGCAGGCCTGGCTGCTAAGCTGCTGTGTTACTAGTTACCAATCAATCAATCATGATTTGCTCAGGGACTCAGGGCCCAGTTCAATACCTAACTACTACATAACGACTTAACAAGCATCAATCAGCACCTCCAAAACCAGGCTAAGGAGAAGAAAGACTCAATACAGACAATCAACTGCCTCAAGACAGACAGAGTCATGGCAGGAGTTTTGCCTGTCAGCAGCCAGGGGTGCAGGGCCCCAGACTCCCCCTGCACCGATCTCCTCGGCAGCTGGCAGGCATCACAGCAGGGGCCACCATCCCTGCAGCTGTCACCCCGCTGCACTTTAGCACATGCAGTGTCACCCATGGCACCAGTTTTGCTTGTCCGCAGCTTGAGGGGCAGTTCCCCCCAAACCCCTGCACCAATCTCCTTGAAACTTGGCAGGGTTTGTGGCCTCAGTAAGAGCTACCAGCCCTGCAGTTTTGACCCCCCTGTGGTGTGACATGCAGCCTTGACATGAGTTTGGCTTTCAAGAATTTGGGGTACAGTTTCCCCAAAACCACTGCACTGATTGTCTTGAAACCTGGCAGGTTTCATGCTCTCAGCAGAGGCTACCATCCCTGCAAGTTTCATCCAAATAGGACAAAAAACAATAAAGTTATAGAGATTTCATTGATTCCCCATCATACCCTGTGGCCGGATCTCCAAGGCAGCTCCAAAGCTTCGACTGGATTGAGGCACAAACCCGGTCCAGAGCTCCGGATTGGATCGCCACCATCTAAAGCAGCCGGATCCGAAGCTGGATCAGATCGCTGCCAACTCGCATAGGCCTAGGGGCAGGGGGACTCCGTTCTGCCTCACTTCCTTGCTGCCCCACTGGAATGGCGGGTGCAGGCTGGGGAGCAGTGATTTTGCTGTCTCAGCTCTGTGACAGCCTGGGGACAGGGCCAGCATGGCTCACCTAGAGCAGACAATGGGGGCAGAGACTAGCCTGCTGCACTGTGAGAAGGAGTTAGCAGGGAGGCTGCAAGGCATCCTGGAATGCCAGAGGACAGGGCACTAAGGTGATTCTCTATGGGATCTGGGACAGAAGTTGGTTGGACCTATCTAACCCAAACCAATTAAACCTGATACTACATCAATCCAGATCTATCTTAAACTGGATCTGGCCATTTTGAAACTGATCTATGTGCACTGTACTTCTGTTCTGTTACAGGTTTAGGCTGGTTTCCAATCACTTATGCCAGTTTATGTGTAATTTTTTGTCCCTAGTCTCAGTGTCTGAGTTCTAATTGATCAGCATTGCATAAAATGAGCCTCTGCACAACACAACAACCAGTTACAATTTACTTCCTCAAGAGCCTCTCTTAAAAATATAGTTTCCCTCATATATTACAAATAGAAAATACATGTTTATAAATATAAATAATGACCTTTTAAAAATTACTGTTACATTTGAGGGGTCTGATATTAACATGCAAGATTAGTTCAGATTGTTCACTGGTGTAAACTGGTGTAATTCCATCAACTACAATAGAGCTGCACTGATTTATGCCAGTTGAAGATCTGACCAATTACTTTTACAATTATATTTTTTAGTACTTGACACCTCAGATTTCCAGGGTCTAACTCTAAGGCAATATCTCAGACAAAATTCCCAATTAAGTCAAGGGGAATTTCTTTAATCAAGAATGCAATAAAACAGAGTAAGGAGCTCAGAAACAGGGTCCTAATTGTAATAATTTGTCAAAAACACATGCACACTCTATCTTCTCAGTGTTAATGACCTTCTCAGTGCTAATGACCTATTCCATCATCACATGATTTTTCATTGATAAATACACCAAATTCTAAGGTTAAGAAGTAATCACCCTTTTAGGCTTTGGTCTGTTTATCCTACAGTGTCTGTATTTCAAACTATGATAAACAAAATGTGGGCTTATTACATGGAAAAGGCAGAGTCTTTGTCTTACTCTTGAAAGTACATGCTGTGCCATATACAGTTAAAGGACCTCTCTTCTTTGTCTTTATCTAATGTTTGTATTTAAATGAGCAGTTGCCTAAACCTCTCCCTGAATCTTTAGGGCTTTTAAGTACATTTTGCAGCAGTATTCTTAGCATTGGGGGGGTGGGAGATGATGTATTGCTGCAGTAAAAATGAAAATGGTAATGTGCAGATGAGTAATGCTTTGGTGCTCTGAGCTGTATGATAGCTGAAGCTAAGCTGAATCACTTACTGAGACATGAACTGATTTAAATCCAAACATCTCCTTTTAAAATTCATAACATACTCAGTGTTCCCATGGGATATTTCTGCTATGAAGGTGACTGTCGCCATTAGCTGAGTTGTAGAAAGACTTTAGTAGTTTGAGTTCTTTTCAGACTCCTTCACTACTGGCTAAACGTTCACTGGATAAATGACTGTTCGCAGCTTGTAAAATATTTGTCAAACCAATTACTGACAAGATCCATCGCTCTTAAAAATGAAAATATAGAAACTAACCAGTAATTTAACATTACCGTGGTCTTCAACTAATAAGCAAAATTAGTTTCTTTTAAACAAAGCATTTTAAACCTATTGTGTTTGAATTTAATCCTTTAATTTTTATCAGAAGTATTGGTCTTCTAGTACTAGTGTTATTTTGGATGTGGTTTTTTATTTAGCTTTCTTTTGTACATAATACACTGTAAAGATGTATCTTTGATTCTGTGATGATTCCACAATAGTAACAGCATAGGTCTGAGGAAGCAAATAAGCCTATTAAATGCATGTTTTACTGCTGACCCAAATTTTACCCTCAGTTCCATCCCAATGACTGTCTTAAAGTATGTGGGGTTATAAAAACACACTGGATGTGTCCAGACATGCAGGCATGTGCAGTTTGTAGTGCTGCAAGCCTATTTGTGGCACCAAAAACTGCACACCCACAACATTAAAACGTGCCCTGTGCAGCAAAGTTGCAGTGCAGGGGCAAAATTTGTTACCAGGATTTACTGGTAGCAATAAAAAAAGTTGAGAAAAAAACTGGCATGCTACAATAGCTTGCACTGGAACAAACGGAGGCTTGGTCCTCCAGGGAGATGCCCTGGCTGGTGTCCAGAGCATCTCTACTATTTCATTTGTGCCCTGGCTGCTCCAATATGCCAGGAACCAAGAGGAGCAGGAAAAGGGCAATATGCCCGAAGCAGGGCAATTTTTCCCTCACCAAAGTGCATGTTCAGGAGTGTACACTGCAACACAAAGTAGTGACGGAAATTTGTGCTGCTGCAAGCGCACACACCTGCATATCTGGATGCAGCCACCGAGGGCAGAATTTGGACCAGTAACTTTAGTTTTTTCAGCTGTGTCCAGATAAGCACGGACATTTGGTTCCCCAAGAACAAGCAGCAGTGGTGCACATTCTGCCGCAGCTACTTGTCCATGAGGAACACCCATGCCACACGCTTTGGTGTGCAGCAAGTTACCTGGGGGAAGTAGGGGAGGCTGAGGTCAGCACCGTGCTAGCCCTAGCAGCCTTACCTGGTGTTCTGGGGGCCTCCCTGGGCTGCAGCAGTGGTGATCCTGCTGGGCAGATCCTGGCTGGCAGCCGCAGCATGGCTCTGGGCAGTCTGGCTCCACTTTTCAGCAGTGTGCACTGCGCATGCATGTGCTGTTCTGGTTTTGGGGGGTGGGTTTCAAAGGTTTTTTTTTTTTTTTTTTTTTTTT
>NW_017729029.1:32743698-32748258 GCF_001723915.1 Gavialis gangeticus | reverse complement strand
TGACCCCTGAATATTCAAGGGTCCAAAAAACTTGTGGGGAAAAAAAAACCAGAGCAGCGCATGCACAGCCAGCATGCCCTTGCAGTGGGAGGAACACCTGACTATGTGGTATGCGGCACTGCAGATATGTTTGCAGTGCCACATACTGCACAGCCGTGCTCGTCTGGATGCATCCTACCAGGCCTAATCCTTGAATCATTTTCTATATTTTCAATGGGAGACAATCACGTAATGAGACACATAGTGAAAGCATTGTATCACTTTATGAAACCATTTAATACCAACTACAATTATTCTCATTTAGTTTCAGCCAGTCAGAATTTTTCTTAATTAAATAAAATGGAGTATCCTGGGCTTCTAATTGGGTGACACATCCATTCTTTGAAACACAGGGTCTGCAGAATTTCAGTAACATTCATTAGCATTTCCACAGAGCCATTTCTTATCTGACACCAGAGGAAGTGTTAAAATGCCATGTGTTAGAGCAGATGCATTTGCCACCCCCTGTTGAGCACTGGCTGTTGCCTACGGATAAACTATTTATTGTAACATGTTGGCTCTTGCTAATGCCTCAGGACTTGAATCCTTTTTTTAAACTCTTCTACTTTGGCACCTTCCTCCTCTTCCCACAGTTACACTTCTTGTGCTATCCTCTAGGGTTGTGCAAAATTTCAACCACCATTTCATTTTGGCGGTGTTTTGTGTGTTTCAATGCTCAAAACTCCAAGTCCAAAATGAAATGGGAGACATGTCGAAACATTTGAAACTAAATGAAACAAATTAAAATGTTTTGAAGATGTTTCAGTGTTTCAAAGGTGCTTTGAAGCTGGGCTTTCAGGGAAAGAGAAAGTAAGGAGAGGAAGGGGGACAGCAGGGAATGGACTGACATGTGTAGCTGGCCAGCGTCTGCCAACTGTCCCTGAGGTCTCTTTCAATCCCAGTGCTCTAGAGGAGGGACCTAAACAGTTTAAAAACAGCATATAAGCATGACAGTGCCTAAGCTGTCAGCCTCTGTCAGCCTGTCTCTTGCCAAAGAGCAGCATCTGAAAGACACTGACTCTGACTGCTTCCTAGCTGCTACTGTCCAACTAGTCTTCTACTTGCAAAGGATTGGCTAGGATACAGTTTATACTGACAGCTTAGCTATACTAGCCTAACTTCAATACTAGTATTGTTATCTCTATATCATTTCTTTTTTTCCCTATATTCATTCCATTGGAATTATTCTTTTTTTTTTCACCTGAAGAAAAATAAATTGGTGTTTTGCCTGACAGTGTGATCTCTGGGCACTGTTCAGGAAAGGACAGCATAGATTAGATAGACTGCACACATGGACACCTACATATACACACACTACACACAGTCATACACCTTTTCCAGCACAGGAAAACATGAAGCGTGCTGGAATGGCTGGTGCTGCCAAGTCTAGGAGGGGACAGAGGGGAAGCAGAGGGAGAGGTGTCAGTTCCCCACCACCCAGACTGAGACACAGCCTCTTTTCAACCAGCCATGAGGCTTCTGCTGGTACTGGGAGCACGGAGGTTACAGGAGCACCTGCAGCTGCACCCTCTCTGACACCAGCTGTGATGATAACCCCCAGCACCAGCAGCATGCCAACAAGCAGCACCAGCAGCACAGTCTCCACCTCAATTGCAGGTCCCAGCATGAGCCTCCCGCTCCCAGTCTTAGAGGAGTTCAATATTGAAGTAAAGGACCTCAGCTTGTTGGCACAAGAAATTCTGGGACAGGAGGGGGAAGCAGAGTTTGTGCTCCACACCCCTCAAAGTTCCCCTAGAGCCAGGGTTCCCTTCCCCAGAAGGGACTGTGGAGGAGGCTGTTGGGGAAATTGGCTCAGCTCTTCCTGTTGTTCTGTCACTGCCTGTTGAGGAGGGGGATAAGGCAGGAGACCCACCCACACCCCAGAAGTGAGGAGTTAGTGTGGTGTGGGATCATTTTGAGGTGGCAGCTGATCCCACATATACTGCCTGCCTGCACTGCTGAGCCAAAACCAGCTGGGGCAATGGAGCAGAATGCATGAACACCACAGGGATGCTGACGCTTCCCTGCAGGCACCACCCCCTTACCTTTGCTCCTCCTCAGCCTGGCACCAGTGGGAGTGTGCCCAAAAAGAAGTCCCCCTCTTGCTCAAAAGCCCCCATCCCCATGAAGCAGAGGCAGGCCACCCTGGAACAGTGGGGGAAAGGCAGGCACACAGGGGGGTGCATTCCCAAGGTGAGTGAGAGCCCTTCTCCTTTGTTGAGCAGCCAGTGTTCAGGCAGCTCATGGTGCTTGTGGCCCCATCCTACCAAGTGCCCATATGCACCACCTTCCACATTACGGTGGTGCCCATCTGGAGCAGCCGGGGTAGAGATCACACCTACCTCTCCCTCACAGGGCACTGGTACAACCAGTCAGGCCATCAATGGGCTCTCCTTCAAGCTGAGGTGATGGATGAGTCCCACACAGCAACAGAGATCATGTGGGCCATAAACCACTTGGTGCAGGCTTGTTGGGCAGGGAGAGCTCACCTGCAGGTTCATGGTCACTGACAATAGTGCCAATATGGTCAAGGTGGTGCATGATGCCAACTTTGTTGGCATCCACTGTGTGGCACAAAAGTTCAACCTCATTGACAAGGACACCTTGGAGGGGGACAGGGCTCCCAGTGATGGTGCCAGCACCACCAGCAAACTCATTTGCAAATGCAGGAAGCTGGCAAGCTACTTCCACCAGAGCATCAAGGGGGGCAAGATGCTGTGGGACAAACAGGCAGAGATGAACATCCTGTAGCACAAAATCATGCAGGATGTGGAGACTCAGTGGAACTCCACATATCTGATGCTCGAGAGGCTGATGGAGGAACAGAAGGCCATCCATGAGATGGCCTTACTCGGGGAGGTTGGGATCAGTGGTCCCCTTAACAGAGCTGAGTAGGATACCATCTCCCAGTTCTTGGTGGTCCTCAAGCCCTTCCTTGAGGCCACCGAGACCCCAGTGCTGCTGGTGCCCTCCTTAGCCAGGTGATCCCTGTAGTGAGGGAACTTCAGAGCCAAATGGAGAGCTTCCAGGGGATCAATGTTGCTGGCTGGGGCAAGCCACTGTCACTAGATGCACAGGCACTGGTGAGGTGGCTGAAGGAGGGCATCAGGAAATGGCTTGATCCCTTGTGGTCCAGTATGGTCCACATGCTGGCTGCCATGTGTGACCCAAGGGTGAAGGGGAAGGTATGCAGCAGCAAAACCCTGGATCAGTGGAAGGAGGTTCTGGTGAAGAGAGTCAGGGAGCCAGAAGGGCAGAGGTGGGGGACGTGGAAGAGGGGGACCCATTGTCCCGTGCCAGCACACCATCCACCAACCAGTCTCCTCCTCCACCACAGGCACTGCCAATGTGGGCCAAAGGCATGGCTTCCATGGTGGAGTCCAGTAATTATAGGCCCATAAGCCTCACCTCAGTCCTCAGGAAGATCTTGGAGAAAATCATCAAGGAGTATCCCTAGAGGTATCATGGCCATCTCTAGGGACCCTACTCCATGGCAAAGTGCAGTTCCCCAGAAACCCCTGCACCTGTTTCCTTGGAAACTGGCAGACTAGGGACTGGCAGGATTCATGACCTCAGTAGGGGCTGCTATGCCTGCTGTTTTCACCCTGCTCCACCTTAACACACACACAAAGTCACATGTCATGAGTTTTGCTTCTCAGCACCTTAAGGTGCAGTTTCCCAGAAACCCTTGCACCTATCTCCTTGAGTCTTGGTAGACTTCATACCCTGAGAAGGGGTTATGATTCCTGCAAATTTCATCAGAATCAGGAAAGAAATGACAAATTTATAGGCATTTTGGTCATTCCCCACAATAGCCTATGGCCAAAACACTGAAACAGCATCGAAACTCGAAGTTTAGCTGAAACAAAACAAAACAGTAATTCAAAATGCTGAAATGAATCACTGTCCCATCAAAATGCTGAATCCAAAACCAAAACAAAACACAAGTGTTTCACACAGCTCTATGTATCCTTCTCACTCTCCCTCTTTCTTTTTCTCTATTTACCAGCACTCCTGACCTGCCATCTTCCTTTGTGACAATAATTAATTCAAGTTTTAACAACATCTGCTTTTGTTGTCAATACATTACATTTTCCACCTCTATTCACCTCCTCACTGGTCTCTTGTTATTTATGCACTTGAATCCTTTCTTATTACTTATTCGCATGTCTTATGCAATCACCCTTTCCTTTACTGCCTTCCCCTTTCTTATTATGTTTTTATAGTCTTGAATTCCAACTGTCAATTTAATATCTTTTATTACCTATAATTTCAAGCTATAATGGTTCTGTTCATTTATAATTCCTCTAAAATCTCCTATCCCTGGTACTTACTAAGTAGAGATAGTCAAAATTATCTAGATAAAATAAGAATTTAGATTGCTCTGAGACCAAGGACTTTTTAATCTGAATCCAGTTTGGATGGCTTTGTGTCCATCCATAGTAGAAATGCCATGCACATTCTTCTGACCCATGTGCTGGTGCAGAACCCCAGGAAGTTCAGGAGCTTGATATTTAACCC
>NW_017729029.1:32740354-32743309 GCF_001723915.1 Gavialis gangeticus | reverse complement strand
CCCCCCCCCCCCCCCCAAAAACAGTTTCTTAAAAAAGTTGTTA
This sequence comes from Gavialis gangeticus, assembly GCF_001723915.1. Classification (NCBI taxonomy): domain Eukaryota; kingdom Metazoa; phylum Chordata; order Crocodylia; family Gavialidae; genus Gavialis; species Gavialis gangeticus. The sequence continues at coordinate 32,743,266 of NW_017729029.1, read as the reverse complement.
AAAAAGACATTTGGACCAACTGGTATACTCTTTGCATGCTATCCCTTCTTCTGCTCCTCTCCTTCTTATAATCTAAACTCACTCCTATAGTTTTACCCCCATTTGCTCTTACCTGATACCCTACATGCACTAAGTCATTACTTTCATGCTTTAAAAGACACACAAGGGGGGGCAGATCCAGGGCTGGTAACAGTTGTTGTTGGTGGCTGTCTCTCAATATAAGGATGACAGTCTTTCAGTAAATAGGGAAATCATTGGTGAGTCTGGAGATGACTGAAGAGGGTAATCCAAGATCTGCATGTTTGACTGTACACATGACAAATAGTTCCAGGGGGAAGGAGTGGGTCCTGGTAATGTTGGGTCACAGCTCTTTCCCTTTGTCTCTCTCATCTATCTGCCTCCATAGTGAGGTAAGTTTGCTTAAAATGACTGATGCCTTGTCATATGTACATGCAATGAAGCATACGTGCATACATGCCATGGAAAAACAGTTCAGCATTCAGAGAATAATACGCTCATGCAGCCAGGGTCTGTAGACATGAGACAAGGGAAGCCAAGGCATGCATGGAAATCAAGCTGGCAACCGAAATTAAAGACAACAAAAAATCCTTCTATATGTACATAGGGAGCAAGAAAAAAAAATCAAGCTCCACTGTGGCACCCCTACTGAATAGAGGGGAAGCCCACAGTTGATCCCTGTGAAAAGGCAGAGCTCCTTATTACTTCCTTTGCATCAGTATTCCTGAAGCCAGGTGAGAACTCGTCACCTGTCCAGAGGCACAGGTGAAGATACACTTAGATCATATGGGCATTTTCAAGTCAGCTGGGCCAGATGACCTGAATCAGAGAGTACTGAAGGAACTGGCTGAGCTCATAGAGGTGCCTCTGGCAAGGTTGTTTAAAGAATGGTCCCGAACAACTGGAAGAGGGCTAACGTGGTACCCATCTTTAAGAAAGGAAAGAGGGATGACCCTGCTAACTATAGACCAGTCAGTCTGACTTCGGTCCTGGGAAAAATCTTTGAAAAAATTGTCAAGGAGGCCATCAACCACAAACTCACAACTGGTGGGGTACTGAAAAACAACCAACATGGCATTGTTGAGGGGAGGTCATGCCTAACAAAACTGGTGTCCTTTTATGACCAGGTAACTAACCAGCTGGACATGGGACAGGAGGTGGTCCTCATTCACCTAGATTTCAGCAAGGCCTTTGATACTGTTTCCAATGGAATCCTCTCAATAAAGTTGGGGAGTACTGGCCTAGACCAGGCTACAGTAAGTTGTGTTGGCAACTGGCTCAGCGGCCGATTCCAGTAAGTGGTAATTGATGGGGTGGCTTCATCCTGGAGGGCCATCTCCATTGGTGTCCCCCAGGCATGGGCGACTGGTACCACCTTAGTCAGGGGGGCATGTGTCCCCACTGCGACCAGTCCCGCCGACAGGGTGGGGGGGGTCCTTCATGGCTGAACACTACAGCCACTTCCAGAGTGGCTGCAGTGATTGGTCGGCACTTGCAGGGACAGCACCAGTGCTCCCGCCTGCTTCCCCCTGCCCATCACCTAAGTGGCAAGTACGGCTGGACAGGGGGTGCACCAGTGCTCTCAGGGGGTGCATGTGAACCCCCGTGCACTCCCCACACATTGCCACTGCCCCCAGGGATCAGTGCTTGGGCCTGTGCTCTTTAACATCTTTATCAATGACTTGGATGAGGAAGTGAAAGCACAATTATTAAGTCTGCGGATGATACCAAGCTGTGGGGACAAGCAGGCATGTCCAAGGACAGGACAAAAATCCAGGATGACCTTGACAGGCTGGTCGTATGAGCTGAAAGCAATCAGATGAGGTTCAACAGGGACAAGTGCCAGGTCCTTCATCTGGGTAGAAAGAACCCTCATCATATCTATATGATGGGTGGAGGTCCCCTGGCTGGCACTGCATCCGAAAGGGACCTGGGGGTGACAACTGACAAGAGGATGAATATGAGCCACCAGTGTGATGAAGTCATCAACAGAAGTGTCGCCAATCGATCCAGACAGGTGCTCCTCCCCCTCTATTCACAGCTGGAGTACTGTGTCCAGTTCTGGGCACTGCACTTCAAGAAGGATATGGACAAGTTTGAAAGGGTGCAGAGAAGGGCCACCTGCATGATCAAGGGCCTGGGGAATAGGCCTTATGAGCAGAGACTTCAGGATCTGGGTTTGTTCAGTCTGAGTAAAAGAAGGCTGAGGGGTGACTTGATTGCCACCTATAAATATGTCAAGGGAAAACACCAGGATCTGTGAGAGCAACTTTTCAGAAAAGCATCCCCTAGGAGGATAAGGACCAATGGGCACAAGGTAGTCAAGGAAAAGTTTAGGTTAGGGTCCCGAGCCACGCGAACAAGGAATGCAAACAGGTGTGCTCTTTAGGGGTGCGCTGGAGTTTGTGCTGGGGTAGGAGAGGGCTAGAAGCCGGGGTGGTGAGGGCTAGGGGCTTGGAAGTCTGAGAGTCGGCTTACCAAGGATCCCCTGGTGGGACAAAGCTTCGGCGGACAAGCAGGGTTCCCACAGGGAGCGGGGCTCCAGGCAGACACAGCTGATTGACTGGCTCAGCTGATTGACTGATTGGCCCTGCTGATTGGCCCAGGAAATTTGAATCCGGGCTAATTGGCTGGCCAAGGCAGTTGGCTGAGGACACCAGAGGGAGTGCACGTACCCCCGGTATCCCCCTACCCTTGAGCAGGCGGCGGCAGCAGCAGCAGCACCAACAGTACTGCACTCGTGGTGCTCTGGAGTGGTGCCAGAGGACTGGAAGAGGGCCAACGTGGTTCCCATCTTCAAAAAAGAGAGGAAGGAGGACCCAGGAAACTATAGGCCAGTTAGTCTTACCTCGATCCTGGGTCAGCTTTTTGACAGAATTATCCTGGCACATGTC
>NW_017729029.1:32738766-32739227 GCF_001723915.1 Gavialis gangeticus | reverse complement strand
GCAGGCTCCTACCCTGGGGGTTTTTAAGAGGAGGTTAGATGAACACCTTGCTGGGGTCATTTGACCCCAGTACTCTTTCCTGCCATGGCAGGGGGTCGGACTAGATGATCTGCTCAGGTCCCTTCTGACCCTAGAAACTATGAAACTATGAAACAGCACCAGCAGCAGCAGCAATGATCCGCAGCTGAGGGACAGCTGCGGCAACGAGGAGGTAAGTCGGGGAAGGGAGCGAGGTGGGGCCAGGTGCGGGCAATCGGGCAAGGGATTCTTTCCCCGCCTGAACCCATTTAGCTGCGCTGGGCGGGAGCCGCGCGAATAGGGAGTGCAAACAGGTGCCCTCCTTAGGGGCGAACTGGAGTTTGCGCCGGGGTTCACTCAGGGAGGTTCATGAAGGAGGCTGCAGGCAGCGGAAGAGCCAACGGTGGCAGCAGCAGCAGCAGTCATCTCCAGGTAAGTGAGTG
>NW_017729029.1:32738482-32738755 GCF_001723915.1 Gavialis gangeticus | reverse complement strand
GATGTTTGTTATCTTGGCTTGGAACGTACCCAGTTAAAGTTAAAGAGATTCCCATCCATGAGATACTGGATGTTGACTCTAGATGGAAGTCTATCAGGACTGAGATGAAGAATAGCTGCAATATAGATGAAAAAGAATGCCAGTACAATTATTCATCCTTGCTTTACTCCAGTTCTAATAGTGGAAAGGTCCATTTACAAGCCATTGCTTAGGACAGTTACTGTCATATCATCATAAAGAAGTTCAATAATACTAAGTTTGCTGGGCATCCAC
>NW_017729029.1:32713322-32733482 GCF_001723915.1 Gavialis gangeticus | reverse complement strand
CCAGTTCTAATAGTGGAAAGGTCCATTTACAAGCCATTGCTTAGGACAGTTACTGTCATATCATCATAAAGAAGTTCAATAATACTAAGTTTGCTGGGCATCCACATCTCATCAGGATCTTCCACAGGGCCTCTCTGTTGATTGAATCAAAGACCTTAGGTCAATGAAAGCTGTGCAAAGATCTGTATTGCTTGTGCCACTTCTCTTCCATGTGTCTAGCAACAAAGATCATATCTATTTTATCTCTGAGTGGTCTGAAACCACATTGGGACTCAAAGAGAAGTGAACCTATTGAGGAAAATAAAGGTGAAATCTTCCCAGCTGTGGACAGGAGTACCTTGCCAAGTTGGTGTTAAAGCACACTCAATGTCACCCGCCACGTCTTTGATGTCAACAGTGTAAAGGGAGGCTGCCCTTAGTCCTCTCTGACATGGCGCCCTGGTGTATCAGTCTTTGTTCTATCTTAGGTGACTCGGTGCACCCCAGCTTTAGGGGCTATGCGTGGCTCCAACCACCCCTGTACCATGCCCCAAGCCTCGCAGATGTACTGGACGTTGTTTAGTTGATTTCACTCTCTGCAACCCACCGGCGCTTCTGGCTGCCTCACAACCGTGCTCCCTGGCACTCGTGAACAATCTCCGCCCCCTTTCTGGGGCTTCTTGCCACTGCCTGCTCCGGGGCTGGGGTCGATGCACCCCTGAATGTTGTGCCCTCTCTGGCACCGGGGTTCCCACGCTACCGTGGGGCCCCCCGTGAGGCCTCCTCCAACCCCTAATAGCCTCACCCGGTCCTCCGGTCTAACAATAACAACAAACAATAACACAAGCCCCTGGGATATAACACAAAGTTAATCCTCCTGGCTAAACGTTCTCCAAAACACACCACATCTCTCACCCATGTAACTAGTGGCTGGTACATTCAGGCCTTATTCTCTTCCCCACATTCAGGGCCGATCTTTTTCCCTTAGTCAGGCAGTACTCCACCCTCCTGGCTGCCAGCAGAGAGAGAGAGAGCACTCAGCCTCCAGTCTGGGTCTTATAGTATTCAGTCCTGCCCCTTCCGGTCAGCTGACTCACCAGGTGTGGGCCCTTAGTTCCTCCTGGTTGTCCCTAGCAACCAATACCTAAGCCCCTTCTGCTGCCTTTCAGGTAGCAGGCACCTTCGTGCCCTGCTACAGGTCTGTTGTGGAATGGTTTCAATGGCACTGTCTTTGACATTAGAATATCAGTTCAGGAGCTCTTGAAAGCACTATGTCCCTGTGTTATTGGCTCATAGATAGCTTTGGTTCTACTGGAAAAAATTATGCATGTCATAACTGTTGGAAAACTTTTGAATCTCTTTTGCTTTGTCCTCCCAATGCTTTCTTTCACTCTCAAATTTTTCTCTGGGTTTCAGGTTTAATGCAGAAATAAATGTCTTGCTTCTGTCTGAAGTTGATGTCATTCAGACAAGTTTGAAGGCTCTCCTTTTCCTATTAATAGGGCCTTGAATTTCCTTATCATTCTCATCAACCCACACCTGATGTTTCTTTGTGAAAAAGCCTAGAGATGTTCCACATTCCCCATGGATGCCTTTCTTGAGGTTCTCTCAGTGATCAGTGGTTTCAAGATCAACAGGGAGGTTGGAAACTTTTTCACTGAGGCAGTACTAGAGACTATTGTTTTCCGCAGGGTCTTTCAACTATTCAATACTGAATTTCTTCCTTCAATATTTCTTTTGTTTATATTGTTTTGGGGCAATTTGAATGAACATGATTGAATGATCAAATGATGACCCATCAAGCAGTTATTTGTGCTGGTCATATCTTTGGTGATAGGGATGTTATAATGGTCTTGGGCATGCACTTCTGTTCTTTGGCAATCCCTCACAGTTGAGGATGATTGTCTTCCATGATTTGTCTTTCTATGAGTCCAAAGGTGGCTGATGAAGCCAATCTGGGATTGGCAGACTCCGCTGCAACTCAGGCATGTGTTTCCATGAGGGGTGGGTGACTCCAGATTCTTGATTCAACCCGCAACCTGCTGTTTCTGCTGCTCCCACTTTTCCATTTCCTGTTGTTGTTGTAAGATTTCAAAGTACTGAGATCCTTGAGCCAGACTCTTCCTCCATTTAGAGTAGTCCTGGATGATACTCCCACATGAGTTGACAACCAGGTGCCAGTGTTTTGAGCAGGGATGCATCCATGAAGGCTTCCATTTGTTGCTTTGGCAGAATAAGGAGTCTTTGATGATGAGATCATGTTCTGAATACTTGCTCCAAAATATTTCATTTGAACAGACTTTCCCCACCCCTTCCTTTCCAAGCATTCCTTTCCATAGCTCAGAGACCCTGCCTACTCTACTACTGAAACTGGGAAGATTAATTAATACTAACCCATGTCACCCTGTTAGACAACACTGCAGATTACTGGAGCACTCCATGGATCATTGGTCTTTCTTTGTACCTCTCCAGGCCCCAGCCACCCACTCAGCATATACAGCATTAATCACTGCTATGCCTGCATGTCTTTCTTGCAAGGCAGAAATACTGGAGAAAAGAATGCCTTTGATCTTGCTCTAGGAGCTGAACTGACAGAGTAACAGTAGGTAGAGACAGAGTGTGAAATAGTTGATATGTAAGGGACCTGTGTGAGTCATTCTAAGATTCAAATGGATCTTGGGACATCTGCTGTTTTGAAGGCCAGTCACCCAGATTTTTCCACCAGCTGTTTTGGAAAAAATCCTCATTCTTTCCCCTTTACAAAAACAAAATAGTGTTGGAAAACCCCCACTGCAGAATTTTCTACCCATTCTGAAAGAAGTGACCTTCTTTCATTAAGACATGCAGTTACCCCTTAGTAAAACATGGCAGTTGTCTGTGATACACCAGAACACTGAACAGCATTTAAAGCCATGAAATGAGGAGCAGGGATTGGACAATATACAGCTAAACCTGTAGGTGGGATGTAATTTCCCAAGAGGAATTTGGTCATGACACCTATACTCTTTGAAAAGGTCCAAGTGATCTTTAACAGCCACAAGTGGTCAGGGCTTAGTTTAGGTAGTCCCAAAAATAAAAATAGAAAAACTCAGACCCAAAAAACAGTCTTAAGACAACACTGTAACCTCTAACGCCATGCTGAGATATTGAATCAGCAATGACTCACAGAGAAAAGTGCCACCCACTGACTCACTAGTAGTTGATTTGGATAATAAGCAATGCATATATATGCACTCTCCTCTCTGTGTATACATTTTGCATTCACAAAGAAAGCAATGTCTGTACACATGTACATTGTATAGACATTTGTATACATATGAAATGCGGAGAGATTTATGATTTTTTTAAATATTTGACTGATTTGGTAGCTTAGAAACCAATTACATTCTTATAGCTTCAAGATGCACAATCAATTACATACTAAATCAACATATTGTTTCAGCGTGGGAGAAGTGAGCAGAGCAATCAGTGATGTCAGCAATCTCTCTGTCATGCAGACTTGAAGCATTTGGGTATGATCAGGCTGAGGGAGCAGCAAAAGTCTGGCAACACTGTCACCAAGCACTTATTTTCTCCCATGCTAAAGCAATCTAAGAAAAGCTGCAGCAAGAAGCCTTGGAGTTTTGAACAGTCAGCGAAGTTAATGATTTTGTTATCATATCTTAGTAGATGGGTGCTTGAATTGAGGGTAGTATGAGATTTAAAAGCATCACACAAGTATGAATTTAAATATCATATACAGAGGTTTGAACTCTTCATCACAAGAATATTTACACACATTTGGCCTCCCTAGACTAGCCAATTATTTATGGACCAATCTTTACTTTTTTAAAAATTACATTCCTTTTTTTCTATGCATCACCATACAGATTGGACAAATAAGTAACCCATGCTCTGAAAATTAAGTCACACAATATCTGTGCTCCCTGATTAGGAAATGGATCTTGCAAGTTGCTGAATATGCCATCATTCCTTGAGCTCAGTATAGGTGCAGACAGAAGAGCAGCTCCCTGTTGTATCTCAGGGTGCTTTGCAGGAAGCACTATGATTCACAATGATCCCCAGACGTTCACTGTTGGGTCCTAGGGGTTGCGAGTCTGCAGCCACTCTCTCTGTAGCAATGCCTTTCCTCCCTCCCAGCTCCGGCACTGTTTGCAGAATGGGAAGGGGGAAAGGGAGAGGAGGAAGGTCATTCTGGGCATTCCCCAGCCATACTGGAGGGTGGGGCAGGTGGATTGGAGCCCCGCTACCTTGGCTGAAAACCCCCCAGACTGAACTCCCTCCGCTCCCTTTCTCTTTTCCCATTCTGAAAACAATGTCTGGGCTGGGATGCAGCCCAGACAGAAGTTACTGAAGCTGCTCTATTTTGGAGCACCTTCATTTGAATCCTTATGTAACAAGGGTTCAAATTTTTGTGGGATTGGGCTCCTTTAAAACTCTCTGCAGTATAAACTTCTGTTTGGGCACAGTTGTAGAGTGATTTTAGGGGACAGATTGGGCAGAAATTGTCACTTCTGTCTGTGCATTATAAATTGGAACTGTTCAGCATTTAGAGAAGAGCAAACAGTTTTAACAGAAGAATAATAAAGAACAGAAAAAAATCATAAAATCAAAAATCACAAAAAATCAGATCAGAAAAATAACAGAAATTAAATCCTGGACAAATAAGAATTAATACTAAAATCTGTGAGAATTTTCCAAATGCCAAGTTGTGATGATCTGGAGATTTTGCCTACATACAGTCCATGGACTTCATTTGCTCTTAGGGAAGCCATGCATCTGTGGCATTCTGGCAAGGGGCATCTCAAGCTATAGATATGTCTGTGAGGGGTCGTCACTGGTTCTGAGGGCCTGGGCAGCTGGAGTACAAGGTCCCATTTTTATGATGCAATAATAGGCAGAGAGACCCTATGCTGAGGAACTGTGCCAGAGAAGCTAAAAGAGAGAGAGTTCTGGAGCCTACTGGGATCCAGGGAAACTTAAAAGCACTTGGATCAGAGACCAAACACAGCAGCCTGGTGAGGCTCCAAGAGAGAGAATCCTTCACAGGGTTGACATAATTGACTTGTCTCATTCTGTATAAAAATGGGATCCTATGAAAACAGAGCAAACCATGCTCTCTTCTTTTATTCACAACAATCCTCCTAGAACAATGTAACTCCGCAGCCAGCTCTGTGTGTGAACTGAGTTTTTAAAAAATGGTCCAAACTTGGGATATGTAGCTAGGAGAGCGTGGGTTGTTGAGGGAAGATATCGTTGTACTAAATATTTGGCAGCATTGAAGACAACTGGGAGATAAATGTGGGCAGAGGGAGATAAAATAATTTAATAATAAATATTTGGCAGAATTGTTAAAATATGTTTATAATGCAGATGAGAATGTGGGACTGATCCACTTATTGAGCAAGCCATTTGCTTACTACAACCATAGACAAGGCCCATAATCAAAGGGCTTTTGCTTATGATGACTCCATAAATATTACATGGTGAAAGAGTTTTCATGGCCAAGCTAAGGATAATAAAATTTAGCAAGTGATCTTTGCTGACAATGTGATAATTGATCATGTATTCTATTATATTCTGCTTTTAGTGTATATAAAATGCCTTGCTGTTGATACCTACCTCTCTATGACATTTGGGTAGCGTAGCTTAATAACTATTTTCTAACTTGTTTTTTCAGGCCAAGCTCCTTTTATTTTTTAATATCTCCTTTCCTCCTGATCCTATTGTAACATTTGTTTACCCCACAAACTTCTCTCACTAGGATTTCAGTTGCTGCATTTTCTTTTCCTTATTTTGTACTTTGTGGACTTCTCTGTCTTCTTTCAGTATACATTTTTCTCCTTCAAGCCCTCATCTTCTTAAGTCCTTGACTTTTCTTTTATATATTCATCTATGTTCTCTGTTCTCACTTTTACCCTTCACAATGTAAGTAGCAGAAAACCTGCGAAAAATTGTGTTGTCTGCACCTGAACTTGCGAGATTATGTCTCTTCCATACCATGGACATCCGCATTATTGATAACCAGGTAGAGAAGACTAAGATGCTTCAGGAGCTGCTGCTATAAGCCTAAAGCTTTATTTGAGACCCATTTTTGGCCTGCTTACAAAGAGTAAAAAAAAACAAACAATAAAAAGACTCTTGGTTTTCTAAACCAACTGGTCGTTCTACCAAAACAGTGCTGGAAAGTAAGGAGTAGCCTGCTGTAGGGGTAGCCTTGCAACTCTGTGGTGGGTAGAGAAGGGTACATATTACAGACTCCTCCAGGTTGTTATAAGTACCCCTTGTACTAGCATGAATGAGTCATGCCATGGCTCTGAAACAAAGGAGACTATTTCTGCTATTTGGAGACAACCAGTACTCAGGGTGAAGTTGTAAAAATAATGATCAACCTGTGGGCTGAGACTTAAAGGGCTGTGTTGAGAGAGGAGGGAACTAGGCTAATTGATGTCAGATCATGAAGTGTTCTTGGGCACAGTTCTGTGAGACTCTAATCAGGAAAGTGATGCAGAAAGAACCCAAGACAGCTGAGAGCATCAGAAAGCCAGAGACAGAAAAAAATCTCCTTCTTTAATTTGCTTGCTTTTAATAGAGTGCTGAATTTCAAGGGATGTTTTAGGCTTAGGCCTTAGGCTAAGTATCTCCAATAAGAAAATATAGCTTGGTACTTTCCTGTTGAAGTGATTCAGACAGATCTACCTGGAACCTGTGTTTTCTTCACCATTTTCCAGGAATAAGTGTCTATGGCATGAACACCCTGTCCTTCTTGCACCCCCTAGGAAAGGTCTTATTAGCAAGCATCTGTAAGTGTGATTATTAGGAAAATAAAATAAAAACCCTGTAAGGCCTAAATGCTTTCAGCACTTACCTCAGATCTTGCTGTATGCTGGCATGCTACCAAATTTCTGAAAGGGTTTGGTGTATTGCAGTACTCATAGCAGTCTGGGCGCGACAGCTTCAATTCCCTGTGCCTTGTACTAATGGAGCCAGTGCTCTTGTTTACTCCTACAACTCTGCAAAGAGAGCTGAAATCAGTGCCAAGGATTCAGCAACAGACAAACGAGCAGCACCAGTGATATTTTCTTTATGGGAAAAAAATGAAAAATTTAATGTTTTTATTAAAAAGTTTGGATTTGGGAGCAACATACTGAAAGTTCTAGAAACTGGAAGAGCTTATAAATCAGAAAGAGCAACTGAAGCGGGCAGTCGTCCCTTTAGATTCATTTTGTGTTCTCCTTCCAAGTTGCTACCGAGGTGAATAGAATGAAGGGTGGAGCAAACCGTCATCTCCATGGTGAAAGCACATGAGTTTGGAGATGTGATGTGCAATGATCAGGTGCTAGATTTCATGGCTTGCTCAGGGAAAAAGATTCATGTCAAAAGCTTTGACATGAGAGAGGCTGGTACTCAAATATTTTTGGTAATCAGAAATTACAAATGAAAAACTTTAAAGGCACAGTGTTCACGAAATCAAACATGATGTCTAGTTAGTGCAGTGGTCCTCGACCTTTTTAGGTCCAGGGTGCCCCTCCACAACTTTTGGCAGTACTCCCAGTTGAGAACCACTGATGATGCTACCTCAGCTTACCTTAGTGATTCTTAACTGGAGTGCTACCAGTGCCAGGTAAGTGCCATGCATGCCTTATATGTTCACACATTTCTCCTGCCTCCGTTAGAGTAATCTGATAAGCCTAAAGCAGGCAGGATTAGCTGCTCTTGCTGCAGCCCTTCCTGGTTCAACCCTGCATGGCATCTCATAGAAACAGAAACATGCATGGCATCTCATAGAAACATAGCGCAGGTGGAAATGGAGATTTTTTTTTGGGAGGGGAAGGTATAGACAGGGAGAGGCTGAGGTAAGAGGGGATAAACCCGTCTATTTTAGGCTTATCAGAAAACCCAAAGCAGATGAGAGTGCACACTCCTGCTGCAGAACTTCCTGGCCTGGCTGTGAATGAGGCTTGTGGACCACTTTTATCTGGCTGTGCTTGCACTACAGCATCTCTAAAATGGGCTCATGGCATACTGGTTGAGAATGACAGATTCAGTGTAAACAATTGGACACATTCTCCTTAATTTGAATTTCCTCAGTTGTTTAATATCTTCTGAATAAGGATCCAAGCCCTTGACAGGCTAAAAGAAATTTTGTTCATAACTAAAAAGAAGTTATAAACTGTTTAAATGTACCTGGCGCACACGGTAACATTTTCCAGTCTCTGTTTACATCACTTTATTTGTGAATCAGATGTCTTCAGACATGTCAAGTGCTTTCACAGGGGCTAAATCTAGATTAAGTATGAAGAAAAAGCTAACTGATTTGGAGTGATCTGAGGACAAAAAGACAACCTCTTATATTAAGAGGGATTTCAACTTTTCACAAATCAGACACAACTCAACTGATTTTGCTTAAATCTTCTTCCAATAAGATAATTTTTTGTGGCTGATAGCACAGACAAAATGAGACTAGCATTACTCAGTGCCTTTTTTATAGAATCCTGCAAAATGAAAGAACCTTAATTTTCATAGCAAACAACATTCTGCTACATAACACCACAATTTAGGTCCCTAATACAGGAAAACACTTCAGCATGTGCATGCCTCCCCTTGACTTCAATGGGCATTATATACACATTTAAAGCTAAACATGTTTGAGTGCTTTCCTGAAGCAGATTCTAGACCAGAAAGTGAAAAATATTTTATCTAGTTGATTCGACTCTGAGCCCAAGAATTCAGTCAGTTTTGGTTACAGCAACATCAGTTCTGTACTTCACGTGTGGTTTTTGTTCGGTAGTTAGATAAATAAGTTATTGCAAAATATGAAAACCCTACTGCCAACTCATGACTAATCCTCCCTTATAGACGTACTCTTACAGGTAACTCCTCACAGTTAACTCTTCACTAACAGCACCTCACTGACTGGGTCCCTCTGCTTGCAAATAACAAGCAGTGGCTCTCTGCCCAAGTCTGAGGTGGCAAACTAACTTAGCTTGGCCCTTCCACCCTGTGCGGTGGCTGCCAGGCTTTCAGTTAAATCCTAATGTTCCTGCTTTGTGGCTCTGGGTACAATTCATCCTGTAGCACTAGGACAGCTGCCTTATTCAGACTGTTCATGAAAGGACTATTATACAGTGTTTAACAGCAGTGCAAAGGGAATTGAACTGGCATGAAATATTCATGTGTTTATGAATTTTATTTTCTTAATTTTTCACAATGGGGCAGGTAATGTTATGGTAGTGCTGACACCAAGGCTAGGTACAGACGTTCAAAAAGCCTGAGGTGGAATAAATGTTACATGGTTTTCTGAAAGCAGCGTAGCCTAGATCAGAACGCACATTCCCCTTTGGTGGTGGCGGGGAGGGGGCATGCAGGTTGCCTGTACTGGCCAAGGCCAGCAGGTTGGGATCACTTCTGCACACCTCCCAGCATGCCCTGCAGGCTCCCTTGGCTGCCAAAGATGGATAAGTACAGCCGAGCACCTGGGTCATCCCGACTGGCTACCAGGCATGGGCAAGCATGTCCCTAACCACGCGCCTTGTGCAACATGTTAGCCACAGGCATCTGTCAGCCACAGACAGCAGGAACGGGGAAGGGAGGCAACTTTTTTCCTGTGCATGAGCCCTGCCATCTGGGCACCCATGTCCCTAGGCTGTGCCCCCACACCCTGTCATGAAGCATCCCACAATGTACACACAGACTTGACACAGAGACCAGGAGAACCCCTGTGCTCAGGCTCAGCCCCATGGAGTCCAACTGTGCTGCTGGGCACAAGTGAGCACACTTCCTCCCACCGCCACATTATCTGTCAGCCACAGACAGGCAGCTGGAGGGGGCATGTTCACCCATGCCTGGCAACCTGGTTGGGCTCTATAGGGCTGTGTCTGACCATGGGGGTTCTCTTGGGCTCCATATGATGTCTGTGTGTACATCATGGGATGCTTTGTGACAGGGTGTGGGGGCACAGCCCAGGGACACAGGTGCCTAGGTGCTGGGGCTCATGCACAGGCATGGGTAACTGGTGCCTCTTGAGTCAGGGGGGACACGTGTGCCCTCGATATCAGTTAGCAATAGTGGGGGGAGGGCCCAGTAGCCAACTGCACTGACCATGGGGGAGGGGTCCCTCTCAGCCAATCTTACTTACCAGAAATCACCCGTATCACTTACGAAAATCCCACAGGCACTTTCAGAAGTGGCGCGGCTGCTTTTGCTGGCAGCTCCCACCTGCCCCCCTGCCCACTGGCTAAGCAGGGAACGCGGCCTGACAGGGGGTGCAGCAGCACTCTCAAGGGGTGCACATGTACCCCTGTACACCCCCTACGCGTTGCCACTGTGCACAGGAAAACAGATGCCTCCTTTCCCCACTCCCGCTGTCTGCCTGTTGCTGACAACTGGCTGGAGGCGGGAAGTGGGGCTGCAGAAACGGTCTGTACTGGAAAGGGTCTGTGCTGACTTAGCTATATGACAGCTTGGGCCACGGGCCAGAGTCCACTGGGTGCTCAGCCAGAGCAGCCAAGCACGGGCTGAGTGCTAGTGTGCCACCCTGTGAGCGGGGGCTAGGTGAGAGTTGCAAAAGAGCCTGGGATGCTGGTAGAAGCAACCTAATTTTAATTGATAGGGGAACTGGTGCTGAAGTTCAATGCACCAGTCTAACCTAAATCGATTATGTTTGAATACACATCAATCCAGGTATAACTTAGGCCAAGTTCCACTATTTTTAGACCAGTCTATGTGCACCAAACTCATGCTCTCTTATGGGTTTAGACAGGTTTATGATCACTTAGACTACTAAAAGTGTAATGTCTGAACTTAGCCTAGAAATGAAGGAATTAAATCAGGAGTATATGCCCTTATCCTGACAGTACCTTATTACAAGGGACCTACCAAACTTGAGGCAGTTGCTAGCCAAATTTGTGGGGAAAACATGAGCCTGGCAGCCATTTTTGTGGGCAGAACACAGCAGGTCTCTGATTGGCTGAGGGGACCTGGTGGCCCCACCCTTCACTGCTGATTGTTTGTGAGGGCTGTCCATCATGCAGCCCCACTGCTCACAGCCAACTAGGGGAGAGGGGTGGAGCCATGTGACAGATAAGCCTCATAATGAATCAGCAGTGAGGGGCAGGGGCAGCGGTAGCAGCCATCTTGGGCTGCCCACCATGCGAGCCCCCTCCTCCTCCCCTCTGGTGGGCTTTGCAGCTGGGCTGCAGTGCAGAGAGGACTGTTGACTCTCTCTGGGGAGCCAGCATTTTATTTTCAGTAAGTTTTCTTCTTTTTTTTCCTTGTGGATTTTGCTGGCAATGATAGATTTCACAAAATCCATGAAATTGTGATTTCAGTAGGTCCCTATTTATTACTTGTGTAACTTTATTTCTAGAAGTGTTGTCATTGACATAAGTGAGATTGACTCTGCACAGTTTCAGTGACACTGCTCCACTGTACAGAAGTATGCTTAAGTTTGGCAAGATTGCATGTAAATACTGTTTTGCTCTAGAATCCCCATCTTAAACTTCTTGTGTCATTACTCATTCTTAAAAGGTTGCATTTAGACATGCAATTAAAGCAACTGAATATACTCTTGCTCAATTTGAGCTGGAGTAAATTAATCCTGATGTCACCATCTACACATACATTTAAATGCAGTAATTTACTGCATTGCTGTATACAACTTGTATCTGATGGGACTATCTGGCAACACAGTAAATTAAGCTACTGCACCCTAATTGCCACTCACATGTTGGCAATGCTTTACTGAGCAGCAAATTAGTTTGCTATACAGTAAAGCTTCTTGTGTAGACATGCACATGGGACAAAAGGAATCAAGTTACTATTCCTTCCCATTTTCACACAAATTCTAATTGTACCAATATTTTTCTCGCTTCCTGGAAGAATCAGAAACTTGTTGGTCTGATTTTAGGAACCATTACTCAACAATCCATTGCAGCTCATTAGTTTACATTAATCAGTTAGGGCCAAAATTATCCTATTCATTTCAATCCAGTTCTTTCCTGAAATGAATTTAGTTCTTCATTAAAAAAAAAACCCTCACCATCAACAAAAACAGATTCAAATCTGCCTTAATTGAAGAATAATTATACAGGATCGCTCATTGGAATAGTTAGAGCATTACCTGTGACATGGTGAAAAAGAGATAGCAAAGTACATAGCAAACAATTACATTTGTGTTCCACTGGCACAATGCTTCAAAGAAAACAAATTCAAGTTACTTCATAGTTTCATAGTTGGTAGGGTCAGAAGGGACCTGAGCAGATCATCAAGTCCGACCCCCTGCCATAGCAGGAGAGAGTACTGGGGTCAAATGACCCCGGTGAGGTGTTCATCCAGCCTCCTCTTAAAGACCCCCAGGGTAGGAGCCAGCACCACTTCTCTTGGAAGCTGGTTGCAGATCCTAGCTGCCCTGACAGTGAAGTAGCGCCTCCTGATGTCTAGTCTGAATTTACCCTCTGCCAGCTTGTGACTGTTATTTCTAGCCACTTCCTCTTGGGGGAACAGGGACTCCCTCAGTGCCTCCTGGTCCCCTCTGACTAGTTTGTAAAGGGCCACTAGATCCCCCTCAGCCTTCTCTTGTGGAGGCTGAACAGGTTCAGGTTTTAGGCAGGTCTTCAACTAATTTTGAACTGGAACCTCATCCCCTTTTAGAAGACCTACTTCATGCTCAAGCTGATGCACACAGCAACTACACTTGTCAAGATGCGATGTGTGATGCTGTCATTCTCAGATAGCAAGATAGACCCCTTTAGTTTTCATTCTGCCATCCAGACCCACCTGTCAAACATGACACTTATGTAGAATAGAAAGAGCCCTGTGGGTATAGCAAGCATAATCTTGCTTTGATTTTTTTTCTTTGAAAAAAATCCACCAGAAATTATCATTTCTGTCTCCCTCCATAGCTAAACTACTTGATATTCTAACCTCTGGGGGACGTGAAACCTATCAGCTGCTAGGGGGACTGAGGGAGAAAACAAAGAAACACACAAGGCTAAAGAAAGCACTGCAGGCAGGAAGAGATGGAGATCTTGCTCATTGCATCTAGTAGGCGAGGGGTCTATGTTGCTACTATAACATTACTTGCCCATTTCTCCATTTCTTTTTTTAATTAATGTGAAAAAGAAGAGTCAGCAACAGAAGAAAGACTGTTAGATTTATGTTTGTTTTGGGCAGTACATGGACATGACAGATGAAATCTAACATTCTCAGCCAGAGAGGAAGTCTAGCTTGGAGGGTCAAAAGTCTGAGCCTGCATGACCCATTAGGCCAGTGTGGTCAAGGCATATCAATTGTTAAGATCACCATAACACAAAGGGGTGATGTGGCTTGTATCGCATCTGGCTGCTATTGATTCCTTTGCATGAATTACCATTTACAGATGGGTCAATGGGAGATGAGTTAGTTTGTGAGTTAGAGTTTTAAACACGGTTCCATCTATTCACAAACTCTGGTTCCCTTCAAGAAAAAGCAGATGATATGACATGCTGCATGCCCAAATCAGAGCAGACTTTTGCTTTTATAGTTCTGGCAGCATACAGCCTGAGGAGCCATTGCATGGGACCCATGGAGCGAGGGGAGGTTTTGCCCACAACATGGCTGGGCAAACAGTTTCACCCTCACTGTACAGCAGTTGTATGGCAGGGGACAGCTGCCGGGGAGGTTCACCCATGTTGCTCCATGGCAGGAGGGCAAGAACAACCAGCAGCAGTGGCAGAAAGTGGGTTGGCAGCATCAACCTGCCTTGGACCCGATCTGGGCTGATCTGGTCCACTGCTGCTGACTGCTGACATCCAAATCTAAGGAAAGGGCAGATTCAAGCAAGTGTCAGTATATGACCTTTTCTACCTGTTCTTGCCCTTCTGCAGGACCCACCTGAAGAGAGTTTCAGTAGTCGATGGAAGTTCCACGTGGGCATTTTTATGTCAACAGCTTTCTCCCTGAAGAACAACCTTTTTTTTAAAAAAAAAAGAAAAGTCTGCATTGTCTACATGTTCTGCTTTTGTAATAAAAAAAACTGAATAACAAAACTAATCAAATTACTAAAAAAAATAATTTTAAGAGATTTTAATGTTTTAAAAGTTAAAAGTTATATTATTGGGAGGAAAAAATGGAAAAATGTCAGCAAAATGTTGATGTTTTTCTTAATTTTTTCCACAGAAACTCTGTTGAGCATAAAGCAGCTTGAGTCATGATGAATGAGCAATAAAGATTACATTGTCTTGTGCCTCTTGGATGTAGTCTCTGCATGAGAAAAGAAAGGGTTTTTTGGGGGGTGGGAGGGTACCTTGGATTGCACAAGCACATAAGGAAGAGGGGACAATACTGTAACTGAGGACTTGCACTTAGGAGACCAAAAATCAATTCCTTAAATACATATTCACTGTAGATAGAAAGGAAATGATCTCTGTATCCATATTTAGTTTTTTGTTGAATCTAACAGCTGTATTTCTTATGGTTTCTTACCGGTAGCTGTTGTCATAACCGGTAATTAATAGGGCAATAATGGAAAGAAATGCAGAATAAAAGGAAGGGTGAGAGAGAAACAGATTGAAAGAAACAAAATGGAACAGCAAAAGAGGATAATCTAGGAAAGAAAATGTGAAAGTGAGACTGAGAAAAAAAATGAGGGCTAAAAATATATCACTATAAAACTCAAAGTTGAGAAACAGGAGAAGGGATTGAATTAAACAGAAGAATAAAGCCAAAAGCTACTACACAACACATTTTAAAATGTGTTATCTCTTCATATGACAAGGAAAACAAATAATCTCCATTCATAGTAAAACCACACAATCTTGTGCGGTCCATTTTGAATCTTGTAGTCTGCATGGAATAAAGATTATTTCTTTAGCAAAATATGATGGCAGTTTCTAGCCTATTTAAAGTGTTGCATATCCTTGTGCAGCTACAGTACATTGTACAGAACTAGACACTGCACTTCCAGCTGGATTGTAGCAAAGCTTTATCCCCGATGCAATTCTTCTAAGCGCAGCAATCAACACTCCTGTGGGAATGAACATCTGATTGAGGTATCTTTCATATTTTTATACCTACTGGCCAAAGCAATACTTCAGTTACTGTTAGTGAATTAGTGAAAGGAGTTCTCTTGCCTGATGTTTTGGAATGAGATCTGATTATTGAGGATTTCCATGCATTTTATCTGAAAAACTCCCTGTTAGCGACTTACACTGAGGAGCAATAATGTCCCCAGGCAGACAGTCAAAGAAATAAGTGGTAAGCCAATGATAAGCTTAACTACCAATGAATCTGTCAGTACCATTAACAATGCACAGAAGAAAAGCTTAGAGGTATTATTGGTAAGACATGGGTGAAGACAGCCTCGGTTTCATATTTGTGGATACTTTTTTTCCAAATTGCTGATAGCCTAAAATATTCTTGCTGGAAACATAAAAGATTATGCTAGCTTCTTCCACACATTAAACAAGGACTGACAGGGAAGAATGTAGGTGTTATATCATGTTTTAAATGAAACTCTTATCCACAGAACAGCTTCAATGGCACAAAAAACATTCCATAAGGAGACCTGGGGACACACTTCATGTCAAGCTTGGGAAAGCCATCTTTAACAGCCAGAGGTTAAAGCCATTGAGTCTATAACCACCAAGATGGCCAAAAAAGGTGTAAATCAATATTATTTGCATCCTCTGATATTGCTCTCTTCTCCTTGTGTTGCTCTACCTTCCCTCTATTTCCTTAAACAGCTCCTAACTCTCTAAGACTTTTCACAATAGGTGTGGCATCCATGGTCCATGCTCTCAGATCTTGCAGAGGCAAAATTATTTTCATAGCACTTTTTCAGCAGCCAGTCATGGACCTCTCTTTCTGCAGTGCCTCAAAGAGGCACCAAAGATGGGACAGACAAAAAAAATGGTTGAGCGTCTTCTTCCCTTTCCTATGTTGGCATCATGACTTAAGAGAATGTTCACATGACACCTTTCCACAATAGCAGTAAAAACTCTGGAGCACTTTGTTCAAATACTGTATGTTGTTCAAGTTCATAGAATTATAGGGTTAGAAGGGAACTCAAACTTCATCCAGTCCAACCATTTGTACAGGTGGAGGATGCACTGTTCTTCAGCCAGTCCAGGTAGGCACCTATCTTGCCTCTCTTTGAAGACTTCCAAGGAAGATTCCACAGCTTCCCTAAATAGCTTTTTCCACTGTACTACAGTTAGGAAGTGTTTACTGAGATTTGATCTAGATCTTTATTTCTACCTTTAAATCCAGTTTACGCTGCAATTACTAGGTTAAGTTTCATCTCTTGAGACTTTTTATCAAATATATTCTTTAAAACCAATTTTCTCAGAATGTATCAGTTCCTGAACACCAGTTGCTCATTTGAAAAAGAATGCCATTTACTTACTGAATTTTGCATGCAATATCTCACACAGGCTTTGAGCAAATGGCTTTCAGTTCAGTTTGAATGGTATCAGACTGAGATTTTTTTTCCTATCTCCTCATCAACAAAGAAACATTTTAGGGGGCAAACATAAATGACTCAGTGAGAAAGTGTTATTTTACATAACACTGAATGTGCATGTGTGCACACTGGGGAGAATTTGTAATAGGGCTTCTGTGATGATGGGAAATGCAAGCTTACATTTATTTTCCCAGTGGAGATTGTTGAAGCACCTAGAACAGGGGTTCCCAAACTGTGGTACACGTACCCCTGGGGGTACAGAAAACATCTCTGGGGGGTACACAGGAGAAATTGTGTAATGAAAGATTTAATTTCCATTGTAATAATTGGCATTTAAGGGGTTAAAATATGAAATCCATGCTGGTAGGGGTATGTGGGCAGTGTGGCGGGTGCAGAGATCCCACCTCAGGAAAACAGCTGCGTATTCGTATCCCTCCGCTGTTTCCACCACGTAAGGCGGGCCAGTAGGGGGCGCTCGTGTCGAGCCGCCGACCTCCCTGCGCCCGACCACCTTCCAGGCTCCAAATGCCTCCCTAGGGGCACCTTATGTCCAGCCGACCCCTCTCCCGGAGCACACTCGCCAGTCTGGGGGTAACGTGCTGCCACCACCCCGAGAGTGGACTAATAGTCCTACGGGTACTCGAACCAATACAGGCACTTGGGGTACTTCCCCAAGTCCGGGGGCATAAAGTAAAGTCTCCCTTAGTCCACAGACCTAAGGGGTCTCTTAGGCATAATTTAGACCCACCCCTCAATAAGTCTCCCACACCAGTCAAAAAGGAGAACTTTATTGATTACAGGGGGTAGGGTAAACTAGGGTACAGGATAGAGCAATATCTAGAAATCCTAAAGAGCAAACAGTCTGGCTGTGGTAGCCTTTTGATTACGCATCTGTGATACTTCCAGCTAAATATCTAATCAGATTGAGTAGCTTACTCACAAGCATCTTCCAAAGGCAGGTGAAGTTTCCCTTTGGAGGCAGGCGGTTCCTAGCTCGTGAGTTTGGGGGGAGAGAGCCAGTTTCAGATGTTAAGGCTTCTCTGTCCCCTGCCTGGCTGCTGCGTCACCTCATGGCCGGAGAGAAGAGACCGCCTCCTTCCCCGTCCTAACTTATATAGCCCCTGTGACCTCATTCACCTGGGCCAGCGGAGGTCAGCCCCAGTTGGCTGTCAGCCAACCAATCTGAAATGCATCACCTGTTACCGGGCAGATTCCAGCTCCCCAGGTAGATGCCCCTTACCCAGGTAAGTGATGCAAGTCACGTAAGCAGAGGGAGCAGGTTTCCCCCTCCCTCAGGAATGCAGCCAGCTCCAGTTCCCTAAAGGGACAGGCTGAGGGTGTGGTCCCCTGTGTGCTGGGCCCATCCTAATTGAACGGTCACAGCACAGAGATTTAAATCACAGTGTCACAGGGCAGAGATTTTTGGGGAGAAACCAAGGTGGCTCTCTGCCACAGGCAGTTGCTAAATCTGGAAGGGGGTATGCAATAAGAAAAAAATTGGGAACCTTGGACCTAGGGTTTTATTCTAACACAACTCCATTTACTTCTCTGGAGTCGCACCTTATTTCTACAGGAATAAATAAGATCAAAGTTAGAACTACAGCCTTAGAACTGACTATACTTTCATAAGCTTCTTTCTGTTACTACTAGTTATGCTAGTTAAATGACGGCCAATTACTAATACCTAGACTGCTTTTCTGAGGAGACTAAATGACAGGAAAAAATGGACACCAAAAGCAGACAAAGTGCAAGAAGGCCAAACCTATACTGAAAAGAGAAGAGTCGTGTCCACTTGTGCTGGAGCTGTATTTGATCCACTCCCTGTGAAGAGAAGGTCTGCTCCCACTTGACATCTGTAAAGGTCAAGTTGACAAGTACGCATACAGTGCTACGTAAACATTAAGATGCTTCTTCTTCTCTGTACCCAGTCTTTAGAGATTTACAGTCAGTGTAGAAAAGTTCATTTTTTTCCATCACTGTGCAGGGTGATAACGTGCCTGTGTTTTCATGCAATGCAGCATGAAGTCTGACTCCACTAAGAATCCAACCTGCTCTTTGCATGTTGATAGAATTTGTGCTAAGTCCAGTTAACACTAAATGTACCATTGTAATACTTCCTAAAACATAATCGAATTATGACACTAGATGTTTATGAAAGACACAGTTTTCAAGGCTTCTTTGGAGGAAGAAAGGATTATCATTGTCTTTCACTCTCTTTAAAGTTTAACAATGCAGAATCTCTCTCTTCTGGACAAGTCTGAATATAGGAAATGTATCTATGCAGCAGTTTCACATCTAGTAACACTGTATATATAAAAGCATCTATATATTTTTAATAAATCGTTATTCAAGAACTGTTAGAATACCAATGTTGGAAGCACTTACTACATTGTCATCAGGGTACGCTTCTGTTTTAAATAATATATTAAAATACACATGCAAACCTATAAAAATAAATTAACAGAACACAGATGCATAAGAAAGATGTTTAAAGCATTTAATTATAAAGATCTAATTATAAAGAAAGGTAAAACGGGGGAGGGGAGGAGTCACCCTTATGGTACAATAGACCTTGTCCATTTCCCCATGTATTTAACAAAGAAACAGGACACTAGCAACTTGAACTTGACTCTGCAGTATACCTGCTAGTGTGAACTGTGCACCATCTGCAGCCCCATGGAGCAGTGTATCATATAGTCCTTGAAGTTCCCACTAGTACTTCTGGGCATTTATACACATGCTGTGGGAGTGGGGTGGGGTGTAGGGGGGCATTTTAATTAAAAGTGTCTGGAGCATCTTGTGTATCAGCATCCCTGAGCTGAAAAATGGTGGCAGGGGCATTTTAACTAGAGGTTGTTGAACAAGCTTTAGTTAAAGCACCCCTGCTGCTATTTTTCAGCACAGGGACACTGATTCATGAGACCCTGGAATCTGCTGTACCACGCTCCAGCAGACTCAATTAATCAAGTCTTCTCTGACACGTTATAATTACAGCATGTCAGAGCAGCCTTGTTGCACGTGTATAGGCGCCTCTGATTGCAGAACAAGCAATGAGGACTAGAACAATCAACTTTCTCCCAGGAAACGCATGCAATCACAAAAGGGCTTATTATTTATATAAATGTGATCTTCAGATTATTCAAAGCTATCAGTACTTGTCAATGCACTAAGTATTAATAGTGCATCTAATTACAAAGAAAATTAAAAACAAAGAGAAAATGTTTAAAGCCAAGATCTTGCAAATACATAGGGTCTGGGCTTATTGCTGAAATGTAGGATATGGAGCTCCGTTCGGGATGCATGTCAACAGCAGGGTGGATGTGGGGAAACAAGCAATGGCTGTATTAACTCCTGCACATCCCCACTGCCTGAGGTGAGTCTGGATCTGGCCTGTGAGGAGCCCTGTGGTCCAGATCCAGGGCAGGGGCCACACCAGTTTGACACTCCTGCTGTAGGGCATGACCTCAGAATGGATTCTGTAGGTGCTACAGCTGTAACAGGAGCTTGAAGAGCATGTTTTCAAGTTTCCACCTGAATGCAGTATTTTGGGTTTGATGAAAGGAGAGGCAAACCCATACATAAATGCATCTCAGTTGCTTTACTCTATACTGCATGCAAAATTTATAACTTAGATTATGTCAGAATTTATTTATTGATGATTTCAGATACAAGCAGGCAATTTTCTATCTGTAGCTAGTCAGCTTTGGAAACAACCAGAAAAATTTACAAAGTTTATTTTG
>NW_017729029.1:32706124-32708322 GCF_001723915.1 Gavialis gangeticus | reverse complement strand
TTTATTGATGATTTCAGATACAAGCAGGCAATTTTCTATCTGTAGCTAGTCAGCTTTGGAAACAACCAGAAAAATTTACAAAGGTTATTTTGAAATAAAAGCTAATGTGGTATTAAAAAGTCTTGTGTTCGAGAAGGTCAATATGCTTTGTAGACTGTATTACAGCCCAGTTCTGCAATCATCTATGAAAGTAAATGTGATGACTCACAAGAGTAAAGAGCTTTCTGTGCATAAATGTGTTCAAAATCAGGTCCTCTGGCTACAAAATAAAATTGTTTTTGTTTTTGATTGAAAAGAGCTGGTCCAATTTCACCATTAATTTATGTTGAAGCACATAAAAGTCTCTACAAGTTTTATTGCTCTTTGCTAAAGTGTAGATCTCATCAGATCTCTCTCCTAGCTTCCACAAACTGTTGTTAAAATTTGACATATTCTTCAGATCATCTTAGGTTTTCTTCCATCATCTACATTTTGAGCTAGCATGTTCTGCAGAAACAAATTCAATTAAGTATCTTGTTGATATGCAGCTGTCATGCTATTTTCCTCTTGATCTAATCCTTCTGCTATTGATGGGCCTAGAAGATATAGCTCTGAATAGCTTATTTGGGTGCATCCACACATGCAGGCATGCATGCTTGCAGCAGCTCAAATAGAAGCAGCTGTGACAGAGGCAAGCTCGGGGTTGAGTCTCAAGTCAGCCCACCCACCTGTCTCTATGGGGCAGTCCACCCAGTCTCACCTGCCATGATTTTGCTGTTCCCATAAACTAGTGGTATAAAGTAGGAGACTACCCATTACATGCCCCAATGCCAGGGGGCGCAATTCACCACTCCAAACCTCCCTTACACAGTGGCCCATGCCTCACAGATGGCATCCAAGATGTAATCATATCCTGGCCCCTCCCATTGGACTCCATGCCCCTCACTCATACTGGGCTCCATGCCCCACATACAGTCAGGGCTCCTAGCCTCTGGGCTCCTTGCCTCTCACTAGGTTCCACACCCCTTGCTAGGCTCCATACCCTTTCCCAAACTCTGGGCACCTGACCCCACTCTGGACCCCCTTGGTCCTGCTGACCTCCTTGCTGGGTTACCCATGAGGATGTGGGGGCTGGGGTTATGAGGTGCCCTCCTTGCCTTTCACTAGGGAGGTGAGCGATCCTGGTATTTAAGTGGGGCTGCCACGCCACCAGCAGTTCCACCAGGCCTCCCTATCCTGGCAGGGTGCAATTATAGGTCATGCTCAGGACCAACAGCCCCCTGGTCTTACCTGCCAGATGTTTCATACAGCAGTTCAGACAAACAATGTCTCTGCCTGGCTGCCAGCAGCAAACTGCTGTGTTTATATAGCTGGCCTGTGTTTTAAAATAGCTGCTGCAGTCAGGCACCTGCTGACTACCTGATTCAACCCTTAAAGTGGCAGACACTACAAGTGCACTGCCACAGCAGCACAAATTTGAGCCAGGGATTTTTGCCTCAGTGCACATGCCTGGACATGCATTTTGGTGTGGAGCAAATTGTGCCACTTGGGGCAAAATAACCCTGCCTGGCTCCTCCTGGATCTGCAGCCAGGAAGAACTAGAGGCTTGGTGGGGGGGGTATAAAAACCTGCCCTGGAAAGAAGCTCAGGGCCACTTGCTGTCAAGAGCTTCTGGTGGGGCCCACAAAGGGGCTATTAGTTAGCTGAGTGGGCCTTAAAGCCCACATTAATATGGAAGATACAAATAGACAGGAGCTTCTGGGGGAGCCGTCACCATGGGTGCGTATGTGGTGATCTTCACAGACACCCTGGTCTGCTGCCCCTTCTGCAGGCAGAGGGAGACCCTGGCACACATGACACTTGAGCACACCAGGGTGCAGCTTCTCCACTTCCAACTTCAGAACCTCCTTCTGAGGTTCTGGATGAACTTCACCCCCCACCTTCTTGTTTTTGGGCACCCCATCTGCAACCCAGGGAGAACTACACCTCTGTTGCTTGGGATTGTAGGGGGGCTGTTAGGAAGGCAAAGGTGGAGATGAAACTGGGACTAGCAATCCAGATCGAGGATAACAAGAAATCCTTTTTTAAATACATAGGGGGTAAAAAGAAGGTTCCGGGTAACATTGGGCATCTGCAGGACACGCTTGGAAAACTGGTGGTCTCACCAGATGACAAAGCTAACCTATTTAACAATTTCTTTGCCTCCATTTTTCTGAGCA
>NW_017729029.1:32689579-32706027 GCF_001723915.1 Gavialis gangeticus | reverse complement strand
ATAAAAACCTGCCCTGGAAAGAAGCTCAGGGCCACTTGCTGTCAAGAGCTTCTGGTGGGGCCCACAAAGGGGCTATTAGTTAGCTGAGTGGGCCTTAAAGCCCACATTAATATGGAAGATACAAATAGACAGGAGCTTCTGGGGGAGCCGTCACCATGGGTGCGTATGTGGTGATCTTCACAGACACCCTGGTCTGCTGCCCCTTCTGCAGGCAGAGGGAGACCCTGGCACACATGACACTTGAGCACACCAGGGTGCAGCTTCTCCACTTCCAACTTCAGAACCTCCTTCTGAGGTTCTGGATGAACTTCACCCCCCACCTTCTTGTTTTTGGGCACCCCATCTGCAACCCAGGGAGAACTACACCTCTGTTGCTTGGGATTGTAGGGGGGCTGTTAGGAAGGCAAAGGTGGAGATGAAACTGGGACTAGCAATCCAGATCGAGGATAACAAGAAATCCTTTTTTAAATACATAGGGGGTAAAAAGAAGGTTCCGGGTAACATTGGGCATCTGCAGGACACGCTTGGAAAACTGGTGGTCTCACCAGATGACAAAGCTAACCTATTTAACAATTTCTTTGCCTCCATTTTTCTGAGCAGGGATCAGGTCATCCCCCCTACCGGGATCCCCGATGGTCCCAGGGGAGGCACAGCCAGGCCCAGGGTCAGAGAGGACCTAGTCAGGGAATTTCTGGTGGGACTGGACATGTTCAGATCAGCAAGTCCTGATGACCTCCACCCTAGAGCGCTGAGGGAATTAGCAGAGGTCATTGTGGGACCCCTGGCACAGCTTTACGAGCACTCATGGTGATCTGGCAAGGTGCCAGAGGACTGGAAAAAGGCCAATGTGGTCCCCATGTTCAAAAAAGGGAGGAAGAAGGACCCAGGAAATTATAGGCCTATTAGTCTTATCTAGGTCCTGGGGAAGCTCTTTGAGAAGATTATCCAGGTGCACATCTGTGAGGTGCACATCTGTGAGGGCCCTTGTTGCATGGGGAGGCTGTGCCACGAGGCCCTGAGTAGTCCCGATGGCCGCTGCTACCGCTGGTGAGTGCAGGGCCTGGTTGGGGGGTAGGCAGGGGATGGGCAGGGGAGCGAGCAGGGGGGCTGTGGGAGTGATTGCTGGCTGAGGCTGGGCAGGGGAGTGATTGGGGGAGTGACTGGGAGATGGGGTTGGGTAGGGGAGTAAGTGGGAGCTGGGGCTGAGCTGGAGAGTGAGTAGAGGGGCTGGGGTGGAAGGCAGGTGCGGGATTCACACCTCCTGAGGTGCCCCACATGGTCCTCCCCCTCCTCCAGCCCCTCATCTCCTATTTGCCTGTCACAGAGCCCTGGTCTAGGTCCCTGTAGTCTGCACCACTGCTTGCAGCTTGCTTCAGCACCGGGTCAAGGACTAGCCATAGAGGCACTCTGGCTAGCTACCAGAGTGGCTCTGTGGAGGACCTGAGCCCCTGGTTGCCTCAGGGCATGGTCCAAGACCATACCCTATCCCGCTTTTTTCCCCCAGGGTATTTTTTGATACCTGGATGTCCAGGTATTACATTTTGGAACTTACTTTGTTCCCAGTGTGTGTCTTGCAGTATCTCAAAGCTGTTTGAGATGCTGAAAGAGGCAAGTGTGCACTCGTCTGTATGCATCCTTTGTGTTTCATCCACTAGACATCTCTCAAACCACAAATGAGAGCAGTCCAAACTTGAAAACTATTACAGCCCTTGAATTCTAAGTTGGATTTTAATTATTGAATATATGAAAAAAATCAATTTTTACCAATTTCAAGTTTTCAAAAAATTAGAAATATTGAACTTTTAAAACAAACTTGACTTTAATTGCAGATAACATTAAAACTGGGGCAGAGTTAAGGTTAAATGTCTAAGTTAAGGTTGAGTGCCTGACTTCTGAGCAGCTGGTTACTCAATCTTGATATTAAGTTAATGCTAGATTTTTTAATGAAATCATTTGCTAATATTTAATAAGTACAACTGCACTCTTTAAATCAAACAATATTATTTGGTTACAAGTACCTATTATGTGCCCTCACCACCAGGTGGCAGCATAACAACACACATCTGTTTTCCAATAGATTTAGTTTTTATTGTGCCTCTCTCAAAATTAGTACTAAATACTGGAGTCAGAGGTGATGCTCTCTATTAAATTAATCTTTATTTTTCTGTATTTCATCTTAATTCTCTCGATGTTTTTATACTCTTCTTTAAAAACCTACTACTTCACTGACACGAACACATATAGCTACTATAAGCTCTATTCTTTCTTTAATATAGCCAAGAAACTACCACTGATATGTACAAAACGTACGCACATGGACGAAGCAGACGATAAACCCTATTTTTTCTAATGGATTCAAGACTTTTAATATATTTAAGACTTACTAATAATTTTCCTGAGCTGGCCACCACTTGGTTTAATGTTTCTTATTTGTATTGCAACGAAACAGAAGGATATTTTGGTAAGAATCTATATCTATATCCATATTCACAAAAGGACTTAGGTGCCTTATGTGGGACTTGAAAGGAGTTTAGGCAGGTTGTTCCAAGAGTACTTCCTTAGAACCCCCATCCTCCACCTCTAGGCACTCACGTTTTCATTTCCAGTGTTTCGTAGGCACAGAAATGCTGCTCTGGCATGTGCCCAGAACAAAAATCGAATGTAGGTCTTCAAACCAAAGTATCTATCTACACCTAAGTGGCCCAATTGGGTAGGCTTGCTCTGAGAATATCTGACATGGGATAATACCCAACCCAGTGACTGCACTTTCATAAAAAAATTACCTTGGTAGTAGTGGTGCCTACCTTGATGCTACAATAGCTTAATGATTGTAGCATCCAGGATGTGGACAACCTGATTTCTATTCCTGTCTCAGCCCGTGAGGATTCAAATCTACATCTCCTGCCTCCCAGGATTGTATCCTAACCTTCTGGCTATAAACTACTCTGGGCAAGATAGCATTTTTCCATTCCTGTTAAATTGGGCCATATTGCTTAAAAAAACAAAAACAAAAGCACCAGAAAGAGGGAGGAAGAATGGGCCTGTAACCTGATGATCAAGATTTCTGGATTCCCAAACATTGTAAAGCTGAGTGTGTGTTACCTGGGTAGAGCATATGCAAAATCAGGGCTCTACATAGAAACTGAATGCAGTTTACAGACACTCTGTAATGTCTGTATATCTGCAAGAAGCTTTAATTTCTTATGAACCCGGCATCAGACATGGAAGACCAAATTATGAACCGCCCTCACATGTCTGAAGTTAGAATATATTGAACTGAATCTCTTTTACTTTTGCCTGAAACTGGAGGTTTGCTTTCTCTAATTAAAGCTACTTATTATAGTTACTCATTCATGCATTTTCTGTGGGCTGCTAATACCATCATCAGTACTACAAATAGACACTTCATTAATCATTTCACCTGACCCATTCAGAGTCACCCTAATGTTGACACAGTACTACTAATTAATATCTTGTATGGATGGAGAATGTAAGAGAACTCTGCAAAGGCAGCAGCATGATGTGGGACTTGAATCTTCCTTACATAGCTCCTATATTTGAAAATTAGACAAGGGATGAGCCAAAGGAAATATTCATACTTTGATGAGACAGCAAGCATGAGTTTATAACAGGTGAACCATGACTTCCTTAGTAGCAGATAGACCAGCACATCACCTAAAGCTGAATGTCAGTTCTGAGTAAATCACTGACATGAGGTTTGCTTTCCTCAGACAACACACTATATAGGCATAGGTTTGATGTTTTTACACACAAAGCATAGGCAAAGTACTTTCAGTAAACCAAAGTAGAACATAAATTCATTGGTTCTTGCTAAACCACTACAAATAAAAAGCTCATTTTAACATTTAATATAATTCCTAATGAGTGATGCATGTTATTAGTTTTAAAAGTATCTCTTACAAAACCCACTGGGAGACTTTCCATTTAAATTAACTAGTAGTATATTGAGACTCTAAAATGCTGTACTCAATGTTTTTATAACTTTTTGTTATTCTTGGCATATTTGCAATCTTGGCAACATCACAACTCAGAACCTGAGTTGTGGTCTTATTTATGATGTGGACTCTCAGATACCATCGTGCTGCACACTACATCTTAATCACACGATTGCTTCATAGCCTATCTTCCCTCCCAACTAGCTATCACATAAATCTTAGCAGCAATGTGGCAAATGCATACATGGAAAAGCAACATTAGGAAAGTATTTTTAACTTCTGTTAATGTGATACGGCAACTGGAAAGAAGAGACCCAGATCCACATGGCTAGACAGCTCTGAACAAATCACCAAAAAGGGCTCTCAGCAGCTTTCCCACAGCTTGCAGCCCAGTTTGGAAAGCAAGGATATGCTGGAGCCTAATAATATGAAAGCTGAGGAAGGTTAGGCTTCTAACCGCTGCATCCTCATTCACTGGAGACAAAGCTGAGGCAAAATACACACACACACACGCATGCGCATGTGCACGCACGCACACACACACACTTCTGTTACCTTCCTTTGGAACCCGTGATCACTTTTCCTTCACCGTGTGGACAGCTGAGGGAGGCAATTACATTTAACAGGACTTCAACTGTTCCATTACTTATTACTTCAAGGGCTGCATTATGCTCCTTTTGAAGTTTGTCAGTGTTAAGGTTAGCCAAGCAACTCACTGAAGCAGATCATCAAATACGAACAACTGCTATGCATCCTATCGCTGTTTAACTCCACTATGTGGTTTTCTGTAGACTGTGGTGTGGTATGGTTCATTGGATCTTTTCTGGAATCCTCTATTTAGAAAAGTTAATTTTAGTATTTTAAAACTACAAAAAAATAAGTGTATTGGCACTGAACTGAGTGCACTGAGTGATGGACAGATAGTTCTTGACATTTAACTGCTCTCCTTAGGACTGGGTACAGCATGGGTAATGGCAGTACACACTTCCCTCCTCCACTGTGCCTTGTGAATAAACTCTGAGTACAGGATGATTGGAGGTGGAAGGCTTCTTTGTTTTATCCTTTCTTAACCCGTGCAGTGGGAACTGAAGCACAGAGTCTGTGCCTGACAGCCCAGTAATGCACTTCACATTTGGAGGGATGGGAGAATACCATGATAAAGTTCTGTGCTTGCTCTGATGAAATTGAAAATAAAAATGGCAGATGGTGGACTTTTGGCTTTGTCTATGCTTAACCTTGCACTAACTTAGCTCAAGGCTTTTAAACCAATGCAAAAGTTATATCTGTGCAAGTTTAAATATAGAACAATCTCTAGAAGTGGATAAGGCAAAAAAAGATGATGGACACGCTGGTGTCACAGTACTGCTCTAGTAGGATACAGCTCACTAAATGCAAGAGTAATGCATAAATCAAGTCCCAGGACACATAGATTCGTCCAGTTTTAGTTACCATAACCAGAGAGCACTTCAATGGAAGTGGTTGCATAGATATGTTATGTTAACAGTGAAAATGATTTTGCAGTTTAAAAGAATAAGGCCACGCTGGGCTCAGAAATCAGGCCATTTCTAAAAAACATGTTGACTAAATGTTTTGGCCAACATAATTTCACAACAGAACCTTGTGCGTTATGTAGAAGTTATATGTAAAACCATGTTAGCTAGTGTAAAAACGCCAACAATATTGAACACAATTATCTAATATGGCCGTTCAGCCTACACTAGGTGAAAACTCCTATTTAAATGTATGTTAGTTACACTATGTCACGGAGTGGGGCCTACGAGCGGCCATGATCCCGCTAGCGCCCCCTTGCCGTGGCCATTAGGAGATCAGCACCCTCTTATTCTCGCCCGCCACGTCTTTGATCTTATATAATGTAATATGGGAGGCTGCCTATGATCTCCTGAGATTTAAGAGTGACTTGGTGCACCCCCAGCCTTATGGGCTATGCATGCCTCCTACCTCCCCTTTAGCACGCCCCAAGCCTCGCAGCTGTTCCTGACGTTCTTGTGTCTCCAATCTTCCGCTAGCCCTCCCGGGCTTCACTCTTACCGGCTGGCCCCCCCAGGGGCCTAGGCCACGCGCTTCCCACACTTCTGCCCCTCTTGCCCCTCACTGGGGCCTTTGTCTGCGCTACTCGCACCCATGGCTTTCTCTTAGCCGGTCCCGCGCTCTTGCGCCCGTGGCTCTTGCCGAGCCTATTTCCGCCCGCTTGCGCCCTTGGCTCCCGCCGAGCCTACCTCCACGCTGCTCGCGCCCTTGGCTCCCGTCGAGCCTACGTAGCAGCCCTGTCTTGGGCTTCCCGGCGCTGGGGCTCAGGTGGCATGCAGCCGTGCCTGGCCCCTGACCCTTCTCAGGGTCCCTATGCCACGCGCCTCTTGTGCGCTTGCCCTCGCTGGGGCCTGCTCCACGCTGCGCGTGCCCTTGGCTCCCTCCAAGCCTGCTCTGTGCTGTGTGCGCCCTTGGCTCCCTCCAAGCCTCTTGGGTCACTCTGAGCCTACGCGCCAGCCCTGTCTCGGGCTTTCGCCGGCGCTGGGGCTCAGGTGGCATGCAGCCGTGCCTGGCCCCCTGACCCTTCTCAGGGTCCTAGGCCCTCACTGGGCCGAATACTGCCCTCTCGGGCTGGGGTCTCAACCCCACACACCACACCACTCTGGTGCCAAGCTGCTGCGCCTTCCCGGCACTGCTCGGTGCCCGCACAGGGCACCCAGGAACCCCCAGACTACTGGGGAGCTCCTGTGAGGCCTCCTCACACCCCTACAGCCTCACCCGGTCCTCCGGATGATACACACAACTGAATCATAAGCCAACCGGCTGCAACCCAAATCATAAGCCTACCGGCTATAACAACACAATCAGCCTACCGGCTTCTACATCAAGTCCCGGCCGTCCTGGCTCTCGGGCCAAAGCCTTCTGGTCAGGCTTCTCTCCGCCTGCACCATAATGCAGCCCTCTATGTGCCAAGCAGCACTGCTCAGTCTAGCTCTCCCGCAGAGCTCTTACACGCAGGCTGCCAGAAGGGAACTCCCAGCCAGGCTCCGGCCTAGCTGTTTATAAGGGCCCAGCCCTGCCCCCTTCCGGTCACATGGCCAACCTGGTTACTCCTGCAACCCCCAGCTGAGCTTCCCTGGTGATTGGCAGCTGCTCTAATCCTTACTCAGGAACGGGGCACCCAAGTGCCCCCGTGACACACTACATTAATATTATTTAAAAGGCAATCTGTTTTGCTGAACTAGAATAAGCCTACATTGTTGACACTACATTTTTGGTGAATTCCACCGGCTTTAAAGCAACCAGAATGTTACCTCTTGAATGTAATTGTACCCACCTGGCTTTGAACAGCCGGTCATGTGCCACGTGTCCCTGGATGCTTGGGATTGTCTGCCTGTCCGTCCCTGTGGTCCTGCCAAGTTGGTGTCTTTGACCCGGACAGTCTCTCCCCAATCTCTCCTGCCATGACTTTGATCTTATCCCAGTGGTGAGGTTTGACTATTGGCGTCTCTCGTGCATAGGACTGCTGGATGATGATCTTCTGTGAGGCTCCACCTGTCCTCTACCTTGCCCTTACACCCCACCTTGTTGAATCCTGATGATCTTCAGCCAAGCCCCTCTGATAGTTGAGGCTTCACGCCCTTTACCTAGCAGGCTATATAGCAGTCAGGCCAAAGGCCCACTTTGCCCCCTACATCCCACAGCTGACTAGCTCTGTCTGTAACCGTAAACTACCTGGGCTCCTCACCCAGCAACCCCTCCAAAAGTGGGCAACGGAAAAACACAGAAAAAAATATCACTGATGAAGAAATACGAGATACTAAGGGATGGCTTTCGCCCCCTTTACTGCCTGCTCCCACAGATTGCCCTACTCCAACTGGCTCCGGCCCCTAAGACCGCTAACAAGCCCTAGACTGGATCCGGATCAGCCTGTTGGCTTCTACGTCCTCCCCTCCGCTCTTTATGCAGCCTGAGGATTTGCTGGACCCCTGGTGATCCCTCTTGGCGCGTCTTCCCCACGTCTCCTGGCAGGGTGGCTCTATACTGCTAGGGCCCATGTTCTGTTGCCCTTCCCACTGACTGTGCCCTTCAGCCCTCACCTGGGATACCTCCTTGAGGCTGGCCGAGCCCTCTACAGTCCCACCTGGTCTGGCATTCTGGCTTCTGCTGACTCTTCTGGCTCTTTGCAGGTAACTCCGGGTCTCAAGTCCCTCCTGCTCTCTTCTGTCCCCGGGTCCCGGCTCCTGATCTGAGTAAGGTGCCTCAGCACTCTTGCCCCCTGCGTCGCTACCAGCAGTGTCTTCCCCGCGACGGGCTTCGCTCTCTCCTCCTGTGCTGCCGAAGGCAAATCCCCCCGCTCCTCCCCTTTATGGGGACTCCAGGAGAGACTTCCCATCTGGTGCTTCTGCTGGTCTCTTCCCCGCTTTCCCACCAGCAGCTCCTTTTAAGTTCCTTGGCCAATTCCCGCCACTCTTCTTCTCTGCTGGCTGCAGCTGTATAAAGGCACAGCTAACAAGCCGCTGAGGTCCCGCCACCATTTCCAGCTTCGCTGTGCTCCTGCTATAGGTAAGAGCTTTTCTGTTTTCTTTTTTTGCCTTTTTTCTTCCCTGGCCAGCTCCTGCTCCCAGCATTCCCCCCTGGCTCCTTGGGGTTTTCCCCCTTGTTTCTCCCCGTGACAGTAATGAATTAACCAGGTTTACAGACATTCATATCTTCTGAAAGAAGAAATATCCATATGTCTTTTGTTATACTGCCGCCTGGCAGTGTCTATGCATGACTCTTGAAAATGGCTAATAATCTTCATTGGAGCTTTGCATACAATCCCAGGTATGCCATGCTAGATTCTGCCTTAGTGAGTTGGTGGTAACCAGCTTTTGGTATTTATAGTTGGAAACTCAGATTCCATGAAGTAGAGATGCCTTATGTAAGTATGTTGTATCTTTTTTTTAAAGTGATTTTAATGGAGGCATTAGTAGGAAGAGATTCATAACTGCAAAAGTTTCTTTAAATCTTTTAGCTACAATATTTTATTTCACTGTAAGCTATTTGGGCCAGCGATTTAGCTTACCCTATATTGCTGGTATTGTTAAGCACATTTGTCAGAGCTTAAAAAGTAAATATTAATTAGCTGTAGTTTTTTTTCCCCCCAGAATTTCCTGATATATTTAATCCACCATTCATAATTCTAAGGTTGGGAAACTAATAGCAATTAGCTCATAACAGTTGCCATAGTGCTTTGTAAGTACTAAAAATTTTAGAACATTGCAATTCATTAGGGGACCTTTAAAGACATATATTTACATACCTTAATATCCACTTGCTGAAGTAAGTCCCTTGAAGCAGCCTAAGGAGCCATGATGACGGTGTGTGAATTTATTTGATTCCTCTCACCCATGACACAAATATATTTGGAGGATATTTAGGAGGTTAAGGAACACAAATTTTCCTAAAGTCCTATAAATTCTTTTCAAAATCTGCCCCTGAATGACTTAGGGAAGGCAATGACCATTGAACTGGTGAGGCAGTAGTAATTTCCTGGCACAGGAAGACAGCAAACAGCAAGGTTAGGCCCCAGACCCTTACAAAGGCAGTAGCAAGACTGTTATTTCTTTACTGTAAGTAGTTCTTTATATACATTCCTATAAATAATGAAATGTTGCTTCCACACCTGATCAAGATGCTACAGAGTGTATGCGGCAGCAAATTTGTTCCTTCAGGCACATATTATGGCTGTGAGATGGTTAACAGAGGATCCTGCCCCTTGTTTGCTGAGCCAGAAAGAAATGGCAGCCATTTTGGCAGCCAGAAACAAAATGCTGTACTTTAATATTCCTCTGTTTCTAATCCAGCAATGCCAGCTTTCTAGTTCAAGACACACACCACAATTTTGGAGGGCTGATTTTGGGGAAAGAGGTTTATAGGTATGCGAGTAAATACAGCATTGCCTTGTTCCACAATGACCTAGAGGACTCAAAAAGCCTTCCACCTGCCCCTCTATTTCTTTATATTTGAGCAATAAAAAATTGGTATATAGATTATGCTACATTATGCAATGATCTGGGATAAATTACATATCTTGGCCGTGTCCAGACAAGAAGAGGCATGTGCACAGCGCTTTGTTACATGACACATTATCCCACTGTGGGCAAACTGCCCATGCTGCTACAAAGAGGTTTGTAGTGCCAGAAACCACACGTGCCTGTATATGTGGATGCTGCGCAAGTGGGGCTTAAAAAGTGCATAGGCTTATGCTGGCCCTAACCCTGGTGTTAAATTAATCCCTGTGGCCACAACCAGATAAGCGTGGCTGTGTGGTATATGGCATCACAAACATGTCTGTGGTACCACATACCGCATATTTAGATGTTCTCTGTGCTGCAAGGGTGCACTGCCCATATGTGCCTGGATATCTAGGGGTAAAAAAAAACCCACAGAAAAAAAAAGGAGAGCAGCACATGCACAGGCAGCACGCTCCACTCAAAAGAGGAGATGGGCCACCCAAAGCCATCCTCCAGCTACTGGCCAGGCTCCACACAGAAGAATTGCCACTGCTGCAGCCCCAGGAGGCTCTCAGGACCCCAGGTAAGCCTGCTGGGGCCAGCGCAGGCTGGGCTGGCCCCAGCCTCCCCTACCCCACCCAGAATAACTTGCTGCACCCCAAAGTGCACATGGCATAGGTGTTCCACAGGGACAAGTAGTGGTGGTGCAAGGTACACCGCCACTACTTGGACTCGGGGAACCAAACTTCCATGTTTGTCTGGACGTGGCCCATGTGTTTATATAGTGAGAAGAGGGAATAAGTATAA
Organism: Gavialis gangeticus; assembly: GCF_001723915.1. NCBI lineage: Eukaryota > Metazoa > Chordata > Crocodylia > Gavialidae > Gavialis > Gavialis gangeticus. The sequence goes on along the minus strand of NW_017729029.1, from coordinate 32,695,277 downwards.
CTCTTATTTTAACACAACTACATTAGTTTCCCATTTGTCACTATGCAAAGAAATGCTCTCAGGAACCAGCTTCTTCCTTCAAAAATTCCAAGGATCATGCAGGCCCGTGCATTTGCAGCAGCTCAAATAGCAGTGACACAAATTTGTGCCAGAGATTTGTGCCTCAGCACATGCCTGAACATGCACTAAATTGTGCCACTTGGGGCAAAGTGACCTTGGCCAGGTCCTCCCAGATCTGTAGCTAGGGGGAGCTGGAAGCTGGGGACAGCACCTGTGCTGGCCCCAGCAGTATAAAAACCTGCCCTGGTGAGTGGCTCAGGGCTACTTGCCCTCAGAAGCTTCTGAGGCCTGACCAGTTGATCTATGGGAATGCTAGCCCCCTGTGCCAGCTGGACTGCTGCAGCTGCCCTGACCTGGAGTGGCCCCTGCACCCTCTACCCACTGCAGCAGTCTGGCAGTGGGGGCTGCACCTGGCTGTAACCTGCTGTCACCTGCATCAGCATCCAGTCCTTTGGACCTGCAGCCCCATGCATGCATGCCTGCCAGACCCAGACAGGGACCACACGGCAGCCTGGACTCTGATATGGGTACTGCAGCAGAAACACTTGAACCTCTGGACCAGATGTCAGTGGGCCGTGGCTGCGCAATTGGCCTTCATGAGGCACTGCTGCCATGTGTGCCCCCACCCTGTCATCTGAGCAGTTATTGCCTGGAAAATGTGCTCATTGTGGTAGCTTGCTTTGAACTGTCAAAGCCTATCCTTCAGGTTCCAAATGGCCAGGCAGTCAGCCACCTCATCTGCCCTCCAGTTGGGTCCCTGGTGCCAGCCCTGGGTAGGCTCCTCTGCCTGGGTTCTGCCACTTGCCTCACTAGCAGGAATCCTGGTGTTCCCTGTTTAAAAATTGTAAATTCTCTGACAAAAAATCCTAGATCCACTCATTAAAATATCCAAAAATCCATGTTCTTCTACGATTAACATGAAACACCACTATATATAGAGAAAAGTTGGGCAATGTTTTATTGGTATATTTACTGATATATTTTATTGATATATTTAAAGTTATTTGGAAGCCTACCAGTGCCTCTATCATCATCATAAAATAAATTCTAAATATTTATATGCTTTGGTATTTGCTTTTGGTTTTTTATCATAGAAAATCAGAGCTCCCCCTGACCCCTTCACTAACCAGGATGTGGGGAAAGCTGTTCCTGCAGTCACAGCTTCTGCCAGCAGGTTCCATCCTGTCTGGCAGCTGAGCACACAGGATATGAGATGTGGGGGGCATGTGGGGTTTGTGGGAGGCTGGTGAGAAGCAGTGGTGGGGTGTGTGTGGGGAGTTCATAGGTGAGTTTGGGGGGTATGGGGTTTGTGAGGCTGTAGGGGGATATGGGGTTTGTGGGGGGGTTGGGGAGTTTGAGGTGGGGGCTGCCACATGCCCACCCTCTCACTGGTGTGTGCCTTCAGACGGGATCGGGATGACTCCTGCCACCACCTGGGGCTTCCAGCACTACACACAGGAGCCACACACCATCGGGCCAGACCAGGCTTCTATGTGCCTGGCCCAATGGTGTGTGGCTCCTGCATGCAGTGTTGGGAGCCCCAGGTGGGAGTTGTCCCAGTCCTGTCTGAAGGTTTGCTCCAGTGAACCAGGCTGGTTCTATTTGCCATGTGCAGTCCCTGGGCCTCAGGCAGTGCCACACCACCATGAGGTGGTGCCTGCAGCAGGCTATGAATGCCCCAACAGCCTGGTTGGCTGCTGCTGCTGCTGCTGCCATCACCGGGGCTGTCTGCTGCATGAGGATGATGGTGAGGCAGGTGTGTGGCAGCCCCCCTGCCAACCCAGGTGGGAACTGCACAGCCACCTGGGCTCTGGTATGGGCACTGGAGCAGAGCTGCCTTAACACCCACAAATCTCACCACAAACCCCAGTCCCCCCATCCCCGCGTTTCTGCTTACTGGGGCCAGAACCTGGGTCCAAGCTGCTGCTGTCACCTTTGCCCTGCTTCAGTTTCCCCCAGCATGCTACGACAGCATGCTGGAGCAGCAGAGGCACGAGGCAGGCATAAACAGGCTCCGGCCGGGTGCTAAAGCATTTCCTTGGAGCTTGCTTCTGGGCATGTTCCAATTGCCATGCTCCGGTTGCCTCTGGGCATGTTCCAGTAGTACACCCTGTGCTGCTTTTTTCTAGAATGTTTTCTTTTGATACCAGGATTTCCTGGTATCAAATTTAGAGTCCATGCTGCAAATATGCAGCGCAGGGGAAATTTTTTCATTTGTGGTGTGCCTCCTGTGGCATCTCAAACTGCTTTGAGACACCACAACAGGCATGTGCTTGCTCATCTGGAGCACTGATTATACAAATGACACATGTTTTCGTAAGGCAATCAGGATTTGTAGTAGAGATATCTAAAAATTTTGCAAAAATCTTGTTGGTCTAATAAAAGATATCATTTCTACTACGAGTCTTGATTGCCTTTTTTTCTAGACCAATACAACTACAACCAGGATACCCGACACATGTTTTTATACTCATTTAAAATAAAAGGTTCTCCTCACCATGAAAGGTCAATATTTAAATGTATTAAGGCCAGACTAGAGTGATTTTTATTCATTTTTTTCTCCCAAACAAAAGCAAAACTGAGCAGAGGGGATCTAATTAAAACTCTAGTGTACAACATAATGAGGCCCAGCAGTGAGCCTGGAAATAAACCAGACAAGGGTTGTCCAACTTCCAAGCTACTGGGGGCTGCATCAGCAAGGGCCACACAGTGTGGGTTGCACCAGGGTGACCCACAGGTCCCTGGGCCATGCGCTGCTCAGACGCTCCTGCCACTAGGATTGCCAACCCTCCCAGATTGGCTGGGAGTTTACTGGAATAAGTATCAATCTTATGGTGACTATTGAAAGCAATCCAGGAGATTTTAATAGGATATTAATAGTATATTATATCACAGCATGTTGGAAAAAAAAAATCTCCTGGAATAGGTTCAGTCAAATTTGGCAACCTTATCTGCCACTGTATTGTGCTCCATGTGGATACCATCACTTTTGAACCATGTGCTTATATAGACCTCCTCTCTTGTGCACACGCCCATTCAGACCCCTCTCACTGCTGCACCATGTTCCCTTGTGACCCTGGACTCACCTGATCCCTGTGATACAAGCTGTACTGCCCTGAAAGGGACAGGAAGCAGCAGCCAGAAGGAGCGGGAGCTTGGAGCGCCCAGTGGCTGCCACAGTTATAGCAACGGAGAGCAACAGATAAGCTGGAGCCTGGGGGCTGAAACTTAATCCCTCATGAGCCACCAGTTGGACAGCCCTCAACTAGACCAACTGCCTTTCACATTTTAACCTAATTTCCCATTGAGATTACTTAATAGCCATACATATTTCCTTTATTCATTACTGAGCCAGAGTATGTCTGTTACATACTCATCCTAACAGAAGATGGATGTCTAAATAAAACAATCACACAGATCCTCCCCACAAAGAGGCTGTAGCAGGTTTATGGAAACTTAAATCCATATTAATCTTGAATATTTTTGTCAATTTAATAGCTACATTGGTAAAAAGTAGCAGTACATGAAAAATACGCATTGACAGAGCAGCTTCCCCTCTTCTCCCACCAGCTTCATTAGCCATGCAGCTGGTTTATACTTCTTTGTTTCTTAAATACATACATTTCTCACAAGATGGATTCATTTGATACGTCTTTATTGTCAAAATTTGTCTAATTATATGAAAAGAACATGCATCTAAACATTAGCAAAATCTGTCATATCCATTAACACAAATCAGTTTTATCAAAACATCCCTTGTTTATTCACAGGAAGTCCACTGTACTCAGGATGCTTAGATAAACATGATTCTTTTCTCCACATATTGTAATTAAGAAATTATTCATTATGTAGAAAAAAATCATTTTAAGAAATCACTTTTATTTATTTATTGAAATGCCAGTTTGCAGTAGATTGTTTAGTGTGTGAATATAATGTCAATTAGACTCTATGGAAAATTCAGCAAATGTACACGCAGTCAAGCTTCTCTACCCAACTGTGGAATCTTCAGTTGAATCAACGTAACCTAACGTAAACAGAAGCACGTGAATTCACTTGAATCTCTTCACCTCCAGCAGAGCTCTGTGCCTGAATCCTCCCAAAACTTCTGATCAAGGCCTCTTATTATGTAAACTTATTCTGTATTATTTGAATGTTGGGCCTCTATAAATAAGTGGGTAGCCTGCTCCAGTGCACTGGATTTCCATGCACAGAAACTGACGTGCTCTGGCAGCCTTCTGTGTCACGTGTATCAGCATCCCCACGCTGAAAAAATGGTGATGGGGCACTTTGAAATAAAACGCATTCAATGAGCTTTAGCTCAAAGTACCCCACCCCCATTTTTTCAGCGGGGGACGCACATGACACATGGGCGCTTTTAATTAGCACAGTTTGCTAATTAAAGTGTCCGGTGCCAACTTCCAGAGCATATGTAAAAATGCCTATCATTTTGTGCAACTGAAACACAGAACTTGTTGTGAATTAAGCATTGTAAAGCAATTGCAAATAAGTTCTAATCTAGAACCTTTTAGATTGAGCAGACTAATGTTTCTATAATGCACAAAGGCCATGTCTACACAAGCGGTGGACTGCACAGTTATTACTGCACAGTCATTTAGTACTTGCATAACCAAGTACTAAATGACTTTGCAGTAACTCGTGTTACTGCGCAGTAGTGTCTCCACATGGTATTTTTCTGATGCTACTAGACAGTAGCAATGAGCTACTGCACAGTAGGATCATGTCACGGTTAGTGCCCCCCAATGCGCAGTAGCTTGTTGCTCTTGCACAGCAGTGTCTCATGTAAACATGGCAGATTTGACATGGACAGTTTTGATCCTTTGGTGCCATTATGTTGGGAAGCTGTGATTACAAGATTGGGGTTTGAGCCAGTAAAAGAAACAGAGCTTCAGCAATAAGGTACAGTTTTAATTTTTTAACAGAAAGTAATTGAGAAAGTAATTCTGTGCTTTGGTGACCCTTACACGTTTAGTGACTTACACATATGTACAAATCTATCAACTTAAACATGACTAGAGAATAAAGGAAAGAATGAGGAAACCAGAGTTGTAAAGATTAACTGAAGTTCATTCAATCAGCAGGAGAATCAGCTCATTTTTCAGCCTTAGACTTTTGATGAAGAATTAGCTCAAACATTTTAATATGATCTCTGTTTCAGCTCAGATCCACAGTTAGCTCTCAACTGCCCAGCTGGACCCAAAGTCATCTGAATGTGAATTCTGGGCCTTGAATAAACCCTTAATTCCTAACCATCTTTTGTTGCAACACCTTAATGTTAGTTAGGAGCACTAGTTGGTATTTTGGCACTTGTTTTGTAGATAATGGTAAGACAAACTGCTAGCTTTCAAGCTTATAAATCAGCAACCTACTTCCTTTGTAGCTGCAATACTGCAATTCACACAGGTGATACCATCTTCTCTATGATACTTCAGTCAGCCCTGCTGTAAGAATCCAGATGACAATGATGAACCCAGCTTTGCATGTCGTACTGAAAGGCAACTTCTTTTTATAACATCTGCAAAACATTCAGGTCATACCAGTGATGAGCAAACTGAACAGTCAGATAATCCTATCACATGACCTCTGCATAAGACTTTTTTTTTTTTTTTTTTTTTTTTTT
>NW_017729029.1:32674648-32689413 GCF_001723915.1 Gavialis gangeticus | reverse complement strand
TTTTTTTTTTTTTTTTTTTTTTTTTTATAGCCCCAGGCCCTGCAGGTCTTGTGCATATAATACTTGAATTGTTTTTAAAAGGGGAAGTATTGGGCCATACAAATGTAGTATCAATATGGTCATAGTGTTGGTGTTTACAGGCTAATAATATGAAATACAGAAACTGAACACTTTTATACAAGAACATGAATTAGTTGACCTTTATTTCATTTTTCCAGACTCCCAAACCTGATAGAAAAATATCCTTGAGCCTAGTAGACAAATTTACCAAAGGTAACTAGCCCTTTACTCTGACCGACTGGGTCAAGATAGATACATTGTAGTAACCACTGATTTCTCAAAGATTTACCAAACTGGAAATGATAAATTAATGAAAAAAAGTGTCACTTCTTGAACTACCAAAGTGTGTATATCGAGGCAGATTCAATTACTTTAAAGGACAAAAGAGATGGATGGGGAAGGGGAGAGAACCTTAATGCAAACATATAGGTGAAATAATTTAAAATAAATTTTAAGCAAAAAAGGTTAATTTAACTATAAAATAACCTTTAAAATGCTCACAGTTTACTTAAATGTAAGCCAAAGCAAGTTCTGTTAAATATATGAAGATAAGTTAAAATATCTATGGCACACATTTTCACAAAAAAAGTTAAGGCAGAGACCAACATTTTATATAAAAATAGTTGGGCAGATTTCTAAAGAAGGAAATAGTAACCATTTTTCTTGATGAGCTTTGTTAATACAAGTTTATAAATACCTTTATATACACAGACACTAGATCAATAGAATGGATGGAATAGTTCAGTGGGCATCCATCAAGTGTGTAAGCCAAGATGATATATCCTGGACCATAGTGGAGGTACTCAAATTTAGGATTTATAATAGTCTTCTTGCTACACATACTAATACATATAATAAAAATGAAATATAAATATTCATTTTCACAGAGAAATTCAGCTTTACATTCGTTTACAAAGCTTGTGAACCTTGCCCAAAAGGACATACTTATATTCAGTTGAAAAGAATGAGCTACCTTATATGTGTTGTAAGCAAATTAACATAACATAAAACACTTATGGAATAATACTTAAACTTTCAGGTAAGTTGCTTCTTTTCAAACTAACATATTTAGTGTAACTAAATTAGAAACTGTCTTGGCTATAAATTGGCTAAGATCCTCATCTTTTAGCGAAGTTGGTCTGTTAATGTGCTGAGATTACTTAAGCATAGCATTACACTGGGCTTTTCAGTGTAGTTTGAATCCTAACTCTACTGGCCTTACACTGAAGTAAAGATAAACGATAATCGATACTTACAGGGATGTATTCAATTTAATCTAAAAGTAGATCTTGAATATAAGTAAGAATAATAGTTACATAATTTACTACTACTAAAAGAATCTACTTTAGAAGAACTGCATCTGGCTTTTCCTGGAGTGAAAATGCCTTTTGTAAGTGTTAATTACATTTAGTGTGTGTGCACATACTATACATACATACATATATATATATACATATATATATATATACATACACATATATACACACACACACACACACACACATACACACACATGCGTGCACTTTGTAGTTATATATGTAAAATAAGTTTAACAATTACATATGTAATTTCTATTACAGAGCACAGTTACTCTGAAGAGATACTTCAAGAGGATTGCTATAATTTCCTTTTGTTTTATACATTTTGAACACTTTGCCTTATCAAGATGAGATTTTTACTCAGAATTAATTTGCATTCAGTTTACATCCATGCTCTGCTGCATGGAAACCAAAACATTTTGTTATAAATTTTTGGTTCAGCTGACACCAAAAGGAAGTTTTTGTTTGCACTCCACTTTTCCTGCACACCTACAGCATTTTAAAAACTTTAATGAAAGCTCTGTAGAAAAAAGTCCCTATTTTCATGGGTGGGACCAGAAAATTCCAGAGGCATTGTTCTTTTTGATGTGAAACTTTTCTATGAGATTTGGCTTGCACTCAGCTGAATTCTGGGTCTATTAAAACCAATGGGAGCTTTGCCACTGATTATTTTGAGAAACATTTGATGCTTGACTGAATACAAACAAAAAACAAAAATACTCCTGCAATGTGTGTTTTTTCCCCTGCATGGAAAAGTGTAGATGGAAACAAAAGCTAACTGAAAAATACGTTTATGAAAACAGTTTCACATCATGCAGCAAAGGACCTGATTTTCAATCATTTTCATTACATTGCTGGGATTCACTATTTAGCTGTTCTCTATTATAGAAATTAATTTGCATTCTGGACAACATCAGGTTAGTCCTTTGGCACCAGAATAATTTTCTCCAACAGTAATATTCATTGCCTTTAATAGCTGTACCAGAAATATCACAAGTGCCTATTTATTACCAGATCATCATTTGTGAGCCCAGAAGTTGGTAATATGTCTGCAGTCCCTAACATACCCATGACAGGTTCTTTTTTTCCTCCACATCATCTTATTATTGTTGGCTTCTTTGTCAAAAACACGTGTAGTTTGTAAAAGAACATATAGTAAAGAGAAACCAACCCCCACAAAACAACCTAAACTAAAAAAAAAAAATGCCACACACACGTATAACTAAAGATATCCGTAAAATGGAAAAGAATGCACCTGCTAGAAATTATTTATTGCCTATATAAAGTTGTAAAAAAATCCTAAAAAAGATCACATAATTTAACGTGGCTTTGAAGATGGTGTTACATTTCAGAGGTAGTATGTGTAAAATGTAATACAGAACTGTAAAGGAATTATTTGCTTAACTCAGTAATAGAGTAAAATGTTTACTTTTACCACAGGACTGACCAGAAAACATTTCCCTTGAGAGAACTTTCTTAACAGTCTCCTTTCTTGTTAGAGGTTTGGCTTTTTTGTTAAATCACACATTTCTGTCTTTTGCATCCTTGAGCAAAATGTTAGTCATATGTTTACAGAGAAAAAAGCTCTTTGATTTAAGTAACCCTGTGGATTCTTCTATGGAAACAGTGTAGTATAGTGCCGTCTGCCAAAGACGGTTCCAGTTTTCTGGTACCATGTAGCTTTTTGCTCACCGCTTATTCTTATGATGCAAACTTTGGCAAGTGTGGTAAAATATTAAATGGTTAGACAAGCCTGACAATACAAAAAGATGGTTCTGATGCCTCCGATTAATTGGCCAGAGTTAACTGGAGTCAGAACATGAATGACATAGGATAACCAAGTAACTCATACACTCTTTCTGTTTTTTTAGAAACAGACAGAGACTTGTCTTGAAGTTGAAAGAATATTTGAAAGACACCAGGCCCTCTGCAGGTAAGGCAGCCTGGTATATAACTGGTTGATGCTGAAGGGTCTGGGCAGTAGGACTAGAGGTAGTAAAGTAACTTTTTGGTTGCAATGTTACCAGTTTTTCTTACTTTTTTAATGGTTTCAGATGCTTTAAATATTTCCTTTCTTCGCACCATGAAAATCCTGAGAATAAGAATCCACTAAAGTATGAACAGAAAAGACAGCACTTCAAGACTAATTTTAAGGTTACTAATATGGTAGCAAAAGTGCAGTCCAATTTGCAGCAGTCTAAGCTCTGTTACAAAAGTTTTCACCAAACTGATACTATACAATAGGATTGTGATTATATCACTTCATTATTAGATATCCCTGCTATTTTTTCATTTGGCAAAGGAATTGAGTAGATTCCCAATGTAGAGAGAGAAGAGAATTTAGCAAGGTAAGTTAAAAATGCAGCATGCTCACCTATACCCTTTGCTCCTTCCATTTTTTCTGTGAAGCTGTGAAGCCTGTGGCTTGCTTATTTTTGGAGTTTTGGGGTTTTTTTAAAGCAAAACCTCTTTCAAGTAGAGTGCTACCTGGCAAGCGACAATTTAAGAAAATGGATGCTTTCTTAATAGACCTGCTTTCCATAGGCATTTAGAACTATATTTGCTTAAAAAGTAGTGACTAGAAATATTTAAGTTTTGTTAGCGCTGCTTCAGGTGCACCCTTCCTCATGTATTAACAAATTTGCAAGCAAATGGGCTATCATGGCTCCTCACAAGGAAGTAGCACCAGATTTCCGGTTTAAAGTGCACGTCTGTTGCTCTGAATTGGCATTTTCCACTTCACGCTTTCTTCAGAAGGACACAGATCTTTGTAATTCAGATCACAATAGATTTCTTAGGAATAAATAATGTCAGTGAGGTCATCCCTCACTGATCAAGCAAACTGGAGCCTTAGCAGCAAGATGATGGAAGGTTCTTCAACTCGCTGCACTTTTGTAGCTGTTATTGAAGTTCATGATGTAAAGGAGTAAAATAGCTGCTTTTTTAATGTTTCCTTTGTGCTACCACAGGAACATCTACTATTATTTCCCTTCTTTGTCATGAAACTAGCATCCTTCTGGCAATCTACATGTAGTGGAAGATAAACTAACGTCTAACATGCTCTATTTTTCCACCAATGAACAGAGGAAATAATTGTAAACCAATATCCTAAAAGTGGTCAGGATCACCAGAGCCATCAGCAGCACTTTATCAGCCGAAGAAAACCTAGAATTCCTTCAGAAGATGAGTATGCGCAGGTATCTGCTTCTGGGTCTGAAAAGTGCTTCAGCTACCTATCGAGATAAATTTGGTGGGAAGAATGGACAGAAAATATAAGGCTAAAGAAACAGATGTTGCCCTTTCATCCATAGACTAAACTCCCAGTCAGTTGGGTTAATTGAAGTTATACCAATTCAAGTTGGGACTGAATTTGGCTGGAATCATCTAGAGATGGCAGCATTGTTTTTGCTAGTAGTGTACTGATTACAGACCCACAGAAAAGGCTTCAAAACTCTCTCATGAACATTTCATATTAATAGTGTGTGCACCGTCCTAAGTGAACACTGGCCCAATCAGATCTCAATAAGGTGGGTTGTGGGAAGGAACAAATGAAGAACTATGATATGGGAATGTTGTTACATCGCTTTCTTGATTGGAGCCTGTGAGCCTGATTACCTGGATTTCAGAAGAGACTATCAAAGCATGAAGCCATGAGCCACATATCTGGTGAAAGTATGCATCTGAGGTGTAGACTTCCGAAGTGGACATTCATATTTTTAAAAGATTATTATTCCGAATTGTTGTTACCATACTGTGCCTTTAAAAAAAAAAATAAGTCTGCTGCTTTTTGTACAGGATGAAAACATTTTTAAAACTACTAGCACTGGGAATATCTCAGGACATATGGATTAAGATCATTTTAAGGAAAAGCACTATAATAGCTGTACAGAACTACCCCTACAAAGTATCTCATTAAATAGGAGCATATTTTATACACAATATTTCTTCTCAGTTATCCTCCTGTTGCCAATTGTTTCTGGATGTGAAAACATGGCTGCTTTGCAATAAATACTTTTTTTACCCTGTGTTGCAGAAAACTAAGCATATTGTTGCTCAAAGGGATAAACCAGGCGCAGACCCCAGGCCTAATATTCTAGGTGCTAGCAATAGATGTTGCATTTATCCCTGGACAAGTTGTGCCTGTGTTCGTCCTGGAACAGAAATATTCATTGATTGATGCGTAGTAAACACATCACCTTTTTTATTAGAGTTTAGTAAGCTGCTGAATACTCTGCTGCATTTTTGTCATGCATTTAATGATGAAATCCTGGGATAACCATTTAGACTTACTTTACAATGTCTCAGGATACACTGTTAGAATTTCTTACCCCATGGACCTTTTTAGGATTTCTTCTGGGGCAAAAGACATGGGCATCTGAGGCTAAAAACAGACATCAGATTTCTCTTGGGGCAAAGCCCGTTATTCTGGGATCCTAAAAGTCCACTTTAAGTAGCTATGAAGTATCAGAGCTAACATTTTTCCAGGACAACTGCAGCTAATTTGAGTTGTCATTCAAACTGCAATTGTTCCATGCCTGTTTTGGTGCAGAGTCAAAACCCCTGGAGGATCAGACCCGGGATAAGCTGTTTTTACCCTAAAGGATTGCACTTTTTTCCAGGATAAGTGCAGTATCTGTAGCTTATGAATCAGCATTCCAGCTCACTGATCAAAGAGATTCCCAAATAAATGTTTCAGCTAGGTGTAGTTCATCCAAAATTAAACTGACTGAATTAGTTTGACAACATCAGGGCAAAATCAAGAGAGAAAAATGAAGGGCAGTGATAAAATTCTGTTGTAAAAAGTGAAATTGCTACAGGCTCTGGGCCCATGAAATTAAAAATTAGAATTTAAAAACTGCTGTTTGTTGTCAGACCAAGCAAAGGAAAAGTAGATTGGAAGTAGGGGTCCAATGAGAGAACTAGGGTCATACCACCATTACTTTAAATTTTTACAATAAAACTCACTAAAAGCATGAAGCTTAACTGTCTCATGTATCTTCCCTTTGGGGAAAGTACTGTCAACAGGCACTGTTAACTCAATGCAGAATATGCATAATCAATCACGTCTGTTATCTCAAGGTATACAGTATGGTAAACGAAATCTATGCTGTATTTAAGTGTAGTACCATAATTCTTATTTACAGTCCTGTACTGAAATGACTGGGACTGTAAAAAAAGTGCAGATCATTTTCAGGAAGGACATCAAAATCTGGCTGTCAGGAAAAGCCTGAATTTGTAGCTATGCTATACAATAGGTGAAGAACCTACAATGGATCCTTTGGTATCAGTGGGTGCCTTTTTAATATTTCAGTGTCTTTTTACCCTAACTTCTTTACATTGACACTTATCCAGATGTGGAGTCAGCAGCTTGCTTTTTGCTGTATTATTCTGTGAGTTGGGTAGTAGTGGTTTTCCTGACCTGTGTAGGGAGTGTATGTATTTAATTGAGCTGTGGCATAGTGTGTATCAGTAGTAGTTTTTATACTAGCCCTGGATTATTATCATTTTTTTTATTAACAGTATCACGTACTGTGCTTGGCACCCAACAGCACTGCTAAGGTTTTCTCCATGCCTTGCAGCACAAACACAGGAGTAGAGAGAAACCAAAAGAACAAGGCTTGTAATAGATGGTAATGGTGCAGAAAGGATTAAGCCATAAAGATGCAGAACAGAACAGGTATTCAGAGCAGAATTTGAGTAAAATACATTTAACCAATAGCAAGTTAATTGAAAAAGAAATAAGGGTTTTTCTCAACACTTACAACAATTTAGAACTATTTAGAAAATACCAGGTTGTTCAATCCTGACACACAATGTACAGTAAGCAGTACCAGTAATTTAAGCAGAATTACTCAGAGGAAGGTGCAATTCAGTATAAGAGCAGAAGCATCTGGCTCTCAACTTGGTGAGACCTAGGGTTTCAATGAGGCCTGTGTGGAAACATTCAGATTAGATATTACAAAGTTTGAGCTATATGCCGCAGTATTACGTAGTATACTGAATTTATCTGAGTGCATCAACATACACTGATTTTATTAAATGAGATGTGAGATTCAATTTCAAATGGCTGCCAAGAAAGGACAAGATAGCTTCAGCCACTGTCAACAATTAAGTATACACTTTGGAAACTGCAACTAAAATAATACTTTGTTAACACCTGGTGTCTGGTGAGAAAACAACACAGCAATTTGTCAAATTCGGGTAATTAGTAAGGACCTTGTCACATGGGACACTTAGGCATATGTTTTATTTAGCTCCTAGTAAGCATTACTGTACTGTATGACAAGTTAGAATGTGTTCTGAGTAGTCGCACAGTAATGTTTATTATGATCTCAGCCTGCTCTGGACAGGGCCGAAGCTGGCAGGGATTCCTTCCCCCATCCCAACATTGGCCCTGGCACCAGGTGCTACAGCTCACATGTCCACCCATGAGTACATACAAGCTCTGTACTGAGCCTGCACCTTCCCCAGCATATCTCTAGCACTGTTCAGCCCAGGAGTTCCTACCCCTGGCATGCTGGGGTGATCTGGGTTTCTGCTGTTGGTGGCAAGTGGAAGGAGGCACAGGGAACAAAGCCTTTTGCAGCTGGATCTGTGGGGAGAACTGGGTCTCTGCTGCTGGCAGTCTGAATTGGCTCCAGTGTGATGCTGCTGGGGCTGGGACTGACAATCAGCTGACTGCCATCCCAGCATCACACAGTAGTTTTGGACTTGCTCCAGTGCAGTGCTGGGGCCAAAAATCAACAGATTGTTAGTCCCAGACCTGGCACTGCACCAGAATTTTGAACTTTTATTATCTCTGATAATCTCTGAGCAGTCTGATAATAGCAGAACATACTACTTAATACAATCTGGAGATATTCTTCCCACAAAATATTTTAACATTTTGTTACAATACAATCTCACGTTGCATGTTTTACTGCTTGAACATGTGAAAACTCACATTTTAAGTGCAGTTAGCACATCCTAAGTGTAATGTGCAACATGGCCCTAAATGAATTACACTGTGGGAATTTGTAAGGTAGAACAACTCAAGGGGTGGACTGACAACCGTCTTTGGCTGATGGCACTGCTACAACAGAATGAAGCAGTGTGGAAAATCTACCCAACTGATGTTTAAACCTTGAACACAGCCATTGCTATTCAGGCTTTCTAAAATCCAGTGCAATAAAAGCATTACTATGACCATACAACTCTAGCTATTGGTGTAAGATATCATCTAATCCCATCACTACAGTGAGAATATTAGAAACATTTCTTTTTCCAGTAACCAAGAATTTTCAGGGAGGGTCTAAGTTTTTACAACATTTAAGACTGCTTCTGTACATCAATAATTTATTAAAGCTAATTCAAATGTTTCAGTTAGTCTTCCAAATGGTTTTCAGGCATTTTGGTGAGATAATGGGTGACTCAACAATTTGTAGTTACATACAAAAAAGCATTTTTTAAATTTAATCTCTGATTTAATTCAAATTTTCACAGGAGTCCAAGAACAGTTCATTACAAGCCCATTATTCTATCTGAATTCCCAATTTTTAGTCCACCTACCTGAGTAAGAAGGGAGTAAGGGGAAAGGCAATGGTTACAACAAACAGGACTGGTGAATTTAATGTGACAAGCAGATTGAAATATTACCTGGCTGTATAACACTGGACAGTTGTTTTCCATTCTTGGATCCCTGCTCAGAATAGGTTTTGCTACAAAGTAAGAGTTATTTTGGAAATTAGACGTTACCCTAATCAAGGCAGAGGTGCTAAAAACTAAACATTTTGTTATATAGCTTTCTGGCTCGCCAAACACAAAGTTCCATATTTCTCGTCTCTGCAAAACTGCAGCCACATTATCCCATTCCCCCTTCGGCAAGGTCTGCCTACTTCTCTCAGGTTTTTCTGATTGAAGGATATCAGGTAACAAATGCAGTTATCTTCAAATGCACACCTGTTAGGCAGCCTAAAAGTGTTGTATGTATTTTTTTCCTCCAAAGATCACAAACTGTCTGAGGCATTTTTCTCTGATAAAGATGACAAGCTGAATGAGGTATCATCAGGCTCTGGAGACGGATGATTGAAATCCATCTCTTCTAATTCAGGAGGTAAATCTGACAGCAGTGCCTATAATAAAAAAGGATGCTTTTTAGGAAAAAAATTGAAATTTGGTCACATTTTCCACATTTCATAGTAACTCTGCAATTACTTACATACCAAAAAAGATTGCTTTTTCTGCATTTTTTCAGTCAGTGGTGAAATTCCCTATATAAAAGGCAGAGCAGAAAGCTGTCTAAAAATGAAGCATCTGCTACCATAGCCAAAAGGTCATTTCCCACCAGATAACAAGTTTGTTTCTTGTTATTATAGAGGAATACTGTGAAACCTTACGTATGAATGATAGCAAATTACCATATTTTAAATAACCATTGCATCTCAATATGAGTTCATAGGTGGCTATCCAAAGATGAATTCCAAAGCATAAAGAGGAAGATTTTTTTTCCTTTTAGGGAACAAAAAAAAAATGCCCCAAATATTAGCTTATGATTTCTTTCTGTTCCTGCAATAACTGTTCATCATGGCAGTAAATTTTCCTTTCTTGTTCTTTCATTAGTAGCTATGTTTTCCTGACTGTAAGGCATACATTTCCTTTTTCAGATTTTCTTGGTAGTATAGCTGAATCCATGAACTTCTAATAGTGGAAGCTTTCCACTGCTAGAAATGTTTCTGAGTGAGGGAGAGTACAGGTGTTCAGTCTGCAACTGACCTCTCCCCTCTTCCCAGGACCTAGTGGTTTCAGCCTGGGGAAAGTGTGGGGAACAGTCAGTGGCTGCTCCTGTGCTCCCATTCCAAGAGGGACTGGAGTAGCTGTGCAAAGTCCTCTGCCCACTCCTCAGACTGGGAACCCTGGGCCATTTTTACATGTGTTCTGGGATGCAGTGCTGGGTGCTTTAATTAGTGAGCTTCACTAATTAAAAGTGCCTGTGCGTCACATGTATCAGTATTTTTCTCCCAGAACTGCTTTTTTTGTTTTGTGAGAAACTGTATGCACGCTTGCACATTCAATTTCTACTGAGGAGCTGCATCTCTCCTATAGAAACATGCCTGTACGTGGCCTTAGGCTGTATACATGCAAGGGCACACTAACATTAACAAGTTTTGTCACTTTTTTTTGACAGGATGATTACATGTTGCTCAACATATGCACTTTTGTAACTAAGCATGTTGCAAGAACTATAGCAAATCAAACCCTTTGTCCAAAAACAATAAAGAAAATGAAGCTACATATCTTAAAAGATTCCCAGAATGGCTTCATGAATTAAACAATCTGTTGTGTGCCTATAGGAACATTACTATATTACAGTGCATATTTTAAAAAGCAGCCAAATTAGGCTATCCTTATAGATATAACCCTGCAGCATATTAGTATCAGGATGAAGATCTGGGCCCCTATGTATAAAGTCATTAGGAGGTTACTTTCATTGATATTTCAGTCCCAAGACCTTGATGTCTTTTATAAAGCATAAACAATGTTTACTTATTTTACGTGGGAAAATATTCCCAGTGTTCAGACTATGAACGCAAAACTGTGCACAGACAGGACCTGAACCAAAAGCCCAGAAAAACATGGGTTTACAGTTAAATATGTATATGCATGCTTTGATGGATAGGGCCATGGGCCTCCTAACAAATTCATTATATGAAAGTGAGGTAGTAACGCTATTTTCTTTTTGCTTTTGGTTTCTTTTTTAAATATCTGAATAGAAGAAAAAAACTCATTGCTTAATTGGCATCACATTATGCATTAACCTACACTCATTTTTATGCTAGATTCTCAGCTGGTGTAAATCCACAAAGAAATAAGTGGAGACTATACCAACATCTACACCATGGTATGTTCTGACCTTTTCCTTTTTATTAAAATGAAAATCAAACATATTTCTAAAACGAAGTCTACTTTAGCATATGACAATAACAATTCCTCAGAGCAACATAAAACAAGAGTAGAGAAAGGAAGGGTATTTATTTAAAGCACTGGAGCAGAACTGAAGAGATCTGGGCTTTATTCCTGGCTCAGCCTTGGACTACATCTGTGATACAATGCAATCTGTGCAATTTCCCTCTTCAAAATAAGCATAATACTTCCACTTTCCTACCCTTTGTCTCTGTTGTCTAGGTTGCAAGATCTTTTAGGCTGGGACTTTCACTGTGTGCGCAATGTCTAGGATGAAGAAGACCCTGATCTCAGTTTGAGCCTATAAGCACTACAGAATATAAATACATATGAAAATGATGGAACACACACAAAAAAGATGAAAACAACTCATTGCTGTCTCCTTCTGGCCTTACCTGCTGCTGTTCTTTATCATCTGATTTGATAGCCAGTATCAAGCTTCTAGTAAATGTCTGTAGTTCAAAGTATTTCTGTTTGTGATTTTCCAATTCGTTTTCAATGAATCTAACTTCTTCATTCTGAGGGGAAAACAGATATAATTCTGGAAATAATAATTAACATTAGATAATTTTAAGTATCTTCACATGTACCTATATTAAACAAAATGGAAAAGAACAGTCTGTTACTATTGTGGTAAAAATAAAATTGGGTAAACTCAAATAATTCTAGTGTATAAAAATGTCTTGTGAATGTACCATCATGGAAAAACTCCTCAGGGAGAGCATACTACTGTCTGATCTTATTACTTGTGTTTGAAAATTAAGCACTAAGACAGAACAAGGCATGTTTTATGAGGCTTTAGAAAGGAATACAATTGGAGATTTCTGATTGGCTTTTAGTGATGTCATCCTAGACCTGTAATGCCCTATAAGCGCATAGGCCAAACCATTTATTACTATGCTGTAGAAATGCATAATAGCAATCATGCAAGCAGAGATGATGTTTTTCAGGGAAATTAATGCACACTGCTAAAGTATGAGATTGATATGTGAGAATCTTAAAAAGACCAGCTTTTTACCCTATAAAAGAAAACTCGAGCTTCCATTTAAAAAAACAATAAACCTTAGCTCGCTCTCTCTCTCAAAAAAAAAAAAAAAAGATAATCTTGAATATGGAAACTATTTGTGAGGGAGTGAAAGAAGATGGCAGCAAGGTTCCAATTCTGGAAAAGGAGTCCAGAAGTGGAGATGCATGGGGAAAAAGAACACAAGACTCTCCACTGCCACTCAAATGCATATGCTCTTCACATAAAGAGCCAGGTAGGGGTAAGGGATATCCCAAAGAATCATTTCACTAAGCCTCCTTAAAATCCTTGGATTGTTTTTTTAATATTGATATCTTTACACTGGACAATACCCATTTCATTTGGGCACAGGAAGGAAATTGTTTAACAGATTCATGAAAAGCACTACAATAATGTCTGCTTTTTAAATGCTTGAGGCTAGGACATTGCCACATCCTATTTAGGCAGGCAAGTCACAGATTAGGGCAGTACAGCTACAGCCACAGCAAAGAAGGATGAAAAGGTCCTTCTTTTAAACTTATCATATGAGGGATACATCAAACAGTGCCTGTGGCTCCTGGCACCAACCCAAACCATGCCACAGCATGGCTGTGCAGAACAACCAATCTGTTATTGCTGCCTTTTGATACCACTGTTTATTCAAGCTGCAGAAATATATATTTTTAATATTTAATTTCCCTTCCCATGGCTGCAATAGCCATTTCCTATCCAATTCAAATTCAACCTTCACGAGTAACTAGACATTTTTAGCATCTAATTGCTGTTCAACTATCTATGTAAAAGAGCTGATAGTTTCTCATTCTTGATTTCCATTGTCCATACAACTTCAGACACAAGAAAGATCCAAATGGATCCAAATAGAGATCCCAAATAAATAGATAATGAAAATCACCACAGCTGATGAATTTATTGCCAATTTATTGCCAGGCCCAGGAAAAAAAACCTATGCACTAATTGCAAGATGGTCTCTGTATCACATTTGTGGCTATCCTGACAAAGGAGTGTAGAGAAGCATTGAAAATGCCTACACTGTGGCTAGAGAATTTCAATGAGATATTTTCCAAGTGTTCTATAAACAGTAAACTACATTTATCACTGTGTTTGCAAACCACTAGTTTAATATACAGGAGGAAAATCTATTTGTGAGCTATTTAGGTTCAGCTTCATGTCTGACAAGCATTCTTGCTAATAATTCCCACCACACCCTTTAGCGCCAAAGTTTAACAGTGTGCGTGCATGCATGCATGTGTGCACACATGCAAACTATAACATTATAATTATGTATTGCACTTGAATGTATATGTTCAAAAATAATTTCTTTCACTTTAAAAATATTGCTTTCTCTAAGTTATTTCTTTTTGCAAGGATATTGTAATATAAAGAAGATAACTCTTTTCTTTTTAGCTTTTTAAGATTAAGACAACGCATGTCTGCAAAAGATGGCTGAATGACAGAACTTAACAAATTATCCAGAAATAACAATGGAAACAAAGGAACCAAAGATGAGCAAACCATATCACAAGAAGCACAGCATTTCTCCTATAATTACCAGTCTTCCAAACACATGTGCCTAATTCTAAAGATGAGAGCATAATGTAGTCTCAGGCAATTCAGTCTTCAATTTCTGCCTTGAATTTTGTATTTCTTCCCTCCTTGTCAAGCTAAGAATTTCTGAATGTAAAGTTAATTATGCATACGTGCACACGCACATGCATGCATACACACACTCACATGTACACATTCAAGTGCTTTCCAGTGTCCCGATTCTTGTTAGGCTCCTTTTGAAAAATGTGATATGCAGCACCTAAAACAATCATTAGCTTGAGGAATCTGAATGATGGTGCTATAGCAGAGATGCTACAAAAATGCTGTAAATTATATTGTTGTTAATGTGCCACTAACATTAAAATAGTTTTAATTATCATAATTTTGCCCAGGATTCACTATTCATTAAAAAATAAATAAAAGTTATGTAGATAATGTCAATCACAATATTTTAGCCATTTGACATGACTTTATGTTACTTATTGTAAGGATAAACTGTAAATCAGAACCCAGAGTGGGTCCTTTTGATCTAATACTTGAGAGTCCATCCTAACTGTTAGGTCTAGTTGTAGATCAAGTCGAGCAGTTGTCTTCTGTGAGTGCCTACATGTTCAGGTTTACAGATACAAGTTTAAGAAATGAAGGGTCTGAGATGAACATCAGAAGCAGTTTTGTTCTCCAGATTCACATAATTTACAAAGGAGAAATTCCTGACAGTGGAAATTTAAATAAATTTCAACACTTTTTTATTTGACTTTTACATATTAAATATAAAAGCTCAAAAAAATCAAAATCCTCAAAATTCAGGTTTCTATGTTTATTCACAAATATATTACTGCTACAGCCATTTTTTAGCTCCTGGTAGAAGCAAGGGATTG